>NC_016133.3:0-642668 GCF_000005505.3 Brachypodium distachyon | reverse complement strand
TTTCTATATTTGACAGGCAGTATGCTCATTTTTTTTAAGTTCATTTCAAATTTATATCAGTCGTTTTCCCTGCAAAAATGGGTTTATGTCAGTTTTTAGGGATGGAGGAAAAATGCCCCCTGCACCTTTGTTCTCAACTTCTCAGGGGAAAGCGTAGAATCAACACCGTTAGCTCTATTAACTATCTGACCATGAAATGTCATATGGCACCTTATTCTCATGTTGCCTAGCTGTCGTATCTTGGCAGGTTGCTCATCCTATACATGATCAATGCTTTTATCTAACAAATGAGCACGAGAGAAAGCTTAAAGAACAATATGGTCAGTTAAAAATACTGATGTCTTTTGGAATTTGCATCTTTCCTCGGTACTTCATGATTTTCTATCTACTGCATATGCAGGAGTTGAGCCTCAGGCATTTAAATAGAAGCTTGATGCAGTCTTTATTCAAGACGGCAATGGATAGTCAAAATGTGGATATCCATGGATATCCAGCCCATGGATCGTGGATATGGATCGGGTTTTCGGTCCATTAATATCCACGCATGGATACCCGCCAACTCGTGGAGCAGGCACGGATATCATATTTGATCCATGGATACCCGGATTTATTAAAATAAATAAATTACTGACATGTGGATCCACTGCTCGATAGATGTACTCTTCCGTAAGTTTCATCTATTGAGGTAATTTCAGTAGCAATATCTTATTTTTGGATTATTATTATTTTTGTTGAACACAAAGTTATATATATATATATATATATATATATATATATATATATATATATATATATATATATATATATATATATATATATAGTAATCCAATGAGCTTTCGCATAGTTATGCATATAATTTTTTGCCGTGTAAACTCCGCCACACCTCAAAATTTATCCTGGGTCCGCCACAAATTTGAGTCACTTAATATTGGACGGAAGGAGGATATTGCATGTATACGGATAATCCATGGATACCCGGTGGATATGAATATGGATATTGTTTTGCATCCACGGATATTTTCGTGGATGGATAGTTGGTCTGGCGATGGATATGGATTTGGTCGACCCGTCCAGACCCGACCCGTTGCCATCCTGGGTCTTTATCCCTGCATGATGCCCCACCAAATCAGAAATTTGAAGGTATCATGTGACAGACACCGAATCAGCTGTCCATTTCCATTCCTTTAGTTACGTGTCATGGTTTTGAATCGAAACTGATTGGTATCATATGTGTCATTTCTCTTTTTATGAAGCTCTTTTTTTTTATTGGGCAGTCATGGATAAAGGTTGCACTTGACTTTGTTTCTCGGGAAAATGTACATGAGTGCACCCGTCTCACAGAATCCCATCTACATCCAAAAGGACATAGGGTGAATGAAGATAAGTTATAGGTACGCTAATATTCTTTAAAAAAAGAGTTCTTGTTGTATGTGAATAAAAATAGATTTTTTTTATCTGAAAAAAAATTAGGTATAGTTCAAACAGGGGTTGAAACTCAGCTGAATTGCTATGTGTGTGTTTGATTTCTCGTATTATCCTTGACCGCACCCGAGGTGCACGCACATTCCTCTTTGGTAGCATGAGTCACGTCTGGACTTGGCATTTGAGACAGAAAAGGGACCTCTAGGCCCGGCCCGGATTCAAAAATTGGGCATATCAACCATTTTTTTTATATGGGCTCAGCTTGTCCACAAAGGTGGCACCCGAAATACAAGCCATCTGCATAAATTCCGAGCTAGGGTTGCCACCCCTTGCATTCTCCATCTCTCGGCCCGCCTCCATCCGCCACTTAGCGCTCTCCTCCCCCGAGCTCTCTCTCTCACCCTACACTTGTTCGTCCGAACGACGAAATTTCTTGGGGCCATGAGTTCACCAAGTCGTCCGCAAGCTCATGCCGGCCTTCTTTCGCGGCCTCTTCTGCTCATCCGTCCTCTCCGACGACTTGTTGGTGGAGGCGAGTTTCCCGTGTCTTTGGTGTGCGAGATCTCCTCCGATTTGTCCTATTTCCTTTAGGCCGTATCTGGAAAATTTGAAATGGTGTGGGGTAATGGGACTAGGATTCGTCAATCTTGTTTTCTAAAAACATCCAACTCTAATTCCTAAACACGAATACACCGGAACAAAAACCAACTGCAAAGATCTCCGATAAATAAACTAAAGGTACAAAATTGATGCAGAAGATGTTCTTGATCGCAAAGAGAAAAATGCACGAGTTTTTCTTTCTTTTTGACGAAAAAAATAAATTCAGGTCCAATCCCATTCAGAAACAAATCGCATCCCAATTTTTTTTTACCGCGTGAGAGCCGGCGGGGTAATTTTCGATTCTTTTCACTTCACACCGTGCCGCCGCCGCGGGATCGCTGGATCGATCTCCAAAAAATTTCGAACGCGGTTCCCGCGAAACGGGAAGCAGCCGCAAATATTTACCTCTCCATTATTACCTTCCACGGTGAACTTGCGCCCTCCTCACTGACAGCCGGGCCCCGCTCGCCCCTCCTGCACGACTTACCGCTGGCGCCCACGGGATCCCGGGGTCTCTCGCTGACGGGTGGGGCCCTGTCCGCAGTGGCCGCGGTATAAAGAACCGGACCGTCTGGGTTCTTCGAGTCCAAGACCAGGAACCGACCGACTCTTGTGTCTTTGTTCTCTTCTCCGGCGATCCCGCTTCCGAATTCCGGCCAGCAGCCGCCGCAGGGATGCCGCCGAAGCGTGGGAGGGGAAGGCCGCCCAAGGACCCGGCCGCCGACGCCGAGGTGAGCAGCTAATTAGCTATAATTAGGTCGTCTCTCCCCTCCCCTTTGAGCTCCCCCCTCAAAGCCTCTCAAGTCGCCGTGGGGACGAAGGGAAGCTATGCCGGGTGATTTCGTTCCTCGGTGGTTGCTCGGAAGCGAGCGAATTTTGGGTTGCTGCTCCCCTTGTTGTTCGCTTTGCTGATTGTGTGATGTGAGCGTGAGCGTGAGGTGTTCGCTTATTTGGGGCAGTGAGTTGGAGAGTTAGTAATGGGGGATTTCTCTGTGGTTCCGTGGTCGAATTCGCAAAGCTGTGCTCCTTTTCTTCGGCTTCATTCGGAATCGAGCGATTACTCCGGGTTTTTTTTCGGGGGGGGGGGGGGGGGGGTGTTCCGGAGGCTCTATGGCTGTGGAATTTCTCGGGCGGCCAGGCCAGCCTCCCCGCTAGGGTTCGGTGGATTGGGGGGACGCTCAGTTTGTTCTTTCGGACTTGCTATTGTGAAGTACTCTCAAAGCATTTTTCTTCTTCTTTCAGACCAGCTTGCTATGATTCCTCTGAAAATGCTTTAATGGTTGTTGGTTGTGACCGCAGGAGAACGGTGAGAAGGAGTTCGGGGAGGAGATACCGCAGGCTTCCGGTGTGGTGGTCAGTAGTCCCCACGAACTTTTCTTCTCCTTCTGAAACACTCTGCATTTCTTTTCCTTCTGAAATGCTTAGTCATTGTTTTGTTGTGGTTGCAGGAGAATGATGAGAACAAGGAAAATGGGGAGATACTGCAGACTTCTTCTGAGGTCAGTATTACTATTTCCCTGCCTGTTTTTGCTTACATGAACTTCTTTTCCTTCTGAAAGAGTCTGCGCTGAGGTTTCTGAAAATGCTTAATCGCCGTTGGTCATGGGTTGCAGGAGCACGGTGAGAACAATGGTCAAGAAGAGATGCCACATACTTCTGCTGAGGTCGGTATATTCTTGCATGCATTTTTATGAATTATTTTTAGAAAATGACAATCGCCATAACGTTTCACCCTTGTGCTGTGTTTTGCATTCCAGGAGAATGGCGCAGATGAGAGAACTGAGACCTCAAAACCCACAAGAAAGCGCAGGGGGGATCCTCTTGCTGACCCCTCTTCTCTTGAGATTATGACCAGGCAACTTAGGGCGAGGCGCAGCGCTCTGGTGATAGATGTGCCTGTGCCTAAGGCCATGCCTAAGCCCAAGCCTAAGGTGAAAGTTCTTACATGTCTTGTTGATGCTACCATCTCTTCAGTTATCAGAATTCAGGAGTGGTGGATGAATGATCAGGACTGTATGTGCTTATGTAGTTTGTGCTTTATTTGTAAGAAAATGTTGAGTTGTTTGTCCATTCTTCCTATATCTGAGACATGCATATTCCACACTTTTTATTCACTTCCTATTCCTATATATGTACAGTACAAGCAGGATGAGCAATATATATATATATGCTTCAAGCCTTACATTTCAGAGGACCTGCCTGGATTGTAGGCTTTACCCCCAATATGTGCATGCATTATATAATTTGTTTGTTGCTGGAATTTGCAGAATACAAAAAGGATGGACGGAACGTCAACCATGTGTCATCAATGCCAGAGGAGGGACAAAGGCAGAGTTGTACGGTGTGTAGGCTGCAAAGAATATACGAGGAGATACTGTGTGACGTGCATGACTCGCTGGTTGGTGCCCTTCTTAAAGCATTTATGTTGATCACCTGATTTGGTTACATTTACCTGCCTGTTTCTGTACAGTGATAGTTCTCTTGTTTCTGTGATCTTTTATTTTGTAGTACTCCTCTTTCAGTCACCATCCCTTGTGTCCTTTTACATCGATGTGTTTGTTATCAAAATGGTCACTCCCTCGCATCCTGAACAGGTATCCTCAATTAACAGAAGATGACTTTGTGAAGAATTGTCCATTTTGTCGCAATAATTGCAACTGCAAGACTTGTCTGCGGAAAAACATAATACAGAAGGTATGCCTTATCTTTTGGGCTTCATTGCTAATTTGTTTCCTAGCTGCAGTGTGTTTGATACCCCTCTGCCTCTATAGTCTATAGACGTGCACAATCCCTGAAGCAACATGAAGGGGCAAGTAACATGCATTGCTATTGCTCTAAAATCATGTTTTCACTGTAGTCCGGTGTATAATCAATTTTTTTTTGTGTGTGGGTGTGTGATGAGCTGGCAGGAGTTCTTCCCATTCACTAAGATTATAAATTGTTAGCCACTAAGAATAAGAGCACATAATTAATTTTCTGTTAATTTCTCATGGTTTAAACCCCCTCCCCCCTAAATTTGTTCCACAGGTTGACAATTGGATCCCTGACAAAGATACAACTAAATTCTCTCTTCGAATTGCACATTTTTTACTCCCTTGGCTGAAAGACTTTCACTGCGAGCAGATGCTTGAGAAAAGTGTTGAAGCCACACTTAGAGGTATTATTATTGGCTTGCTGCTATGCTACCTTTTGAATATCTATTGCAAGAAGCTTGTGCTTTCAGATGTTAGCTCAGTCTCTGATACAAACCATTGAGCATTAGTGCATTACTTCCTCTCTTCTATTAGACATGTACTTGTACTACTATCTTTTGGTGTGGTAAATCAACATAGGTTTGTGCATTTTTGTTGTCCAATTTTTCAAAAAAAAGTGACTGCATAAACTGCAGGATGTCCTGTGATCCATTTAAGAATGGAGTAGCACTCTATTGCATCTGATATTCCTAATTTTTCTTCTATGACAGGCATTGACACGTGTGACGTGAAGGTTCCTCAAGCCAATGTTAATAAAGATGAGCGGATATACTGGTTAGTCTTGCTTTGCTTATGGCATGTGTGCTAATTATCTATTCCTTTATGTCTAATTCATAGTTTTCTTGAACAGCGACAACTGCAGGACATCTATTGTTGATTTTCACAGAAGCTGCAGCAAATGCTCCTATGATCTCTGCCTCAGTTGCTGCCAGGAGGTTCGTCAAGGTCTTACTTCTGGGTGTGGTACTGCAAGTGACCTGGTCCTTAGGCAACCTGTGGTAGAAGGCAAGAAGGATCTGCAAAAAGGTAGTGATCATGCTATTGTTGTAAGTGAAAGGTCTTCTTATGGGCAAAGTTGCCTGCTGAGTGATAATGCAGTGCCTGTTGAGGACAGTGCTCCTAGTTTGAAACAATGGAGGTTAGATAGCAATGGAAGCATACAATGCCCGCCAAATGCATTTGGTGGTTGTGGAGATTCTGTGCTTGAACTTAAGTGCTTGTTGGAGGAGAATCTTATTCCTGACTTACTGGTGAAAGCCGACTCAGTGGTCAACAATGAAACAGCGCTGGAGGTGGTAGGTTCAAAATGTTCTTGTTTTGCTGACTCTGGTGAGATGATCAATGGAATGTCGCGGAAATTGGCCTATAGAGAGAACTCCAGTGATAACTACATATATTGCCCAACTGCCAGAGACGTTCAAAATGGAGACTTGGATCATTTTCAGGAGCACTGGTTGAAGGGTCAGCCTGTTATTGTTCGCAACGTGCTTGAGTTAACTTCTGGGTTGAGTTGGGAACCAATGGTAATGTGGCGGGCCTTACGAGAAAAGAAAGACAAGGATGAGTATGAGCGGCTGGCAGTTACAGCTCTTGAATGCCTGACTTGGTTTGAGGTAACTGACATCATGATGGTTATTGATTTTCTAAATAGCGTTTCTATAAGCTACGAGTGACAAAACGGAGGTGGAGGATGACTAGGTGCATAGATCTTCTAAATTCATAATACCATGCAGAGTATCTTTAAAAAAAATAGATACTCCCTCTGATCCTAAATTCTTGACTCAAATTTTATCAAATATGGATGTATCTATTCTTAAAAAGCGTCTAGATACATGTAATATTTCGACAATAATTTAGGATCGGAGGGAGTAAGTATCTTCCACAATCATTAAATAGGTTCTTCTGTTTCTCTCCTGGTTTGAATCAATGAACATGGTTTCTTGAATGTGGCTTGTTTCCTTTTGCCATGTCTATATAACAGCATAAATGTATTATATTTGAATATTTTGCCCAATTCTTGTTAGTTGTTTCAACTTAGGTATTCAGATCACCTGAGTTTCAATGAATACGCATTTTTTTGTGCTTTGACACCAAAACAGTATTCTCATGTTCTAAAGGATTAGTGCCCCCCAAGTCAATACCTGGGTTAGGTAGGGGCTCTGTGGTTAGCTCTACTGAAATCAATTTCCTACGTTGCACTTACCAAAGGATCATTTTTATTCTGAAATGAATGATTCACAAGGCTACTGCTGATTTCATCTAACCCCGATGCAGGTTGATGTGAACATTCACAAGTTTTTTGAGGGGTATTCCCGTGGAGCTGTTGGTCCACAGAATTTGCCCTTGTTACTTAAACTTAAAGATTGGCCACAACATAGCTCATTCGAGGAGCGACTGCCACGGCATGGTGCTGAATTCATGTCTGCTTTGCCATTTCGTGTATATACAGATCATACATCTGGCCCCCTTAATCTGGCAGTGAAGCTTCCAAAAGAGGTTATAAAGCCAGACCTTGGTCCAAAGACTTATATTGCTTATGGTGTGTCTCAAGAACTGGGAATTGGTGATTCTGTTACGAAGCTTCATTGCGACATGTCTGATGCGGTAAATAACTGGAGATTTCTTATTCTTCCTGCAGTCCATATATGTAAATTTATTTGATCAACACCTTATTCATTTTGAACCTGAAATTGACATGCTTAACTTCCCTTGCATAGTATTTCCACACCTGTACCTTCAAGTTAAGGTAGAAATGAGACTTGAAAGTCAACCTCGTGTGCCCACCACCACAGCCTGTTGAGTTAGATACTGCATGATGATATTGATTGCCTATGGAAGCTTTTAGTTGGTTTAGTTTTAGTTTTATCCTGAATACCAAAGAGGTCTTGTTTGGCAGCATTAGTGTTTGTTTTTCCCGCGCGGAAGGCAGAACGTTTAGGTGCTGGCCGCATTCAATTTTGCATGCAAATGTGTGGGCGCCGGTGCATGCTCGGTGCTGGGCCCATGCATGCCCATGCATCCAATTGAGAGCCTTATGTTTGGGCCTTAATACTGTTAGAGACAGTCTTAACTAGCTATAGGGGCAGGTTGGCCTTGATTATTCCTGATATGACCTCTTTTGTGAGAAAAATAGAAAAAAACTTGTAAATTGGGAATGAGGGAGTTATTGTTTGTAGGCTTGAGATTGCTCTCGTTGTTTTCAATCAACGCTGCATCCCTTGATTTTATTTTTATGCTAGCCATAGTAACTCGCAATGTTGGACTGGTTATTGTTGACCATTTATCCAGAGTAAGCACTTCTGTTGGAAAAACTGAGAAACCATTAATCAAAATTGTGAAGATGTATTTGCCACATTCTTCACTGAGTTGCATCGTTGCACTATCCCCCTGATTTTAAGTCTTTGTATAACCTTCTGCTTTCTTTGTTGAATTTTACAAATTACTCTGTTTTCCCTATTGTACAAACAGGTCAATATCCTTACACATACTGATGAAATAAAGCTCAAAACACAAAGGATTAGAGCAGTTAAGGAAAAGAAACAGAGCTTGACCATGCATAAAGGCAGTGGAAATCTCCAAGCTTCAGGAACAGATCCTGATTGCGACATGTTGATGCCTCTCAGCGAATCAACCAAGGTGGCAAGACCTGAAGGATTTGGACATGGCTCAAGCATTACGCAGCCAGTGCCAGATGTTGTTTTACAGGAGCGGGAAGGTGACGTGATAGCTGATGAAGCTGAAGGAAACTTGACTGTGAATGGCCAATCATCCATTCAAGGCAATACAGATCCTATGGATGTTTCTTTTTCCATGGAGAAAGCAGACAAAACATTCTGTGATATCAATGGAATTGAGAAGGTCGGTAATGGATCCAGCAGTGACTATAAAAGTGAACCTCCTAATGATGTAGAAGGAACTTCTGAACCTACTGGTCCGCAAACACGCCACAAGCGACACTCAACAAAGGAATTAAAGGAAACAGGCACAGAAAGTGAGGAAGCAGATGAAGCTGAAACAAGCCGCAAGCGACGCAAGCGACGATCAACAGAGGAATTAATTGAAATAAGTGCAGAAAGTGGGGTGCCTGAAATTGACATAATTCTTGAGACAAAAGATGATGACCAATTTGTAGAGGAAAACCAGCCAGAGGGTGGTGCATTGTGGGATATATTCCGACGAGAAGATGTCAGCAAACTACACGATTATCTGATGAAGCATTCGGAGGAGTTTAGGCATTACAATTATGAACCAGTGAAGCAGGTGATTAGCTCTATTTACTATCTGACTATGGAATGCAATATGGCATCTTATTCTTACGTTCCATAGCTGTCGTATCTTGGCAGGTTGCACATCCTATTCACGATCAATGCTTTTATCTAACAAATGAGCACAAGAAAAAGCTTAAAGAAGAATATGGTCAGTTAAAAATACTGATATCTTTTTGGAATTTAACTGTTTTCTTTTGGAATATATGTCTTTCCTCGGTGATTTACTTCTTGGTTTTTATCCACTGCATGTGCAGGAGTTGAGCCTTGGACATTTGAACAGAAGCTTGGTGATGCGGTCTTTATCCCTGCAGGATGCCCCCACCAAGTCAGAAATTTGAAGGTATCATGTGACAGACATCGAATCAGTTGTCCATTTCCATTCCTTTAGTCCTGTCCCATGGTTTTGAATTGAAACTGATTGCTATCATCTGTGACATTTCTCTTTTTATGAACGTATTCTCTTGCTATTGGACAGTCATGTATAAAGGTTGCACTTGACTTCGTTTCTCCGGAAAATGTACATGAGTGCATCCGGCTGACAAAAGAATTCCGTCTACTTCCAAAAGGACATAGGGTGAATGAAGATAAGCTTGAGGTATGGTAACGCAAATGTTTATTGTGATTACATATTAGACTATTGTCTATACCATGTCGTTTTTGATAGCCTCAGAACTGCTACATTTCTCTTTTGACATTCTTTTCTAATTCTGAAATTATGTGTGAATCTGAATTGCCAGGTTAAGAAGATGGCTCTTTATGCACTGAAAGAAGCAATTAAGGATCTAACAGAAACTAAAGGCAATGAAAGGTCAGTCGCAACAACTCTCTGAATTGGTCTCAACCTGCTACTGCTTTCTGATTATCTTCATGTCATGATTGTGCTAATGGGTGTGTGCTCCAGTTATTTCATGGTGGCCATGTATTAACCCAGTGGGCAACTTTTTTTCTGCTTAATGTTTTCTAATCTTAATACTGTTTTGTTAAGCTTAGCCATGTAGGTTTGGTTTATCTGCGTACCTACTTTTTCTAGGTAACAAAATTTAAAAGTAATGTTGCGAAAGTGGTAATTGTTAAGTAATAATGGGTGTGTGTAGCCTTTACGCAATGCAATATTTTATACACGAAATCTTCTGTAGGGGTAGTACATAGTGTGTCCTGCTAACAGTCTTTTTGAAATGAATTAAAGGGAACTCCAATTGTCTGTTCATTATCCTGCAGAACTGTGGTTCTGGATGCTGTTAGAATATATTCTCAAAGATTCTAACAGCTCCTTTGAATATGCTGCATGTCATGATTTGGCAAGATTCCGTTTCATCTCTGTCAAAGTAGGTTAGATTTGATATATGCAACTCTCTAGTAACATATGCGTATGCGATTGTATATGTGTTCCAAAAACATTTGGGTTTTGTCATAAAATAATGAAGATGTTATTTTCTTACCAGCTGTAGTGATCCCGGAAATGGAAAAGCACCAAAAACATGCCGTGGCCGTGGCCGTGGCCGCCGAAGTAAAAGATGAGTCCGCTAGATTTTGCTGTCATCATTGCCTGTCCGCCCAATGATTTCTGGTGGCGGCCTGTTTTGGTTTAGCTCCAGTGTCCATATGTACGACATGATATATTTGTTGTTAACATTTGGAAGGAGCACGGATAACTAGAGAATCCTGTACCTGGACCACAGAACAAGCCAGGCAGCTGATGTTCCAGCTTTCTCAGGAGGACATATCTTCACCTGAGATATCGGCTGAAAGAGCTTTGTTGTAGGTGTTGTGCCTGGTGTTCCTTTTGATGGTGCCCTACTGATGATTACCTGTAGCTGTAGGGCTGTGAAAGCTGTAGGGCTGTGAAATTGAAAAGGCTCTCTGCTGACTTAGCTGCGGTTTGCCCGTAACCTAAATTACCTGGTGGTGGTGGTATTTTGCATGTAGTCTGAAGACAGGTTGATGTAACTTGTAAGGTGGTATTTTACAGATGGAAGCATGGTGTTGACCTCTGGTATTATCAGGTTGACTTAATTGGTTAAATCATTGCATGTGTTTGAGTTCATCCATCCTCCTTAATTAGTGTACTGGTCCCTTCATTTTCCCGTTTGTGCCGTACGTGTGTATTTGTTTTAACTTGCCCACTTATTGGTTTTGGGAGAAATTGTGTGCTCTTCTCCACCGGCTTACCTGAACATTGTTTATCTATGCATATTTTGTTTCTGTTCCACGTCTCTTGTGCATATATCATCTAAATAAACAGATTGTAACTTCCATGTCATTGCAGTTCTAATGTCAATATTGAGCTATCTAGCCACAGGTTTTGTTTTGAGATTCTGAAGAGATTGAGAGCTCAGATGTCCTGGGCTACCCCTTGGGTACAAATCTAAATATTTGAAATCTACAATATCATTCTAGAAGCACAACATCATACGTGTTGCAATTTAAGCCTTTTTTCTCTTGAGTAGCATTATTCATGGGAAGCGAAGGATTGAAATCAATATCAACTGGTGTACCACAGCTGAAGCCGAGGAATGTTACATCATCCACACTACACGATGAAGAAGAAAATGGCAATTCATAAGTCATAACACATCACGTTGCAATCCAAGCATAGATTGTCGAAAATCCTACTCCCTTCATCTCATATTAAGTGATTCAAATATGAATGTATCTATGCATAAAAAACGTCTAGATACATGTAATAAAAAGTCACTTAATATGGGACGGAGAGAGTATCAATTAGCAACGAGTTCACATCATGTTATCCTCCACTTCACACAAAAAAAACTCAATTTAATTTGCCAAAAAAAAACTCTTGGACACTTTCCGTCGTAGCTCTCTTGAGGTGGTTGAAACTTAGAGCAAAATTCCCGAACACATTTCGTAAAAAAAATTGGTACTCCCTCCGTTTCATAATTCTTGTAGCTCTCTTGAGGTGGTTGAAGCTTAGAGCAAAATTCCCGAACACATTTCGTAAAAAAAATTGGTACTCCCTCCGTTTCATAATTCTTGTAGCTCTCTTGAGGTGGTTGAAGCTTAGAGCAAAATTCCCGAACACATTTCGTAAAAAAAATTGGTACTCCCTCCGTTTCATAATTCTTGTCTCAAATTTGTCCAAAAATGAACGTATTTATTCCTAAAAAGTGTCTATATACATATAAAATTTCGACAAGAATTATGGAATGGAGAGAGTATCGTTCAAGCTCTAAATGTGCTACTGAGGGTGTGTTTGAGTCAACCCAGAAAATCTGTCCTCGTCCCACTTTTACCACCTGAGAGTGAGTTTGTTAGGCCGGGTGACCACGCAGGGCTAAGCCCACCTAATGCAGAAAAGGGCCCTCAGCCTGGCCGAGTTGAGAAGCAGAAAACGAGGCTGAGTTGAGCGGTTGAGCCCAAAAAAATCTCTCGCTCGGCCCCGCTCCAGGGCACCTCGTGCACCCCTCCCACCCTGACCCCGAACTTCCCTTTCTTCCTCCACCTGCGCCTCCCCACCCGACCCAGCCGCCACTCCTCCCATCCCCAAATCCTGCCGACATGTTGCCGGACCAGGCCTCCCCACGGCCACCCGACGCCTCCGCCATGCCTCCCATCCCCAAATCCCGCTGCCGTGTTGCGCGTGAGAGGCGGAGGGTTCTGAAGCGACCGCCCCCGTACAGGGTTCGATCTCTGTGCTTATTGTGCTAGTCCCTGGATCGACTCACTTGCACACACAGTTTTAAGATGTAATACCAAGATACAAAGGTCAAAGTACTTTATTACATCGTATCATCCAGAATTTAATTGTTCTTACAAATTTGCATGACCCCTCGGGTTAGCATAACCAAATACTGTTTAACCATAACAAAATAATGTTTCAAATGCAGCGGAAAGGTAGAGCAAATGGGCCACAACTACTCCAAAGGAGAGAGCATGTTGGAATGTAAGCACATGACCCAAAGACATCAACGAACCTCACTCTTCATCAGATTCACCTGCAGTATTAATAGCAGCTACTACGTGGTCAATACATTGAATGTATTGGCAAGTTCACCTGGAAGTTATAACAAACCTAACAAGTACATGCAATTGAGGCATAGTGGGGTTCAGGCTTTTTGGCGTCGTAGCAAAACATAATTGATCTTACTACAATTGAATGTTATAATATTGTTAACTAATGGACACCGGGTAGAAACACCGATGCTCCTATTAATCTAAGGACATCGAGTAGATGCATCAATGCTCCTAACCCAAGTTCAAACCATTCATTTCATTTAGAAATTGGGATGAGTGAGACCTTCCTTACAGCCCCCAAATCTAGTTGCTCATAATTGTCCGTAACCGGGGACACGGCTAAGTACTTAGTTTGACACTCTCGAGAGGTGGTACACTTTACCCACAAGAAATCGACGTGTTAATCCCTTGCTGTCCTCAGGGTAGAGTAGCAACGGCATCGATTACATGAATTTTCAGAACATAATCCCCCAGACCACCTGAGGGACGCGCTCCCACCTAAACCGCTACATACCGATGTCATCCTCGGATCCAGGTTCATATTTCTTACATCCATCCTGGCAGAGCCCATATTACCATTTGGTTGTACTGGAAGCTTCTAAATAGGAAACTAGCCCAGTCTCTGATTACCCTGGGTGGCATTCCACATTTGCGACGCAAGCGCTCCCCGAATCCATGGGGAGACGTCCATGGACGATCCGCCCCTGAATCCACGGGGACTCGACTCAGAGGGACACATAGAAATGGACCTGACGTCGCATAACATCTCGAATCCTCAAAGCCGTCCACCCAGGATGATTCATTAGGGTTGTTTTGCCAAGTTTCCAAAATTACTCCACATTATCAGTTTCACAGTGATTGAGATTCCTTCCCACGTATACTAACATAGCATGGCTAAGCAATATCTAATCACGGTGGCTATTGGTGGAGGTTTCATGGCAAAGGTAACCCTATCGCTAGTAGGTCAAAACATAGATAGCATAAGTACGAGTAATAATCCTATCAATGCATTCTACAAGCAACACTAATGCATAAGTATTTTAAAAACAATAATAATAGGATAATGATCAAAGTGAAGTTGCCTTGATAGCAGTTGGAGTTCAAACACTCATCACAGTCACAAGGTTCGCTCTCCGAGTAAACTAAAATAAACAAGCATACACATACATAAACACACAATTCACATCACAACCAAAGAAATTATGCTATGATGCAATGCAAGCATGTGACATGATTTGGTTTATTTTATTTGTCGAATAAGGGTTTTCAGTTTCTTAGGCATACAATATTTAATTCTCTGTTCAGAAGGTTTAATAAAAAATAAACCAAAAGGAAAAGCCAAGTTAGGGTTTTAAATTTTAAGTTAAATTAAAGCTTAAAACAAAGCTTTTAAAAGAAACAGCCAGAAGATTTAATAAAAAAATTATCTCTCTGTTCAAATTGAACAGAGGACATTAAAACAAATTTTTGGGCACTGGTTTCAAGTAAAAATGATTTTTAAATAATTAGTTATGAATTAAATGGCATTAAACCCTATTCTGTAAATAGCTCCAGAAACCGTTTATCAAATTTGAATTTAAACAGTGCGAAGATTCTACAGGTTGAGGGCTTTCCAGAAAGGTAAAATTCATCAAATTTGGCCGAAGGGTTTAAAAGTTATAAGCATTTGAAGTTCTAGGAGTTTTTCTGCAAAACTCCCATTTAATTATACCGGGAATTATGTTTTCACTTTAATAGGAGACACGTGTCGCGTTGTGAGTGGCCGGTACCGGTTCGGGAAGGGATTTAATCTCAGCCGTTGGATCTCATTTACATAACACGGGCGGTCCAGATCTGAGGATACCCGTAGAAAAGAGATCGGACAGCTTGGGATGGAGGATGGGCTCACCGGGGCGGCGCTAGGGTTCCGGCGGACTCCAGCGGCTCGGGGACGCAGCGGCGGGCGGTTCCGGCGAGCTTTGGGCGTCGGGGAAGCGTGCGGGGGGCGCGGCTCGACTTGGGGATCTTCCCCGGGTCCTTGGTTCGCTGCGGGGGAGACGGCGTCGACGCCTAGGACGATGGGCGTGGCGCGGCCGGCGGCGGAGCTTCGGGCGGCGACGAGCGACGGGCTGCGGCGCACCAAAATCGAAGCGGAGCGTGTCAGATTGACCGCAAGGAAGACAGGAGAGAGAAAGAGACGAGGTCGCGTCGATCATGACGTACCGAGCGGTCGGCTGTGAGCTCGGGACGGCTGTGGGCAGTGGCGAGCGACGGCGACAAATTCCGGCAGCGTGGGCGTGTAATCGAGAGGGAGCAGAGGGGCAAAAGAACGGGCAGGCCTCGGGATTTATAAGGACGCGGGCAGCAAGTCGCGGGGAGCACGAAGCGGACAGGGCGCGCCGTCGGCGGCGATATTGCGCGCGTAGGCGTCACGAGCGTGACGCGCCGGCACCTTCCCTGCGGGGAAGACGACCCCGACAGGTGGGCCCCACCTGTCGGTGGCTCGGCGCGGGCGCGCGCGCTGCGGGCCGGCTCGGTCGGTCGGTCTGCGGTCGGGACTGGGCCGGTTCAGCCCATTTGGCCGGGCCGGTCTGTTTTTCCTTTTTTTTTTCCCTTTTTTTTCTGTTTTTCCTTTGTATCTTTTGATTTTGAACTCCAAATTGATCCAAATAAATTCCAGAAAATTTGTAAAATCATATCAGAATATGATTCAACTTTTGGGACCAATTCCCTTTCAAAGAAAATATATAAAAATACATTTTCCCTATAAATGTCTTTAGGGCTTTATAACTATTTAAATAAAATAGTTTTTCAACTCCAAATAATTACCAAAAATTATGGGATAGCTTATTTATGCAATAAACCCCTTTTATAGATAAACCCTATTGGTTTAAAGATCCAAAGCTCAAATGGGTGAAATCCTAGGGTTTAAAACGAAATAAAACCTTTTTAAAACCTTTTTGGAATTCAAAACTTGATTAAAAAATGCAATTGTAGCATGATGGTCAGGAATGCAATGCATATGAAAGGTTTGAAATTTTTGGGATGTTACAGGTTCGGGGGGTGAGGGGCGGAGGGATGCAGCGGCTCCTCGTTCGACGCCACCGGACTCGAACGTGTTGTCCCCGACCTCGCCGTCCCGCCCTCTGCTCCGATCTGAACCGCCGTCCCGCCCTCTGCTCCACATCTGAGGTATTATAGCTGTGCTGTCCTCATCTGTTTCTTTGCAAAACTCCCTCTCCGTCCCGTAAAAGAAAAAAAAAGGAAAGGAAATCGTGGTCGATAGGGTTTACATAATATCATTCATACATGAACAAACAAACATGAGCCAAATGGTCAAAAACTGACACCGACTTATTTTACCAGGTATTTAAGAAATCAACCACTCAGGCATTCATTTCAATGTTTTGTGGCTTCCTTATCTGTTGGTGACATTTCAAATTGTTTTTTATCTATTTATTCTGGTCTAGGGTCTTCAACAGTTTGGTAGTGACTTTGCCATGATACAACAACTATTCCCTGACAAGACCCGCGATCAGGTGAGGCAAAAGTTTAAAACCGAGGAGAAAAAGCATTCAATGCAAGTTCACGATGCTATACTACATCGCTGGAGAGGTAAGAAGTTGCTCCATGAGTGGTCCAGCCCCATATAAATTTGCCACTTTGCTCAAATTAATGCTTCTGTTTTACAAAACTGTACGCAGATAATTCGTATTTAAAACAAGTGATAAAAAACCTTAACATCGAAGATCTGCCGATAGACGTCAACAAAAGTATGCGTAAACAAGAGGACACATCGAATAAAGAAAACCCTGGAAACGAGGTATTTTCTGATAAATGACAACTGTTTATTATGTTTGTGATAATTCCATTAAACCTCGTTTTATTTTTCTGTTTTAAAGAATATGCTGGATGATATCATCGACGGCGAGGAAGAGAATGACCTGAATTGGTCGGATAAAGGGCAGGGCACGCAGGTGGGGTCGGAGGTGAAGGATGCGGGGAGCCTGTTTCTTCTGCAAAAGCTGATCCCGACCTTGATGTGTTTGATTGGTACTAGCCTGACAACCAATCGTGGTAACATCCATTTTTGCTCTCATGATTCTGCCAATCCTATGATCTAAAGACAAACAATTTCCCTTGTGATTTTTTTTTTTGCTCACTGGATTGCTTGCTTAGATAACTGATGCAAACTGTACATTAACCAGGCTGAATACAATTTTGTTGCACTCTTGCTTCTATGATGTCTAGAACCAGAACATTATGGGTAGTAGTGTGATTTTCTTGATGCATCATAAAACAGCCATGTTGTGTCATCCTCTTATCCGAGGAACTTAAAGACAAGTTCTGGCCAGATCATCTGAAGGACTTGAAATCTTGCTGCTGTGCTCCATATGTGTCTGCATTAAGAGCTTATCAGAGGCTAAAATGTGGGTCAACATTTGGTTTCAAGGCCTGGGTCACTCCAAAACGATAGGCCCATTATGACCAACCACAGCCATCATCAGGCCAAAATGTGACTCAGAGTCACCATCTTTCTTTCTCTTTTTTTTTTTTTACATCCTCAGAGTCACCATCTTGGCTTGAATTGATTTTTTTTCCCCAATAGACTGGCGCCTGGACTGGTTAATTGCGATGGTTGGATGGATGTTTACAGCCAGTGGTAGTAGATAGATTGCTTTGCTTTGCTTGCCTTTGAGTCTTGAGTTCTTGACCTTGCCGCGTGGATCCATCGAGATCGATCAATCCTGGCCGTCCAAATAAGTAGGGAGTACGTATGTATGTATACGTACGTCGAGATCGAAGGCGACGTACTGTTAAATTCCTTCTTGGTAAAAGACGTGTAGATCGATGGATCCTGCGTGCGATTTCCAGCGGTTAACATCTCTGATGACATGACAGACGCAAGCAGCCAATGATAAGCATATATGTGTGTCCATTCACCGGGAGCTACGCTACCGTATATACGGCCGGCAACTGGTCGCCAATTTATGTCATTTCATCGTAAAAAAAAAAATACAACTTTGACCGATAATTACTAGATGGTACTAGTACGATATTGTTATGACAAAACATGGTACCATGTATTGAATTTTTTTTATTATTATATCGGTTTTTAAGAGATGTACTCCCTCCGATCCATAAGTGTCGTCATTTTGTACTAAATTAGTATAAATTTTGTAAGTGGACGACACTTTTTATGAATCGGGGGTAGTAGTATATTTTAAGAGATGGTGCTCTCGCCCTTTTTTTTGGGGATCCGTGTACATGTATGTATGGAGTGTGTTTACATATATATATATATATACCTCGTTCTTGCAGTAAGTACTACGGAGTACTCCATAATTTTTTCCCCCGAAAAGAATGGATTCCTCCCGGCCTTTGCTTCCATAGTCGAGCCCGTTGACATGTACATATGTTATCTTGATAGTTAAAAACAAAAAAGAAAAGAAAAAAAAGCAAGATGACGTTGAAAGGTAAAGAGAAAAAGAACAAGAGAAAGTAGTAGAGGACTTTTTTTTTATCTTGAGACGGTACAGAATAAAAATACAGAATAGAAAGGAGCTGGGATGACTTGGTCGTCGTCTACATATCCCCAACAAGGCAGCACGTTGACGAGGTCGATCCAGGAGCTCTACCGGTGACACGTCACCGTCCAAGTGGCTGACACACGCACGCATGCCACGATGGCTTATCCGACGGCTGTGATCCGTCCATGTGGCGAGTCGGACGGTGGATCGTTTTTTTTTTGCTAGGTGCTGCGGCTGATCCAGGGCGCCTGACCACGACCAGACCGGGCACGCAGCTGAGCGCGTTAATTCTTAATTCCTTCCTTTGTGCAGCAAATTGACTTGTCACCAGCTTAATTTGCCCCCAAATTATGGTTGTTCATTTCCTGTTGGACCAAGTTTTTAATTAAGCAAAAGTTGTTGCTGCTACTTTTTTTTAATGATATGTTGAGCCGTTGGCTTAAGCAGTTGGCAGTTGTGCGCGACAGTTAACACTGGTGGCCGATGATAGTATTTGTTTGTTTGTTTGTTTGTTTGTGTGTGTGTGTTAATTAGTGGATCCAAACACTTGTAACAACAGGAGGACATGAGACAAAGCTAATGTCGTGTTTTTCTTTGTCTTGTTGCTATCGGATGTTAGCCACGTGGTGCTCTTTTCTTAATTTTGCATCATCACTGACCTGTCTTTCACGGGTCTATCATCCCAAGGTACACAAATACGTTGCTCTCATCTGGGATTCACAAATGGAGTGCTTAGCGAGTACCATATATATACACTGTAGCTGCTTGTTAGGGAGCGAAAAAGAAGAAGAAAATCTCAAATTAACACATCCTCCTTGCATCTCCGGATGGCAATTGGTGCATCTCCTTGTAATGTGGGCCTAAGTTGTCATACACTCAAATTGAACAAACCCTAGGTAGAAATAGCATCCCTGCCCATAAATTTTGCTCGAACCACCGTGAAATTTGATTCCTCTTTTGGTTCATCATGTCTGTAGATCCAGGTGTGCAAGACCACCTTGTTTGCGAGATCAGCTGTGTCCAGGCGGGGTCTGGTATTCTTTCCTTTTTTTTGCGACAGATGCCGGGTTCGATATATGTCGAGTGGTAGCTCGGCGAGGATGAGGTATTGCCAGGCCCGAACTCGATGAGCCCGAGTGCCATCCCTACTTGTTATGCCGTTGCAAACTTTTCTCAAATACGAAACCAACAATATACATTCATAGCACATAATTAACATCTCTTGGTGAAAGATAAGCCCTGATCGGAACACATTGACGCTGTTTTTCGGAAAAAAAAACTGAAGTGATATAGGAAAAAGGCAGAAATGTGGATTAGGAAAAAGGGAAAAGGGAAAAATGTACACCAAGTCCACCTATTAGTGGCAGCCAACCAAGTCAGCCCCTTCTCCTCCCCAACGAACCAGTCCACCATTCTTCCCTAACCCAAAGACACCGTCACGTCTCCCACCTAACATCACTGACTACCAGGCCCCACACAATCTTCGGACCCATGTGTCATTGGCGTCTGGGGCAGTGGCTTTGCGTGCTGAGGGGTGCCCCTCCGCCCCCGTCTTGGCCGGCGGCAGTATATAATCCGCGAGCACAGCACCGCCGTTCCCCACACAATTCTCAATCCGGTTCCCCTCTCCGATCCCGACAAGCTCTACGACCAAGCCCAGCAATGGCCGCTGCGGAGCCGGCGACGACGACGACGACGACGGGGATGGGGTTCCTGGGGCTGCTCAGCTTCCGCCGGACCGCGACGGCCGTGGCGTCCTTCGACCCGGCGCAGGACGGCGCTGAGCTCGCCGTCCTCGACGCGCTCCAGGCCCACGTCGCCGACCGCCTCGCCGCCTTATCTTCTTTCTGTCCGGCGGGGGCGGTGCTCTCGCTGGGGTTCCTCTCGAAGCTGCTCGACGCGGTGGTGACCTCGGACGCCGCGTTCCGGGAAGCCCTGCTTGCTGTGGGGGCGGCGGCGGTGTCGAGGCACCCCGCCGACCGCCTCGCCGCCGACCTGCTGGACCGCGCCGTCAGGGCGCTCGACGTCCTCAACGCCGTCTCCCTCGCGCTCGCCTCGCTCCGGGGGTCACACCGCGCCGCCCTCGCCGCCGCCGACTGCCTCCTCCTCCTCCCCGCCGGCAACGGCGGCAAGCCCCACCGCGCCCACTTCGCCCGCGCCCGCCGCGCCATCTCCCGCCTCTTCCCCGCCGCCGCCGCCGCGCCGCCGTCCACGCCCTGCTCCTCCCGCGCCGCCCGGGCGCTCTCCTTCAGCGTGTCCTCCAAGAACTGGTCCTCGTCTTCCTCGTCCACGGGCGGCGCTGGGCGCCACGTGGCGGCGGCGCTGCCGATGCCGCAGGGGCTCACGGCGGCCCCCGGCGCGGGGTGCGGGCTCGGGCTGGCCCTCTACACCATGAGCTCCGTGCTCGCTTTTGCCATGTGGGCGCTGACGGCCGCCGTGCCGTGCCCCGCCTCCGCCTCCGCCGCGCCCCTCGCGCCCCCGAAGCAGGCGCAGTGGGCGGCGCCCATGGCGCTCCTCCAGGACCGGATCGTCGAGGAGTCGAGGAAGAAGGACAACAACAACAACAACAACAACAGCAAGAAGGGCTCATCGTCTTCTTCGTCTTCTTCCTCCTCGGGGCTGCTCGCGGAGATGCAGGCCGTGGAGCGCGCGGCAAGGGAGCTCAACAGCCTCCTCGAGGAGATCGCCGAGGAGGAGGAGGACGACGGCGACGATGAACCGGCGGCCGTCGGCGAGGACCGCGCGGCGGACGTCGTCGAGCGCGCCGAGGCGCTCGCCGGCGCGTGCCGGGCGCTGGAGGACGGGCTGGCGCCGCTGGAGCGCCAGGTGCGCGCCGTCTTCCACCGCGTCGTCGCCAGCCGCGGCGAGGTCGTGCGCTGCATCGAGCAGAGCGCGCGCAGCACCGCCGCCGGGCCCGCCTCCGCCGGCGCCCCGGCGCCGCCGCAACACCATTCGTTCTGATCGAAGCTCTGGATTATTGCTTAGGATTGATGCTGTGTATTCTCGGGTTAAATCCCTTCGTTGTCTTCGTTATTCTCGGGTTAAAGCCAATTCTTTGATTTGTAATCACTTCCACAGTTCCACTGCTTCTTTTGTGTAGATGTAAGATTTCTGGCTGTAAAAAGAACTGACTTGTTTGGATTAGTGCTGTTGTTTATTCTCAAGACTCTCGAGCAGAAGAGAAGAATGTATCCTCTGTTGACAAGCTAGACAGAGTCAAGAATTGTTTCCTTGAAAGAAAAAGCAATCCCCAATGTTGCTGAACTTGTCAGCTCTCATCATCATCATCATGTAAAAATTTGACTGATCTTTATGATAATATTCTCCTCCTGAGATCAACCTGACTTTTAACCGATCTCTGAATCTGATTGACAAAAAAAAGAAGAACTGATCAATGAATCTGCAACCCAGTTGTTCCAGATGACCCCAAAATCTGAGTGATACTATAGTTGACAACCAGGTTGACTCAGGCAGAGGTGGTGGAGGAGGGAATCAAGACAGTATCAAGTTGGTGGATCAAGTCTTGGAGAAGATGTGCAGCAATCAAATGGTTGACTCAGCTCAAGAAGACACATACAGAGACAAAGATTTTCAATGGCCACTGGCCAGAGATGTGCAGGCCATCATCACCAAGGGGGCTTGGCTTGCTGGCTGGCTGGGCACAGCCTGGGATGAGCTGTTAGAACTTTTGTCACTTACTCTGGGCCATTTTGTTTATACATGGAGCATTATCCTATGACTAATCTCACAGCAGTCCTTAAGCTGCATAGATAAATCTCACAGGCACAGCAGGCCTAAAAGCTGGAGTGTCTGAGTTAAAGTATTGTTATTCTTTTTTTAGACAAAAAGAAGAAGAAGGAAGATGTGCTAGCTGCTATCTGCTACCTGCTGCCATTTGCCCATTTGCAGGAGACAGAATCTCATTTCCTATGCTCTCTGTTTGACACTAAACATAAAAGGGATTGAGACGTAGATTTGGAGCATGGTTTATTTAGGCCTTGATTAAACAGGTGTGTACATGGAAATGCAATCCCACCAACTAGAGATGATGATCTGGATTGTCCTGGCCGACTTCTTGTTGGAATGACCTTTACTAGCTTAGCTGCCTTGAACAGTGAAGGAGAGTACACATTTGACTCTGAATAGACCCTCCTCAGCTTGTCCAGTGTTGTACCTATCAGCATTAATGTGGTCATTGAAACTTTGGCACTCATATTTAGTTTCATCTTATATTTTCCATGCTGCTGGTAGTGTGTACTGAAATGCACTAATGTAATGCTTGCTATTATTAAAAAGTCGGATGCACTTGAGGCCACAGGAGCTGTAGGAATGCTGGAAAACATTTTGGAGAAGTTGTCCATGATGATAATTAAAGAGAAAAATCAAAGACTTTGTACTTCCTCCAACCCATATTACTTGTCGAAATATTATATGTATTTAGACGTTTTTAAACATAGATACATTCATATTTCGTCAAATTCGAGACAAGTGATATGGGTAGGAGCGAGTAGTAATTTATTTCTTTTTTGAGAAGAAAATTACGAGGACATGTGTCTTAGTAACTCCTAAAGCCCATCTCCAATTCTTTTCTCTCCCAAAGGCCCAGCCCGTCTCCGAGAAAAAAAAACATTCCCCAGTCCACATGGGCGAGGAGACGCGCCGCCGCCGCCGCAGCATTTCGCCGGCGGCGCTGCCGGACGACGACGACCTGCTCGGCGAGATCCTCCTCCGCCTGCCCGCGACGCCCTCCTCGCTACCGCGCGCCTCCCTCGTTTGCAAGCGCTGGCGCCGCCTGGCCACCGACGCGGGCTTCCTCCGCCGCTTCCGCGTCCGCCACCGGAAGGACGCCCCCCTCCTCGGCGTCTTCTTCGAGCAGCGCGTGGCGGGGATGGGGAGGAGGAAGGATCTCCCGTTCGTCCCCGTCCTCGACGCCCCCGACCGCATCCCTCCCGCCCGCTTCTCCCTGCGGCTCGACGACGACGACCTAGACGGCGGCGCGGCGGGTTCCTGGAGCGTCCTCGGGTGCCGCCACGGGCGCGTGCTCGTGATCAACCGGGCGCGGCTCGAGCTCCTCGTGTTCGACCCTGTCGCCGGCGACCGCCGCCGCGTGGGCATCGCCCCGCCGCCGTTCGTCGGCAAGGCGTTCCACGCCAACGCAGCCGTGCTCTGCGACGAAGACGACCATGGCGGCCATGGCCGTTCCGGCAGCGCCTTCAAGGTGGTCTTCGTGGCCACCTCGGACAAAGGCGGGGAGAAAGCCCTCGCCCGTGTCTACTCCTCGGAGACCGGCCAGTGGGGGGACCCCGTCTCCGCAGCGGAGCCATGCGTCGGCCATGTCGGCCGCCGCCCTGGCACGCTTGCCGGCAATGCGCTCTACTGGTGGCTGAACGCGTCTGCGGATGACAATGGCATACTCCAGTTTGATTTGGGCACCCAGAGGCTGGCTGTGATCAAGAGGCCCCCCTTCACAGGCATTCACAAGGGTTGCAGCCGGATCATCCGGGCAGAGGACGGTACTGGCGTTGGCTTCGCCGTGTTGTCGTACCCGAGCTTCCAGACGTGGGACCGCAAGGTCGATTGTCTCGGTGTTGCCTCATGGCAGCTGCGGAAGACTGTTAACATGCACAAGGTCCTTGGCCTGCCGTCTATGATCGAGGCAGGGATGGCACGTATAGTGGGGTACGACGAGGATGCCGGTGTGATTCTTGTATCGGTGTGCACACGTGTCTACAGCCGTGTCTTCGTCGTTCCACTCGAGTCAATGCAGTCCAGGAAACTCCCTGGAAGCTTTTCGGAGAATGCCTATCATCCGTTCACAAGTTTCTATACTGGTAATTGCTTGTCTTTATATCAATGCAGGGGTAGCCCGAATGCAATTATTTTTATCATAAATGGTTGTCAGAACTCCTTTTCCGTGTTTTGAAGATTTTACTAGCAGCTCAAAACTTAGTTACCCTTTTGCTTGATCTATGAAATTCGAGTTATTTATTTCAGAGAAAGCTTGGTCGTAAGTCCCTTAGCTGCTGAGCAATTACTAATGTGTTATTTGTTGAGGTGTAACCTCTCATATGCCCCTAAGTCGAGATGCCAGTTACTGTTTTGTCATCTTGATGAGAGTTCATTCTGCCTTTGTGTTGGAATGTATAGCTGTCAGGATGATTCTTCTTTGTAAGGAACAAAAAAAGGCTGCAAGCATGATATCACTGCTGCTTGCTCTCCCTCAATGTTGTAGACTTCTGTTAGCAGTCAGTTTTTGAAGGCTGGGTCATACTTAGGAATCTGGTGATCTCAGAACCACCAAAGAATGTGACGCTATTTAGGATCATCTCATGGATCAGTTAGGTTGGGTTTTAAACCTCAATTGCTTGTTCAAACACCAGTTTGCCTTTCATGCTGGAATGAATGGCCCGACTTCAAAGATTCAGTCATAACTTTCGTGATCGTGAAGCTAATATTTGCCAATCTTTTCGAGACATTGCTCCTGCAAATCATGACTAATGAGATTCGTTGCTGCACAGGTACTGTTGTGAAGTCTGCTCCAGCCACTGAGCATTTGACCGAGCAGCCATTGAGCCACTGAAGCAGCAGGCTCTAACCATAGCCATAAATCTCTCGAACCCTTTAATTTCATAGTATAATTTGGTTGAGTTAACGAGATGGTTGACTCATTTCAGGGGGTTAGCCTGGGATTAGCCGCGAGCAAGAGACAGAGGACCTTTCTCTTATCCACTTTCGTCACTTGTCTCTTTATTATACTTAATCACATAGCTAGGAAAATGTTCTTATCATAATCTCTAGTAAGTTACCCACGTGTTGCTACGGAACACTATAAAAGTTAGTTGAGAAGGAGTATGATAACCCTCAAATAAAAGAAATGGGAGTTCGGCATCTTCATTTATTTAGTTAGAGCCATCATATAACTCTATAGCATTATGTGTCACCTCTGATGGATCACATGAGAGATCTCTTTCATTACATCCTTCCATACATAACATACGTTCGACCACTCAAGAGTCGAAGAGAAGCTCTGTCGATCAAATCCCTAACCTTGGATTGATCATGCATGAAGAGGGGGGTGGCGAGCCGGCGGCGATGGCGACGCCGGGATTACCTTGAGCATGCGCTGCTGCTGCTCGCTTGCGCTGCCGCCGCTGGCGCAGCAGTAGCAGCCCTGGCCATGTTTCATGCTGCATTGGCCATGGGTGTAGCCGTAGTGCCTGCAGCAGCGCATGCACTTGCCGGACTTCTGGCACGCGCCTTCGCACTGCAGCAACTCGGCGTTGCACACCAGCTTGTTGCCGGCGGCGACGACCTCCGGCGCCATCTCAACATTCATGCATCATTCCAGCACAAATTTGATAACACATTGTTTTGTGTATGTGTATAGTGAAAAATTCATCTAGCTAGGAACAGTTTACTGATTTGGCTTACATGTGGTGATGAGATGGATGGCCAGGAGGACCAGCAAAGGGGCAGGCTTCTTGTTGCTGATCATCTCCACTAATGCTCAAGCTTCAAATATTCTGATGAGTGAGTGACTGGTGGAGTGATTTGATCTAGGTGATGATGCTAAGGTATTTATACACTGATTGACCAACAAACAATTTAGGCCCATTTATTGCTGCTGAGATCATCTGAGCGGCAGTTCAGAAACTATGCAGATTTAGGATGCTAAAGATTGGTCACTGAACTTTTTGAGGCAGGCTCCAGAGCTAAGATTGGTCACTGAACAATGTTAAGTGTGTGAGTATGACAATGCTAAGCGGCAAAACTGGCATTGCCAGTCTCACTCTCCATTCGTTCATATTGTACAAATTTGCAAGCCCCGTTTAATTAGGGTACCAACCTGCTCAGACTTGAGAGTCTGCTACATCCAAAAGTTGGCATCAACCTGTTTAGACTTGAGAGTCTGCATCCAAAATAATTACTGGAGCGGCGCAATAGTTGGTGATCTATCCAGGAAATGTCCAATCCACTCTTCATCCTCTATAGAAAACAACCAAAAATGTTTCAAAAAAAATTCACATGATGATTAACAAAAGATCGTGACATTCTTTTTCTGTAAAGATGGATGTATTTTCTTTTTAGAATCATAAAAGAAGGGATCTCTTAACCTTTTTTTATAGAGGAAAGGGATCTCTTAACCATCCAACAGCTATCATTATCAAGCGTGATTTACATTTTGCCGGGCCGGAGCCCATGGGGCAGTGGGCTATTTTCTCGTAAGGCCCATCGCAGTGCATTCCTTCTCTTCGTCTCCTAATCTCCTTCCAATCCCTAAATCCCCATTGCTCAAAAAAAAAAAACCCTAAATCCCCAAACGGAAAAAAAATTCCCCATTCCAGTCCTGACCATGAGCGACGAGCGCGACGGCAAGGCGATCCACCGCCGGGGCACCACGCCGGCGGCGCTGGAGGACGTCAACCTCCTTCAGGAGATCCTCCAACGCCTGCCCCCGCAGCCCTCCTCGCTGCCCCGCGCCGCCCAAGTCAGCAAGCTCTGGGAAGGCCTCGCCACCGACCCGGCCTTCCTCCTCCGCTTCCGCACTCGCCACCAGAAGGCCCCAGTCCTCGGCGTCTTCGAGAAGTTCGGCCAAGATCTCGTCTTCACGCCCACCCTCGACGCCCCCGACCGCATCTCCCCGGACCGCTTCTCCCTGAACCTCGGCTTCGACCGGCATGATTCCTGGGACGTCCTCTGCTGCCGCCACGGGCGCGTCCTCGTGATCAACCGCACGGAGGCCGAGCTCCTCGTGTACGCCCCCGTCTCCGGCGAGCTCCGCAGCGTGCCCGTCCCGCCTGATTTCACCGACGACAGCTACCTTTATCCCCAGGCCAGCGGGGCCGTGGTCTGCGCTGCTGCCGAGGAGGGCCACGTGCACGGGGCCTGCCATGAGAGCCCCTTCAAGGTGGTGCTGGTGATCACCGACTACGGGGACCTCTCGCAGGCGGCCGCACGCGTCTACTCCTCGGAGACGAACATGTGGGGAGACACCCTCTCAGCTGGACAACGATGCCGCAAGATGATCAGCCGTATGCCCTGCACCCTTGTTGGTAACGCCCTTTACTGGTGGCTACTTGACTCTACGGATGTCATGCTCGAGTTTGATCTGGAAGGCCAGAACCTAGCCGTGATCAAGAGGCCTCTCCTTGAAGGCATTCACAGCGGTCGGGTCCGGATCGTCAGGGCAGAGGATGGCGGTGTTGGTCTCGCTGTGTTGTCGTACCCAACCTTCCGTCTGTGGGGCCGCAAGGTCAGCAGTAGTGGTGTTGCCACATGGGCTCTTCAGAAGACAGTTAACATGCATAAGATTGTTGGTCTGCCGTCTTGGGAGAAGACAGGGAAGGAAGTTATAGTGGGGTACTCCGATGATGTGCACGCGATTTTTATATCGTTGGAATGCAATGTGGGCACTCATGTCTTCATGGTTAATCTTGATACAATGCAGTCCAAGGATATTGATGCAGACCTTTTGGAGAATTCCTATCACCCATTCACAAATTTCTATCCTGCCGGTAATTGTTTGTCTTTACATTACAGGCATAGCCTTAGTCTGCTTATTTTTTTATACACGGTTGCGGGTATGCCTTTACTGTGCTTTGCAGTCTTGATGCTATAGTAGGTTTAATTAGCAATGCAATTTCTATGGCTCAGTTGCTGACAGTTACGAATAATAAGATGATATGTCAAACCTTACCTTGTGTCAGGGCCATTTATCCATGTGTAGCCATCTCTTCCTCCCCATTTTAACATGTTCACTTGGTTCGCTGAAAGCTTAAAAATTTATACTTGCTCTCTGATATTCTATTGTTGTTTGTTAAGTTAGCAAAACGTATGTCTAGGTTTTACTTATTTCTTTGTAGTTCCATAGTTTTTGTGTTTTGGATTGGATACCCTGCGTTTGATATGGCCATCACACCTGACATTTTTTAGCAAGAAAATTGTTAGTATTTCCAATAGTTGACATGTCACATGTTGAGGTGCCCCCTCTTGAGATGTCGATTGCTATTCTGTCACGGTGACGACTTCTGTTATGAAGATTTGTTTCTTTATAGTCATTTGGTCGCTTGACAAGATCATATTGTCGATAGCTTCTTCATGCTCTATCCTTCTCCCTTTTCCTCAGGAGCATGGTAGACTAGCAAATTCCTCAAAACAATATGATAATCCGGTTGCAACAATTTTTCACTAAAACAAAATTAGCTGACCAATTGTTGGTGATTCGCAATGCCTTTCTCTTAAAACTTTTCGTGGGTGTCAAGACAATACGTTTTTAAGAGAAAACAAAAAAAATCTGTGAGGATGATATCTCTGCTAGACTGCTACTTGCTGTACTTCAATGTTTTACTTTTGTTAGCAGTTTTCTGAAGGTTCAAATAGAAGCTAGCTCCTAAGTAGATAATACATTCTGTACCTGAGTATGTGACATTATTTGAAAAGAATTTTGATTTGTTTTGTATGATTTCACATATCAGAGATGTTAGGGTGCGTTTGAACTTGAATTGGGTGTTCAGAACACCGAGCTTGTGGAGCTATTTTACCTAATATTGCTGGAATGATCTGACTTAAAAATTCAGTCATAAATTTCATTATCGTGAAGTTAATTTTGTCCTGATCTTTTTGAGTTATGTCTCATGCACTCGTCACTAATGAGGTTGGCTGCTGCACAGGAGTGTGAAGTACTGCTCTAACTATTGAGCGACCGGAGCAGCGGGGTCTAACCCTATGTCGTCATACATCTCTTGAACCTTCCAATTCCATATGAACTACATATTTCTTATAATTTGGATGCAATGAGATGGTTGACCCATAACAAGGGCACACCCTGGGATTAGCTGCGAGTGAGAACCTTGTCATTTCGTCAATTGTCCCTTTATTTTATTAGTTCAACTCAGTCAACTGTTCTGTCCGTATAATACCTTATGAGTTATGACTAATGCACATCAACCCTGAAGCTGCGGTACCTTGGTTATGTATTCTTTTGTGTGTGTGGAACAAAATATGTCTCTGTGCTAGTTGTTATTGGCTGCCGCTTGTAGGAGATAGAACCTCATTTCCCGTGCTATCCATATCATCAGATGAAACCGACTCCTGGGTGTTGGGGTTCTGAATTGAGTTCTGAAGCCACGTGTTATTCACTCTAGTGTTGCGTTTGTAGTTTCGATAGTTGAGGATGCAAATTTCGGACGGCTTTGAAGTTTGGGGTTTAAATTAAACTAGGGCAACGGGGAAGGAACCAAAAGTAGATTTCCCTAGACATACCATGAACTACTCTACATTGGATTTGCAAATGTGATTCCCGCATATTTAGTACAATCGAATGTATTCTTCCTTTATTTGGTCCTCGACTATTTGGGCCGGGAGAGCTCCCCACCGTTAGTGATCGTTAGTCGTCCCATCCGGTAGTCATTTCTTTCTTTACCCCTCCGGCCGCTGTTTTTACCAAAACTCATGAACTTTGGTCCTCTGTCATTGCTTCTCTGCCAGCGTGGCTTCCGTTCTTGTTGGTTGTGTTGGCAGCGACTGGGTTGTTTGTTCCGTTGTGTGTTTTCGTCTCGACTCTGTTTTCACCGCATCCCTTTCTCATTTCCACATAGGCTTTACGTCCATCATCCCGGATTGGCCTTGAGGCACAGAGTTGGGGTTGGTAGGAATTTCGCTTCGTGTGTGTGGCTTGGTGCAATGCGAGAAGACATATGCTGTTATCGGGCCCAGAATCTGTTGGTCATATCCTCAGTGTCCAAGTTGCGTAGATGTTAGGGTTAGCTTCTCTTTAGCTTCGCTTTTCCGCACAACCCTCTCCTTGTTCTGACACGTGTATGCCTGCTTCAGGTTGGTGGAGAGCTACCTGCCACTGGGCCCTAGCTACTGTTGGGCCCGCATGATAGCCGGGTGTTCCTTGTATCCACGGTAAGAACCGATCAAGGAGCCTACCAATCAAACCCTACACGCCACAGTGAGAAATCATGCAGCCCGTTTCCTCCCAAGACGTGTTGGGTCTGACAGCTTGCTCGAGTGGTCATATGTTGATGATTTCACATGATACTGAGATAAATTTGTCTCCTATCCCGGTATGCTTTGATTCTCATGGCCAGAGGTTCAATTTTTTTTTCCTAGTAGTTATTCAAAGCTACTCAAATTCTCCTGTCATTTTCATTTGGATTTGATTCTCTTATCAGCACTAGGTTGTATGAGGACAAAATGTGGGCAGGTAACTTCTAGGTGGTATGAGTTGAATTGGAGAGCAGGGGGCAAGTATTGCCACAAACATCCTAATTTAGATCTCATCAGTGCTCACTGTTATTATGATATATTTGCAGCTTCATAAAAATGCGTTCCACCATGGTCATTTGACAGAATGTAAAGTAGGGTACGACGATAGAAGTGGAACTTGTGAGTTAGCTCCTTTAAAAGAAAAGGTTATTCCCTATTTGTATGATAATCCAATCGGTAAAAACGAAAGAATGTTCGAGCCAGTTTTAGACGTGGTCCTGGTAACAAAATAGAAGTAAAAAACTAAGGCACATCATAGCTATACATCAAATTCTCTGTAGTTATCTTTTGCATTATCTTTTAACATACCTTTGGTTCTTTGGCAGATCCATGGCGTGTGCTTCTTGATTGGGATTTTGTTAGGAGGTGAGATGTTGCGCTGTTGTTTTACCGATCAACTGGTTCACATTTTTGCTAGATGTATTTTAGTCCATGCTTGTTCTTAAATTTTGCTTTCTATTTGCAGCAGTTTCCTTGACCCAGTAGATTCATTGTGTGCATCAATATGTTCCACTGGATGGATCAATCTCCAGCTCATATTAATAGTTTAGCTCACCATTATTATCCATGCATTTTAGGCAAACAATTGTGTAGAGTTAGTTGTTTGTGGTATGTTATTTCTCCTATATGGCATGTCCATTGTTGTTTTATCTGTTACCTTTATCATCTAGAATGCCATTATTGTTTCATCGGCCCTTTATGTGCATTCGTTTGATAAACTGTGGTGATTGAGCATCATCTTCATCCCTTCATATCTTTGGTTTTTGGTTAGGTGTATTGCGCTAGTAGACTGAATCAGTGGGCCATGACAATGTGATCCACTCACTCTAAAGTTCCTTTCCTTCGGGATTCTTTTGGAGAACATTCAGAACTTATGCATGTATATTAAGGTCGAAAGAGTTCAACAGCACAGTAAGGAAGGCATGATTAAAAATGAAAAGCAAGAATTATAATACAGTGCGAACAAGACAACCTTAGATGATCCTCATGCCCTAAAGCTCACTCTCTCTAAGGCTTTTTGTGCCAGCAGCAACCCACGAGGCCACGACCTGTATTCCGACCTGATATCATCATGAATGTTCTGCAGGTTGTGACGTGTCTGATAAAAGGTTATCCCCTTCTTTTTTCTATCTTCTAATCAATAATAGTGCTGCTGGAATCCCCTTATGGCTTGCTATTTTCTGTCAAAATAGTTGTGCCTATTTGCCTATTAACCTAAAGAATATATATTGTGCATTTTTTTCTGTGTGGTGTACATTTTTTTTGGGCAAGGTGAGATTCAATTGCAGCAATAATCAGTACATGGTTCGATTGGATCTGGCCTTATAACAGATGGCACAGAACCAATCAACAATATGAACTTTTTTTTAAGGGCAAGGTGAGATTCAATTGCAGCAATAATCACTACATGGTTCGATTGGATCTGGCCTTATAACAGATGGCACAGAACCAATCAACACCCCAGAACACACACCAAGCCTAGCATGAGCAGCCAAATCGTGCGCTAACAGGTTTGCATTCCTTGGGTCTTCAGCAATTTGTAGTCCGGGACGGAACGGAGCATCTCATGCACGTCGTCAAGCAAGGGAGCAAAGATGGCACGCGAGGGGGCAGGTCTCGTAAGTTCGTTGATCAAGAGGCTGCAGTCGCTCTCAATGCAGACAGGAGCCGTGATGATATGGAGAAGCGCCTGTAAGCCTTCCCTGGCCGCCATCCTCCATCGAGGCCATGTCCAGAGCTCTGACAAGACCCGCCCATGCAGATCCCAGAATCACACCATTATGGTTGCGGAGGACTGCGCCCCAGGCCCCGCAGCCCTTATTCTGCAAGTAGCTCGCGTCCACGTTTAGTTTGAGACAGCCCCTCTACGGTCTGATCCAAGGGCGCTCCGGGTGGGCGCACGTGGTATACATTTTAACCTTTATGAACTGGAAAGTCTGAAATCCGGAGAGGGCAGTGAAATGGGCTCTAGAAACTTGTGATGCAAACACACTACCGAAAAGAAGTACTAATTGGAAGGCTGCCACTAACTAACATACAAGCGAAATGAAAGGGTCGAAGCTATGAGGTATTTTCTTCCGGGGGTAAGTTTTCAGGTTCGTAAAAATGAACAATCTGGCTATTTCATTGCAGGCTCTAGTGAATGGTATGCATGGATGATTATCATACTGCAGGTAATTGCTTATCTTTACATTACAGAAGTAGTCTGAGTCCACTTATTTTTTGTACTCCCTCCGTCCCGAAATAAGTGACTTGGATTTTTATAGAATTTTATACAAATCGACATCACTTATTTCCGGACGGAGGGAGTACATGATTTCTGAAGTGCCTACTAATAATGTTATATTTTTCCTCTTTGCTTGGAACAAATTTATAGCGGTGTTGTTTTTTATGCTGCAATTTAACTATATTTGTCATGACATAGAGCAAACTATTTTGACTAATTTATTCTATCAAATCATTGCTGACTTGCTGTGAAGGTTCACATACATTCGATATAAAACCATTATGAAAATTCGTAAATTTGTTTCAGATAAAGGGTAGACAGAGGCACCTTCGTGATACATCTTGCACCTTAAAGCTAAATGCACCGTGCTCTAAGCATTCTCGCTCTTGATAATGATCCTCTTCCTCCCCATTGCACACATTAACCGAGTGGTTCGCCCAAAGCATAGAGTTAGACTTCGGATTTTGTGTGTGTGAGGCTTATCGTTAATGTTGAGTTTGCGAAAAATGATACTCCCTCCGATCAATATTAATTGTCTCAAATTTTCTCAAATATGGATGTATCTATGCCTAGAAAGCGTCTAGATACATTTAATATTTTGACAATTAATATGGATCGGAGGGAGTATCTAGATTTTATTTTACTCATCTCGTTCTACTTTTATAGTTTGTATTTGGAATGTGGGTACTCTCTGTTGGATATGGCCATCACATCCACACGCTGAGTTTGTCTTTCCTGCCCTTCTCTCTTTCAAATGTTATTTTTACTTATCATTGCTGGACTTTCAGTCATTGTTTCGTTGTCGTGAAGTTAATATTTGCTGATATCTTTTGTACTGCTGACTGATGAGATTGATTGCTGCACAGGTATTGGCGCTAGCGGAGAAGCGGCTCCAGCCATCGAGCCACAGAAGCAGCAGGCTCTAAACCTTCTTATATTATGGTTTATACTCGTGAAAAGGGGCAACATGGGGGTTAGCTGAGAGAGAAGAGAGTGCCTTGTCATTTTGTCTCTTCATTACAGCAAATTTGAAGCTGGCGTACCTGAGTTATATGTTTTCTTTTCTTTCCTGAAATAAAAACCGGATTTCTGTGTGCTGATTTGCTACTGACTGCTGCTTGTAAGAGATTGCATCTTGGTTCCTGTGCTGTCCATATGATTAGATGAAGTTGAATCATGGTTGTTTGGAGCTCTGAACTCTGAAGGCGTGAATTATTCTCTGCACTTAGGTTTCTTTTTCCTGTATGGCCACCATTGTTATGATGACCTAGGATGCAAGTTTTAGACGGTTTTGTTCAGGGTTGTAAATTGAACTATGGCAATAGTCATCATTGAAACTTGGCGGCTGCTCGCTCTTTGATCAGTGATTCACCGGCCACTAGATTGATGAAGAATCTCTAGAAATCTGATCTTTTATCAGTGATTCACCAGCCACTGCATTCTCTTTTTTTATTTAGGAAAATGGCAGGAGCTTTGCTGTTCACTTAAGTAGAGAAAGAGTACAACTGAAGGAAACCCCCAAGAACAAGCCACGACATTCTTGGATTCCACCTTATTCCCAAACCTGGTGGCTTGCTTGCATGACTGGCAGTCCTATAAACTCATCTTGCATCCAAATTTTGGCGGATTAGACTTAATTAGGGGACAATGTGGTTGGAATAGAATAGCTGCTGGATGGCTACGACACCCTGTCTTCAGATATAAAGAATGTCGCGAGCTTTTTGTATGCCGCATGCTTACCTTTTTGGAACAGTTTCCGGTTGTTTTCTGTAGATGATGAAAAGGGAATTAGACATTGTCCTAGATAGATGCTGCTCAAGTAATTTCTTTGGATGTAGACCGTCAAGTCTCGGAAGAGGTTGATGCCAATTTTTCGATGTAAACTCTCAAACCTGAACAGGTTGATGCGCGGTCCAGCACGAATGAAAGGATTTCCTCTAATAGCAGATGATGATCTCCAAGCATGGTCCAGCCTTGTACTTGTGAGACTGGCATTGCCAGTTTTGCTACTTAGCAGCTTAGTTGTACACTTAACAGTGGACAGACATCAAAGAAGGATACACTTAACTCTGAAGCCTGCTTGAACAAGTTTAGTGACTAATCTTTAGCATCCTAAATCTGCATAATTTCTGAATCGCCGCTCAGATGATCTCAGTAGCTGTTGGTCAGTTATGTGTATAAATACCTTAGCATCATCACCTAGATCAAATCACTCCACCAGTCACTCACTCATCAGCAAATTAGAAGCTTGAGCATTAGTGGAGATGATCAGCAACAAGAAGCCTGCCCCTTTGCTGGTCCTCCTGGCCATCCTTCTCATCACCACACGTAAGTCAGAAATTAGTTACTACTAATTGTTCCTAGCTAGATGAATTTTTCACTATAGACATACACAAAATCATGTGTTATCAAATTTGTGCTGGAATCATTCATGGATGTTGATCAATGACGTGCAGTAGAGATGGTGCCGGAGGTCGCCGCCGGCGACGAGCTGCTGTGCGACGTCCGGTTGACGAAGTGCGAAGACGTGTGCTATAAGTCCGGCAAGTGCTCGCGCTGCTGCAAGAACCACCGCTTCAACCATGGCCACTGCGACCTGAAAAGCCACTGCTACTGCTACCGTGGCCCCAACTCCGGTGCCGGTGACGGCGAGCAGCAGCGCATGCTCAGGGTGATTCCGGCGTCGCCGCCACCACCGGCGGCTCGCCACCCTCCTCTTCATGCATGATCGATCGATCGATCAAGGCAGGGATTTAATCCATAGAGCTTCTCTTCAACTCTACTCTACTCTACAGCTAGTGATTGAACGTATGATGGATCTGAATAAATATGTATGATAGACAATGTTATATGTATGATGGATCTGAATAAATAAAGAGAACTGCCCTTTAATTTATGTTGATAGGAAGGAAAATTTGGATTTACAAAGAACTGATTCTTATACAAGAGAAATTAACGTACCATGATCAAGATTTTGAAACAGAAGAAAAATTAAACGAAAGGTCAAGCAAGCTTTAGGTGACTACGTACGATGATCATATATACGAAATGAAACTGTACTTGACCAATTCAACAATTAATAAATTAATAAAAAATCATTTTTACCCACTAATTTCACATTTGTGACAAAATATATCAAATTTAACAGAATTTCACAAAATTACCCCACTTAAATTAACAAACTTGTGACACTAATTACCTAGTTTATAGTAGTCTTTCCCATTTCCTAAAATAGTCGTGAGAACCCAAAATCATGTGCCATAGCTCATGAAAACACCCATAATGGCGATATTTTTGACCGGTTAAAAACTGTATGTAACATCGTACCAAGGATCATCTTATATTAAAACCAGCCGGTTATCCAAAAAATCATTAGCTATAGCCCACAAAAACACATCCAGAATTTCGATATTTTTTGATTGGCCAAAAACTCCGTGTGACCATGTACTGATTCTCATGGTATCCGAAAATTGTCTGGATACTCAAAAATCAAGGGCAATAGCCCACATAAATGCTTTGAAACGGTGACATTTTGTCCTTAACTTTCTAGCTGAATGCGTTCAGAATGAATGTAATCCTGTTTCTGAATGAATGAAATTGCTTTTCAGCCTTAAAAAACATTTTTGGATTCCACCTTATTCCCAAACCTGGTGGCTTGCTTGCTTGATTGGCACTTTGGCAGTCCTATAAGCTATCTTGCATACAAATTGTGGCAGCAATTAATGGACATTTTCCTGATAGATTACCAACTAGTGCGCCCCTCCAAGAATTGTTTTTGGATGTAGACTCAAGTCTTTTTTCTCAAACACGCCGAACGCCGTGTCATTTTCATTAAGAAGAAGGCGCAAGAAGGGCAAGTACAAAGACGGCCCAAAGAGCAAAAGGTTCAAAAAAGAAGAAAAGGAAAAGCGAAAGAAAACAAGATGGCTAAAGGTCCCTATACAGGAGGAAGGGTAGACTCAAGTCTGAACAGGCTGATGCCAATTTTTGGATGTAGACTCGGGTCTGAACCGGTTGATGCCCTGATTAATTAAATTGGGCTTGCAAATTTGTATGATATGAACGACTGGATTCCTCTAATAGCATATGATGATCTCCAAGCATGGTCCGGCCTTGTGAGACTGGCAGGCATTGCCAGTTTTGCCACTTAGTAGCTTAGTTATTCACTTAACAGTGGACAGACGACAGAGAAGGATACACTTTGCTCTGAAGCCTGCCTGCATAAGTTCAGTGACCAATCTTCTTCCCTCTTTTTTCTAGGGTAGTTCATCCGAAGAACATAAGGAAGACTCAAGCTTGTCAATCATGCACGAGTAGAACACAAAAACTCCACCAAAAGGGCGGTCGTTTCCCAAGGAAGATGGGGAGAAGAAGGCACACAATGGCATGATATCAAAGGGTAGCACTAGAGATATTATCTCACGGAGGGATGGTTTTAGGCCCTCGTTGAGTGTAGATGAAGGATACCATACAACACCTAGTTGATGGAGGCAACAGCTACCTAAAAGCAGCAAGATGGAGATTGTGGAAGAGCTAACATATGAATGGGGGTCGAAAGGTGGAAGGTCAGATTCTCAGATCCAAAAAACTTAGCCGGCACACACATTCTATCACGGCCAACTCCGGTTGGAGGATGCCACCTCCATGGCCGCCATCTGCAAGACCATGGATCCTGAAATACATCATCACAGGGTGTATAGACTTCCAAATCCAAACCACGGCACCAGCCGTTAGGCAGTGCCGCCACCACAGCTGCCTACTGCATACTATGATTACCGAGGAGCATGGCAATGCCACACCAGACGGAGGGAGGGATGAGGACAAAATAGGAGAGCAATCATCTCCCAAATCAGCATGTAACACCGGGTTGTATTTCATTGGATCTGAGGGGGAGGGTGGAGAGGACATGGCTGCGACGGGTTGGCATGGGATGGCAGGTGGAATGGGGGTGGTCGTGGCCGCCCGGAGGCAGAGATGGAGGGGAACAGCGGGGAGCCGGAAGCAGTAGGTGGCAGGTGCTCCCCGCGGCCAAGGATTGGGGTCCCAAGGCAGCACAACACGAAGAGGCACACCAGCAGAAGAACGCGGAGGTCCACCGGGCTAACGCCGCCGGCAACCGTGAGGCGGAGGGGCGGCAGGAAGAGGCAGTGGGCGGCGGCGCAGCCCCTCCCGATTCAGACCTTGCAGAGGCCGTATCCGTCGATTAGACCGCAAGATCTGGCCGGGGGGCGCCTCGGTCTAGCCGGGAGAGGGTTGGGGAGGGTGGGGAAGAGTTGAGCATGGGGTGGAGCCGTGGAGGATCATGGGGAGGCGCACGGGAGGAGGACGGCCTAGATTTGGCGACCGACTACACCGCACGAGGCCGACGGCATGTTGGGAGCCCGAAGGCGCACGGATCTGGCATGGCAGTCGCCGGATCTGGAGGACCTGGCCGGTGAGGCACGTCGCAGTGGGCCGGATCCGGCCGGGACAGGGGAGCAGCCGCCGCGGCACGGGCTGAGCGGATGGAGGAGCATGGGGCGCGCGTGAGGACGACGGAGAGCGGCAGGGAGTCCACACAGCGCAGCTCGGAGACCGAGGGCAGCGCCGACCAGAAGTGGACCAGGCGAGCACGGCTGGGCTGCGCGGGTGTGGGATGGCCTGGCCTAGCCGCGGAAAAAGCCTCGCCGCCACCTTCACTGGCAGCGCCCCGGGCTTGCCGGCAGCTGCCTCCGGCAGGGGCGAGGGAGGAGTGGCGGTGGGAGGGTGGCGGCTGCTCGGCTAGGGTTTCGCCCCTGAGTCGCCAGAGAGAGGCGACGCGGGGGCGAGCCCTAGCGCCCGTCGCCCTCATTCCCCCATCCTCGCTCTTCCCTTGCCGCTGCCGGAGGCAGCCGCCGGCAAGCCCGGGGCATCGCCTATGAAGGTGGCGGCGAGGCATTTGGCCGACGAGATCCGCGTCTGGGCCGTGAGATCCGTGCATCAGCCAGCGAGATCCGCCTGGTCTGCCTCCGGTCGGCGCCGCCGGCCGTCGTCCTCTCGCGCGCCCCGAAGCTACTCCACCCGTTCTTCCCCTACTTTGGCGGCTGCTCGCCTGTCTCGACCGGATCCGGCCCGCTTCGGCGTGCCTCGATCAGATCCGGGAGGCGCCGTCGCGTTTCATCCCTCCTGTCACCTGGAGGAGCTCCCCTGCCATCCACTCCGGCCTCCGGCCATCCATCCTCCTCGCCGTTGCTGGCCGGTTGCCCGGATCCGGCTCTCTTGGTGCTGCCGCCTAGGGATGTGTGGCCCTGTCTGCCTGCGTCTGCGGCTCTGCGCTCATCGTCCACATACTTCATCGCCGTCGCCCAGCCGTCCGGCTTCGCCTCCCACTTTCGTCGCCCTCCTCGGCCTTGTCCGCCACAGCACTTTCCTGTACCTTCTTCTTCCCAAATTTCTTGGGCTATAACCACCCTCTCGGTGGAGAATTTGTGTGCTTGTCCATGATTGATGAGCTTGATCCCTCTCCTGTTCTTTAGCTCCCACATCTCCGTCGGACTAAGCCGTCCTTTGTTGGCGAGCTCTGAAGGCGTGAAGTCGGAGATAGTGCAGTTTCTTTGTTCGGTGTGGGGTGACGGGCTTGTCTGTCGGTTCTGTGTTGCTACTCTTGAGCTCTCATGGTGTAGCCCTTGTTTGTGCTCCTTTGTGTTGTCTACTGGCATTTGTGCTGCCATCGACAACCAACTCCCTTTTTACTAGTGCTACCCTGTTCATGGTTATGACACGACCTGTGCTGCGTTTGGCATTCGCCTACACTCAATCAGTTGATGTTTAGGAGGCTGTTGTTGTGTTGTGTTGTAATCTTGTACTTGGTTTTTGTGTTTCCATTGTACTTGCTCCGGCAAGTTGTATTGTCCCTCGGGCGCGTTTGAGTAATATATTCAGATGGGGAGACTTCCCCCGTTGATTCCTCAAAAAAAAAAACCTGAAAAGATTTCTGAACCTCGCCGCTCAGATGATCTCAGCAGCAATCAATGGGCCTAAATTGTTTGTTGGCTAATCATGTGTATAAATACCTTAGTATCATCTCCTGGATCAAATCGCTCCACTGTTCACTCAGTCTGTCACCCATCAGAAAATCAGTTGCTAGCATTTCTGGAGATGACGGGCAAGAAGAAGCAGCCTGCCCCATTGCTGGTCCTCCTGGCCATCCTTCTCATCACAACATGTAAGTCAAATTCATTAATCCTAGCTAGATCGACGAATTTTCGCTATGCACAAAACCATGTGTCATCAAATTTGTGTTGGAAATCATGATCAATGATGTGCAGTAGAGATGGTGCCGGAGATCGCCGCCGCCGGCAACGAGAAGCTGTGCGACGTCCTGTCGCCGCGGTGCGGCGGCATGTGCTACGTGTCCAAGTGCTCGAGCTGCTGCAAGAACCACGGCTTAAGCGATGGCCACTGCAGGTTGAATCATGGCATAGTCTGCTACTGCTGCCGTGGCCCCAACTCCGGCGAACAGCAGCGCATGCTCAAGGTGATTCCGGCGTCGCCGCCGCCGCCTCGCCGCCCTCTTCTTCATGCATGATCGATCCAAGGGTTTATATGTTGATCGATAGAGTTTCTCTTCAACACTACAGCTAGTGATCGAACGTATCTAATGGAAGATATCTCTCACGAATCATGATCGATATATCACAGATGACAGACAGTGTATGTATGATGGAACTGAATAAATAAAGAGAACTCCCCTTGAATCGATCCGTATATTTTTATGTTGTTAGGAAGGAAAATTTGAAAATACAAAGAATTAATTCTTATACTCCGTACAAGAAATTAACGCACCATAATCAAGATTTTGAAACTAGAGGAAAAATCAAAGGGAAAAAGGTCGAGCAAGCGTTACGTGACTATGTACGATGATCTGAGGAAAGTGTACTTGACCAATTCAACAATTATAAAATTAAGAGAAGTTTTCTTTTTTACCCCCTAATTAATTTTACTTTTGTGACAAAATCTAACAGATTTAACAGAATTTCATAAATTTATTCCATTTAAAAAAACTTGTGATACTAATTATCCAATCTATAGTGTTTTTTTTCATTTCCAAGAAATCGTCGTGGGAACCGAAAATCATGTGCTCGCGAAAACGTCCATATATAACGGCGATATTTTTTGACCGGATAAAAATTGTATGTAATAATGTACAAAGGGTCACTTTATATTAAAATCAGCTGGTTACTAAAAAAATTATTAGCTATATGTAGTCAACGAAAAACTCTTGTAACTATGTACCGATGGTTATGGTATCTGAAAATCGTCTGGATACTCAAAATTCAAGGGCCATAGCCCACAGAAATGCTTCGAAACGGTGACATTTTGGCTGCTCATCTAACTGCCCAGAATCCCCTCAAAGAAAAAATATCTAACTGCCCAGAATGCGTTCAGCATGAATGTAATCATGTTTCTGAATGAATGAAATTGCTTTTCAGCCAAAACAAACATTCTTGGATTCCACCTTATTACCAAACCTGGTGGTTTGTTGCTTGCTTGATTGGCAGTCCTGTAAGCTCATCTTGCATGCAATTTTTGGAGGAGCAGGCTCAATTAATGGACAATGGGGTTGGAATAGAATAGATGTTGGATGGTCTCGACATCCTGTCTTTACACATAAAGATTGTTTGTACGCCGCATGCTTACCTTCTCGGAAAATTTTCCGGTTGTTTTGTGTAGATAATGAAAGGTAATATTTTTGGATGTAGAGACCCTCAAGTCTGAAGAGGTTGATGCCAATTTTTGGATGTAGACTCAGGTCTGAACCGGTTGATGCCCAGATGAAATTAGGCTTTGCAAATTTGTACAATATGAAGGAACGGATTCCTCTAATAGCAGATGACGATCTCCATGCCTTGTGAGACTGGCATTTGCCAGTTTTACCACTTAATTAGCAGCTTAGTTGTACACTTAGCAGTGGACATACATCAAAGAAGGATACACTTAGCTCTGAAGCCTGTCTCAACAAGCTCAGTGACAAATCTTTAGCATCCTAAATCTGAAAAGATTTCTGAACCGCCGCTCAGATGATCTCAGCAGCAATCAATGGGTGTAAATTGTTTGTTGGTTAACTACGTGTGATATCGAGATAGGCAATCAGAGGGGGGGTGAATGATTGCGCGGAAGCAAATTAAAACTTTTCCCGAAATTTCAAACCCTAAATCACCTTTCTATCCGTGAAAGTAAAACAGCCGTAACTTTTGATTGGATGAACGAAAAAATACTTATGAGTATGCAAAAGGAAGGTATTGAAATTATCTAACCAACACAACAAGAATCACCTCAATTGGACTTACCAATCAAAAGATATGATCAAATCAATAACAGCTGACAGAAAGTTATGAGAATTAATCTATAATCGATTTCGAGGAATAACAAGAAAGATGAAGTAATCGCGATCTTCCTTGATCTCGTGGTAAACCTGCAGAAAAGCACTATGAACTCATGATAAACCTGCAGCAAAGTGTTAGAAAGATTTAGCACGAAGAATCCACGAAGATCCAAGAAGAACAAAGATGACACCGCCAACGAATCTCTTTATTGCAATGATGTCGATCGATTACAAAAGATGCAACCATGCATCCAAGAACTCTCCAAGAATTGATCTAGATCCAAAGCTCTAAGTTCTCTCACGTCCTTACTAAAACCCTAACTAGGATGCCTTCTATTTATAAGGAAAAATTGCGACCTTAAACCGAGTCCGAATCCAACACGAACTCCTCTGTCCCGGTCGTTATTCTGCCCGTGGGGCCCACAGACGAGACGACTCCAAAAGCAAAGTTGTTCGTCTCGACGACGCGCACAACTTTCATGTGGACCACTTTCCATCTGACGCCATCTTGATGACGCTACTGTTTAATCTTTAAACAGCTCTCATCCAGCCACGGCTGGACCTACATATCTTCACGTCGATGCCACTCCATGCCATCAACTCTTCTTGTGATGTCTTCAAAACTCGACCATCACGTATCAAATATCTCCAATATCGTACATATCCGGTATAAACAACGTACGACAAACCGGTGCCCTCCCGGATCATCGTAGCCTTCACTTCCATTGTTCCTTCGCACGAACGTCCCGCATGACCTTGATCCTCGACCTCAGCTTCTCCCAAGCTTCGTCCCTCGATCCCGTCATAGACCACGTTCCTCTAGCTCCGGCCACACCTGAAAGTGAACACACAAATAACCAGTACAAGCACAAGTCCACGACTTGTATCAGGGTAAGTTTCACATAACTCACGCCATGTTTTCACATAAGAAACTAATGGATCAGCACACCACTAGCAAAGCACTAAGTCCAAACAAGATACATGTCATCACATAAATATCCATATTATCCAAAGTATCCACATCAATGTTTCATCTAAAACACTTGCCAATGTTACACATCACCTATGATTTCACACTACGTGTATAAATACCTTAGCATCATCGCCTAGATCAAATCACTCACTCATCAAAGAACTGTTAGAAGCTAGCATTAGTGGAAAGTGGAGATGGCAGGCAAGAAGCAGCAGCCTGTCCCATTGCTGGTCCTCCTGGCCATCCTTCTCATCACAACATGTAAGCGCCAAATTCATTAATATATAATCCTAGCTTAGATGAATTTTCGCTAATTAATAAGACAACTTCTACCGTACCCATTACTCCCACCAGCCTCAACAGAGTATTGAGGAAGGGTATTTATGACATTTCACATTTTCACATTAATAAAATAATTAAGTAATAGATCATCTTCATTAGCTTTTCCGTCAGACAAAGCGCAGAGCCGGCGCGGCGGCGCCCTCCTCCCTCTTCACAGCGCGCCGTCGTCCTCCCCCCCCCCCCCCCCCCCCCCCCACCACCATCCCCACTGCGAGCCAACGTCGCCGCCGTCTTCCTCCCTCTTAACAGCAAGCCCGCCATCCTCTCTGCAGGCATAGAACACTGATGCATCGCCCACCAACCTCCTCAGTTGTCTGCTTGCACTACAAGGACAGGTTGTAAACATGAAGAAGACAGAGCATAATCCACTCATCAAGCAATATTTTGTCTATCCAAATGCAAACCAAATCAAGCAATATGGGTCCGTATTTAAGATCTTACTTACTACTCCTGATACACCTTCACAACAACGCGCCTGCTGTGCGATTATTCGGGAGTAGCCGAGGGAAAATACCTTGACGGGGCGCGAGCAGCGCAGCCGCCTAGCAGAGCGACTGTTGTGCGTTCTGCCAGTCGCGGCACGAGCGGCTGACGTCGATGGTAGTCAAAGCAGATATTACCTGGTGGACGAACTCTGGCGGAAGGCCGGGCGGAGAAGTCAAGGAGACGCGGCCTCGAACGGGCGCACGAGGGAAGGCCGCAGCACCAGACGCGGCGGTGGAGGGAGGCGGTTAGCGGCGACAGAGGGCGCTTGGGAGGCAGTCTGCTGTGGGGGCGGCGGTCGGCGGATGGAGCACGGAGGAGAGGTGCGGCATCGGCGGAGAAGTGATCGACGGGCAGAGAATGGGGAACAGGGAAGCGGAGCGACGGGAAAGAGGATATCTTTGTTTACATGTTTACCCCTGTGCGTGAATACTCCATCGTAATACTCCTTACCTCCAAATTAGAGTATCAAGGAGTAGCAAATGATCAGAGCCCTTAGATCTAAACAAATGGACGGTTCTAATTAATTTTGGGGTAAAGTAGAAGAGCTCAATTTACACAAAACAATGTGTCATCAAATAATTTGTGTTGCATGTATATATGTTGATCAATGATGTGCAGTAGAGATGGTGCCAGAGATCGCCGCCTAAACGAGCAACGGTGCGACTTCCAGGTGCCGGAGTGCGGTGGCATGTGCTACTTGGCCGGCAAGTGCATGAGCTGCTGCGAGTACCACAACTTGAACCCTGGCCACTGCAGCTTGCGTGGCCTGGTCTGCTAGTGCTGCCATGGCCCCAACTCCGGCGCCCGACAGCAGCAGCAGCGGCTGCACAAGGTTATCGAGCGGTCGCCGCCGCCTCCCGCCCTCCTCTTCACGCATGATCGATTGATCCAAGGCAGGGATTTGATCGATAGAGCTTTAGCTCTTCAACTCTACAGCTAGTGATCGAACGTATGTAATGGAAGAGATCTCTCATGTATCATGAATTCATGATCGATATATCAGAGATGACAGACGATGTTATATATATGATGAATCTGAATAAATAAAGAGAAGAGAAAACCCCCTTGAATCGATCCATTATTTATGTTGTTAGGAAGGAAAATTTGGAATTACAAAGAATTCCCTAACTCTTATAGTACAAGAATAACGTTACCATAATCAAGATTTTGAAACAAAGTTACCATAATCAAGATAATATAATCCTGTTTCTGAACGAAAGAAATTATACTTTTCAGCCTCAAAAATAAAAAGAAAAACATTCTTGGATTCCACCATATTCCCAAACCTGGTGGCTTGCTTGCTTGATTGGCAGTCTTGTAAGCTCATCTTGCATATACACATGCATTTCGGGGGAGCAGGCTAAATTAATGGACAATGGGGGTCGATCGGAATAGAATAGTTGTTTGATGGTTACGACATCTTGTCTTTAGAGATAAAGAAGCTATGAGCTATTGTAAATTTGTAATCCCCAATCCCCATGCTTACTTTTTTTTGGAACATTCCTTCTTGTTTTGTGTAGATGATTACCAAGTACCAACTATTGCGACGCGCCAGTAATGTTTTTGGAAGTAGAATCTGAAGTCTGAACAGTTTGATGGTAATTTTTTAATGTAGACTCTCAAGCCTGAACAGGTTGATGCCCTAATTAAATTGTGCTCGCAAATTTGTATAATACGAATGAATGGTTTCCTCTAAATAGCAGATGATGATCTCCATGCATGCATGGTCCAGTCTTGTGAGACTGGCATTGCCAGTTTTGCCACTTAGCTTATCTATTCATTCATATTAGAGGAATACACTTAGCTCTGAAGCTTGCCTCAACAAGTTCAGTGATCAATCTTTAGCAACAACCAATGGGCCTAAATTTGTGAAAAAATTCTCAACCGCCGCTCAGATGATCTCAGCAACAATCAATGGGCCTAAATTTGAAAAATTCTCAACCGCCGCTCAGATAATATCTTCTCAGCAACAATCAATGGGCCTAAATCGTTTGTTGGTTAATCATGTGTGTATAAATACCTTAGCATCACCTAATCAAATCACTCACTCCTCACAAAATCATTAGAAGCAAGTAGCTAGCATTACTGGAGATGATGGGCAAGGAGAAGAAGCTTGCCCCACTGCTGGTGACCCTGGCCATCCTTCTCATCACCACAGGTAAGTCAAGCTAATTAATCAATCCTAGATGAATTAATTGATGTGTTATCAATTTGTGTTGGAACTTAATTATGGATGTTGACTAATGATGTGCCAGTGGAGATGGTGCCGGAGGTCGTTGCCGGCGACGATCTGCAGTGCAACGTGTGGTGGCCTCTGTGCAGCGGCGTGTGCTACAAGGCCGGCAAGTGCATGCGCTGCTGCAAGCACTACGGCTACTTCCATGGCCGCTGCAGCTTGATCCATGGCGATGCCTGCTACTGCTGCCATGGCCCGAACTCCGGCCAGCAGCAGCAGGGCATGCTCAGGGTGATTGAGCGCTCGCCACCGCCTCGCCGCCCTCCTCCGATCCAAGGCAGCAGGCATTGATGCATCGATAGAACTTCTCTTCGATCAGACTCTTCTCTTATGAATTATGATCGATGGATCACAGATGATCGACAATGTTATAGATCTGAATAAATAAATAGTACTCACTCCGTTCCTAAATTTGCACTAAAATCACGACAAGTATTTAGAAACGGAGGGAGTAGTCCCCTTTAATCGATCGATCCTGCTGTTAATTCGGAAGGAAAATGTAGAATTAATTACAGACAATTCATCCGAAGCAGCAGTGAAATATTCATCCGTGGTGGAAAAGCAAGCACACACGTGGTATACATAAAAAAAAACTACGTACATGCATCTCCATTGATTATTAGGAACATCACAGAAAGACCATGGAGTAGTACGTAGTACAGTACTAGACACATTCTTGGCACATTTTAGCCTGCAACTCTTGCACTTGCTCTTATTTATTTGATTAAGGATGCATAATTATTTATGCATGCATAGCCTTATTATGGGGCTTCATATATCCTTGTGCTCGGTGCACCGACGGTAGCATTCGTTGGCGCAGCGTTCCATGGAGACGTGCTTGTATTCCTCTTTTTCTTTACGGCCAAGGACTGAAAAAAATAATATAAATAGGTATATATACACACATGCTGACATGCATGATCTAGAGTAATTAATATAGCAAACACGAAATTAGCGAGGAAATGAATTGGTTAATTACGAACTACTCCCTCCGATTCTAAATTGTTGTCGAAATATTACATGTATTTGGACGTTTTTTAAGAATAGATACATTAGACAAATTTGAGTAAGAATTTAGAATCAGAAGGAGTAATCAGTAATATATACATATACACTGTATGTATGTGAGTCGGCAATTATATATAAATACATATAAAATGATTGTAAATTAATTAAATACCTTGAGCAGGAGCAGCAAGATGATCAGTGGTGGCGCAATACCAAGGGCAGCCACCAGAATATTCTTCACAGTGGCAGGGTATTTCCTGGCAGTCTGGTATCCAGGCAGGGGCAAGCTTGTTTGGCGGCGTAGCAAGCTAGTTGCTCAGCTGTGCAGCAGCAAACATCCGCCTGCACTAACTCTGTTGCCATCACTACACGCAGGACTACCATCATGCTAATAACGCCTCTCATTTCTCTCTTAATTAATTTGCACTTGAGAATGTGTGAATGTGTATGATCTACAAACAAATGAAGCCATCCATATATGTATATATATAGCTCTCTCCATCCTGGACCTGGATCGATCGATATCGCATGTGCATGTAAATGGGATACTAGCTACATGCCTACATGCATGCAGGCCACGTGTTGGAGTAGGGCGGTACACGTGGATGGGGACGTGGCATCCTTGAAGCAAGCGGTTTAATTGGCTTCTTTGTCCAAGGTCTGTGTAACCTCGATTTTTGTTCAGTTTATACCAGCTGGATGGTTTCCTGCTCAATTTTGTCAAGTTTTGTTTCAACGCTTTTAGCTTCCTTTTATTTATTTTTGACAGCAATTGTTTTTTATTTTTTGACAGCAAATATGCTTTTAGCTTCCTGCTCCTACACTGTTCCTGTCGGGGAATCCCACGGGTTGCAAGGCCCACGGCCCACGGACAAGATTCGGCCCAAAGGCCAGACTCCGACAGCACGTCCATCATCCGACTGAGCGCCTAAAGAATAATCAAACCGCAATAGATGAGCTAAGCTAGAGTCTAAGAGAGTTGATTGATCGAATGTTTGGTTGGATAATTATCTTAATTTTGTTTTATACCTTTACTCATTGATGATGTGATAATCTCGGATTGTTAATTATAGGTAGAGGGGCATTCGACCATGCATTGTTGGACATTAGAAATGCTGAAGAACAACTAATAACAGCTGGGGCTGGCCATGGCTCTGAGGCAAGCAAGAGTGATTAATTAGCTGAAGAGAAAAGTTCATTCATTCATTTAAATTGTTTTATTCATCAGAGATCTCTCTCTAGTCTCTTCCATTGCATACGCTCATCATCATGAAGAGCTAGCTAGCTAGCCAGTGAAGAGAAGACGAGCTCTATTCCATGGAGTGGATCGGTCATGCGCGAAGAACAGGGGGACGAGGCGGCTGTGACCAGCTCTGCTGCTGCTGCTGCTGAGGCGGCGGAGGGCGGACGATGGCTGGCTGCTGCCGGAGGCGGCGGGAGGCCACATCATCGTCCCCAGCTGCGGCCATCTCACCTGCACACAAGAACACAGTTTTGACATTTCAGACAACACATCTGTCTGTATGTAAAAATCACAACACAGAATTCACTCCAACCAAATTAATTCGATACGGAGAAATTTTGACTGTGGATTCGCAGCAAGATTCACTCCAAGGATATAAAGTTTTTATTTTTATTTTTTACGGGTAAGGATCTGAAGTTTTTGACTCACAAGTGGCGACGAGAAGGATGGCCAGGATCACCAGCAATGGCACAAGCTTCTTCTTCCCCATCTCTAGCTCCAGTGCTACAGCTACGGTGAATTCTTTGATGAGTGATATTTGAATAGTGGATTTGGGTGATATTTATACACCAAAGGAGGAGAAGAGCAATACGAATGGGACAAGAAGAAACCGTCAGCTCGACAGATTAGGCCCCATTGATGATTGTTGAGAACATGCATGCATCTGATCAGATTTGGGTTGCGGTTCACGAATTGTCGTCCAGATTTGGGCAGCGGTTTCAGGATTATTCAGATTTGTTGGGACAGAGGCTTCAGAGATAAGTGTTATCCTTTCTTTGCTGTCCAGTTTGAACTGTCAATTGTACTCCATGTGATAAGCTAAGCGGCAAAACTGGCAAGGCTGGACCAAGGAGAGAATCATCGGCTATTAGAGGGAAATATCTGTTCGTGTACAGATGCATTAGCTGATGGGACTGCAAGTGCCAGCCCAATTTTACTAAGGCATAATTTCTTTTTTTTTTCAGAGCAACTATGGCATAAATAAACACTTTCAGAATGTACATTCAAACTTATTTCTTTTTCATTGCGAGTGATGCGGTAGTTTACGAGCTTTCCAGGACATAATTGAGTAAAATTTGGTCCCTTGACCATCGAAACCATATGGCGGAGGCCGCAGGAGAGAAGGTTAAAAGTGCCCAGAATAACTCAAAGGCTACAGAGTTAACAGCCCCCCAACAACCAGGATTCAACTTCACGTTCTAACCTGTCATTACTCACGATTGCAAGATCCATACCCTAAGAGGAGATTAAAAAAAGTCCGAAACAATGAAATCATCGGCATGAACATTCAGATTCAGAAATGCAGCCATCAAACCATCAGCACGAATATTCAGATCCTTGGGGCTTCTAACATAGCTGTAAAAGATGTTTAATACATCCACAATACCGTGCCAGATCGTCATCATACAAAAACACAAATAGCACAAGCACCAGCACAAGATCGCATCAATTACACTGAATTAAAGCTAAAACTTCAGATATTACAAACAGGGAAATCGTCAAGTTCTCTGGTTACATAAAAAAGATACAAGAGTTCCCTGCCAATCAATCCGCTCCAGCATCCTTCACGTCAATGGTGAACTCGTACTCCTGGTCGCAGCCCAGGTAGGAATCCGACATCAGGTAGATCATGTACTCCTTCTGCCCTGGTTCTGCAGCAGCAGTGAACTCGAGCTTCACCCGAGCCCTCTTCTGGAGGGCGACCCTCTTGATCGCCAGCAACTGTTTGGTGGAGAAGTCGCCGACCACCAGCCACCAGCCTTCTTCCTTGGGCTTCGGGAACCTTGGGGCATGAACTGGCCCGACCTCGGACGGCAAGTTCGTCATGTCACGCTCCAGAGTAACCTGCAAGGTTACGCTGTCGCCGGCCCTTATATCATCGCCCTCGCGAACTTCATAAGCCATGTCGATGTTGGGGAACCGTTTGAAGAATTCGACAACGTCATGCAGCTCAGAGTTTGATAGCTGCAGCAGATCCCGCATCTCATCAATGCCCATCTCCGCCAGTTCAAAGATGCTCTCAATGGGCTTCCCTTCATTTTCCTGGCATCTCCGAGCTAGCTCCCTGGTAAAGTGCGGAATTTGAAGCAGCACAGAATCACGGTCCCACATCCCTTGTGTCACCATTTGACTCAACTCCATTGCGTTGAGAGCAAGACTGAGCCATCCATTGCTGGAGATAACATCAACCATTGCCTGGAGTAATCTATGGGCAGAAAGGAGGATCTCCCGCTGGTCAGCTGCAAGGTTCCCAACCACTGTGTGCCTTGCAAAGTGGGACTGCAGCAGTGCGTTGGCCTTGACATGTGGATCACCATACTTGGGCTTCTCAATAGAAAACCTCTGGTGACGAACTAGCCTCTCAATGTATTCTTCTTCACCTGGGCGACTTGGAAGCTCAGCATATTCTGATGCAGAAGCTAGAATCTCCAGAAGACCCTTCATCTTAGTCTTCTGAGTTAACATCGAACTGAATCGTTCGATTGTTGTGTAGCTAATGTAGTAGTACGCGGCAATGAGACCAAGGTTGAGTGGCTTCAGGTACATATCCTCCTCTACAGCCACACACTTGCTCGATTCTAGGTCAGTCAACACTGTTTCGATCAGCTCAGAGAGATGGTCCGACAGATGCCTGTGACTTACACCCTGCAGATTGTAGTAGTTAGGGTTCTTGTTCAGCCGCCGATACATGAAAGTCCAGGTAAGGTAGTCGACGGCGTCTTGCTTGTTTTCTACAACACCCACAACAACCTCGGCATTCATATGATCATGCAAGAAATGGTGAAGATGGCTCTCAACAGGGAAGGCCTCGAAAAGGAACTTCTTGTAGTATTCCTTCCGAGGTGCATGGCACAATATAACACATTTTCCTGAGTTATCTTGAAGAGGCCTGCTAGCATGACCCATCATTTGTAGCAGATCAGTGATTGGATAATCAGTATGAGCACTCTCCCGACCATCATAATATTGGGTTCCCATCACAACAACTAAATGAGCAGGCAATGATCTCCCCCAGCACATTGTGCTGCTCGCAACACAGACTTGGATCCTCCCACCAAGAAAGAGCTGAGTTACGAGTTCCTGGTCAAGTTCACTAAGACCTTCATGCAAGTAGCCTACACCACACTTCAGGGTATTTTTAAGTGTTTCTTCATTGACACCTCCAGTGAAAGTATCCATCTCATCTTTTGACCCAAGAAGGAATGGTGTTCCAGCACCCTCGGCACTCGAGTATGCGCACAGGTCCAATGCAGTCAACCTTGCATGCTTACGTGTTGGTACAAACACCAGGGCAGGCTTGCCATTCTTCGCATGCTGTGTGACAGCAGTGTATGTTGGCTTCGCCATCGCTTGCATTCTTGCCTCAAAATTTGCGATATCAACACCCTGAATGTGTATTTCCAATGGAACGGGTCGCACTGCTGGAGGGAAGTTAAAAAGACCATGAGCAGTTGCACCGATCCATTCTCCGAGATCTTTGGCATTTCCAAGTGATGCTGAAAGCGCCACAATCCGGATGTTACTGCCAATATGACTTGAAATACGCCTCATCCTAGAGACAATGATTTCCAGGACATGTCCCTTTTCAGATCCAATCAGATGAAGCTCATCAACAATAAATAAACTGACTTGCTGGATATGTTTGCGCTGTTTCCACCGGCGCGAGAGTGCATCCCACTTTTCAGGAGTACTAATAATGATCTCTCCTTTGTCAAGAAGCTTCAAATCAGCTGCTGTTTCACCAGTTAGCTCAACTACACGGGCAAATTCTCCAAATTTCTTCGACCAGTCCCTGTATCTTTCTTTTGCAAGCGCCTCAATAGGAGCTATATACACAACACGCATGTTAGTTTCCCCAGATAAGGCCTTCTGATGGTTTCTCAGTATAGCAAATTCCGCACATATGGTCTTCCCGCTGCCCGTTGGTGCAGCAACTAACACAGTGTCATCACTGTTGTACAAGACAGTGAAAACTTGAGTCTGGATGGGGTTGAAATGTTTAAAAGCACTATAAAGGCCTTCATATCGTGCATTCCTCAATGCAGTAACAGGTAACGGCTGCAAATCAAGCAATTCAGTTGGTGGAGCATACTTTTCTGGAAGAATTAAGTGCCTAAAACAGACAGGAAGAATAGTCTGAGAACCAAGCCACTTGTCAGAGACAACACGGATAAAATACTGAGGAGGCAGTGGCTCATATATTGGCACTGTAAAGTGAAGCGTGTGATCTTCTTCCACATATTGCTTCTTAAGCATGAAATACTCATGGTGAAGAATGTACTCGCCGTCATTGTCCTCAACTATAACCCAAAAGGCCTCAACATATCCATGTACCTTATCATCCCATTGGAAATCAGGTGTTATAGTCAGTTCAAAACCCAAAACTGTGCGAGTAATAGGTTGGACATGCGCTGAAAGGTTCAACTTTGGTAACTGGTGGATGCACCTATGCAACTGCTTCCCCATCTTGTCGAAACGGATCAGTTGCCCAATTTCAGCTGATGATAGGTCATAGTACCTCTCCCAAACCAATTCTTTTTTCTCCAGTTTCATCAAGATTTCCTTGGGAATACCAGGAAACTGGCGCAAGGGTGTTTGGACACTCCACATCTGCTTATCAATCATCTTGCAAAGATTAAGAGCCTTCTCTGCTAGCTGAGCCCACCCTCTCTTCAAAACTATCTCAAATAGTGCACGCAAGAGACGGCCAGCACTCTGCAACACAGAAGAATATAAATATATATAAGAATACTAGACAAAATAAGAAAGCAAGCAATCAAATTCAGTGTATTTAGCAGAAACAACACATTACCTGTCTAATGTAGACCATGTCAGAACCAAGGGAGAGGCCCTCCAGTTTCAGCCTAGATATATATGCTTGCAGCAGAACATTGATCTTTGCACTGGGCTCCTCCAAACTCTCTTTTACAGGAATTGGTACACGATCCAAAAGCTTCGCCAGCTCCATTTTCTCATCTTGCCTGACACTAACATACTTAAATTCTTCACTCAGAGAGAAGAGTCGACACAGCTCAATATCACCCATCGTAGGCTTCAAATACTCATTGTATGTCGAAATAGTACCATGACTAATATAGTAATAACTGGCAATCCTTCCCAGGTCAGTAACCTGAAAGTACCCTGTTTTCCGATCGTACTTTATCAAATTATTCTTATCCAACAAATTTGCAGCAGAGTGTACCTGCAGCAGAAAACAAGTGCCAAGAATTAGCAGAACATCAAGAGAGCATCTACAGAACCATATTAAACAATGCAATCATAAAGATAATTGCCAACCATATTGCCCTGATACTTCCCTAAGATCTTGGTCCAATATCAACATGCTCAACAAATTATTCAAATACAGAAGTTGTCCAAAAATATATTAGCAGTTCTTAATTTCCAAAAATGCGCGCATTACTCTAAAAATTAATAGCAATCTCAAGCAAACAAACAACTGGCACAATGTTATTAGACAACTACAGACAAAATTAGCCACGTTGAATCTGTGCATCTGCATGCCCATCGGTACCATGCTGTTAGAAAAAAAGAAATAAATTACCGACAACTGCTACCTTTTAGATGGTTATTGTGCTATTATTGTTGCTATATAAGTCAGGGAACTGAACAGAAATTAACAGCAAAGAATATGTTTGTTCATGTGACACTTCTAACCCTTCAAAAGAATGAGGCTCTTCTATAAATGTGCAACTGCAATGCATCTGGCAACAGAACTAGTCAAGACACAAAAACAATATGATGTCAAACAGCGAAGACACTTTTCCCTGTTTCCAGGGTCAATGTCCAATGTGAACTAAGAATTCATTTGTTTAATATAATGCTACTGTATGATTTTAAGAGTCATACTCAACAAAATGAATGTATGCTCTAGTAGTAGAGTAGTAACATGACACTTATTCTATTCGCCAAACATAGGATTTCAAAAGTGAACGTCCCAATAGAATAGACACCCACCAAAAATTACCATTGACCATCTATGAACAATCCTATTTTATGCTCATGCAACTGATAAACACTACATACAAACTAGTGTTCAGAGCACCGCTCCCCCCAAAAAAATGATTTGGGCAAAGATCAAATGAACCTAGGAAACATGTGGTATGCATAAATCGTCCATAGGGACAGAATACAACATTGAAAATAAATCATTATGGTGACAGGATTACTACGAAACTTAGAAAGAAGAAATGAGTATAACATGCACTTACCAAGTCAGCTCTCCTTTCATCTAGTGTTTTGTCTGTCTCCATGATATCTGCTGGTAAACCATATAGTGTTGGATTCCTGAGCATCCGGATGTAGAGGTAAGTGTAGCCAAGCCACGAGCATGCCTCCCGAGCATTCTGAATAGTTCCCAGAACAATCTCTGCATTTAGTTGATCCGCCAATTTGGATACGAACTGGCTCTCAATAGGCAGCTGCTGGTTCATAAGCGAGAGGTAGTATTGCAGTTCACTGTGGCCAGTTAAGATTATTCCCTCTCCATGTGTGTCATACTGAGGCCTGCCTGCACGACCAAGCATCTGCATGACATCCAGAGGACTTAATTCTGTCCAAGCACCTTTTTCTGGATTGTAAATCTGGGTACCCTTTATAATAACAGTGTGTGCAGGCAAGTTGACACCCCATGCAAGGGTAGCTGTCGAAACAAGAACCTGTATATGCTTATCAGCAAAAAGCTCCTCGACAAATTCACGGTCTACCCTTGCCATCCCAGCATGATGAATAGCAAATCCGTAAGGCAAAAGGTCTTTAAGATCACTGCTTTTGACAAGCTCTGCCTGACTGCTAAGGATCTCCTGGCTTGCACTCTCATCCTTCAGAAAGCGAGTCAATGTGTCATTAGCCAAGGCAGTGTCTCTGATGGCACGGGCAGTTTTCGCTGTCTCCTTCCTGGAGTGAACAAATATAAGCACTTGATGCTTACCCGCAGCAGCCATCACTTTCTCATAACAAATCTCATTCATCAACTGAAACCTCTGCAGTGGCTTCCTCACGGTGATCCCAATGTACTGCTGAGCAAGAGGGCAAGGCCGGTAACTGTTATCAAAGTGGAAGAGTCCCTCGGAGCGAACACGCAAGAACACAGCAACATCTTCATAGTTTGGTAGAGTTGCTGAGAGCCCAACTAGGCGGATATGTTCCTTGGTTGTCTCAATCTGCCGTACAGTTCTAGAAACAATGCTCTCGAGGACAGGCCCTCTGTTGTCATGAAGTAAATGGATCTCATCAATGATTAGAAGCTTCACCATTTGAGTATAGGTTCTGTCACCTGATTTCCTAGTAACAATATCCCATTTCTCAGGTGTAGTGACAATGATCTGTGTCTCATCAATCTGTTGTTTCGTCAGGTTCTGGTCTCCACTGAGCTCCCTTACAGTAACATTGAAGTCCTTCAGTCGTGCCGACAAATTTCCAACAACTTCAGCAACCAAAGCTTTCATTGGGGCCACATACACAATCTTGTACTTGGTATTGTCAAACTCACCGTCCTTCATATGCAAACCAATCTGGTGAAGAATTGTAAGAACAGCCACGTTGGTTTTCCCAGCACCAGTTGGAGCACAGAGAAGGATGTTATCTGGTTTAAAAAGGGCGGTATCATAAACCCTGCTCTGAACCCTATTCAATTGTTGCATTCCAGCAAAAGCAGGTTGAGCCCACCCTGGCATGTCAGATATCTTTACAATCTTCTCTCCAGCTCCATATGGCCTAGCTTTCAATGCAGGGACATGGACTTCTTCATACCCCTTGTGAGGTGTTCTAAATGATCCCTCAGGAAGTTCACACTTCTTGTTGGCCATCAAAAGACCGCCTTGGTGGAAGGAAAGGCTGTCAAGATCAAGCAGCTGCCTCTGGCCCTTCAACCATCCACTCTCCATATCCCTGTCAACTGCCCTGCGATCCCTCGGACCATCAGTGCCAGCAGTATTGTCATTGTTTAGAAGCCTTTTGGCCTCATCCCTGATACTCTTCTCCAGATTCTTTTGCCTCTCCTTTGCGGATGCTCTAGTTGCATGCAGCTGCTCCAAAATTGGAGCTAATGTTGGGTTATCCATCATCTCTTCCTCTATCTTCTTCCGCTCTTCCTGATCTTCAGCCCTGGCTAAGCGGGTACACCAAACTATCTTGAACCGATTGCGTAGTACCAACTTAATGAGATCGAATTTCTCATAGTCCAACTCCATGACAAGGCGATTCTCAACATCTCTGTCATCACCCTCAGCAATTATCTTCAAGATCTCCTCGGCAAGCTTCTGGCTTTGCTGAGGATCAATATCTTCGTACGCTTGTGTTATCTTTCTCTGTAGCCAGTAAGCATCAATGTCTTGCACGTTTATGGTCAGCCCCTCATTGGAGTTCTGCAAATCATCGTCATCCAACTCACCGCCCATTTGCATACCTCCAGGACGGTTCAACTCAGCCACATCGTCATCCTCCTCATCCAATTCATCTTGCACCTGATCAACACAAACATCCAAGGTTATATATACTACACACGATATATTCCAATCAGGCACAGAAAAAAAAACAGAGATTGCAGACACAAGGTTGGGATATATCAACGTACCTGATCAAAATCACTTTCCTCGTCGTCATCGTCCTCTTCAAACTCGACAGCAACTCCAATATCATCATCCATGGTCGCGTCCAATCCATCAGCAGAAGGCGCAGCGGCAGGATCGCTGGCATCATGGAAATCGGTGATGAGCTTCCCAATGGAGACGAACTGGTCGAACATCTGGTTGGAGATGGGGTTGAGGAGCTTCTCGATCTCCTTCTTCTTGTCAGGGTTCTTGATCTTGTCGTTCTTGAGGACGGTCAGCACCTCGTCCGCGGCGCCCCCGAGCACGTCGAGCGGCTGGCCGCCAAACTGCTGCTGGATGACGCTGAGCATGGCCTCGTAGGCGGCGCGCGTCTCCTTGGTCTGGGGCCTGTAGACGACGTCGTCGGCGAGCGAGAGCACGCTCTCCTGCTCGCGCTGGGCGGCGGCGCGGCGCCTGCGCTTCCGCGGGAGGTTGTCGGCGGCGTCGCGGTCGCCGGCGGTTGCCGCGTCGCGCTCCTTCTTCTTGCGCGACTTGGTGAGCCGCTCCTCGAGCTCGGGGGGCTTGGCCTGCACGGCGCGGTCCCCGAAGTTCTTCTTGTCGATCCTGCCCCAGAGCGTCTCCGGCTCGCCCGTGGGCTCGTGCGTGTCCCGCGGGCGCGAGTCGGTGGTGAGCACCAGGCTCGAGTTGGCCCTGTACTCGTACTGCTTGAACCGCGCGTGCGCCTCCGCGCCCCCGCCCAGGTTCGCCATCGCCGCCCGCCGCCGCCGCTGATGCAAACCCCAGATCACGCAAGTCAGAACGAGAAGAGACTAGGGTTTTGGCCGGAGCTAGGGTTTGGGGACGGGGAGAGTCGCTGTTGTTACCTTTGGTTCGGCGGGTCGGCAGCCGCTGGCTCGGGTGGGGGGGGAGGGGCGCTTCCTCCTCCTCTTCCTTGTTCCGGCGAGTCGGCGAGAAGAAGACGGCGAGGGTGAGATTTGGGGGTGGAGAAGACGGCGGCGCGAGATTTGATTGGGTTCGACGAATAAAACGAAGCAAGCTTTGGCTTAAGCCTAGGTCAGGTCGGTTCGAGCCTTCGAGGGGATGATGAACCGACCAAGCCTCGCTCATGGGCTGGCCTTTGCTAAGGCCCGTGTAAGATTATTATTTTTTTGAGAGAGGAGGCCCGTGTAAGATGGTATGCTAATTCAAACGGACCTGGGCCTGACTCCTTCGTCGGCTGTTTGAGATGGGCCCGGAGCCGACAATACGACGGCCTTTTTTAGTTTAAACATACGGATTTCTCATCTGAAAAAAGAAATAACATGGAGGTCTGCCCAGCAAATTATCGCTTATACCTCTTCTCTTGAAGGATGTAACAATTATTGAGAATGAATAAAGAGGTGTTTTACTTGGTCAAAATAAAAAAATCGACGTTTCGCAACCGCTGTTGATTTTGGGGTATGCAATGCACCTAAGCTGATTTAATTATTCAGAATGTAACATCGACCTATATATATGCAATATATATGGTGCAATGTCACGTTCCTGCCGCCGTGTAAAGGGAAATAAGAACACGCATGCATGATCTCTATAGACCTCGTGGAGGAATTTTCTTTTGCACCCCATCGATCGAGCGAGTCGTTGGTGCTACTGCTAGCTAGCAATGTTTAAATATAAATATAGCTATAGCTTCTTTTGATTTATTGTTCTCTTCTTTTTAATCTCTTCTGGTTTGATGTAATATTTCGACAAGAATTATGGAACGGATGAAGTATTACAGTGATAATGCACTAATAAGAGATAATGTTTTGTAGAAGTATGTTTATAACATCTATCGTGCATGTACAAGGCACTGGAAAAGGTCTTACGTCCGTAATGCATTAGTATTAATAGGCGAGTGCATATATATAGAGAGAGCGCTTGTCACGCATAATAAGTTACTACTTGGGTACATATGTCACGCCAGCAATTTAATTAATTAGCAGTAAGCACATGTACACTAGTTAACTTCTAATTAATTATCAATTTGCGCGTGAGACATGATGTTCTTGGAAAGGTATAGTGTAGCGGTTTTATGGTGAGATCTAGAAGGAACGGATGATCTATGACACACTTACGTACGTATAGTCCATCAACCTACCAATCAATCAAATTAAATGGTTTTAATTGCATCAAGAAACTAGCTCTACCTAGCTAGCTACTTGAGACCGAAGCATGCATTTGATTTTGCTTTGTGTGCTTCGTCGGGAAGCAATTAGCACGATCCTGTTTAATTGAAAAATTGTTCAAAATACGACTTGTGGATATTCGGAGGTTGATCCTGTTTAACTGTCTCGCTAGTTTAACAAATGTTGTTCAAAATTTGACTTGTGAATATTTGGAGGTTGATCCTGTTTAATTGTCTCGCTACTTTAACAAATATTATTCAAAAAATCACTTGTGAATAATAATTGGAGGTTGATCCCATTTATTCAAAAAAGTACAGTTTAGATTTCACAAACTGATGGAGCGAACCAGAGGGCAGTTGCCCATGATTCCTGATTTGACCGAACGACGCTCCATCTGGTCTGGTCCAGTGCGTGGAGGGAGCGACCCAGGTGGCATAAGATTTTTCTCCAATTTTCTTTAAAATCTGACTTGTAAAATATTTGGAGGCTGGTCTAGAAAAATGGAGTAATATCTAAACCGAATCCTACTAGCTATTTGCATCTCCTGGTAGTACTTGGATCCTACTCACTCCGATCATAAATTGTTGTCGAAATATTACATGTATCTAGACGCTTTTTGAGAATAGATACATTCATAATTTGAGTCAAGAATTTAGAATCACATGGAATTATTTTGTCTATTGCCTCTAGCCAGCAGTGAGATTCCAGCTAGACAGCTGACTTGATCGCAATCTGTCTAGCACTAGTAATTAATCATGCAAGTTAATTTGGCCCACACTAACTAACTAGCTCTAGTACGATCCTACTCAAGCAAGCAAGGAAAAAACAAGGCAGAGCTGGGTGTCGATGACTTGTGCAGCATGAAACCTAAGAAAGCGATTGTTCACCACCAAACTTTTAACACAAACTACTCTGGATCGATCTGAGTGAGCTTCAGCATATGAACACGTACATGTTAAAGCTAGCCAGACTACTGACATGTCCACGCAAAAATCCAACATACATATAGTACCTACCCTTTAGGTCATCGCTGGAATAACCATTCATTATTGGCTGGCGACGTGCATGCGATGCAATGCAAACATGTCAGCTAGCTAAGCTTTAGTTGCCTCACTGACACGGCAGAATAAAAGGCGTTTGTGTTTCAAGTGAAAGAGATTGTTCAAGCGTCACAAACCGACGGCTGTTTTATTTTCCTTTGCATTGCATTTCAATTTACAAAAGACCATATATAATGTTACATGGTCAGTCAGTAATTCAAGCGGCCCATGGGTAGGGACGATGTTTTCATCTGAGGAAACCTTTGGATACGATGGTACATGCATGTCACGTACAAAATTAATATAAAGGAGAAAGACGAAGCACAAAATTAATATACAGGAAGTACGTACGGTACCTATGTACTGCCATGTGAAAATTACATTTGATACACATTCCTACCTACTTAGTACAGTAGTACTCTCTTGCAACGTCAAATCCATTGCCTAACTAATTAATTAATTAATTAAACTTTGCATGCCACCTCTCTAATTACCTACCGGCCGTGTTCTTGATTGATTTTTCTTCTCAAAAGAAAAATACTGCAAATTACAGTTTGACGATGTTTACTGCTCTCCTAATTAATGATCAATATATTAATTTCTGAACTAATGAAAGCGGACACGCGTGCGAAGCTAGCTGCGTTATTATACTCATGGTAGAGCTGATCGTGCTAATATTTTTCGCCAAATTATATTACAAATTTCGCTTGTACATATATTCTGGTCGTTGTTGTTGCCTAGCCAGCTTGTTGTTGGGATCCAAGCTTCTTATAATTTTTCCTGCTTTTCCTTTTCACGTACTTCTCACTTTACCTTCCATCGACAAATGCCCCTCACCTGTTTTCTTCAATATATGTCCTGTCCAAAATTGAACACTATTTAATTTTCTATCCATATCTCCTTTTTCAAGCTTTAAAAAAAAATTGAACAACATTTCGCTTGCTTCATTCAGAATCTAGAACCTCCAAAATTGGTGCATTAAGTTTTATAAAGCAGAATCTAGACCCTCCATATATTGGTACATGGGACGATCGATCGACAGGAGTATATTAGTATACTGATCATGGACACGTACTCTACCAACATTAATTGACAACACTGTTCAAACCTTGAACAACAGCAATCTTTAAATTAGATTACTTGTGCGCGCGGAATCCCAACTAAGATTCTTCTACATATGCATCTTTACGCGCTTCCACACTTTGAAAAGTTTATAGTATATATTCTGCCTAGTTTCTGAAGGAAATGTTTTTGGTTGCTGAGTGAGTTTAAAAAAAAATATCACTCACCTGAAGACCAGGATGCTTTGCCTTTTTGGGAAATGAGTGCATGCTCCGGTTACATGAGAAGTGCATGACATGGAGATGAGGATGATTATTAATTAACTACACATGCTCATCCAACACTGAAATGCCAGAGATTTACATCATTAGAGAATCCAGGCAACTAATGAAGAAGCTGCCATTTTTGGAGGTTAATTAGCCTTAAAAAATTTGCTGTTCCTGATAATTAATTAGTACTACTCCTACAGTATACAATCACAGTATCTGCTAGTATAATATTGTTGCAATTTTTGGAGGTAGTAAGGAGTAATAAGCTTTAACAAGGACAACACAAATAAGCTTTAACAAAGGGTGTCCAAGGAGTACCACATGTCAACCAAATAATCAGCTTTTGCTTAACTGACACCAATAACTTTTAAAGGGTGTTAACAAGGACAAGTAGTAGTACTAAGTTTCCTGTTTATCTCATTGCTCCATATACAATCACCCAGCCCAGAGCTCAGCTGCTCTCTGTCTCCTTTCATCGCATTTAACTTCTTCCCCACACGCTTCCAAGCAACCAAGCCAAGAATCAACCAAGAAGCGAAGCTCTTCCGGTTCCGGGGGCCGGCCATGGCGGACGTGGCCATGGCGCTGGCCACCGTCTTCTTCTGCCTCCTCATCCTCTCCTCCGCCGCCATCTCCCTCCTCCTCCTCCGCCTCTGCCGCGCCGCCCTCCGCCCCGCCTCCTCCGCCGCCCTACCGCCATTACCCCCGCCGCCGCCCCAAGAGCTCGCCTTTCTCGTCTCCCCCCCTCCCCCTCCCCCGCCGCCGTTCAAGGAAGATGAATTGAAGAAATCCATGGCGGCAGCGGCGGAGGGGGAGGAGCCGAGGAGGCTGGCGTGGAGGGAGGTGGAGGCGCTGACGGGCGGCTTCGACGAGGCGGCCGTGGTGGGCCGCGGCGGCTCCAGCACCGTCTACCTCAGCACGGCCGCCTCGCCCGTCTCGCCGGCCGCAGTGAAGGTGCAGCGGTGGTGCGGCGGCGGCGAGCGGCGGGCCGCCGCGTTCCGGCGGGAGCTCGGCTTGCTCCGCCGCCTCCGCCACCCCAACCTCGTCGCCCTCCGAGCATACTCCGACGACCACGGTATTATATTGTTCATTAAATTCCCCCCTTTATTAATTAGAAATTTGAAATGTATTTGTTCTGGCCTGTAGCTTTGACTCTAAGCAAAGCTGTTTGCTGGCTGTGCCGATGGTTGAAGCAAGTAAAACTTCCTTTTTTTACCTTTTTACACGCTGGTAGCTTACTAGTACTAATGAAGGGTTTAATTACTTGTCATTGCTGACAAAGCGTTTGCTTTGATTACTGCCTACCTAACAATGGAGAAAAAACGTCGTCAACTCGTTGTATTTTTTCTTCGGCTTTTTCAGTATAAGATAACAACATGTTGATTATTTCGTCAGTCTTAAACAATTGAAGGATCGTGCCAGCACGACGCTCCTCTTTGTGTCTTTTACTACAGGACGCCTTTTGGTTCCTTGACCGGCGTAATCCTCTAATTACTTGCTCCCTCCGATCCATGTTAGTAGTTAGAATTTGTAAGATTATAATGTTATGGATTGGAGGGAGTACATTTCACTACAAATAGTCAGAATTTGTAAGATTATAATGTTATGGGAATCTTTTCATTGACACTATTTTCACTCATCCAACTTTGATATCATTGACTGATTGTGGCATGTTGTTTCTTAATTGTTGCAGAGGAAGGAGGCGCGCTGGTGCTGGAATACATCGCCGGAGGCACCCTCGCCGGCCGCCTCCATGGCGCCGGGGGCGGCGTGTCGCCGCTCTCGTGGCGCCACCGCATGCGCGCCGTCCACGACGTCGCCGCCGCGCTGGAGCATCTTCATGATCACGCCGCCGTCGTCCACGGCGACGTCTCGGCTTCCAACGTGCTCCTCGACGGCCTCGGTGGCGCGCAGCTCTGCGACCTCGGCTCCGCCTGCGAGTGCACCTTCTCCGCCGCGGTTGCACGGGGCGCAGCCGCCGTGGGCTCGCCGGGGTACGCCGACCCCTTCTTCCTCCGCACCGGCGTCGTGTCCAAGAAGTCCGACGTGTACAGCTTCGGCGTGCTGCTGCTCGAGGCTGTCACGGGGTCGCCGGCCGCCGGGGACGGGGAGTACCTGACGGCGAGGATCCTGCCACGTGTCAGGGCGGTAGGGGTGGAGGGGCTTGTCGATGGCCGGTTGGGGAGCGAGTATGATGCAGAGGAAGCCATTGACATCGGGAAGATTGCCGTCGAGTGCCTCGCGGCGCAGCCAGGGCTCCGGCCGACGATGGCGCGGGTGCGGGCGTCCGTCGAGGAGAAGGCGGCGAGGTCTATCGCCGCGACGACCGGCGGCGATGGTCATAAGTTGCATGACTTATTTCGCATGACAAGCTAGCTGACTAAACTCCATTTCTTTTTTTCAGAAGATTTGTCATCTTCCTTCTTTTTCTGTGTTTTTGGACTCCTAGAGATGAAAATTGATTGGTTTCTGCTTAGTGTGTAGTGTTAGGAGATGGTAAAAACTGCTAAGAAATTTGACTCGTATATTCACAAGGGATTGGAGAAGATTATCTGAATTTCAGGAGCAGAGATTATCAAAGCTCAATGATTGAGTACTCAATGATTGAGTACTAGCCGCCGTGGGCTTGCCGGGGTACGCCGACCCCTTCTTCCTCCGCATCGGCGTCGTGTCCAAGAAGTCTGACGTGTACAGCTTCGGCGTGCTGCTACTCGAGGCTGTCACGGGGTCGCCGGCCGCCGAGGACGGGGAGTACCTGATGGCGAGGATCCTGCCACGTGTCAGGGCGGTAGGGGTGGAGGGGCTTGTCGATGGCGGGTTGGGGAACGGGTATGATGCAGAGGAAGCCATTGACATCGGGAAGATCGCCGTCGAGTGTTTGGCGGCGCAGCCAGGGCTCCGGCCGACGATGGCGCGGGTGCGGGCGTCCGTCGAGGAGAAGGCGGCGAGGTCTATCGCCGCGACGACCGGCGGCGATGGTCATAAGTTTGCATGACTTATTTCGCATGACGAGCTAGCTGACTAAACTCCATTTCTTTTTTTCAGAAGATTTGTCATCTTCCTTCTTTTTATGTGTTTTTGGACTCCTAGAGATGAAAATTGATTGGTTTCTGCTTAGTGTGTAGTGTTAGGAGATGGTAAAAACTGCTAAGAAATTTGACTCGTATATTCACAAGGGATTGGAGAAGATTATCTGAATTTCAGGAGCAGAGATTATCAAAGCTCAATGATTGAGTACTCAATGATTGAGTACTAGCCGCCGTGGGCTCGCCGGGGTACGCCGACCCCTTCTTCCTCCGCACCGGCGTCGTGTCCAAGAAGTCTGACGTGTACAGCTTCGGCGTGCTGCTGCTCGAGGCTGTCACGGGGTCGCCGGCCGCCGGGGACGGGGAGTACCTGACGGCGAGGATCCTGCCACGTGTCAGGGCGGTAGGGGTGGAGGGGCTTGTCGATGGCCAGTTGGGGAACGGGTATGATGCAGAGGAAGCCATTGACATCGGGAAGATCGCCGTCGAGTGTCTGGCTGCGCAGCCAGGGCTCCGGCCGACGATGGCTCGTGTAAAGGCGGTTGTCGAGGAGAAGGCAGCGAGGTCCATCGCTGAGACTGCCGCCACCGATGATCATAAGTTGCACGACTTATTTCGCATGACGAGCTAGCTGACTAAACTCCATTTCTTTTTTCAGAAGATTTGTCATCTTCCTTCTTTTTCTGTGTTTTTGGACCCGTAGAGGTGAAAATTGATTGGTTTCTGCTTAGTGTGTAGTGTTAGGAGATGGTAAAAACTGCTAAGAAATTTGACTCGTATATTCACAAGGGATTGGAGAAGATTATTTGAATTTCAGGAGCAGATTATCAAAGCTCAATGATTGAGTACTCAAGAGCAACAGATATTGCAATCGAAGTTATTACATGGATTTGTATGTACCTTTGATCCCATCCCCAAGTGATGTTCTCATGATTGCCAAAGCTGCAAACGCTTCTAGTTAGAATTAGTATTCAGCTAGCAGGAGAGTTTCCTGGACTGGACCAACAACAAAGGCCACCAACTAGCAACTAAAAAGGGGGTTGACCATTAGGAGGAGCAGCAAACGCTCTCCTGGGTTGGGAGCACAAAATAATTGAAGACCAACAAGTAGTTGTAAGAACTCACACAGATGAGTACAATGGTACTACTCATGACATTAACTCTGAAACAAACCAGTATTATGATCATTAAACATTGGACCCACACTGCCTACTCAGATGGATCATTATCTTGGTCAAAAGGTTTGGGCAAGCAACAGTCAATATATTGATTACATCAACTTGGATTTTGTCCGAGGAAAAACGCGATTATTGTATCATGCATTAACACAGTACAACTTCAGTGTTAAATGGGGACCAATTCTACTAACAACAGAAAGTCACGACCAATCAAAAAATGGTAGTATTACTGATTAAAGGATTTACAGAAGAGACCGTGTCAGCATTGTTGTTTCCAGGCATGGGGTGACCATCCCGGACAGTGACGCTTTCTCAATTTTGATGTGGGCGATTTGGACCGCCCTGGCCCTGGCTCTGGTCTGGCCTGTTCCTTGTTCTCTTCATCTTTGCTTTGAACCTCAGTTTTAAGGCCAAAGTCTCTACCGTGTTGACAAAGTTACCAACTGCCATTACCACCAGCAAGATCCCACATACTACAACCTGTCGAGGTGGGAAACGACCATGATGTAGAAGTCAGTTCAGGACAATTCGTTTCACAGGGATGATATCGTCCATTTGAAACAGTTTGACCTATAGCTTCATCACCACCTTAACCTTTTTTATCCTATTCTCAAATAGCCAGGAAAGGAATTTTGTGTAGACGGGCTGAATGAAATGCCTAACAACAAGTGTGTAGCCTAATCCTTATGAGAATTTGATATTCTACTGCCAACTGTGAAACCTATTGACTTGATATTTACCTGCCATTCGGAGGTGAGCCCATGCCAAGCCGTCTGAAGAAGCAGTACTCCAACATATGCTTCAAAACCCTAAAAACATGGAGTAACCAAGATGGAGCATATCAGTGCAAAAATAGAATGAACAGTGGCAAAACTAGTCATCTCAGTGCTTCATTGCAAATTCGAAGGACTGCTTCTAGCGAGGAAAAGAAACATGTGTTCATAAATATGCAACTTAAGTATCAAGAACCAACAACACGACTGCCGAGAATTGGTCATTTAACGACCAATAAACTGGAATAGACCTCCAGGTACATACCCAACGACCTCCATTCAATTCCATCTTCTTCTGGAATATACATACTATGACTTTAAAAATAAAACCTGAAAACCCAAATTTGATTCAAGAATCAAGAAATAGAACTAAGATTATCTAGGGCCAAAACCGTCTGGTTCCTGGGCAGTTGCCGGAACTGAAAAATATTCCAGTTGTGCCGCCCCCCCCCCCCCCCCCCCCCCCCCCCGCCCCCCAACATAATATTGAGGTTTTAAGATTACTAACTAGGGGCCGACATGTTTTGGACTCCATGACACGTACCTGTAATACAAAAAGGACAGGATATAGCAGCAAGAGCTGCCCTTCCACACCAGCTGTTTCTCCAGCAACAACATCCATCCTTTTAGCCTACAAGTAGTCAATGGCAACCAAGTAAACAAAAATGAGACAAACAAAATATCACCCTTACAGGTATTAGGTGCATCTTAATTGCAATGAAAGTTAGGCTGGGCTTGAGAAAGTTATATAAATGACAACATGGATTACAGTCCTTTGAGTTGCACAAATAAGTATTTGCGCTTAGCATCTACTGGTACATATTCAAACAATAAAGAGCACATATTGATCACTTTCTTAAATCAAGGCAGGACCTCACCTTTCCTAGAGCTATCCGGGTGCGTAATCTTTGACGCTGGTACCTATTCTGTAGATGCATTGCGATTCCTTGCATGATTGCCCAGCGCAGGAAAAGTTGAACCCCCCTCTACAAAAAGTGTTTTGAGTTCCATGTTCAAGATTTGGAAGTGATGTCAAAGCAACATATCTGCTTCCTTGAGAAAATAAATAAATAAATCATATACCTGCTTGCTCGAACAATCAGGCTGTCCCTTTATCTCCCATGTTAGGCTAACAAGAGCCATCAGCATTGCTAAATAGTGGTGGTATATCCACCTGAAAATATAGTAGCGCGTTGTGATTAAATGGTCATGCATCAGGGAAGAGATAGATATTTAATAGGATAAACTAAACATAGCCTTCACGTGGCAAAATGGAGATGTATTGATGGCAGATTTTTGTAATGACAGAAAGTTAACCAGCATTGGTAAAATTTGAGCATACTTCATTGGACACTCGTTAAGAACAGATTGCTTAAATACTTTCATAACTCAAGGGATGAGATTTTGGACCCTTACCAAGGACGAATATCACTTCCATTTACAAGCAACACATTCTCCCGCAAAGCAAAACTTGTGTAGAGGAATAATAGCCAAGCCTGTAATGTGGAACTATACACTTTAGATCTTTCTGTCAGACAAGAAAATCACAAGCAGAGTAAATATCCTCAGATCATGTCAAAGTACTCAACAATATACCTGGTAAACCTGAACTGCCAATGCTGGAAGGCATCCATCCCACACCCACCATCTCAGTAGGAGGAGAGTGGATGGAAACAACAGAAAAATATAAGCGGCCCTATCCTGGCAATAAAGAGGGCCATCATCAAGATTGTCAGGCATGACTTGAAATTTACAGAACCAAAAATGTTATTAAGCACAGTAGTATTTCAGTAATAAAGATTACTGAATTCAAAACATAGGAAGTTACTCTACAGAACCTTACAACCTAATTACCGGCATATAGTCCAACATTATGTGCTTCTGTATTAAGTAACCCAACTGTATCGCATGGAAAACATGCTAGAGAGTGGAGACCATATTTGCATGACTCTGGGCTGGACATACACCGTGTCTAATCTTGATAATTTAGATTAACTTAAACATTTGTAAGCAGTGGCAGGTCAGTTGTGGCATATGCTATATCACATCTCAAAATACCTATCACAAACCAAAATTTCTGACATACAAATCGGAACAATCATCAGAAGTTTAGAAATCATCATATTAAACTGGTCAGGAATTTGAGAAGATAGTTTTATCAATTCAGTTGTGATGTCATATACAAAATAAATAAATAAATCCAGAAACAGTTTCCAAAGGAGAAACACATCTGAAGTTTACCCTATAATTATTGTACTCATCCTTCACTTTGAGCTTATCTTCCTTCCTTGCCACCCTCACATTCACAGGGCCAAGAAACTTCTTAAGGAACTTCCCTACAAATTCAGACACAGTAGGCTTCAACCATAAACTCATGTAGAAGCAACTAAAATCGGCCAATACAAAAAGATATAAAAATGAAACTAACCGCTTCCCTTGCTTGGGAGCAATCCGGCCACATCACCATCTAAGATTGCTGCCCTGGCACGCTCCAGATCTTCCTCGACCTGCACATATGACAAGGAAATACAGGTGGGGAAAATGAAATCATAAAAAACACATGCTAGCAACATGTACAACATAAAATGAGGATATAGCAAAGATAAGAAGTATAATATATTGGTGAATTGTACATGGGGATTCTAAATTAAAACGAAGGAGACTCTGTGGATTTCTGCATATACAAAAACAACACTCTGCAGGGTGTTAATATACAAGCACACTATACACGCTGTCGAATTCAGAACTCCTAAATTGACACCCCCTGGCCCCTAGTACTACTATTCGGCGAGATAAAATCCCAGTGAAATCTACAAATTCGCTCACACACCAAACGTGCGACGAGGCTAAATTAAATCCTTTGCCAGCCTCCAGCAATTCGATGCGCGCACCACAGATTCCTGTCCTGTTAAAGCTGTCTGAGAACCGGACATCTCCGTGTGGCGACAAATTTCAGCCGGATCACCGCGCGAATCCCGACGCACTATGTCCGTCCGCATCGGAGAAAACCCCCGCATCTCGAGGTGCAGCGCGCGCGACGCGAAGCAGGAACGAAGTAAAAAACAGCTTCTCTTCGAGAGCTAATCGCGATCTAGATAGATAGAGAGATCGGATTTTCGAATCAGGCCGGTAGATAGATAGATAGAGATGGACAGGAGGGGGGGGGGGGGGGGGGGTTGGGTGGAAGGCGCGCGGACCTTGTCGAGCGTGGCGGGGTCGAGGCTGGCGAGCGAGCCCTGGAGCCTGCGCACGTCCCCGTCCAGCGCCGCCGCGCGCCTCCGCAGCGCGTCCTCCTCGGCGGCCCTGCGCGCGGCCATCCCCGCCGCCGCCTCCCGCAGCTCCCGCGCCGCCTCCGCCGCCGCCGCAGCCTGCTCCTCCAGCCCGCCGCCGTCGGCCATTGCCCTTGCCCCTTGGCCTGCAGTGCGCGCGCGAGAGATGGGCGGCGCCGTGCGGTGGTACTCTTGGACAGCGGCGGTGCGGTGCGGAGGAAGAGGTTAGAAACAGAGAAAAAGGAGAACTCTCTTTCGCGTATCGGCGTGTGTGTGTGTGTGTGTGTGTGAATGCCTGACGTGTCCACCTCCTCCTATCTGAACCGCGGGTCCCACCTGGAAGGCGACAGCGGCGGGGAGAGTAGGACCTATCTGACGCGGGGGCCCCACCTGGAAGGGCGACAGACAGCGGCAGTATTTGTGGTTAAACATCATTATCTGCAGCCTAATTCGGCAGCAAAATGACCTTCAATTGTCCTCCTCTTGTTTTGTTGAGCTAGACACCTCGTGCTCCTAGAAACCGGTTTTTGGGGCTATATAAGCACATGATGATCCTTGAGACCCCCCTATCAAGTCCAGGACCTGCAAATACTGCCATAAAATGTTCGAAAATTTTACCGAAGGCTCAATTGGTGGCGGTGGCGGCCTGTCATCTTCGGATTGTGCCGTTTTATTTTGTCTGCGTCGCTTGTTTTTCAAATGGTGTTTTCGTTACTTGTTGGTCTCATTAAGCCCCAAACGAACATCTGAGATGATAGTTATTGTACATCATTCTTGTCTTCTTTTTAAACATGTATGTATTTCCTTGGTTACGGGCATCGTGCTAGTGTTAAAAAAATAGCAATAAGAGATAGGAGAGTTGGCACTACGAAAGCTGGAAGAGGTGTACGAGTCTCATGAAAAACTAAACAAAATCTTGAAACATATGGTAAGAGGTTTATTTACACCTTTAAAATTCTAGGAATAAATTTAGGGTTGCAAACTACTCCGGTTTCCATGGGAAAAAAAAAGACTTTGCAGCATAAAGAAAATGAGTGAAAACGTTGCATGCACTCCTGTGTTGTAGTACCGCGCATCATTGATTTGCTGACTATATCAATGGGCATGTACTCCCTCCGTCCGGAAATAAGTCAATTATTTTCGGACGGAGAGAGTATACAGTATGGATTCGATTTACTGTAGTACACTGACAGATAACACACCAGAAGAAGCTAGCTTTTTTTTTTTGAGGGGATTCTAGAAGAAGCTAGCTAGCACAACATGCAAGGGCTCAGCCCGCAGGCCCAGCCCATCTAAGCACGGCTATGACTAGTATGATCCAGTCCAGGATTCAAGCTCGGCCCGCAATCCCGCACAGCCGCACCCTGCAGTGCAGTCCGCTCCGCCGCCCTTGTCTCCGACTCGACTCGATGCGGCGGCGGCTAGGTTTCGAATTCGACCACGTCGCTGCTCCGGCTGACCTCCGCCGTCCGCAGTCCCCGGCCCACCATGCCACCACCACCAGCCCATCCCTTCATCTCCGCTCCATCCGCGCTCATTCCCCCATCCATCCATCCTACAGGCCGTGGGATATTGATTTCATCCAAATACACATGGAGCATATGCCGTGGATTTTCACTTTTTCTGTAAGCGGGAGGATGCCGATCGACCGGCTGTTCCCCAAGTTCATCTCCTCGGAGGACCATGTGGCTGGCTGATGATGCTTCGACCAAAACGGTACGCAACGCAGCATTAGCAATGCGGCACTACGTTTCTCGCAATATATCAATCAATTTGTTCCAATTGAGACAGCGAGAGAGGTTGTTATTTGGATACACATATAGCTGCTAAATAGAGTATGCCTGAGATAGATTTAGCTGCATAAACATTCTTGCCACCGGATGTAGTTAATTAACAACAACTTGTAGCATCTCTCAATCGAATGCCATGGCGATCTCTCTCTCCCTCTCCCCCTCGTTTTGTAATTAACTTGGAATTTGCAATGAATTGAACAGGCGAGGGGAACCGCACCACCTGCTTCCTTGAAATAAGTATTAATCGAAATAACAATAATAATAATCCAAGTACAAATAAGTGAATAACAACAAAAGTAAACGCGGCACGATAAGCTCATAGGTTGGCTAATCTTATTATAATCACTTAATTGGTTAGTTAGTCAGTTAGTTAAACTCCACTTGTATGCAAATGCATTGCTAATTCGCCTCTATAAATTAAGATGCAGTTAATTAATCCAGACGACTGAACTGGCCTGGTCTTGGTCAATGCACGCTCAACACAAGACACCTTGCTACCACACGTACGCTTGCTTCTTAATTTGGTGCTGGGGGCCGACATCATACAGAGAATACAGTATAGCGTGCATGGAGGGGCTCGCATTGGAGTTACAGCTTGCCGACCTGCTGAAATAGATTGCGTTTCGGTGCGTGATAGCGCTATATATGTTTCAGTGCAACTGGATAATGTTTTATGTAGTGACAATTAACATATTTCCTCTTTGACAAAGAAAATAAAACACAGAACATGTCTACTTGCACACAATCTCGTGTGTGTATATATACCCCATGCATGCGCTTAACTTTAACATCAAACCAATCAAAGGAAGCTTATATACCTCAATAGAAGAGAGCCATGACAGTCCTCTGGCTCTGTTCATTCCTGTTCCTTACTTGTTCGCTCCTGCTAGCTCCTCTATTATGCCAAACTTCCCATGCTCAGAGCTCAGCCATGATTGAAGCCATCAGCTGTTCAACGTCTGGAAACTACACCCTTGCTGGTGCCTACGCCGCCAACCTGAACCAGTTCCTCGCAGGGCTTCCGGAGAACGCCGTCTCCAAGAACGGCGGCTTCTTCAACGGGACAGCCGGTGATGGTGCTGCCACAGTGTATGGTCTCGCCATGTGCTTTGCGGACTACTCGCGCGCTGACTGCGGCGAGTGCCTCGTGTTGGGAATATGCCTTAGAGGCAATCACGTATGATGTAATTTCCAATGTATTCATAAGATTATTAAGTTGTCCTTGTTTGAATATCTAATATGTATCATTGAATATGTGATTTGATTGTGGAACTATGTATTCATGTTGTTCATACTAAATTGTTCTTAGTCATTGAGGTTGTGCTGGACACATAACCTAGACTAATGTGAAAGTTGGCTGATGACTCGGTTCCACTTGTCATGGGCATGGTGATGTCATTCCAGCTTACACGGACTCGAATAAAGAGTTTAGCGAGTCGGACTGACTCATATTGAGATGCAACGAGTAGGTCGTCATTTGCATGTCTCAATCAATGTAATCCTTAGACCTGAGCTTATCGCACAATCCGAATTGTGGATCACCAACTTAGGTTCTGTCAAACGTTGTTCCGTAACAGGGCAGTTATAAAGGCAGAGTTCGGGTTGACTGAGAATCAAGCTGTGTGATGTGGATAACCAAGATGGGATTTTGCCCCTCTGACTGGAGAGATATTCTCTGGGCCCTCTCGAGTGATATGATTCGGGAAGCATGGCAATGCGCGACTCGGTTAACTGTTAACCGGGTCGATCGACTAAGAGTTTGTCGGATGAATCGTATATCACGGATCGAGAAGAGAGTTGAACTATTAAAGGGATGACGATTAATCGCCTATAGTTCGACAAGATATATCGTGAGGCAAAAGGGACTAAGACGTATGTCACATTGGAAGGTACGTCGTCATGACTCGATGGTACTTGGGAGTCGACACGTTCTGCTAGGAGCCGCTACCGATTGATCGATTGAGAGTCGGACTCCAATCGTGTCCAAATCGCCATGAGCCTGCGGGGTCACACACTTAAGAGCAGGAGCAAGTATTTGGTCGGGTTGGACCCGAACCGGAAATGGACTGACAATGCGAGTTGGACTCGCAGAGTGGATGGGCCACAAGTGCTGGAGCCCACTTCCACTCGGTATATTAGCAGGGGCGTGGGATGCCCAAAGGGCACGGTTCGCCACTCTCATGCATTGAGAACCCTAGCCCCATTCAGTCCAACCGTCGCACCGGACCTAGCAGTCCGTCGCCGGAGCTCCTCCTCGCACGTGTGGATACTGGCAGAGGTGTTGTACGTTCAGCACTTCGACGATCGCGGGATTGGATCGGCTGGATCGGATCAAGGGACTGCACTGCATCAAGGCGCTGCATCGATAATCCGCAACTACGCGTCTAGTGGTAATCCTTGTGGCCTTCTACCTCGGCTAGATCTTGGGAGTTCGCGTAGAAAAAGTTTTGTTTATCTCTACGCGCCCCTTCACCTCGCTGCCACTGCTGGAAGCAACACCGGCGGCGGGCTGCCAAATCGCTGCCCGGGGAGCACGATTGTTCTTGCCGTCTTCGACAAGTGCCTCGTCCGCTACTCCAATACCAACTTCCTTGGTACTGCTGAAACTGGTAAGAACTCTTAAATGTTTACGAGTATTACTTTCGATTTTAAATTCTATTCATATACGTTGTTTTTGAATTCCATATATGTAAGCATATTTCCACATACATGGTCTTTGCTCCAGTGCCATATTTTCGAATGCACATCCTCGGATGTATAGGGACAAAATTAAGGTTCTGGTAACAGGCCAGTATTTTAGTAAATGTGATTTCATACCTTACAAGATATGTGTTAATGGAATAATTGTTGGTCAAAAATTTGTCTTAATGAAACCTAATACTCCTTATATTATGGACTGAGGGAGTATATGTTCTGTTAAGGTAAATACAAAATTCGTTTGAACGCTCCTGTCCGCTTACCTCCCGAAATTTTCCGGTTACTAGGTCTATACCGGGCATCCCCGGTGAATATTCCTGTACCGGTAACTCGAACCCTGTCAGAAAAAAATCATTTGCAATACAGAAATGTACATTTTCTTCTGCAAGGATTGAAATGTACATATTGTTGAACCAGATATTGTGGTTAATTAAGTTCACAATTCTTCTCATAATGAACATCTCTGACTTCCTTTTGGAAAAAAAAGGAAGACAAAACTTAATTTGGGGGATCACGGGTGCATTTCCCCAAGTATATATCTTAGATTCATATAGATGTACCTTTTTGATAAAGGATGCCTTCTCATGGAATAAAACGCCAAAGGTAATTCTTTAACAAAAGTATATTTCTTTACCATTTCAAATCTTATACTCAGTATCTTGATTAAATTTGATCTAGTGGTTTTTAAAGGTTGTGGGACTTGATAAGGATTTACTTTTAGTAGTCAACCATATAGTAAACAAGAACTTTTTTTTTTGCAATGAGAAAGAGGTAAATTAGTTGACTTTATGTCTATTGGAAATTTTATGGTTCAGGTAGCCTGGATTTCGTTTGTTGTGTTCATGGGCCATAGTCCATAGGCAAAAGATGAATTTATATTGCTCCCACAGATCGTAAATATATGTTGTTTTAAATATTGGCATGGCCTCTAACTTTACTGACACTTGACCACCAATTTTCTTTAATTATATCATTCATATCATTTGGAACAAAAATAAATATGTTTTACAAATGTTTATTTCATACTGAATATAGTAGTTTCAATTTAAATGGATGTTCTCGATAATGGTAATTAAATCTATTTATATTGATAGTCAAAGTTAAACATGTTTGACTTCTTGCCCAGATCGATTCTGCCACATACATTCAATTTTTCGGTCAGTCCATGCAAATAAAGTGTTAATTGGCTAAGATATTCTATAAATTCAACCAAATATATAAACATACAAATGAGACCCAGCACCCAGCAGCCATACACTGATACACACCACATGTTTGTTTGACTTATATATGTCCTCTAAATCTATGTATATATGTTTCACAAATTTGGATCGGCTACACTAGGTACATGTCACAATGCCATGATAAAAACTATATACACACTCTAATTCCTACATACACGCAGATATAATCTACTCGTCAGGTGGTGCGGCACCTTCCTCAGCAATGGCGTATAGCGGAAAAGTGAAGGACAGGTTGCAGCTCCTGACTGGTGAGGTAGTGGCTTCACCCCATCGGTTCGCGGCGAGCAGCGTGGCCGATGATCCTCCATATGCGCTGATGCAGTGCACCTGGGATTTGCCGCCGGAGAAGTGCAAGCAGTGCCTGGATGTGCTGTCGGCGAATGCATCGGACTGGTTTTCCATGACAGAACAAGGCAAACGCAAAAGCTATAGCTGTACCGTTAGGTACAGCAACACCAGCTTCATGGTCCTGCCCTTCAACAATGGCGCTCCTTCAGGACCATTGTTGCCACCCACATCATCAGTTCCTGCATCGACATCCCGAGGTTCCTACTTAATTCTTACATTCTGAAGGTTCTATTTATTTTTTACATTCAAATGGACGTATCTTTTGATGAAAATTTGCAGGTTATCATGATAGTAGCATGTAATCACATTCATGGATTTCTAACAATGTTTTAGAACTTTAATATAAGGGTTGTGATTTTTTTTTAAATAATATTTTTTTAATGATTAAATGCAAATGTAGCATTTGGTTAAGAAAAATTGCAAGTCTAGGAGACTGTCAGCCACTGGATAGCCGCAGACTAGACCACTATCGGCTTCTAGTGGGCCGACAGGCTTCTATCGGCCGTCCAGAAGCCGACAAGACGGCCCACGCAACTGGGCCTTGAGGTACAATAACCCTATCGGCCGCGTGGAAGCCGATAAGGCCGTAAAATATCTAGGCCACCTCCTTCCTCGCGGTCTCTCTCTCCCTCTCGCTTGCTCACCGCACCGGCGCCTGCCCTCCCGTCCGCGGGAGGAAGTTTCTGCATATTCTCTTTCGCGTTTAGCCCCCTGCTCTATTTCTTTCCAGATCCTGCCTCAAATCCCCACCCCGGAATCTCAAATCCCTAGCTCGTCGCAGTTCCTCTTCCCCAATTCCTGAAATTCGTCACCGGCAATGCCTCCTGTTCCCCTTCCCCCTCCGCAGTGCCTCCTGTTCCTCTTCCCCCTCCGCAGTGCCTCCTGTTCTCGTCGGCACCGCCGCATCGAGGATGCCTGGCCGCAGCGGATTCACGGACGACGGGGCTGAATCGATGTTCTCCTGGCTCCGCGACGATGGATGCAGCTCTGCTAGCGTGCAGGTAAGTGACGAGCTTGTCCTCTCCTCACGCATTCCCTCCTCTCTCTCCTTTTGTATTTGGCTGATTTTTTGGTTTTTGGTCTTATATTGGCTCAGTTTGGCCCATCCAAGAACCATCCGAAGAAGAAATATAGTACAGTGATGGTGAGCAAGAAATCATGTGGAATGGGCAGGTCAGTGACTGATGATTTTTCCATTCGAATAGAAATTGAAATTTTGATTTTTGAATCCGAATACAAATTGAAACTTTAGGATGCTGACATGGAAGATGTGATTGAGAGTACTGTATGCTTTGGGTGCAAGAAGGCAATGGCTGATCAGAGCAAGCTAGAAGCACAGAGGTTAAATCTGGAGATTGAACTTGCATACCAGGACATGGTCATCACTGACTTGGAAGATGAGGTTGAGGCAGAGAAGAAAAGGAGGTTAAATCTTGAGATAGAACTTGCATGTCAGGACATGGTCATCACTGACCTGGAAGATGAGGTTGAGGCAGAGAAGAGAAAGAGAGGAAAGCTTGAATTAGAGGTGCAGGAGATGAACAAGGTTGCTGCATCAGTTATGTGGCTTCTGTATCCTGAGATGTAAGGTTGGGTGTTCTGTTCTACTGAATATTTAGCCTCTTCTTCTTCTGATGATGATAAATCTTCTAGATCTCTAGACCCCTCTGCAGCATCTCTTCCTTTCCTCTTCCGTGGGCTCACAACCTTGTCCACTTCATGATAAAAAGCAGGCACCTTCTTTTCATTTATTGTATCCAGATGGACAACCTTCTTTGGGCTAATGACTTGAGGCAAAGCCTTGTGACCAAGTGCCATAACATCATCACACATCTGCTTTGCTAAGAAGTTGACATGATCAAGGAAGATGACTAGATTACGGCTTGATTGCTTTGCTGCAATCATGGCAATCATACCAGCATCAGTTGCCAACTTTCCTTAGGCCAGTGGCCACTGTCTTTTCTGGCTCACACCAGTAGAACTTCATCTTCTTTAACTCGGTTCCATATCCAAGTTGTGTCCCGAAATCATCTATCCACAGCATTGACCAGGTATCAGCTCACAGAAATCAAACCAATCTGCTGTACCATCCAAATAGGAACTATTTGGCCTTAAACCGCAGAAGAAGCCACCATGGTGTATTTCCACACTGAAATGATCACCATATGCACCTACAACACAGCACATTGTAACCTAAGGAAAATTAAGCCAAACCCTAACCCTTACTAAAGCTGTGTGCACACAAAATTGGTATGTATATGAGACAAATCATAATCATTGCGAACAGAAGAATGGCACTAAATTGGTAAACCCACACATGATGAACTCAGTGCCAAAGGAAATCCCCTAAATTTCTGCCAACTAATGTCATACAGGAGCACCAAAATCATCATCTAAAGACCCTACGCACAAATTGATGGCCTACACAACCGAAATCCAACCTCCAATTACCCTCATACCACAACGATCATCACGCGCAAAAACCCCAAATTTTTCGTACGGCTATTGCGAGAGAGAGGGGAGGAGAACTCACTGTAATCAGGCGGATCGTCGCCGACCCTGCGTCGACGAGCTTCCATGGCGAACACCGCGGAAGGCGGTCGCTGCCGTCTCCTAGTCCGTCACCGCCCTCGAGCACGTCGAAGACAGAAGAGGCGAGGAGAAAGGAGCGCTTTTGCGAGTGGCGGTTCGTCTTCCTCACGTGCTTCTCAGGTGGGGGATTTAGGTTGGGCGGGGATCAGATTGAATAAAGATGCAGGGGGCTAAACGCAAAAGAGAATATGCAGAAACCCCCTCCCGCGCCCTGCCCACCGCCACGTCACCTGCCACGTGGCTACTTAACGCCTCACAAATGAGTTAACCGAGATTTAGACTAACGGTGCACGGTTTAAGAGTTAGTGGACTAAAGTGAACCCGACTGCCAAGTTCGTGGACTGCTAGTGCAATTTCCTCATAAAAATTTGATGTACAAGCTCAATTGATATAACATGAATCATAGTGTTTCCTTTCATTTTTCATTTTCGTTAATTATTTTAAGTGACCAGTATTTATTTGCACACTTCATTTCATGCAATAACACATAAACATGATGCTCATGATATGATTTAGCGATTTATTAAAGCAGTAACACCGAGGGTGTTACACCGGACCTGTCCGGGAACTGCACCGGACATGTCCGCTAAACACAACCTCAGAGAAGCTGCTGAACTGAGCGCAATCAGCACATACCAGATACATCCGATATGAATACCGGACACATTCGGCATGCTGAACAGCACAGAGCGACTTTGAGACAAAAACCAAAAACCCTATCAATGGTGTCCAAAAATTATGAAATTTCAACCGGTCTCTAGACACATTGAGGTAGGTCTCCATCAAATTTCAGCTCCAAACTCAAAAGTTTAACTTACCGGACATGTCCGACATTTACACCGTACATGTCAGGTATGTACGAGCAGTTCTCGGGAAAATCGATTCAACAGCCAAAACTCGATCAAATCAACCCGGAACGACTTGAAACTTTGCAGAGAGGATTATCACGGAGTTGGTAGGATACTCCTAGAAGATCATCACCCAAGACAAACTCTAACTCCATGAAACGAAGAAAATCCGTGCAAGAACGAGTTTTTCTCCCCTTTAATTGAATCGCCCCGATCTTTGAACTCGTGAGAATTTAAACAAATTCCTCCGGTGGAAGGGATCAACTCACATCCTAATTTATCTTCCAACAATCGGTTTGACCCAAAACACCCCAAAACTCAAGATCCAAGCAAGAACATGAGAGGAGGGGGAAGGGGAAAAACAAGAACGCGAAGAACAACCAAACTACAAAAGCAAAATCATAAGCACCAATTTCGAATCCCGGAGGACAAAAAGTGAGGTTAGGGCCTCACTTCCCATATCAAAGATTCACAGGAAATACATAGAGTTCGATTAGTTTATCGGTGGACCTAAAGAGCAAACCCTAGAGGAGGGGAAATTAGAGAGTGGGAATGAAAATACTCAAGAGGTGAGACTGAGTGGAGGCAGCTCCATCTTATTTATAGGCCTATTACACAATTCCACTAGTGCCCCTAGATATTTTAGAGCGAACCACCTAGCCTGAGGGCATTATGGTCCAACCCGATTTTTGTCGATAGGATGACCATGCTTCCTTCACAGATTTTCTTCGCTTTGATGCAACCTCTGTGATTCTGTCACGTGCCGCCGCCGTTCCTCCTCGGAACCTCCGTCCAGGTTTTGAGACTCAAACCCACGAAACCGTCCACCCGGTGGTTTTGAGGCTCAACCCACCAAACCACTCGCGGGTAGCGTACTCCATACGCGTCCCCCGTAACTCGACGCGTGTCACCTCGTCCTTGACCGCCCATCCACCAAGTCTTCCACTTGCACGTCCGCCGTCTTGACTCGGTCAACACAGTCACTCCTCCAAGTACACTTGCGCTTGTCGATGTCCCCAAGTGTCAGCCACCGCGGCTGGTCACTCGGCCTCCTGGTCCCTCAGTCCAAGCCTCACGTCCGTCCTTCACCGCTCCCGGTCTATTGGCACGGCACGTCCCTACTTGACCTTCACCTCGCCGTCGACCATCGCCTCTGAGCTCCACACCTGCGCACCACAAGGCAAGAGACATGTTGCACAACCTAACTCACGCCATGGTTAGTTCACAAACTCAACCCAAGACGTGAATCACGTTGACAATCACTCATCACAAATCCGAACCACAAGGGCACATATCAATCTTATGTTCGCACCGCCTCAGCTCCAGCCCTCAGGACTCGCGTCGGGGTCGGGTCTGCCGACCATGGCTCATGCCTAGGTCGATCCACGAGGCGCTGCTGTGGTCGCGCCTCCCGGGGTCCGGGCGTTCCGCGGAGGCCATCTGCGGGTCCGGCGATTGGGGCCTCCACCGACGCAGCTCCAGCACGCAACAGGGATGTCTCCTTGTTGTGTGGCGGATCCCCTTCGTGTGGGCGCTGGCATCCCCTGGATTTGCTGGGAGTCTTGGGCGGTGGCGTGCTCCGCATCCCCATGCCGCACTGTGTAGTGTTCGTAGCGTCTGTGCATGGAGGAGCCCTTGGAAGCATGGTCGAAAGCTCAGCCCGGTTCTTGCCGGGCTGACGACGGTGATGTCTCAGGCGCCACATACCTCCTTGGAGTCGTCGTTGAAGAACCCATTCTTCGGTTGTCGATGCTATTGGATTCTGGACGAAAGCCCCGCCTTAGAGGCCTCTAAGGCTAGCGGCGGTGGTGTCCTCGGTGTTACCCTTGGACGTCACCCACCTTCTTACAGACGTCGCTGAAGAATCAGGAAAAGGATTGATGTGCTGGCTGCCATGTGCCATGGTGAACACACGAGCGTTTTGTACCCGACGCGGTGACACTGTCGCACTGGTTTTGCATTGTGTGAGGTTGATTGGTCGACTGATCGAGTCGACGAAGGCTCGAATCCATGAAACTTCTTCTTCAGTGGACTTGGCACCGTGGACGGCGCCGTCGACGGAACAGGTTGGCTGTTGGCGCGATGGCCGCCGGGCGCGAGCTGCTTCCGACGTTGGCCACTCTGTCTGGGCCTTCTCTGTCTCTCTTCTCTCCTTTGGGCAGCTGGGCTAGGCCGAAAACACTCGGAGGTCCGAACACCGAGGCCCAGCTAAGTGGCACTGTCTGGCAGAGTCGGCCCGCAGCCGTGCCTGGTGCCTCCAGCTCTAGAAAGGAAGATGTCCAAGCCCAACAAACGCGATTTTCTCTAGGAAAAAGAACTCCCGGCTCAAGAACGAATTACTCAGAAAACAAGCAACCGAACTTGCTGCCGCCGCCGTGCCGCGTGCACCTTGTGCTCAACATCTGGTGTTCCGGTCATTCCAAAGCTCCCACGAAACCAGCACGACCAAGGTGTGGAAAATTACCGCGTGCGTGGCTGCGTTCCATTCAGAGGTCCCGCGGCCGCTGCCACCACTAGTCAAGGATTCACCTTACCCTTCATCCCGTTGACGGGTGGCATTGTCTTCCCGAGGAACGACCGATCGCACGTTCCACCAGGGCGAACGAGCATGCAGAATACGTACGATGATGGCCCTTCTTTGCTTGTGTCGTCACGGCCTCATGCACAGGGGTGGGGACAATGCCTCTGCTTGTGTTTTGTCCACTGGCCATATATTGGATTGGCATGCAATGAGAGCTCAAAGAAAACAGGATCGGAGGACGACAATGGGGAGCTACACTTGCACGTTCGCCCTTCAGGCCTTTCTCTGACCGTGATACAGAAACGTACTACTCCCGGCAGACAGCACATTGAAGGATGGAAGATAGAACATTAACAACTTGGAAAGCGATGGGCCAAAACATCGACGACCTGGCCGGTCCAAAGCAACGGAGACCTGTTGGACTTGGACGGCGTCAGAGGCTCAGAGGGAGCTAACGGTCTATCGCCTGAGAGTGAGAGCTCCATCAGGCATATCCCGCCATCGCTGGATGGACGCCGTAATTTAATTACCTTGGACCACGCCACGGCGATAGGGAGTGTCGGGCAAGACCGCAAGAGTATGCTGTGTTCACAAGCAGTGTTGTGGTACCTGTTGTTGCGACATACGTCGTGCCTGCTGCGTGTATGTTTATAACGTGCACGGTGTATGTAGGGTCAGAGAGGTTGGTTCATACTTTAAACTCAAATTGTAAACCTACCCGGACTCTGCACTCGAGACCTAGCCTCTTATATAAAGGACTAGGAGGGGCACCCGGGAGGGCCCCGACACCCACTCTATCTCATACGCAACACGTCAGATCCAATCTGCGCACCATAACCTCCGCGGCAACATTGTAACCTCATCAGTAATACAAGCTCAGATAAACAGGACGTAGGGGTATTACCTCACGGAGGGCCCTGAACCTGGGTAAATCTTTGCCTCCTTCTTGTCAGCCGACGGGATCACCACGCATACACATGTCGCTCTCCCTAGAACATAAGTCCATCAGTATGGGCATTGACGAAGCCACAGCTTTGTCACCAGGCCCAGTAGGAAACCTACGGGTCTTACCTTCACGTCATGGACGTGGCTTCGGGTATGTTTCCGCAGCAGATGCGACCCGGAAATTTGTTTCGACTGTTTGTAGTCGGATGCAGTTTTAGCCGTTCAGTTGGCTGATGTGGCCGACCATGGAGAGTACTCGACTTGGGCCCGGTGCACGTTGGCGCAGATAATCGTGGTCGACTCTGTTGAGGACCTGAAGGATGGTGAAACCGGCGGACCCGAAGGGTGGCGGGGTCGACGGACCCGAAGGACGATGCAGGCGAAGTCCTGGGTGCGTGGCCAGCGCTTCCGGTGGGAGTAACCCCTGAGTGTCTAGTCGAGTCGTAGACTCGGGTAGAGACTCAAAGTTGCGGGCCACATATTGTGTAGTTGCAGTCGACGTGGCGGCGGAGTCGTGTCGAACGAGGTCGACACGGCGCGGACGGAGTCGATGTTGCGGGCCAGACGCTTGGACGGCAAAGCCGGCGGACCCGAAGGGTGGTACGGTCGACGGACCTGAAGGACGATGCAGTTGGCGAACCCGAAGCGCGGTGGAGCCGATGTACCGACTCCGTCTTCATTCGTTCTTGCTTCTTACCGGGTGTGCGGCCAACACTCCCGGTGGGAGTAGCCCCCGAGGCTATGTTCGACTGCTAGTAGTCGAGCATAGGCTCAAGTCTCCGTGGCCTTCGTGCCTGACTTGATGTGACATGCAGTCATTGCAAAACAATTTTAAAGTATTGTGTTCTTGTAAAATATCTCATTAGCTTATTTTTTACTTTAGCAGTGGTTTTGTTATTTGACCGAACTCGACGTGCTATCTAGTACGCAGGCCCTTTCGTTAGCCTGACGCTCATCGTCTCTGTCCCATGCCAACCTGTTAGTTGGGCTGCAACTGGGTTGGAGTTCAAGGGTTCGACTTCGTAGGCAGATTCAGCTACTCAGGCGGCATGTTAGATGCTAGCACGTGGAGTCGAAGGTGTTTCGACTACGAGGACTCGGAAGTGCATCAAGTCATCATATTCGAAGAGGGTTCGACTATTCGTAGTCGAGGGAGCGTCGGGGGACACGAGGCAGGCTAGAGGTGGGCCGGCTAGGCTGTTAGATCGACAAGAGCAGCGCTCAGCCGACCGTAATTCGATGACGATGTCCCCAGGCGGCTCAGAACTTGAAGCTGATGTGAACGCAATGACGTAGGTGCGCTTTTCGCGTTAGTTGAAGATGCCTTGCCGATCGTTTGCCAGATCGGTGAGTCGGATCGATTCTGCGATGTCGTTGATGTAGATCGCAGAGATGCTCGTCTTGATTTCTTGATTCGGTAGATCGGTTTATTTGAAGTCGGCGAGTTGCTGGCTGATGATAATGGAGCCGCCGAAACCGTGAGTACAACACATGTTCTTCCACAGACGGCGCCAATGACGAAAGGGTGACTTCGACAATGCCGGGGTTTGTGTTTTATGAGAGCAACGAGTGTGTTGGTGATCCCGAGTATGGGGAGGCAAAGGTTTACCAGGTTCAGAACTCTCGAAAGATAATACCACTACATCCTGCTTGTCTCATTTGATATTGATGGAGAGATTACATGGTAGTCGTGAAGGTTATGATGCTCAGATTAGATCTGGCGTGCGTATGGGGTTGAACCTTCCCTTCCGGGTGTTCCTCCTAGTCCTTTATATAGGAGGCTAGGTTTCGGGTGCAGAGTCTGGATAGGTTACAATTTGTGTTTAAACAGTAAGTCGCGCAAGTTCAGGTAACCGAGTAAGTCGCGCAAGTTCAGGTAACCGGGCCTCCGGCATTGTAGTGGGCTTCTGTATGGGCCCCTAGCTGGGCCGTAGTGGGTATCCTCAGGATGAACCCGGTGGTGACGACAGCCCCCGTCCCTCCTGACCTCCCTGTCCCTAACTGTGACTGTGGTTTCCCGGCCGACGTGTTTCAATCGAGACATCCAGACACAGCTGCGCGTTGCTTCTACACATGCAGTCGGGTTAATGTAAGTAATTGGCTCGCTATCTTTCTTTTTTCATTTATGTTAGTAGTTTACTAATATTTTATTAGAATTTTGTTGTGTAGGCACATGAGAGGTGCCTTTTCTTTCAGTGGATCGACGGTCCAGACAAGTTTGACCCAAGGTACCTCCTTTTTGATGATTGGTGGAGAAGGAGACATCCGCATGAGCACTTCGAGCGGTGGGTTCCACCTCCCCCTAACCCGCCGCCAATGACAGCTAAGGAGAAGCACTTAGCCTCCGTAAGACGACTCGAGGAACCTCCTCTTTGTGATTGCGGAGATCGAGCTGTGATGAACCCTGAGAATACGTTAGAGTTTGTGTGTCCCAACAAGCACGAAGTTAGTGGAAAGTGTATCTGTTGAAATGCTGAGCTATATATGTGCATATACTAATGTCTCCTCTTTTAGGTGTTTGGATTTGCGAAGTGTCGTTTCAAGGAGTGGCTCTATGGTCCTAAGAATAATTGGCCGGAGCCGCCAAAGGCAAAGGAAAAGAAGAAAGAAAGGATAATCATCGAAGCACCTCCTGTCATGTGCGAATGTGATGTTAAACCCAACCACGGCCTAGTCCCTTCGGAGCTTGGAATCGGCCATTGGTGCGGCCATATAATTGACTATGACGAGGTTGGTTGTTGTTGCGAAAAACATGAAATCGTATTTTTCTTCTGCAAAGACTTATGATCTAATTTTTCGTTTGAATAGAGCACTAGGAAATGCAAGTGTGAATCTTATGATGGTCAAGCTAAGTTCTTGGATGAAATGAAGGGGAAGCAAGTAATTGCACGTGTGATATCGAGATAGTCAATCAGAAGGGGGGTGAATGATTGCGCGGAAGCAAATTAAAACTTTTCCTGAAAGTTCAAACCCTAAATCACCTTTCTGTCCACGATAGTAAAACAGCCATAACTTTTGATTGGATAAACCAAAAAATACGTATGAGTATGCAAAATAAAGGTATTGAAATTATCTAACCAACGCAAGAAGAATCAGCTCAATTGGACTTACCAATCAAAAGATATGATCAAATCAGTAACAGCTGACAGAAAGTTACGAGAATTAATCTATAATCGATTTCGAGGAATAACAAAAAAGATGAAGTAATGGCGATCTTCCTTAATCTTGTGGTAAACCTGCAGAAAAGTATTATGAACTCGTGATAAACCTGCAGCAAAGTGTTAGAAAGATCTAGCACGAAGAATCCACGAAGATCCGAGAAAAACAGAGATGACACCGCCAACGAATCTCTTTATTGCAACGATGTCGATCGGTTACAAAAGATGCAACCATGCATTCAAGAACTCTCCAAGAATTGATCTAGATCCAAAACTCTGAGTTTCCTCACGTCCTTGCTAAAACCCTAGTTAGGACGCTTTCTATTTATAAAGGAAAATTCGTGACCCTAAATCAAGTCCGAATCCAACACGAACTCCTCTGTTTCGGTCGGTATTTTGCCCGTGAGGCCCGCATACGACCTCGGATTGAGATGACTCCAAAAGCAAAGTTGTTAGTCTCGACGACGCGCACAACTTTCATGTCGACCATTTTTCTATCGGACGCCATCTTCAGGATGCTACTGTTTAATCTTTAAACAGTTCTCATCCAGCCACGGCTGGACCTACATATCTTCACGTCGATGGCACTCCATGCCATCAACTCTTCTTGTGACGTCTTCAAAACTCGACCATCACGTATCGAATATCTTCAATACCGTACATATCCGGTATAAACAACGTACGACAAACCGGTGCACTCCCGGATCATTGTAGACTTCACTTCTATTGTTCCTTCGCACGAACGTCCCGCATGACCTTGATCCTTGACCTCAGTTTCTCCCGAGTTTCGTCCCTCGATCCCATCATCGACCACGTTCCTCTAGCTCCGGCAACACCTGAAAGCGAACACACAAATAACCAGTACGAGCACAAGTCCACGACTTGACTCAGGGTAAGTTTCACACGACTCACGCCATGTTTTCACATAAGAAACTAATGGATCAGCCGACCACTAGCAAAGCACTACGTCCAAACAAGATACATGTCATCACATAAATATTTATATTATCCAAAGTATCCACATCAATGTTTCATCTAAAACACTTGCCAATGTTACACGTCACATATGATTTCACAGCACGAAATATGGGGTATGGACCTCAGTTCGTCGACCTCTTAGTTAAACAGCGGAAGAAGGAGATGCGTGAGTTTGCTAGACAGCGCGGTTTTCGTAACATGATCGGTGTTAGGTTCGACAAATGGAGGTCGAAGTAACAGAGGAAGGCAGGGGAGGAGAGGGCAAGGGAGGAGGCAAGGGTACAGATGCAGGTCTTGAACGATCATGTTGGTGCATTGTGTGCCAGTGAGTGATTGAAAGACTTGTTATTTTCTTTGCCTGTTTTTAAATGTAATATAATCGCGTTGCTAACTGGTTGCATTTTATAATGAAGGGATTGGATGCAGCTGGTCGCAATGCATTGTTGGAGGAATTGAAAGGTGCGTGGCATGCGTCAGCGCGTGCCTTGCAAGCTTTCGCTGGCTGAAACATGCGATTAATAGCGGAGGCCCATGTACCATCACATCATGCATGGCAACTTGCGATTAATAGCGGAGGCCCGCGGGAGCGCACAGGTGAGATTCGATTAATGCTCGGCGTCGGCGGGGCCCCAGTCAGCGTCAAGCCCTTCCTTGTTCAGCCATGGCTGCTGGGTGCTGGCTGGCCACGGCAAGTCGGCAACAGGTGATTGTCAACCTGCGCTACGACGCGCTGCATGCCTGCGCACCAGTACTACAATCCGGCTAGGTATTATCTTATCAGATGCAGTCTTCGTCTCCTCCTGCTTCTCTAGTACGTACAATACTACCAGTACTGTTAGACTCTAGTACAGCAAGTACGCAACGCAGGTTTGTTTGTATGGATCCCTCTGCTCGGCACCCAAAGAACGCCAGAACAATGTGTAACCTTTCTCCACTGCTGCATTGGTAAGATTTTATTTCAGCGCAGGAGATGCTCTGTGGCTTTGTCTCCGAATATCGATCCAGGTGGAGGTGGCGTCGGTGCTATTAACAGAGAGAGTAGCTATGCATCCACTCAGTTGTAAACTCCAGTGTCGAGCTCATCGTTTTCCTATATATGATGCCTTCACAAGTTTCTTCCTATTTACTTTTACACGGAAAATGGACACTATGGGCCATTAGGTTGGATTTTGATGTTTGATAAAAAAATGACTATTTGGACTAATGTTGTTTGCAAGCTAGTATATAAAGTATAGTTTAAATGGATACAGAGTAGACCTGGACTGAGGCAACGTGGTGATCCGAATGAGATCAACACCTCAAACAATACATTAGAAGACTTATGAAAGACCGCAAAGGAATGAAAGAAGCCGGTTGCACACTTTCTATGTGCACCGGATTGCTCCTGTGTTAACCAGAGGGGAGCACCGGACTATGCGAGTGCACTATTCCAAGGGCTGTGGCAACAGTAGCACTAGACTGGTCCAATGCAAGGAAAATTGATGCACCATATGTTAGGGTGCGTCTGCCAACTCACCGGATTAGTCCAGTGACCGCATCGGATTGCTCACCAAAGCATTCTATCAGAGAGGGTTGCAAAGAGGTTGAAATGAAAATCAACGCACCGGATTAGTCTGGTGACCCACCAGATCAAGCACTGGATCATTCAACCTCCAACGGTCAGCAACCACTAGTTTCCCTAATGGCTAGTCAACGTGGACGCACTGGATTGCTCTGGTGTCACCGCCGGACCTATCCGGTGAGCGCAGAACCCCCGTGACTAGTTTTGGATTAGGGGTCATATATAGCCCCCTTGGCCAGCCATTTGGTGTGAGAGCTCAAGGAAGTGAAGTGTAAGTTGAGACTCATCTCTAGTTGCACTAGCCACCACAAAAGTGCTTAATAGAAAATTAGGTGATTCATGTAGGTACTTTGCAAAGTGCTTAAACTAGTTAGACATCACATTTGTGCTTGCTCTAGGTTTAGGCCTAATGCTTAGCGTGAGGTTTGTATACGTCTTACCACTAGATGCCATTATTGTTCTCGAATGGGCTTGCAGTCTTGCGAGATCACATCAACTGCGTTTGTGGTTTGGCCGTCGCTGGTGTATCAGAGGGAGTGGGGCCGCGGCATTTTATCCAGAAGCTTAATAGTGTAGACGCACGACGGGAAGCGGTCTAGAAGGGGCTATCTCGGAAACTCACGGGCAACCGGCAATAGGCAACATCGTAGATGTGATCTTTTTTTATTTATTTAGAAGTACTCCCTCTGTCTAAAAGAATACCATATATATGATGCGTATTAAGTATATAATAGATTAATCGTAGAATGTGTTTTTATAATAAATTAGAGTTACAAATATTTATATTATTTTCTATAAACTTAAACTTCAAAATGTTTAAATCATCACAAAGTGACGTGAATTTACTTTTGGATGAAGATATGACGTGACTGGTCTAGTATGCGTTAATTGCGCAAATGCGACGGTGTAACAGTGTCATTTTTCGTATAATGGCTAGCAGCCTCCCCACGCTGATTTCTTGTGCAAGGACAAAGATACATCGCACATGGCGGTTCTCAACCTCCTCGCCCTGATTTTTGCCACGCTACTGCTGCTTCTCAGAAGAAGCACCGGCGCCGGGGCCGGCATTTCGTCGGACACGCTGAAAAACGGGGGCAACATCACCGATGGAGAGACGCTGCTCTCCGCCGGTGGCTCATTCACCCTTGGTTTCTTCACCCCATCGACCACGGTGCCAACCAAGAGATACCTCGGGATCTGGTTCACGGCGTCTGGTACGGACGCCGTCTTGTGGGTGGCCAACCGCGACACGCCGCTGAACACCACCTCCGGCGTCCTGGTGATGAGTAGCCGGGCCCGGGTGGGCCTTCGCCTTCTGGACGGCTCTGGCCAGACCGCCTGGTCCTCAAACACGACTGGCGCCTCTGCCTCTTCGGTGGCGCAGCTGCTCGAGTCCGGCAACCTCGTCGTGCGCGAGCAGAGCAGCAGCGCCAGCACCGGCTTCCAGTGGCAGTCGTTCGACCATCTGTCAAACACCTTGCTCGCCGGCATGAGGTTCGGCAAGAACCTAAAGACCGGCCTGGAGTGGTCCCTCACGTCGTGGCGGGCCAAGGACGACCCGGCGACGGGGGACTACCATCGGGTCATGGACACAAGGGGCCTGCCGGACATCGTCACTTGGCACGGCAGCGCCAAGAAGTACCGCGCCGGCCCGTGGAACGGTCGCTGGTTCAGCGGCGTGCCAGAGATGGATTCACAGTACAAGTTCTTTTACATCCAGATGGTGGATGGCCCCGACGAGGTCACCTACGTCCTCAACGCCACGGCCGGCACGCCCTTCACCCGCGTCGTGCTGGACGAGGTTGGCAAGGTGCAGGTCCTGTTGTGGATTCCGTCCAGCCGGGAGTGGAGGGAATTCCCATGGTTGCCTCGCGACGCCTGCGACGACTACGCGTCGTGCGGTGCGTTCGGCCTCTGCAACGTCGACGCCGCGTCGGCGCCGTCCTGCAGCTGCGCCCCGGGGTTCAGCCCCGTGAACCTGTCGGAGTGGTCCAGGAAGGAATCCTCCGGCGGGTGCCAGAGGGACGTGCAGCTGGAGTGCGGCAATGGCACGGCGGCGACGGACCGGTTCACGCCTGTGCACGGCGTGAAGCTCCCTGACACGGACAACGCGACGGTGGACATGGGCGCGACGCTGGAGCAGTGCAGGGAGAGGTGCCTCGCCAACTGCTCGTGCGTGGCCTATGCCCCCGCCGACATCCGAGGAGAGGGTAATGGCAGTGGCTGCGTCATGTGGAAGGATAACATCGTTGATGTCAGGTACATAGAAAATGGACAGGATCTCTATCTGAGGTTGGCCAAGTATGAATCAGGTAAGGAAAAACTGAAGCAGTCACGGAGCTGCTACTATACTAGTCAAAATTCTGAGGCAAAATTCATCATCATATCAGCTACAATCAATACTTCCTGTAATACATTTCTGCAGCTACAAGGAAGAAGGGGCCTGTGGCAAAGATCTTGATTCCAGTGATGGCATCTGTGCTGGTACTCACGGCCGCTGGCATGTACCTTGTTTGGATATGCAAGCTTAGAGGTACAATCAGACTATCAGAGAGAGCAACTTCACCACGAAGAACAATTCAGGCACAATATTTTTGCACTAGTGTAAGGTTTATTAATAACAATTGGAATTGTTTTTCCTGTCAGCCAAAAGTCGGAACAAGGATAATTTGAGGAAAGCGATCCTAGGATACTCGACTGCGCCAAACGAACTCGGTGATGAAAATGTAGAGCTTCCATTTGTCAGCTTTGGAGACATTGCAGCAGCAACAAAAAACTTTTCTGTGGACAATATGCTCGGGCAAGGTGGCTTTGGGAAGGTTTATAAGGTTAGGAAAGTATACATCTTTTAAATAAACTGTAGAAATGTGAGAATTATGGCGGTGCTTGTTCAATTTCATAATGGTGAAACAATGCAGGGTACGCTGGGACACAACATAGAAGTTGCAATCAAAAGGCTCGGTCAAAGTTCAGGACAAGGTGTAGAGGAATTCAGAAACGAAGTTGTTCTGATTGCAAAATTGCAGCACAGAAACCTGGTTAGGCTTCTTGGATACTGCATCGATGGGGATGAGAAGTTGCTAATTTACGAATACTTACCAAACAGAAGCTTGGACTCCATTATTTTTGGTATGTCTGAACTTATATTTTCGAGATTTTTTTTTAAAAAAACATTATTTTCGCAAAAAGAAAAAAAGAAAAGAGAAACATGTGACATGATTACCTTTGGAATTGCTTAATTTAGATGCTGCAAGTAAGTATCTCCTTGATTGGCCAACACGTTTCAAGATAATAAAAGGAGTATCTAGAGGACTTCTTTATCTCCACCAGGATTCAAGGTTGACTATAATTCACAGAGATCTTAAAACGAGCAACATACTATTGGACGCGGATATGAGCCCCAAGATATCAGATTTCGGTATGGCAAGAATCTTTGGTGGAAACCAGCATGAAGCAAATACTAATCGAGTTGTTGGCACATAGTGAGTAATCATAGCCTTGACTTTTCAAGTGGGTTTTATTTCCCTAAATACTTACTCAGATTGTTTTACTTCTTTTGAGCAGTGGTTACATGTCTCCTGAATATGCAATGGATGGCGCTTTTTCTACCAAGTCAGATACATATAGTTTCGGTGTCATAGTTTTGGAGATCATGAGTGGCTTGAAGATCAGTTTAACTCATTGCAAGGGCTTCCCTAACCTACTGGCTTATGTAAGTGCACAGTGTTATGCCTATTTTTATTTTTCACAATTCAAACAAAAGTTCTCTAATTTCTATAAGATTTGATCCCATCGGCTCTTCAGGCATGGAGCTTATGGATAGACGACAGAGCGACAGATCTTGTGGACTCATCCCTGGCTAAGAGTTGTTCCTACAGTGAAGCTTTACGGTGTATCCAGATCGGACTATTGTGTGTGCAAGATAATCCAAACAGTAGGCCACTCATGTCATCGGTGGTGACCATGCTTGAGAACGAAACTACACCACCTCCGGTACCAATACAGCCAATGTACTTCTCATACCGGGGAACAACCCAAGGGACAGAAGAACATACTAGCAGTTCTATAAATAACATGAGCCTCACAACGGTGTTAGAGGGACGGTAGTTGTTTGTATGCCTGTTTCTGGAACAGATGTGTAATAGTGCATTAGTAGCTTATTTGTTTTAGAGAAGTTATATAGAATATAGTGATATTACATGAAAGATGCAACAGTGCAAATTTAAAAATTATTATGACTTGAATCTTTGGTTGCAACTATGGTACTTCACTTGAGACTCGTTGGATAGGCCTCCGGTGGCAGATTAGCTCGATGTTAATACAGATGGTAATGAGGCCATGATTCTCGATTCCTCGTAGGGAATTCTATTATTAAAGGATAGGGTTGTGTATAATTTCTCTCCCACGAGAGTCTTAACAGGGAAAATCTCACCCCGTTGGGTCTAGCGGGCCAGGGATGAAGTATTCCTCGTACTTGATCCCCATGGGATCCCCGTTTAGGTAGCTTTTTTTTTTAGGAATCAAAGGGGGGGGGGGAGTCTCCCAGTCAAGATTCTGATGCAAAATTCATCATCTTATCAGTTACGATTAATACTTCCTGTAATACATTTCTGCAGCTACTGGGAAGAGGGGGCGTGTGGCAAAAATCTTGGTTCCAGTGATGGCGTCTGTGCTTGTACTCGCGGCCGCTGGCCTGTACCTTGTTTGGATATGCAAGCTTAGAGGTACAATCAGAGAGAGCCACTTCACCACGAAGAACAATTCAGGCACAATTTTTTTTTACTGTTAGGACATGCAATATTCATATGGGTCAAGTCCCCTAGAAGAGGCCCAACTAGCGCCATTGTAGTGACATGTAAAACCCACTCCCACCAAGGAGTCGCTTGTAAATTTTCGCTTGGTGACAACCTGTTGAACTCTGTTTATGCTATTGGTAAGTGTGTGCAAGACTTTATGGCGGGTGAGAAGATTCACAAGCCTACGCTGCTTGGGCCGCATTTTGCTTTGCTGGTAAGAAAATGCAGTAAGTTTTTTTTTTCCGTCCTGTATTGTTGGTGGGTGATTACAGTATGGCTTTAACTACTAATGTTTGCAATCAAAAGGGCTGTATGAGCATACTCAAGTGATAAGTCTACGACTTGGTTGGTATCTGTTTCCTCGATTTAGAAACAGGAAGCTTGAGAACCAGGAGTGAGTTCGTCCCAAGGGTGGGTTCGTGAGATGGATAATGATAGGTTTATCATGCAGCCTTTGTATACACTGCTGACAGACAGACGAAGAAGCTTTTTTGATGTATAGCAACGTGCGTGAGCCGTGCTAAGCAATCATATTAATATCCTTCGCTACTCATTTTGGATGCTGGTGGCTTATTAACTGCTCCAAACCTTGCAATGATCATGGAGGGCGCGTTTGCAGCGTATTATCCTTGGCCTCATCGTGGAACGAGAATACTTTCACGTGGTGATGAAGACCAAGCTGCTCCAAAATGTAAGTTTGACACTTGTCAGTTTACAGGTTCTAGTTGGTTGGCATGAAAAGTTTTTATTACTTTTCAAACTATATTGTTTTAAAGGCCTCTTCCCCCCATCTAAAACTTTGATTCTTCAATACAATAGCTCAGTAAGAGGTTTACTGATTGCACCGTACCTTTTTTATAAACCTTCTATAGTAACCTTACCCGTTAGCCCGACAGAATTATAAGGCTATAGAAAAGTGAAGCTTTAAATTATGACCTAGGAATCGGTTAGCCATACGTTTGATTAATTCTAAAGGTTAGTGAAATGCCGATCGATCCCTCGGTCTACCCACAGTACTCGCAAAGAACAAGTTATGCTGGTTTTGCATCTTGTTAGTCTTTATCGATTTCAATGTAAGAAATGTTTTTTTTAGGGAAACTACGGCGGGCATAAGCCAACCTGCACCACTTTTAATTAAATGAAAGAATAGGGATACAACGATTACAACGGCAGCATTTGCCAAAGAAATACAACAAAAACTTAGGATCTCGATGCATGCCAACAACAAAAGAAAAGCACAACAAGGAGCACCGATGATGCAATCGAAAGGCAGCGATTTGCCAAATCCACCCATGACACTATGTTGTCGCCGTAGCCGAAGAGCAGCACACCGCCGAGGCTGCACCACGACACCTACTATATGAAGCCGGCATAGTCGAAGGGCCATTTGCCGCCGAGACCCACCGCGACGCCGATGTGCCGCTGATGAAGACGAAGGGCGACTCACAACCGAGATCATACCTCCACAGTCTTGTAGCCGGCATAGTCGAAGGGCCATTTGCCGCCCGGACCCACCGTGGCGAAGAAGTGCCGCCGATGAAGTCGAAGGGAAATTCACAACCGAGACCATACCTCCACACCTTTTGTGTCGTCGGCTAAGCCGAAAGGCCACACACCACTGAGAATACAACAAGACACCTATATGCCGACAGCAAAGACGAAAGGCATCACACGCCGAGAACACACCAAAGGAAAATAAACGCACTCTCTCGTCGGACATCCACCGAAAACCTAGGCTAAACAAGAATCAAGAAGAGGAACCACCTAACTTCCAAGAAACTCGAGACAAGAAACTCGAGACAGAGCGCACGCCAAAGGCCAAGCACACAACCGGATGCCACCCATATCTAGGGTCTCCATGGCGACGCCTCCAAGGAGGAAAACGGCGATGGAACATCGTCGTCGCCTGATCAGACATAAGTCCAACCTAAGGTTTTCACCGGAGAACTCCAAACAAGAAAGAGTGGAAGTGCAGTGCTCCTCGACAACGCCTCCAAGAAAGTAAACGACGCTCATGGACGCCGTCGTCATCGGTGAAGATAGAGCCTCAGTGGTTTTCACTCAGAGCAGAACAACACAACAACCGAGGAACCTGGGCCCCAAGAACAGCCAAACTCATGCTGCACGAGGAACAGAAATAACCTAGATGAAGCGAAGCGCGCAGCAGCCACACTGAGACCCAGCCGGCCGCGGGATCTGACCCAGCCACGCCGGATCAAGGCGAGCCAGCACCAACGATGGCCAGATCTGGCTGAGCCCGAGTCGGAAGGTCCAGGCCCACGCCACCGTGCGCCTGATCTGACCACGCCGAGCCAAATCCGGCCGATGCTGCCAACGGGCACCCAGGAGGCGCAGCCGCACGAACGCCGCTTGCTGCTGGAGGCAACTCCATCTTCCCACCGCCTACCACCGTCGGAGAAGAGGAGAGGAAGGGCTAGCGCCGCTGCCGCGAGCCCGCAGGCCGCCACCGCTGCCACACATGCCCTGAGGCCTCCGCAGCCCGCGAGAACCATGGCCCTGCCGCCGCCGTCACCACGCGTGCTTTGCCCGGCGGCTCCCGCCGGCGGCGGCGAGGAGGAAGAGAGGGAGCGGTGGCTGTTTGCGCTGGGGATTTGGCCGCCGCCCGAGTCGCCCTGGTCAGAGCAACGCGGGGGCTCTTTTCTTGTGAGCTATGCTAGATTTGTTGATAGATGTACACAGATATATAATATACTGGGACTTTCGATACAGAGTGAAATGAACTACCAGCTTTCCAAGGAATCCCGTCGTTCTTCCTTACTAAAAGACTATTGCATGCACCTGCATACGCAGCTAATTCTTGTAAGTAGTTACAACGTTTCCTTCTTTTATATATAGGCATTTCAAGAGGCCCTTCTCATTTTCTTTGAAGGAGTTGCTCTTATTTATCTTCAGGCTGCTTTATCTAAGAAGGATTCTTCTGCTCTTTAAAGGAGGTTTTTTGATTTAGGTTGTTAAGAATAGCAATGTTAGGGGAAAGTAATTCATTGATGTAGCCGACTTTCTTGATGATAGGAATCTACATTCGTTCTCAACATTAAATCCCGTCTTATCTGCTTAGCCGCCTAGAGGAGTTGCCTGTGTGAGGCATCAAAATAGCCTTCCCAGCGAGTGGATGAATGGAGCGAGAAGAACTTAGAATTGATTTGTTTTCTACCCAAGTGAATTGAAGCATTCCGGAACGTCGATCTATAAATCTTTCATGCGTGGATGGATAAGCCTGAAGGTGCTACTGAGTGGTCTAACTCTAATCCCTGGTAACGCTTTCCTATAAGGCCTTTCTTCGGACTCTTTTACTTGGGTGGGACTTTTATAAATAAATAGTGGAGATACTACTGCTACAACTCTATTTCCTCGCTGATGGATTCTTTCCAATCTTCAGAGGGCAGACGACGAGGGCGTAAGAAAATAGAAATACTTCATGATGATGAATCATCAGGTTAAGATCGATCTAAACCAATCCATTTTATATATACATATGACATGCCAACGGTTAAACAATTTATTAGAAATGCAACACAGCCAATACGAAATGCTAGAAAATCAGCTGCGCTTAAGGGATGTCCTCAGCGTCGAGGAACATGTGCTAGGGTGTATGTGCGACTCGTTCAGATCATGAGTTCAAACAAATAATAAATTTTTTGAAGTATCCATGATCGGTACCGATGAATAGGATAGAGAAGCTCTACCCTAGATTTCTATGGTATATGGAATTTATGGATTCCTTTGGTGCAAATCCAATCATCTAGATTGGAAGAAGCAATTCCCCCATTGGTAACAAATGGTTATCCATTAAGCGGAGGAAATAGTAACAAAAATAAAAATGCTTATGCTCCTTTATCTTAAAAGAACGGACTAAAGGGTCAGCTACTTAGCCAACTTTCATAATTAAATACCATCACTATATGAATAACTCTTATTGTGAAAAGAGTTATTTACTCTATACTATATAATGCCAAGAACATGAGGGCAAGGGGGGCTCTCCCTTCCGACTCTAGTTGACAAACCCTAGCCGCCTCTCTCTACTCTCCTCTCCTAAACCTGTTTGGGAACCGCTTTCCCAACATTAGCGCCCACAGTGGGGCACGAAACTTTTCGGAGAGATGGAAATTGGAACCTTTGTTAACAGACCTTCATCTGGGAGCATTTGTCCCTGAGCCTTCGTCCAAACGCCTTCATCGGCCAGCCTCCGTCGGGAGACCTTCTCCGGCCAGGCCTTCGTCAGCGGACCTTCTCCGGTCGGGCCTTCATTGATAGACCTTCTCCGGCCAGGCCTTCGTCCAGGAGCCTTCGTCGGCTAGCCTTCGTCGGTGGACCTTCTCCGGCTGAGCCTTCGTCGGGGAACCATCTCCGGCCAGTCTTCGTCGGGAGACCTTCTCTGGCCAGGCCTTCGTCAGCAGACCTTCTCCAGCCGAGCCTTCGTTGCCTGGGCTTCTTCGTCCGGGTCTTCGTTAGCAGACCAGCTCCGGCCGGGCCTTCGTCAGCAGAACGAAGGTTTCAAAATGTGAGAACCTCGAGGGATGGTAAGAACCTTCGGGCGAAGGTATAACTTCCTTACACTTCCGTAAAAACTATCTGAGATAATACCTTCGATTACAACTTCACAAACTCTTTTAAATATAATAATAATAAAAAAGAAGGAAGAAAGATTTTGAGCCAAGCTCCCGAAGCCTTCGGCCGCTTTTGCTTAAAAAAAATTCCGAAGCTCCTAAGGCCTTCGGCTATTTTTGTTTTATATAAAAATATTAACGAAAGCTAAAATACTTCGATCTCTTGGTGAAAAAAGAAGAAGAAAAGAGCAGCAAAGCTCCTAGAGCCTTCGGTCCATTTTATTAGGCTCCTTTTGTTCCCTGTTTTTTTTTTATTGTACTGAACCCTTTTTCTTCAATAAATACCAGTAGGGGTGCGCCCCTCCTGTATTCATCAAAAAAGAAGAAGAAGAAGAAAAGAGCAGCAAAGCTCCTAGAGCCTTCGGTCCATTTTATTGAGAAAGCAACGGGGGATTCAAGCTCAAGACCTCCGTATGAGAGATTTACTTAGAAAGCAACGGGGGGTTCAAGCTCAAGACCTCCGTATGAGAGATTTCTGCTCTGTGTTATCTAACCAGCAGGAACACGAGTCTTTTTTGGTTGAGCAAATGCAGGGCCTCCGGCTAAAACGCAAGCACAACATTGGCGGATAACTTCAGTACGGTAACCTCCGGCAGTCGTGAAGCCTTCTTCGGCAGTTCTCTGAAGGGGCCAAATTGCTGCTGTTGCAGAGCTTCCAAATTATCTTCCTGCAGCTAGTACATCATCTTCGGCAGAAATTTTCAGTAGTGGTTTCTGGGAACCATTGGCGGCCTTCGGTGTCATGGACCTTGTATTGGTTCTGCATCTCTGGACACAGGGTGGTTTCTCACTTCTTATGTCTCCCGATGATTTCTGTACGTGGGCATGTTTCCTCCGAGAAGCTAACCAACCAGCAATCCATGCTAGTCCTCGTGTTCCTCCTGTGCAGGTCACCAGTTACTCCGGTCAGATTTCAATTTTCAATAGAAGGGACTTTCGGGATTTATTCCAAATTGAAAGTGTGATCGTCATCCGAAATGGAGATTGTTTGACTCGGCGAAGCAAACCCATCAAAGCGAAGACGCTGAACCTTTCAAGAAGCCTCTCTGGTTCACTACTAAAAGAAGTTATTGGTCTTTGGTTTTTCTCTTTAACCTGTCATAAGCTGGTCTTCGCGAAGCTACACGCTGGCAGTCTGAAGGAAGCAACGGATTGGATTTCGAACTCAATAGCGAAGGTCTTATTAGTTATTACTGCCTCCAGCAACCATCTTGCTACTGAGCGCAGGTCTTATTTTTCAGTTAAATAATAAGTTCAGCAAAGGTCTCATTTCTCCCGAAATGGAGGGATGACCGGCAGCAATGCACACCTTCGGGCAGCACCTCCCAACACGCGAATCAGTCGTAACTGGACCTTCATCAGTGAAGTTGGAATTCATGTATCCATCGGAGCTAAAATTCTTGGCCTTCGGGTCAAAATTCTTTGGCCGTCGGGTGAAGCCTTCAAAGCTAAAACTTCTGCCCTTCGAGTGAAGCCTTCGGCTGAAGGACTTTGGGGGCCCTACCGTGCCGAAGGTCTCGAACTTGCCGGCGAAGGTACGAGTGCCCTCCCTGCCAAAATATCCATATAAATTCTCTTGCGAGTACTTCTCACCCATTAATTGTACATCTATGACTAGTTGACATGATCACTTAATATTTGTCAAATATACACCTAACCTTCGTCTTAAGGTCGGAGATCTCATTTGGCTGCAGGTTATCAACCACCATTGTAAGTTGAGATCCAGAGTGGTTTTTTTACTCTGGAGCGCATTGCTCCATCAATCCTGAGCGTCTGTGAAAACGGGGATGGACGGCAGATCGGTAGTGACGACAACATGCATGACATCCCAGACGGCAGCAGACGGAGTGGAGGGTTGTTCCCGTTAGTCTGATGGTACGGGATAATAGTAAACATTGTTCGGTCTCATTATAAAACATGTAAACAATTCTTTTTTCCAGATATGTCACTGCTGCTTGTGAGATGGGATCTCGAGAATATGTTTTTGTTCCGATCCATTCTCTTTTGTATAGATATCCATTCTCTCTTAACAATATGTGTTTTCTCTCTATATTTGATTTTGATTTTGTTTTTCTATCTCTTTCTACATATCTGTATATATATCCATTCTCTCTCAAAAATATGTGTTTTTCTCTCTATATATATTCATTATCTCCCGAGAGTATGTGTTTTCTCTCTCTACATGATTTCGTTTCTCTATCTATATATATATATATTCATTCTCTTTTAGGAACATGTGTTGAAAAAGTATATGTTTACGTCGAAACACTCTCAACCAATGTCAAACACTGTGTGCACACAGTGTTGTTGAGCATCCTAAAAAAAACGGTGTTGTTGAGCAGTACAAGGAGGAGAGAAGTTCGCAGTGCTATCTACTGCTACAAAGAGAGAGAGGGGAGAGTGGCACTGTCAAACGACTGTTCAAAACATTGATAAAGAGAGAGGAGAGTAGTACTAGTAGGAGACTAGGAGCAGTCTTTTACTTTTCCACGTCCTCGCCAGCATACATGGACGCCAAATTCAACTTGCGAGGAGACCACTGTTCGAGAGGACGTGAGAACACTGCTCCACTGATGGTCCTTGTTGTACGCACAGTGCTGATGGGGTATGGTACTGTGAAACGCCTCCCTGCCGTCAGTTCACACTTTTATTTGCCATCAACCGATGTTTACGAGATGAGCGGTCAGAGATAGGACGAGTAACGCGCTCGAGAGCAATCAAACATTTTCCTTCTTTATCTCCTTCTGTCAAGCTCGGCAGTTCAGGGACAAGAAGATTATCACAAGACCAAAGAGCACAAACAATCCGTTTAATTGAGACATGGTTATCACTGGCCATGCAATGCGTATTGTGTTTGTCATGAGGATAATCATTGATTTTAAGAAGAGCAAGCTTCAAATCCACAAGCTAAGCTTCTAGCATACGATTGGAGCACTAATTAAATGCAGTGATTAGAGTACACCGTTTCCAAGCACGGCGGCTTCTTCATCGGGATGTTCGGCAAAAATGACACGGTGTATGGTCTCGCCATGTGCTCTGCGGACTACTCGCGTGCTGACTGCGGCGACTGCCTTGCTGCCACTGCTGGAAGCAACACCGGCAGCGGAATGCCGAATCGCTGCCCGGGTAGCACGACTGTCCTTGCCGTCTTCGACAAGTGCCTCGTCCGCTCTTCCAATATCAACTTCCTTGGTACTGCTCGAACTGGTAAGAACTCCATCTTAAATGTTTATTATTTTCGACTATAAATTCTGTTTATAGACTTTTTTCTCGAACACTTCTGTTTATAGACGTTAATTTGTTGTTTTTCAATTCCATATATGTAAGCATATTTCCACACACACACGGTCTTTGCTCCATTGCCATCTTTTTAAATCCACATCTTTGCATATATAGGGACAAAATTAAGGTTCTGGTAACTGGCCAGTATTTCTAATGAATGCAATTTTATATCTTATAACCTACGGTCAAAAGACTTGCCTTAATGAAACATTGAAACCTAATACGCCTTATATTATGGATGGAGGGAATATATATTCTGTGAAGAAAAACTCAAAATACAAAATTCGTTTGGACGCTTAATCCCCGGTAAATATTACTGTACTGGTAACTCGAACCCTGTCAGTTTTTTTTTTGTACAATACAGAAATGTACATGTTTTCTTCTGCAAGGATTGAAATGTACGTATTGTTGAACCAGAATCGTGGTTATTGTAAACTCTCATTCTTTAACAAAAGTATATTTCATACTGAATATAGTAGTTTCAGTTTGATTTGACAGAAATAGACGTTCTCGATCGATGATGGTAATTAAATCTACTACTTATATTAATGGTCAAAGTTAAAAATGTTTTTACTTCTTGCCCAGATTCTACCACATATATTGACAATAAAAAACTACGTGTACATACTTTCCTACGTACGTGCAGATATAATCTACAGAAGTTCAGCACCCTCCTCCTCAGCAATGGTGTACAGCAGCAAGGTGGAGGACAGATTGCAGCTCCTGACCGGTGAGGCAGCGGCTTCGCCCCAGCGGTTCGCGGCGAGCAGCATGGCCGATGATCCTCCATACGTGCTGATGCAGAGCACTTGGGACTTGACGTCGGACAAGTGCAAGCAGTGCCTGGATGTGCTATTGGCGAATGCGTCGGACTGGTTTTCTAGTACAGGACAAGGCAAGCACAAAACCTTTAGCTGCACCGTTAGGTACAGCAACACCAGCTTCATGGTCCTGCCCTTCAGTAATGGCGCTCCAGCTCCTTCAGCACCATCGACCTTCAGTAATGGCGCTCCAGCTCCTTCAGGATCATTGTTGCCACCCACGTCATCAGTTTTTGCATCGACATCCCGACGAGGTTCCTACTTAATCTGTGCATTATGAAGGTTCTATTCTTTTTTTTACATTCAAATGGACATATCTTTTGATGAAATTTTGCACATTATATAGTAGCATGTAATCACATTCATGGATTTCCTAACATTGTTTTTTGAACTTTTATGGGTATTACTTTTATAAGTCCTCTATATATTATTGTAAGCGAAATATCTCAACAATGCTTCTAGGTGCAATTTGCTTCTCGGTCTAACCAACTAAACCCTCAGATGACAACTTGCTTGTATTTATATTGTAATTAATCCTTATGAGTTACAATATGATACTCCGTGCGATAAAAAAAAGAACATAATACATACTCCCTCCGATCCATATTACTTGTCGCTGATTTAGTACAACAACTCTTTGTACTAAATCAGCGACAAGTAATATGGATCGGAGGGAGTATCATAACTCATAAGTGAAGTGGCTCCACATGAGATTTTTATTGTAGAGTCCTAGGTCTCTAAGCAAATATCTTCTATATATTATCTGTGTTTAGTGAAGGAGGATGTAGAGCTTAAGGAACAGAGCTGTCAAACGCTCACGACAGTGACGACACAAGGTACCTTGTTTTTCACTTTTCAGGGCAACCACAAGTCATGTGTATACTAGTATTTTCTTAATTCAAATATTCAGTTTACAGCGCACAGCTTGATCTCTACAGAGTTTTCAACAAGTTACATCTTTTTGTGTTTTCAGTGTTTGTTCCAAAGTCATTCACTTATCAGGAATTGGCACATGCAATAAGTGACTTCACGGAGACAAAAAAACTTGGAGAGGGTGGCTTTGGTGTTGTCTATGAAGGTACAGTTCCGGGCATAGAAGGGACTGTGGCGATAAAAAAGATTAAATTGACGTGGTTAAATGAAGTTCGAGGAAAAAGGGACTTCGATAACGAGATTAACATTATGAGCAAGCTGCACCATAAGAACATTTTACGTCTTCTTGGTTGGTGCGATGAAGGTGATCATCTACTGCTTATCTACGAAACAATGAAGAATGGTAACCTTGAGGACCAACTTTACCCTAAGATCAATGGTGCCACGGATGCGCGAATTAACGATGTAACATATAGTGACACTGACAGATCTTTAAAGATAGATTGGCCAGAAAGGTATGCACAACCTCTGATGGATATGTTGAGTTAATTAAGGAGGAACATATATATATATATATATATATATATAACTACTTGCTTACCTTCAAAACATATACTTAACTGACAGAGTAAATAGAGCATATATAACACATGCATGTGTACGTGTTTCAGGCACAACGTACTAATTGGAATAGCCTCTGGTCTTGCATACCTTCACACTGAATGCCTCAAGTCCATCGTGCATAGGGATATAAGGCCAGGTAATGTATTGTTGGACATGGACTTCAATGCTAAACTGTCTGACTTTGGGCTGGTGAGGGAAATCAGCCATACCCAAACATCGCACGAGACGAGCACTGTCATCGGGAGTCGTTCATACATCGAACCAACATTCGTGGAGACCGGCAAGGCATGTGCACAATCTGATGTCTACAGCCTAGGAGTGATGTTGCTTGAGATTGTATGTGGCGAGAAACCAATAATCCTCCATGACGGCAAGAACAGCCTCATTGAGAAGGTTCAGAGATGCCAGGAGAGGAATGCGATTCTTGAGGCAGCTGACAAACGGCTCAAGGGTCGTCGGTTTGATGATGAGATCACACGCGTGTTGGAGTTGGGGCTCATGTGTGTCCACTCGGATCGCCACCTTCGTCCACATATCCAAAGACTGAGGGATTCCTTGACGCAGCTGACAGCAGGTCCATGGCCTTCCGCCCCTAATGGAAGTGGGGCGGATGCCTCAATCTCCAACAACCGTCAACCCCGTGCAGATGAAGAGGCTGGCGTCACGTCTCTCCTCGTTCGAAGGCCTACCTTGTAGGTAGGCCCTTACAAGACAAATGAAGTTCATCTTGGAAGCTACTACCACTTCTCTAGATTTTGTTGACCATATAATCCTATTTCGTAGTACATTCAGATGTAAGCTTTTATCATGTTAAATTATCTCCTATGTTTTTAGTCAAGCTTTCAAATATGGAAACCGAGTCGTGCGTGGGTTGGCTAAAGAAATCATGTCTACAAATTAATTGGAAATGGGGAAATGAACTGAGCAGATTCAGACAACAGGTCATATAGAAGAAATCGGCAGTAATAAAAGTTACATGTAACATCTAACCCAGTTCAATTCATACACAAAAATCCCTTAGACTGGCAGCCTCACTGATATCAATGGATGTGTAAATACATCATTTTTGGAGGAAGCAATGACACCACCTAGAGTATTCATATGTGTAACATCAAAGCAAGACGTTGTCACTATTACATCCCAGAAACTGGGTTAGAGATACATCAGGGGATGGGAGCGAGGGAAAGACCAAATGGCCACTCTAATCTTGCGTGAATTGTGGCATGCCATGTTTAAACAGGGCTCTTATAGAAGCACCGAGGGACCCTATACACTGCCCCAAAGATCAAGATGATCGAGGGCCAGCTGAACAATCTGCCTGGAGGAGAGTTAGATACCTTTCCTGTTCGTGCTTTTCCAAAACAACCGAATCAAGAGGAGGGCTAGGGTGTCCATGTGGGCACCAGGGAGGTGGCCACAGTAGCATCAGGAGTGTCAAGCCAATGTCTTCGAGCAAGGACACACCAAGGCAAGAAGCCACCGATACTTCCCCAATGTCCATTAGCCAATTCCATAACTCATCAGTGAAAACTTTGTATCAAGTAGATCATCGATTTCGATCCACCTACTGTGTTATTTGAAGAAAGGATAAACATGGACAATATTCAGATTAAGAACTGTATAGTCTGAAGCTATGAGCTTGTGAGCAAAGGAAGACATGATTACCGGTTGAAGTTACTAATGTTCTAGAACCTGATCAGGATACTGTCAATAGTCTTGAGCTGCTCCATTTCTTCTAAACTAGCAATTCCAGGATCCACATAGCACAACTGAAAAGATGAAGGGCGTATCAGATGTGTTGAAAAATTGAAATTAACCATTCCGAAGTTCATATTTCGATCAGTTCTTTGATGTACCTGATACTGTGGCTTCCTGAGGGTGTGGACACCTCTTTTCACCAGCCTCTGCCACCCTTTTTTAATTGTAAGAGACCTCTCTAAATCAGCTGTTCTCTGTAAGAATTTAAAAAGACAGAATATTGCATTTTCCAGAGAAAAATGCAATGCTATTATTTTTTTATGGGATAAAACAATTCAAAATTATGGTTTTATGAAGTGAAGGACAGTGGAGTTAATAAAGGGTTCAGGATCATTTCATCAGTCATCAGCATAAATTCTATATATAACAAATATGTGGAAAAGGAGATTTGCGGCTGTAGGACAGAAAATTGAGCAGCAACAATGCTTACATACAAATAAAGGAACCATCAACCTACACAACTTGATAATCCTTGAAACCAGTAAAAGAACAGCCAAAACTTCCGACAGGATGTGAATTTAAAATTTACAGAACTGATAAGTTGAAATTACAGCAGGTTACACCGATAAAAGGAATAATAACCAAAACTTACATGTCCAGGGTCTAAAACCAAAAGGTTATATTGGTCTTGAGATCCACGATAACCCTTTTGCCTTTGAATCCCAACTATAGTCCTTGAATGACCTTGATGTTGGAAATACAATGGGCTGTCAAAGGCACCTAGTTAGTCAGTTTACAACAATCTTCGCAGGTAACAACTTAACATGCATTCTCAAAGCTGCAGGAGTTACAGGTAATGAGATAGAACATTTTAGTAAACAGGAGATACAGATCCTCTTACGTTTTATCACTAATAGTGACATTCTTTGAATTGTGCAATATATCAGAACGCTTGCTTGTAAAGTAGTTCCACACCCAGTCGACAAGGACCTGCTGGCCTCTCATGTTTTCAGCATCCTCTTGACTAAGTTCACAAGACGAATTAGTCTTGACCAAATATTTATCCATGGGCCCGCATACTCGCTTTCCGCTCTTAGTTTGCTGGCCCGATGATTCTGTGCTATCAAAATCTACAATCCTTGCCCGCAGACCAAACGAGCACAAGAGGGTAACACATTCTGTAGTTCCTATCCACGTCTTGGCACCATAAACTTTGTTATGGAAGTGGCTTGAACCAACAGTATCAAAACCTTTATCCCAAGCGATCTCAAGCCATCTCTGAAGTGAAGGGATGTCAGGAACAAATCCATGGCCGCCAAACAAAACCTCTCTTGCTTCTGGCCTTTGCTTCAACAAATGAGAGCTCAGCATCTGGATATTTCTCCATCCACACCCCCATCCCTTGTCCTCTGATGAAAGACTCTGATGATGCTCAACATAGCCTGATATTATACTTGTTGAGGAACCACCTTCAGATTCAAGGCAGCTCCTTAACAAGTTCATAACGCCACCTTCGATTTTTTGAACGGTGCTTCTAATCTGTGCTCCAATCAAGCAAGAAATCTGCTCATCCAGTACATTTCCGTAAGGAGATGAGCCTCTGATGGTGCTTGATGAGGCCCCTTGAGTAAAAGAATCATTGGAGAATGATCGCATACTATGTTGAGGAACATCCTGCAAAAAGAAAAGGAGTTTAACTGCATGGGTAACTTGTCCACAAGAAAGCATGGAAAAGATAAAAGTCCTGAAGACTCATATGAAGAACAACATAGACTAAGGGCATCTCCAAGGGTGAGCCCCCATTTGTCCATTTGGGGGGTGTTTGGACAAATGGGGGTGTGGAAAATATGTTGTTATCCAATGGTAACCCCCATTTATTCTCTTCATGAGTCTTTGACATGTGGGCCAAGAAGACAAGTGGACAAGGTTTGGAGAAGTTTTGCACAAATGGAAACTCCCTATACTCTTCCCAAATTTGGAGAAGAAATGGGGGATGTGGACCACTTTTGGACAAATGGGAGTTCTCATTGGATTGCATTTTTATCTTTGGACCCCCAAATGAACAAATAGGGAAGATATGAGGGGTGCCCTTGGAGATGCCCTAATAAGAAAAAACATCCACTATTGCAAGATCTCATGAATGGGTTAGCGAGAGCAAAATGAAAGATATATCAGCATGTACATGTCACATGTGCCACACTCTTTACACGAACACTCCTGAATTAGTAAGTGGACAATGGACCACAGATAACATTCTCAAAACAAATGACTTAACAACATACAGAAACGAGTGCGAGCAGAATACTACCGTGACACTAGTACTCAATTCCGTGACGGCAGCTAGCTGCGCCAACTCCATGTCCCTCTGAGCTTCATCGTCCTCGAAGTGGCTATTTGCATGCCTAGAGTAGTAAATGGCCAGGGATAACATGAGCTAATAAGGTGCACAAGAGGTAAGGTTCGCCAGTACGAATTAGTGAAGAAAAGGGGGGACTTGGGGAGGGGTTCCAATCTGAGAACCACACGTAGGACAGAAAGAACCAGCCATTACCATTCCAGTTCGGCCGTGAGAACTTGCTTGTCGCAGATGGGGCAGGACGAGATCATCTCCGCATGAAAATCTGTTGTTCCTGCAGCAAAAAAACAGAAGGGCGGGCCGGTGGTTGGTATTGGTAAGAGCGCTGCTCTACGCGATTGAAGATGATAAAAATTCGTCGATGGAAGCAAGCGGGTGGTAGCTAGGGGTTTGGCGGGTAGGGCGTGGGGGTTAATTTCTCGGGCCTGCGGAGGGAGGGTCGGCGACTCGTGAGGCTTGGCGGAGGAACGGAGAGCCGGGGAGGGGCGGAGGAGGAGGCGGACATACACGAGCACGTACCCGCGGCGGCGATGAGGGCGGCGGCGGCGAGTTTGGGATTGCGGAAATTCTCTTTGAATTGAATTCGGGGATTTGGGGGGTTTTGCTTGCAGCGATCCGAGACACGGGAGGGGAGGAGACGACGAGGACGTGGGTTATGGGCTTTTGGGCTGTGAAAAGAAAAAGGCCCAGGAGGGCCGACGAGTGGATGACAAATGTGCGTCCGGGTGCCCAGTATAGGCCCAAGAAGATGATAGAGCAGGAAATGGAAATCCACACCTTTCAGTCAGTAGCCTGAAAACAAATCCTGAAATTTTTCAAAAAGAAAAGAAAAGTACTGAAAGAAACAGACAGGATGATATGCTCTACTACTGCAATATTCATCCTGTGTGCTCCGTATTTCTTTTCTTTTCTTGTTTGTTTCTTTTTTCAGCGACATTTTTCAAAAGAATTAAAACGAGAAGATATACATAGATGATGATCATGTGAAGGGAGAAAATAGGAACAAGGGGCTGCGGCCAAAACAAACAAAGCTCCACTCTGCTGAAAACACAAGAAAATTCTTTTCCCCTGACAGAGAAAAGAAAAAGGACAAAAAAAACACGAGAAGAGATACACAAAGGCGGATGATCATCTGAAACAAGAAGAGAAAATACAAGGCTTTTTCTGTGTGCGTCCTAAAAAAACAAAACAAAACAAAACAAACAAAACAAAACAAACAAAAGCTCCACTCTGCCGTGACTCAGTAGCTACCGGCCAAGAATCAATCAACCGATCAAGCAGAGAGAGAGAGAGAGAGAGAGAGCAGAGAGCAGAGAGCTTTAGGAGCCATGGCGACGGCGACGGCGGAATTGGCGGCGCACGAGCACAGCACGAAGACGGCGGCGGCGGCGGCCGACAGGTGGAGCCCCTACTCGGGCGCCGGCGACTTCCTCGGCAGAATGGCCGTCGTCCTCGCCTGCCTCCTCGCCCTCCTCGGCGCCCTCGCCGCCGCCTTCAGGTGCCTCCTCCGCCGCCGCCAGAGGCGCGAAGAGGAGGAGAAGCCGGTGGCGGCCATGGAGGTGCCGCCGCGGATGCCGCCGGCGCTGGTGTACCGCTCGTCGGAGTCGGCGGGCGGCGAGGCGGCGGAGTGCGCGATCTGCCTGGCGGAGTTTGCCGACGGGGACGCCGTGCGCGGCATGGCGGCCTGCGCCCACGTGTTCCACGCGCGCTGCATCGACCGCTGGCTCGCCGGCCGCCGCCCGTCCTGCCCGACCTGCCGCGCGCCCGCCGGAGCCACAGCTGCCGCGCTTGAGCTTCCCCTTGTCGATCCTTGATGCCAAGACAAGTGCTCTGTTTCTTCCTTTCAATTTTTTTTCCGCAATGTCTATGTGTAAAATACTTATATACCAGATGAAAGATCTGGAGATTAAAATGTTGGGCTGGATGTTTGATTTGCGTCAGTGAGTAGCTTAATTACCGTAATTTGTTTCTGAGCTCGGTCTTACTGTTAGTATCTGCTTGGGTCTTTCTTTTATCTCCCTCTGTCAAGCTCGGCAGTCCAGAGGTACAAGAAGGTTATCACAAGACCAAAGAGCATTGGGACACTGGCCATACCATTGCGTATTGTGTTTGTCATGAGGATAATGATTGATTTTGAGAAGAGCAAGCTTCAAATCCACAAGCTAAGCTTCTACTACAAAGTCACTTATCTTGGGCCGCAAGGAGTAGCATATATATACATACACACACACACACACAGATATATATATATATTAGTTAACCAACAATAACATTTTTCAATTTTTTTTGAGAATCATTAACCAGCAATGACAAAGTTCCAACTTCCAAGTCGATTTTCTGGGCCGTTCATCGTCGGTGGGCCGTTTTGCATCTCCTTCCGGCCCAACTTAGCCCAGTCGTCACTCGTGTCGAGCTTCCCCACATCGCATCCGCATGGCTGGCCGGCCGGTCAGAGCCGGCGGCGGTCGGCATCTCGGCGGCGACGCACCACCGTCGCCGGGTCGCCCCTCTGCAGCCCCGCCGACCTACGGCACCTTGGGTAGCCCTGAAGATGTCGGCGACCCAAGCGCCGCCGCCACCGCCGGCTGAGCCGGGCCCTAACCTTATTACCGACAATTGGTCTACCTTCTTTCTTCACTGCTCTCTCTATGTACATCGCTCCTACATTCCCATTATGCGGCTGCATTTCCAGTTATTTGCGTTCACTGATTCTTCACACTTAGTTTCCTCAAGATAGATAGATGGGTTCATGGATAGTACTATTAGAAAACCCTGAAATCTGGCCCCATTTCTTGAGCCCCTCCGTTGATTGACCTACAGAATTCTACCATGCTCAAATTGACAACAACTTGTCCTTAACAGAGGCACACATGACACATCCCCTGTCTCTTGCCAGACTTGATTGTAGCTGTAGGGTTTCTTGGGTGGTTTTTGGTGTCAACTCAAATCTCGATGCTCTCCTTGGGAGTTGTGAGTCTCTTCGATCCGGCTGGCTTGAAAGACACAGAAGTTGTTCGATTAGCGCGAAAGGAAAGATCGGGCAGTGAACAGACAGCATTGCAGCCTTTTATCTTTATCTTTCAATCCTGAAGGTAGGTCTGGTGCAAGCAAAGAATTGATTTCTGTCTTTAGTGAAAGCAAAAGGTAACCCTTTAAATGAAAGAGAAAACCCAAAGAAAAAGGTAAGGATACTGCCTCTTGGTCTTATTCTGTACAAGTCATTTGTGCACAATCTGCCTTCCTGCTTCTCAAGATTTGTATAAGGTAGCTTTATTTGTCGCTCGTGATTGTATACCAATGTATACAGGAACGCACGAACTAATCAACTAGCGGTGGAGAGATTAATCTGGAGATTGTTAACGAGCCGACTGGTTGATCATAATCCTGAAATGGAATCGATTTAGAGGCTAGAGATCGACAGATCTGACAAACTTATCATGCATACGGAGGTATTTTCACATTTAGCAATTGCCCTTCATTCCATTGTCTTTGCATCAATTGTAGTAAATTATTGGTATTGTTATATGTATGTCAGGACTCAGGACTGTCGTCACTTAGTTTTCAGCATGTTTGTGTATCTTACTACATACTTACTATACATGCTGAACTAGTTGAGTAAAAAGTAATTCAATCAACCGTGTGCGGGAATAATGCAAAGAATCGATTTCTTCCGGGATTGTTGTGGCATCCTTTTTTTGACAGAGTTTGTGATGTCTCTCCGTAGGGATTCGTGGTTTACTTAATTGTGTTTTCTTTTTCTTCTGAGCAGCCGAGAAGAGGGTGATGCCAGGCGGTGCCGATGGTCAGTACGAGTTTGGTTCCTTCATGTCAGTAACAATGAGCTGTGACCACAGGGTTATTGATGGTAATGCTTACCCAAACAATAGATGTCGACTCCATGGATTGAACATGGGCGAAGAACTAACATTCTGTTGACAAATAATTCTCTGCAGGTGCAATCGGCGCGGAATTTCTGAAAGCCTTCAAGGGCTACGTCGAGAACCCGACCACAATGTTGCTGTAAAGTCAGGGAGGATGGAAACTATTCTTGTCAAGTCGTTGAATAATGCATAGAACCGGTGCTCTCTCTATTTACATAACCTCGGCACGGTCTCGATGGGAGCTGGAACCAAGAGCACAGAGCCAACACACAGGATGACCTGTTTTTTGGATTCAAATCTTTTCTGTTTGTTTTCCCTTCTGTTTCATCCGAAGGTTACGATGCAAAGTAGGATTGACTGACATGCCTTTGTTGAGCTCATTTTTGTGGGTTTTGTGTCCCCAGAGAAACTGTTGATTATAGGATTACATTTCTAATACGCAAACTTAACCCCGATGCTCAGAATAAATAGCCCATCCTTGGACATTTAATTTCCCTCCGTCGTCGGTTTGATATTCCAAGCCCTGTGTTTTTTCGTGGATGGATCAAACCAACAGTAAATGCTTGGAATAAAGAAAAGTTGAACACTTAATTTCCAAAAAGAAAGAAGTCCATATTTCACATACCCCACTGAAGTGAAAAACCGTCTGAAGTGAAATGCGTCCCATGCCCTGCGTGCAGCTTGCCTGGTGGAGGCGATAAAAGCACCGCCTGACGTCGATGTCCTTCATAAGGCCCCGCCGGCCGCATTGCAATCTTTTATCTTTATATCTTTGAATCCTGCCAGCAGGTGGCATGCTGCAAGTAAGCAAGCAAAGGATTGATTTCTTTCTTTAGAGGGAAAGCCAAAGGTAATAATGAAAGAGAAAACAAAAGCAAAGGTAAGGATCCTGCCTCTTGGTCTTGTTCTGCTCAAGGCATTTGTGCACACATACAAGCACATGGCATCCCAAATATTTGGTTGCAGCGTGTAGCATGTCCCTTTTTTTGCTCTCCAATCAGGCCTTCTTACAGTGGAACCTGAACAATCTATTTGGCTTCTCTCTGGCTACATGCTCTCGACATAGTACAAATTATTCGACTTAACCTAGGTATGAAACTAGCTCACCTCGCACCTGTTCTAAATCTGCCTTCCTGCTTCTCCAGTTTTTTATAAGCTAACTTTATTTGTTGCTCCTGCTTGTATATCAATATATAGAGGAAGTCTGGACCGGACGGATGACCGGCTCAGAAATCAATCTGGAGATTGTTGCAGAGCGGGCCTATTGATCTTAAGCCCAAAATGGAATTGATATAGAGGCTAGAGATCGACGGATCCGACCAATTCGTTATGCGCACAGAGGTATTTTTACCCTTAGAAATCAGCTCTAATTCCATGCTGCATGTCATAAACATATTTTCTGTCAATTCGAGCCTTGTTAATTTGGATCATGTACTGTGTAACCTTCTACATAGTGCACCCTATGCATGCTCCACTTGGTAGAGTTATGAATAATCCAATCAGCACATCATGCGTGACAATATTGCTAATAATCCAATACTGTGAGTCCACTTACTGCGTGTTTTATTAATTAGTACCTAGTTTGAAGCCTGAACTGATCCTCACCTCACCGCTTCACATGCATGCAGGTTATTAAGGCGGACACTATTGATGCTGCTGTTGATAGGATTCTCAATGAACTTGCGACAGACACGAGAAGAAGCGGCAACAGAGAGAATGTCGTCTACTTTGATGGCTGGGATGGGCTTGGGGCATCTGCCGTCCTTCAAGCCGTGGCCAAACGCCTCGCGGAGCCGTTGACAAGGCCTGCAGGGCTGGAGTTTGAGAAAATCATCCACATCGACTGCTCAAAGTGGCAGAGCAGAAGAGCCATGCAGAGGGAAATCGCAGAGCAGCTGAAGCTTCCCAATAGGGTGATGCAGATGTTTGACAAACAAGACGAGGACGATGATTTCAGTGGGTTAGACCAGGGCTCTCGCGGTGAGATAGCACAAGTTGTCAGAGAAGTCTACCAAACCACCCGGAATCGCAGATTCCTGGTGATCCTGCACAATGGAAGCCCTGAGGTGCTTGATTTATTCGATTTTGGTATTTTTCTAGATCGATATGCCAATAGCAAGATGCTGTGGACTTTCCAAGGGAGGTTTCGGCTTGACCCCAAGATGATAGACAATGTGAAGAACACATCAACAGATGTTATTCTTTCAGCTGAAAGAGATGTGCAGGATCCAAAGGAGCTCTGGTTGTATCTAGTGCACCACGAGGCTGCACAAGCATGCTGCAATAAGCATGGCGATGGCATCATCGATCCGTCAATTGCTGCTGAGTGTGTTTTGTATATGCTGAAACAATCCTGGACTGGCTCTCACGTCATTGATTATGACTGGGCTATCCACACCAGTAACTATTGGGTATGCACTGAGATCATTGCATTGACAGACTTGGACAAAGCATGGAAAGTTGCTGATGTTCTGCAGGGCGAGGTGCGGTTGTTGAACTGTGGCATTGCCAACTGGCTTAGTAATGGTGAATCAACAATAATGCCCTCCTCTCACTTGGCAAGGTCTGCCGAGCGTATGCCGTACTGGATTTGGATTTCACCAGCAACTTGTGGGTTTGTACAGAGCCGCTCTGGTGTTATTCTCGACAGTATGTTTGAACACTCGCACAGACTGAGCGTGCTCAAGCTCTCATGGTGTACCTTCAGTTTCTCATCACCTCCGTTCCTCTGTTGCCACAACCTGAGATTCCTGTGGCTTGACCACTGCCAGGACCTTGTAACAAGAAGCACCACAGATCAGCATCACATAGATGCACACCAGGAGGAGGAGGAGGAGCTGGACAACAGCACCACGACGGCGTGGGAGTGCTTCCGAAGCCTGTGGGTGCTTGACCTGCGCTACACAGATTGGGATCAGATCTTGTCAGCACAGTTGATGGATTTCATGACCCAGGTCAGGGAGCTAAATGTGATGGGAGCCAAGAACTGGGACATGAGCAACCTACGCGGACGGCTGCAGAACATTCGCAAGCTCCGGGTAACAAAGTCCACCTGCTGCTTTGACAACAACGTGTTCTCAGAGATGGATGGCTTGGAGCTTCTTGATTTCTCAGGAAATACCGTCAGCCAAGGCATGACAAGCTTATCTGGGGCAGCAAGCAACAGTAACCTTAAGACTGTCATTATTGATGGATGTGATGGGTTAGAAGTTATCTCTTTGCAGGGCTGCAGAGAATTGCGGAACCTTTTCTTCAAAGGATTGTTTAGGAGTCTCGAGGAGCTGGACCTATCAGGCACAAAAGTGAAAACCCTCAACCTTAGAGAAGTGAGAGCCAACTCACTCCCCAAGCGGATCATCCTGCTTGGCTGCCAGAAGCTCCATGCGATATTATGGCCACAAAATATTGATACGGAAGAAGCACCACATGTGCTATGTATCGAGACCACCTCAACTTCAGCGTCAGTTGTAACACCAACAGAGCTCACTGGTGGCGAAACACCACATGCACATCCGCATGGTGAAGGATCCCTCCAGCAGCAAAAAGAAGACAAGTTCAAGGGTGGATGGCAGATTACTCTTACAGATACAAGGCTCCTTAGGTCAATTTCTCCTGTACATAGTTACCTCTCAACTGCATCCGTACATCTTGATATCAGTTCTGCAGGCGCTGTTGGTGGTAGCAATATCCAAGGAACAAGCAACGATAAACTAGTGCAAGTCCCACCGCATACAAGTACCATAATGGACTCCAAGTACAGAGATGTCTTGAAGCATGGCTCAGTTCCAGCAATGATGATGTGGGACTGCCCCGAGATATTTCTGTGGTCAGCCGAGAGGACATGTATCATAAAGGTTGTCTTGCATTTGGGGCAGGGCAACAAACTGTTGGGGATGCTCCAACTGCTATTACTAATGCTTTACTGTGGCCTGAGCTTACATGTGTGCTGGCTACATCACTCCACGTATACAATAACTCTTCCATCACCAGTATCCCTGTAGCGCCCAATCGATTACAATGGCATATCGAAAGATGGTGCCGGGTGGAGAGGTGCCCCAAGTTACACACAATCTTCACTCTTCCCCAGGGCAGTAGTGTGGATAACTTTTATTTTCTGGAGACATTCTGGGCGTCCCAGCTTCTGACGACCTGCTACATCTGGGACAGGACAATTTTTCTAACATCTCATACCTTTTCAAACCTGATGTTTTTGCACCTGGACTACTGCCCCAGGCTCTTGCATGTGCTCCCCATCCATGCTAGCTCTTTGTCTGGACTAGAGACTCTTGAGATAGTCTACTGCGGTGATCTCAGGGAGGTATTCCCATTGAGCCCTGAGCTTCAAGATCAGGATACGATTATAGAATTCCCCGAGCTAAGGCGCATCCACCTGCACGAGCTCCCGACGCTGCAGCGCATCTGTGGGCGCAGGATGTACGCGCCTAAACTTGAGACCATCAAGATCAGGGGCTGCTGGAGCCTCAGGCGTCTGCCGGTCATCGGACACGACACCAAGCCGCCCAAGGTTGACTGCGAGAAGGAGTGGTGGGACAACCTGGAGTGGGACGGGGTGGAGAAGTACCACCACCCTTCCCTCTACGAGCCGAGCCACTCAAAGTACTACAAGGCCAAGCTGCCCAAAGGCAGCCTGCTCAGGTGAGACTGAGATATTATGCCTCCATATCTCCCTACTCTGCGAATACACTTACTTTTATGCTAACTTGCTAATGTATGTAATGCTTGTTTATGTAGTTAATCATCCCTATCCTTGTTGTTTTATTATGCTGCAGGTAATCTGCATGCGTGTACGTTGAACATGCAGTGCTGCCCACATGACTGAAGCTTTCCTGCCGTGTGTGTGTGTGTATGTGTTGCTTGCCCGGCTTCCTGCTTGATTGGTTTGGTGTGGCTTGACTTGGTTTGATTTGATTTGGTTTGGTTTGGTCATCCTTGCTCGACCCATCAAAGTACTAATCATCTGGTTGCATAGGTGATGGTACACGTTATCGAGCAAATGAGAAATAAATCAGAGCGGCCATTATTCAGCTTATATATGCACCCCCCCCCCCCCCCCCTCATGTTGCCCTGCTCCTATGTGTGTGTGTTTTGGTGTGGATTAACAGCTGTCGACTGATTGTAATTTGTAAGCATAAATGACGATGATTGTGTATGTGGTACTGTTTGTTGTGGTATGAATAATCAGCCTTGGACCGATTGTGATTTGTAAGCATAAATGATGACTTTTGTGTGTGGTCTGAAAGATTATTTGATAAATTTGGATGGGAGCATTGATGATAGATGTCCATGTTTAAGGAACTGCTCCTGCAGAATCCCAGAAAATATTCACCTTAGTCTTATGTTTTGGACTTGATGTGTGTTATTGTCACTGGTTAGCATTTTTCCTTTGTCCAGATGCATGAGGTCCACGCATGCAATAAATTACAGCCATTCTGTTGATGATTTTTCTTTACTTTGACACTAACAAGCTGCTTCTGAAGAGGTTCTCAGAGAATTCAGCTGGAGTAGTTTCTTTCTTCTTCTTGTAAATGGAGCAGTTTAAGCGGCAAAGTTGGCGGCAACAGCGGAGCTCGGATAGCACCGAAGACTGAAGTCTTTTTTTTTTCTTAGAGCGAGGATGAAGACTGAAGTCAAGAGATTGCACTCGGCCGGCGGCTGAAATTTGAACAGATGGGCTGGGCTGGGCTGGGCTGGAGTGCATGGTGGGCTGTACTGGGCCGTAACTGAGCCCTCCTCCTCCGCCCGTCCGCATCCTCCCCTCCGCCGGCGCTGCAAACCAACGGCGGCCCCCCAGAAATGTCGAGCCCTCTGCACCGGAGCCGGCGACCGGTGCTCCGCTTAGGGCGCGCCTCTCCTCCCCTCTGCACTGCCGGACCACTGCCCAGGTAACCTGTTCCAGATCCCTCCATCCCGTAGGTAGCATTCTAACGAGGCGCAGATTCTAGATCACATCCAGATGTGTTCGTACGCATGAGATTCAGTTGTGGTTTCGCAGTTCTGGATGCTGTAGAATGTCACGCGCAAGTACCTTCTTGTCAAATTCATCATCTGTTTGTTTTGCTGAATGTCTTAACGATTCCTCTGCGGCATTTTCTTCAAAAAAATTCCTCTGCCTCTAACAAAGCAATTGTAAGCTACTTATGTAGTTTTGTTCTACTCCATCTGTCAATCTTTAGCGAAAGATACCTCCATCTCGTAGGTAGTTTTCTCTTTAAATCCACGAGCAAAGAATCGATTTCTGTCTTTAGCGAAAGCTAAAGGTAACCCTCTCGATGAAAGAGAAAAGGCAAAGCAAACGGTAAAGATGTTAGTGCTTGCTTCTTCTTTTTTATGTCTACAAGGCATTTTTGTACACACAAACACAACAACGAAGCACCCCAAATACTTCATCTCATCATGTAGCATGTCCCTTTTTCGCTCTCCATCTGTCAATCTTGTAGTGGCACCTGAATGATCTATTTACCTTCTACTAAGGAGCTATATACATACTCTCCACATTGTGCCAACTATTCTCCAAGGTATGCAACTAGCTCAGCTTACACCTGTGCTCAATCTGCTTTACCTGCTTCTCAAGATTTATAGTATAAGCTAGCTTTATTTGTTGCTCCTGCTTGTATATCAATGTATATAGGAGCCAACCCAACCTGTTTGAGGAGTTAATCGGGAGACTTCTATGAACAACTGATGGGCAACGATAGTCCAAAAATGGAATTAATCTAGAGGCTAGAGGTTGCCAGATGCTACAAATTCGCCATATGCATACGGAAGTATTTTTACACTTAGCAATCACCTTTTGTTCCATTCTGCATGTTATCCTTGGATAAAGTGTTGTATATAATAATGCCACTACTTTCATTAGTTAATTGCATCATGCATGTGTTGCCTTGCCCATAGCATCTTTTTACATAAACCATTACTATGTATCTAGCTAATTTGAACTGGTGATCACTGTCCTCATCGCTTCAGATGTGCATGCACGTTACCAGGGCAGGCACCATTGATAAATCCATGGAAGGAATTCTCGATGAACTCAAGGATACTAGAACAAAAGAAAATTTCTTCTAATTTGATGGCTGGGACAGGCTGGGGGCATCTGCTGGCCTGAGAGATGTAGTTTTAGTTTATTTACATTATTGGAACGTTGCATGTGCGCGGTCACTAGTTACCCCTGTAGATGCTCTTAATTATCTCTGCCTGTTTTGTTGTTTTGTCAAGTATGATTTTGGAAATTCACAAGGGTTTTTCGACTTTGTGCCGTCATACCTGCGCTAGGCTGTCAACATTGTGGAAGGTTGGATGGATGTCGCGCATTATGGGCTGGGAGCCTGGGATGGGCCATGCTCCTCTGACATTCCCACACCTTGAAGATATGGCTGCCAGTCGATCTGAATCTCCAACTATGACAATGCACTACGCCGTCCCTCTGCATCTCTACCGATGCTGTTGCATACCACGGTGGTGGTAGTCTCGCCTCCAAGCTGAACCAACCGCAGCCCCAAAGATGGCACCGGCGCCACCGGCCGAGCCCTATCTTTCTGTTACCTGGTGCACCTCCTTGCTCACTGCTATAGCTTCTATATTCCCAGTTGTTTCATTCGCCGGAATTAATTCTTCACTCAGTTTCTTCGTGATAGATACTACCACTATTGGAAACTGGAATTTGCCCCCATTTCTTGACCTCCTCAGTGGTTTGATCACAGAGCTCCCTCCTGGAGTAAATCAATCTTACAATTCTCTTCTGCGATGTCCACATTTGCAACTTATTACACTGGAAGCACAGAAACAGTACTCCCTCCGATCCATAATAAGTGTCTTGGATTCAGTACAACGATCCATAATAAGTGTCTAGGATTTAGTACAAAGTTGTACTGAATCCAAGACACTTATTATGGATCGGAGGGAGTACAACTTAACAGAGGCACACATGATACACACTGTCCCTTCCTAGTCCTAATTGTTGAAGTCCTTGTGGTTTTTAGTGAAGGCTTTCTACAACTCAAATCTGGAGGTTTTCCATGGGATCGCTTCAATGTGGATGGTGAAAAGGAACACAAGTTTTTCAATTAGCAGGAAGAGCCAACGGCCTTGCAATATAATATGTGTATCTTTAAATCCTGCATCTAACCAGCTACAAGCAAAGGATTGATTTCTTCTTTTGGAACTTAAACAATTGATTTCTGTCTTTAGCTAAAGCAAAAGGTAACCCTCACAAGGAATGCAAAAAAATGGAAAGCAGAAGGTTAAGAATAGAACCACTTAGCTTGCTTTTATTCTGTCTAAGGCATTTGTGAACACACACAAGAACGAAGCACCCTAAATATTTCATCACAGCATGTAGCATGTCCCATCTTTCCCTCTCCAATCCGGCCGTCTTATACTAGCGCCTGAATGGTGTATTTGGCATCTATCTGGCTATAGAGTCTCTACATAGTACCACTTATTCAACATAGCCAAGGTATGTACCTACCTCACCTCACATATGTGCTCAATCTTCCTGCCTGCTTCTCCAGATTTATATTAGCTCGCTTTATTTGTCACTTCTACTTGTATATCATTGTATACAGAACCAATCGACAACCAGCGGTCGAGAAATTAATCTGGAGATTATTTACGAGGTGATGATCGATGATAACCTCAAAATGGAATGAATCTATAGTCCTAGAGATCGCTGGATCCTACCTATTTATCATGCATGCGGAGATATGTTAGCTTTCATTCCATTCCGCATGTTAGATTTCTTTTTTCTACCCTTCTCTCTGCATGGATTGTGGTGAATTTTTGGGGTCAGATTTTATATATTTTTGTAGTAATGTATGATCTCTTTTCCTTTTACGATCTCTAAAAATATGTCTTTATTTATTGCTCTTTCTTGCATATATCAATGTATACAGGAACCAATCAACGACCGGTCGAGAAACTAATCTGGAGATTGTTAATGGGCTGACCTGATCGATGTTAACACTTAAATGGAATTAATCTAGAGGCTTGAAATTGACGGATCCAGCCAATCCATCATGCGTACAGAGGTATGTTACATTTACCAATCAACTCTCATTCCTTTCTCCTGTGATCCTCTTTACTCTATTTGAGCCTAGTTTGCAAAATAGATATTTTTGGCCTAACTTGTCCCTTCTCGTCATGATTGAGAATATTACCTATAGCAATGGCCAGATTATTGCATGCATAATAAATTAGGATGAAATATATATACTAAGCTAGTTTGAACTGGTGGTCCTCACAGCTGCATGTATGCATGCAGGTTATCAAGGCAGACACCATTGATGGGGCCGTTGAAGGAATTCTCAGTGAACTCAATAGAAGTAGAGAGAACATCATCTACTTTGATGGCTGGGACGGGCTGGGGGCATCTGCCGTCCTGCAAGCCGTAGCTCAACGACTGAAACTAAAGGAACCGACGAGGCCTCCGGGACTGGAATTCGAGCACGTCATCCACATCGACTGCTCAAAGTGGGAAAGCACAAGAGCTGTGCAAAGGGAGATCGCAGAGCAGCTGAAGCTTCCCAGTCGGGTGATGGAGATGTTTGACAAGCAAGACGAGGAGGATGATTTCAATGGGGTTACTGATCGAAGCTCTCGCATGGAGATAGCAGAGGTCACGGCGGAGATCCAGAGGAGAATTGAGGGCCACAGGTTTTTGCTGGTTCTTCATAACGGAAGCAGTGAGGAGATTGACATAACTGATCTTGGTCTTTCTGTATATGGGTATCTGAGGAGCAAGATGTTATGGACGTTCCAAGGGAGGTTTCGGATCAACTCCAAAATTAGAGACGAGGTAGTGAAGAGGAATACAACAGATGTTCTTCTCTCAGCTTCACGCTCTAAGCGAGATCTTCAAGAGTTGTGGTCCTATCTACTGCGTGAAGAGGCTACACAAGTTGTTTGCAAGCATGGCATTGATCCTGCAATAGCTGCCGAGTGCTTCCTGTATATCTTCACACTAAATTGCATCCATGGCCATCATGCCGACACTGAGTATGATTTGTCGAAACATACTTGCAACTATTGGGTATGTGATGGGATCATACAGCAAGTCTCAGACATTGATGAAGCTTGGCAAGTCGGTGATGCTCTGCAGGGCGAGATGCGGTTGGATAAAGAAAACCACATGAAGGAATTGCCCTTTGACTTGGTAAGGCGTGCTGCTGAAAGCATACCGCACTGGTCTTCACCGGCTAATGGATTTCTGGTGGTTCCGGCTGGAGTCATTCCCAAAGGAATGTTTCAACATTTTGACAAGCTTTGTGTGCTAAAACTCTCAAGTTGTACCTTCAGTTTTTCATCACCTCCATTTCTCTGCTGTCACATCCTTAGATTTCTATGGCTTGACCACTGCCAAGACCTAAGAAGCTCGGATGCAGAAAAGAAGGAAGAGGACGAGGACACAACTAGGATGTGGGCCTGCTTCCAAAGCTTGTGGGTGCTTGACATGCGGTACACAGATTGGGATCAGATCTTGTCAGCACAGACTATGGATCTCATGACCCAGGTCAGGGAGCTAAACGTGATGGGAGCCAAGAACTGGGACATGAGCCATTTACAGGGACGGCTGCGTAACATTCGCAAGCTGCGGGTAACAAAGTCCACCTGTTGCTTCAGTAACAACGTGTTCCCCGAGATGGAAAGCATGGAGCTTCTTGAATTTTCTGGAAATACCATCAGACAAGGCATGCCAAGTTTATCTGGAGCAGCAAGCAACAGTAACCTTAAGACTGTTATTATTGATGGATGTGATGGGTTAGAAGTTATCTCTTTGCAGGGCTGCAAAGAATTGAGTAACCTGTTCTTCAAAGGATTGTTTGAGAGTGTCAAGGAGCTGGACCTTTCAGGCACAAAAGTGAAAACCCTCAACCTTAGAGAAGTGGGAGCCATCTCACTCCCCGAGCGGATCATCCTGCTAGGCTGCGAGGAGCTCCATGCGATATTGTGGCCACAAGATGGACAAGGATGGGATGGTTTGCTGCTTATTGACACCACCTCAACACCAGCATCAGCTGATGGTTCCCTCGGGCAGCAGAAAGAAAAAAAGTTGAAGGGTGGATGGCAGATTTCTCTTACGGATACAAGGCTCCTTAGGTCGCTTTCTCCTGTAGCAAGTTACTTAACACCGATTGTACATATTGATATCAGTTCTGAAGCCCCTATTGTCCAAGGAACAAGCAGCGAGCAACTAGTGCAAGTCCAACATACAGGCGCCACGGTGGACTCCAATTATAGAGATGTCTTGAAGCATGGCCCAGTTACAGAAATGATGATGTGGGACTGTCCCGAGATGCCAGTGGGGTCATCCTCATGTTTCATAGAAGTGATCATGCGTGGGGGGAAGGGCAAGGAACTCTTGGAGGATGCTCCAAGTGCTTGCACTAGTGCTTTACTGTTGCCAGATTTTGTATGTGAGCAGGTTACATCGCTGCACGTGTACAATAACTCGTCCATCACCAGTATTCCTGTACCACCCAGTGGATCAGGATGGAATTTTCTATTTTGGTGCCAGGTGGAGAGGTGCCCCAAGTTACACACAGTCTTCACTGTTCCCCAGGGCAGTAGTGTGGACAGCTTTCGGCGTCTGAAGACATTCTGGGCATCACAGCTCCTGACGACATGCTACATCTGGGACTGGACAGTTTTTGTAACATCTCATACCTTTCGACGCCTGAAGTTTTTGCACCTGGACTACTGCCCGAGGCTCATACATGTGCTCCCCATACATAAAAGCTCCTTGTCCGGACTAGAGACTCTAGAGATAGTGTACTGCAGTGATCTCAGGGAGGTTTTCCCATTGAGCCCTGAGCTTCAAGATCAGGATAAAATTATACAATTTCCCGAGCTGAGGCGCATCCACCTGCACGAGCTTCCCACGCTGCAGCACATCTGTGGGCGCAGGATGTACGCGCCTAATCTCGAGACAATCAAGATCAGGGGCTGCTGGAGCCTCTGGCGCCTGCCGGCCATCGGACGCGACAGCAAGCCGCCCAAGGTGGACTGCGAGAAGGATTGGTGGGACAATCTGGAGTGGGACGGGGTGGAGAAGTACCACCACCCTTCCCTCTACGAGCCGAGCGACTCAAAGTACTACAAGGCCAAGCTGCCAAGAGGCAGCCTGCTCAGGTGAGATATACATATCTCCGTCTATCATGCTAATAATTAAGCTTACTTTATGTCGAACCAGCTTACTACTTATGTAGTGCCAGTACGTGTGTGTTGTTAATCATCCTTACCTTTGTTGGTCTATTTTTCTGCAGGTAATCAGCTTCCGTCCAACTGCGCACATGTAATTCGATCATGCAGTCCTGCCTGCACAACTTAAGATCTCCGGCCGTGTGTGTTGCTTGCCTGCATTTTAGCTTGATTGATTTGTGAGTTCTCTTCATCTGCATTGCCATGGTATGGCGTTGCACCTTCCAGATTGGTTTGGCTTATCGAGCAAATGAGAAATAAAGCAGAGCAGGCATTATTCAGCTTATATATGCAAGAGTACCCCTGAGTGCTCATGTTGTTGCCCCTGCTCCTATGTGCGTCTGTTTTGGTGTGGATTGTCAGCTGTGGGCTGATTGTAATTTGTAAGCATAAATGACGATGATTGTGTATGTGCTGTTGTTTGTTATGTATGAATAATCAGCCTTGGACTAATTGTGATTTGTAAGCATAAATGATGACTTTGTGTGTGGTTTCTTTGGTCTGCTCTAGTCTGAAAGCTTATGCGATAATTATTGATGAGAGTATTCATGATAGATGTCCATGTTGAAGGAACTTGTCCCGCATGTTGACGGATATTCAGCAATGGACTTGTTGTAATGTGTAAGCAAAAATGATGATGATGACTTTGTGTGTGGTTTTTTGCAAGAATTTCAGTTTTGTTATAAATCCATTTTCAAGGATAGCATGATACTCAAATCTTTGTTTACTTTTTTTGGTTTATTCTAGTCTGAAAGGTTATTTGGTAAATTTGGATGGAAGTATTAATAATAGATGTTATGTTTACTCCAAGGAACTGCTCCTGCAGATTCTTAGAGAATTCACCATGTTTTCTCTGTGCTGTGGATGCTGTTTTGTTCCATGGCTAATCTTATGTTCATTGTTCCATCCTGTGCTTGACTTGATGTGTGTTATTGTCACTACTAGGCCTTCATGTGCTTCCTGACTAGCATTTCCTTTCGCCCAGATGTAATATTTTCCTCAGGAATTTAATATTCAATTGACTGCAAAGAAAATTCGGCGAGACAAAAAAAGGAGAAGAAGAGGCGTTCTTGTCCCTCAGGTCCACGTGGTTTCTCTACAAAGGCCTGTCCGGATTAGCAATCCTGCGGCCCATGGGCCTCAATTTGATTTTGTTCTTTACCCTGATTAAGATCACAAATGCATTCCTCTCTCTCAAAAAAAATATCACAAATGCATCATGCAGTTGGGAGCATAGCACACGCCAACCAAATCAAAACCATGCTTGGCCATGTTATTTTTTGTTTTTTAGACGTATTACACAAAATTAAGAGTCCAGCTGCTGCTGTTCACTTGCTTACTTATTCCTGCATGCATGTGCTATAGCTTCTCAAATTAAGAGTCTTCTTGTTCCCTTCTGTGACCAACTGCCATGATTGGCCTGCTTGGCTGCATGCTTACTTGCACTCAAGACTTGTTTTACGAGTTTAAACTAGTGAATTATTGGATGCCAATTATTACATAGAGAATCTACACACTACACACATCTCTTGCTTAAACTAAACAACTGGGAAAAAAATTATTGGAGATACATGCATGACAAGTGTCAATGATGTCCACAGCCCTGGAAACAACATGGCATCATGGATTAGAGACTGAAGTGCAGGGTTTGAGCTGGCAAATTGGCATTGGCAATGGCAATATGCATGTGTGTGCCAATTAGCAGTGGTGGGAGTGAATCAGTGAGGCCATGAGAGGCACTATAATTAAACTGTGGCAATTAAGATTCTTGGGTCATTACCATGTTTGGTTGTGTCGACAAGAATGTATCATTTGCCACGTCGGCTAGCTGCATTATTGCTGTTTAGTCTGGACGCAGGTTGGCCGGAGGATGCTGTCCTCGATAGAGATGACAGGATCTGATGAGCAAGCAACCAAGCATGAGTCATCATCTTATATATTGATTGCCAAGTGTATGTACAGTTTAATCTTAATCTTGGCAAGCTACCGAGTTATCTTTCTACCACGTGTTTTGCACATATAAACACACACCGAGTAGTCATTGTCGCAGTTACATCATGTAAAAAGCACCATATGTATGTCGGCTTCACGGTAATAGGTTTAATTTTTCAAAATCAACATCTAATCATGCATCAACACTAATCTTTTCTCCGTTAGTAATTTTTTCACTTAATAACTGGGGGTCCAGCTGAACCCAAAGGCTGTAACGCAAGTAGGTGGCGGGATCGCGAAACGCACATGTACATTGGCAAGGTCTTGCGATAGTGTTGACCAAGTCAATCATTCTCTAGGCCGACTTCGACGTGTCCGCACTTGGAAACAACCCCAAAGCCCGTAAGCCATCGCCACGTCACCACTATGCATCGGTTAATTAATTGGTTGTTAGATGCCACTTGGCCGCACCAAACTCCTCAATTAAGAAATGGATGATCGTCGTTGCCGCCGCGTCGAGCTTACAACTGACATGTCATCCCTCAATCCCACGTGGCACACGTGCGGCGATCGAGGTGACACTTGGAGATTGGCAAGGCCATGGGTTGAGTTCCCTGGACAGACCCAAGAATTTTGGGTGGCTCGAATTAATCGAGTAGTCCGGCCGTAGGCTCATTATTGTTGTCCCTACTGCCACATTATTGTACTCGATCGATCTGCGACGATGTTCCTGTGCTGATGATGCTGCTCAAATCGATGTGAATCTTGAAGAGGGTTTTATGTCCAGGTCGAGTTAATTTGGTGCAAAAGGAGATCGTATATGGAGTAGCCAGGACTGCTTTAATTAGCATCCATGATCTCTATGCGTTATTTATCGTTGCAGGTAGCTTAAAAGGTCCTAATCTTAATTCTACGTATTCGCAAATTTAGAGGTCTACTAATCTTGCCACGTCATGCATGCGCATCCATCCTACCTGGATGCTATCTGTCGGCCGGCTGACTGTACTACGTGTGGGGCAGATCAGCAGGCAGTGAGTGTGAAAAGTCAAGATCGAGTAGAAGCAGGTCGTTAAGTTGTATATTTGGTAGTACTGGTTAGCTGCCCTCAATTATTGCCACCTGTCGCATTGCCCACCAGCCACGTCACCATCGATCGACCAAAGCCGTGTGCGTGCCCTAGGCCTCTGCCGACGTGTCATCTTACTCGCTTCGCAAGCTCGGCTGTCACACTGCCAGCCACGTCAACATCGTATCAATCAACCGAGCCGCGTACTCCCATCGACACATGTCGCCATAGTCGCAGAGTCAGCTCGTAGTCTCTACCAACACGGAAAGAAAAAGGAAAAAAAAAGATGCGCACGCAGAAGCTGACATGGCAGGCAGGCAGCACCCGCCAGTTGGAGCGATGACACCTGGACAGATCCGCAGCCAGGAGTCTTCTTCCTACACTAGACCTTCTTCTTTTTCTTTTTTGCTAGGTGAGTTGGTAGCTAGAATTTTGGGTGGTCTTCAATGGATCGATTGTTCCATCCATCGATCTCTTGTTGGCTGTTTGCTCTGCATTATTGTACTGCCAACAAGCATGCGTGATGCTGATGAATAATCTGCAAGAAATTCAATTGAAGCAAGCAATGCAAGGAGTTGTGGCTTGCATTGGTTCTTCCTATGCATACATATGCATGACACCTCCCTGAATTAGGACAGTGACAGTATATATGTGACCAGTGACCCCGATCCGCACGCTTGCATCTCTCTTAATTAGTTTCCTCTCTTCCCGCTACTAGCTAGCTAGCTCATTGGACACTCTTCTGGCCTCTATCCATTATTGATCAAATGATCTTGATCATCCACCCCACTGTGTACATATATATATATATATATATAGATAGATATATAGATATGTATTCTCTTGGTGTTTCCTGAAATTCCTTGTGTTTTTTTTAAGTTTCCTGAAATTCCTTGAGATATGAATCTTGGGGTACGGCAAGCTACATAGCCTATAGTAGGATTAGCAACAGCCAACACAAACACTACTAATTTAGGTCCATCATATATGGAACATATGGATTGTCCATATATTGTTGCCACCTGTCAAAACTGCCTTGTCAGCATTGACCGGTCGGTCGATCATATATTCATATTGGCGTAACAAACCAAGGGGATGTACACTCGGCAGCGTCAACCTCTGCAGGTTCAATGCATTTAGCTAACCGACGTGTCATTGTGCGTGCTGGACCGAGAAAGAGCAAAGCACATGCACACTCATCACCTACCTCTACCTGACATGACACCTGGCGCCAGATGGATCGAGTTAGCGATTGGGCGACACTTGGGCACATCGTCAAGTTTCCAAGAAATTAACCTGGATGGGTTCAATCCATCCATCCATCCATCTTCAAATATGGGTTTAGTACATAACTATCTCCAAAAGAACATAAAATATTTAAATCCAAAGCTTGATAAAAAGAATCATGTTCCGTGAATGGTCAGGATTTTTCGGCAAACGCAAATCTCAAAACCTTGGTGTAAAAACATGCAACTAATCGTTTCGCCACTGTGCATACATCGTTAGTGTCCTTTACATATGATCCCATATATTATTGCCATCTATCACCCTGCTTATTCATCATGGCAACATCTCGATCGACCCGATCACCAATCAACCAACCAACCAACAAGGGGAGGACACTCCACGGCATCGAGCGCGTGTATCTACAGGTCCAAAACACACACGCGCGCTACCCGCCGACGTGTCATTGCGCGTGCTCGATCAACCGTGTCGAGTGTCGACGGTGAGACGATGTAAAAAGAGAAAGAGAAATTAAAGCGCACGCTAACCACCCGATCCATGTGGCACCCTAGCGATGGATCGACACTTGGACAGACCCATAGCCAGGAGTATAGTCCGGCGGATGGAGCCTCCCATTTCCAAGAAACCTGGATGGCTTTTAATCCATCCATATATCCATCCATCATCCTAGTCTCCATCTTTTCCTCTGCATTATTGTACTTTCATGTCTGATCGACTGATATATGCCGCTAGCTGAATCGTGATCCGCGTGAACTTCTCGAATTGGTTGGTTGGATCCATGGAAAGGACGCCTCTCAGAATTAAGCTTAGATTTAGGGGTTAAACCCAAGCTAGGACAGTGACAGTGACCACACACCAGCTGACCAGAAACTCCTGCCCGGCTTCTTTCCTCCATCCATTATTGATTATGATGCATCTAATTAAATGATGATGTTTAACTTCTCCCTCTTCTGATTATGTGAAACTGAAGCTTCTAATTAACTGCAAGGCTAGCAGGACCAGTACTGCTTGGCACTACACTGATCGATCCCTCTAGAACTAGCTTGTTGCTCAATCAACTAGTGGCTGCTGATTGGCCCCGGACGGTCCACATGTATAATGGATCTTTCTAGAACGAGAGAACCCCAACCTCTCTGTGATCTCTCTCCGACATTGATGAGTCAGCACCTCGTGGATAACAAAGTCCAGCAGTACTGATCGGCCAGCAGCACATGTGGTGTGCAGTGCAGTCCATTGCTGGCAAGAAACGAGAGGCCATATGCATGAATTGCTAGCTTGCCGAGGGAAGAAGAAGAAGAAGATGCAATGTCATGTGTCATGTCTATTGTTGTCTACTAGCACTGTTGCTGGATCAACATGAACTTGTGACCAAGATGCTGCCACCTGGCGTTGCTTAAGGACACGGCCATCTCTCTTGATTAATCCCCAATTAATCTTCATGGGTTTGCATGCATTGGTGATGCATGCATATATGCATGGATTAAAGCGGCTTTCGTTTCGTGAGAGGCTGTGTAGGCCAAGAAAATGGCAAGGAATATAAGAGGAAGGAGATCGAAGAGTGTCATAAGGTGGGGTCTCATCACTCACATGCATGGCGTGCTAGCTGACAGCGCAAGAGTCCGAATTTTTTGATGAATTATTTGTGGGGCCTTATTTGACGGAATCTCCTAACCTGTTTTTGTTTCTTGTTTGTCACGTAGCCACCCACGTCCCTCGAGAAGAAGTTAAGAAAAAAAAAAGAGTTGTAGTATGTGCAACGGGGCCTCGATTGTGCTAGCAAAGTTCAGTTTACAATCCCTTGACTCCATTTTCAGTTAAAGCTTCCCAAAAATATGAAGAAAACAGTTTACAATTACTCCTAGCCTGTTTTACCAGTTAGTTACTTCTCGATGGGGCCATAATAGAGACACTCCGCCTACATATTACTCAATTTCACAAAACATCTCATATTGATTTGTGCATCTAAATTAAGACAGCTCGTGTGACTATTCATATTTGTTCAAGATTAAATGGGTGAGAACAATTATTGGCCGGATGCGGGCATGCAGCCGGAGAAAAATGAGCTGTATTAATTATATAGACGTGTTTTGTGGAATGGATGGACTATATATGCTTTGGAAAGGAATCAATTTCAAGGATTCGGGGTTGTTATTACCAAAACAAACGAAAACGAGAGAAGGCTTCTTTCTGTTTGGAGACCCGGCAATTGTGGAACTAGAAGCTTAATTTGACTTGGCCACACACCGGTCAATTAATCGATGCCCCCATATGCACATGCACATGTATATATGTAAACGCTGTGGCCATCCTACATCGTTCCACCGAATCAATGCATTCATTGGTCGGTCATGATATATGCAAACAAATGTTAATCACAGCATTAGTTCCGTCATCAGGCCGACATGAATCAAATGGATCCATCAGTGAGTCTAAAGGCATATATACATATGCATGCACATGTACATGTGATCGATCGATCAGCTGGCTCCTGTTCACGTCGATTGAACACCTAGGAGAGATTAATTAGTTGCATCTTTAGTTATGTACGAGTAGTTAAATGTATACGATTGGACTAAATCATTGTTCAAGTATACAAGACCTATTTGGAAGGTCACATAAACCCAAAAAAAAAAAACAATTTCGCCTCATCCAACCCCCACCCTGAGCCCGGCGAGCCCGAAGAGGCGCCGGGAGCAATGACGGCTCAGTGGTCTGTTTGTGTCAAGCCATTTGGTCAGGCTCCCCGTTCTGACCGGCCTGACCAAGCAAAAAAAGCATGGTTATATGGCCATATGGTCAGGCTCCGGTGCAAAGGCTGACTTGTGGGGCCCGACGATCAGATCTACGCGTAGGCAGCGGGACTACGAAATCACGGGTTTGCTGTGCTACATTAGCACAAATGTCGTCGTAAATGGAAAAGCAAGTCCAGAAGTTATGGGTTTTCTGTTTGATGCCTATCTTCTAAAGATAGGGATCTCTGGATCTCTGATACTTAATACTCTCGAAGAGATAGATACTCATATATATCCATGGCGTGTCGTGCGTCTTTCTTCGCTAAATAGATCATCCAACTCATCATCATCAAGCCACTAACTAAACCATGATCTGATGATCAGCCAACAAGTAAATTTCCCACAAGGACAAATTAACGGCGGCTGCTAGCTGCTGCTCTACATGCCATGTTCCATCTTAACTTGATCCTTAATAATCCAGCTGGATATATATAATCAACGTGTCCTGGCCTGGATGGAATCTGTGGATCATGATTAACCAACCAGCGTTCCCCTCACTGGCATGCCGGGCCCGCCGCGCAGACGCATTATGCTGTTTAATTACATTTCTTTGTTGTTGATATCATTAAGAGATAGAAGGATTATAATGATATAATTAACCGAAAGGGATGGATGGAGAGATTGGAGAGTATAAATACCGGCACGAGAAGCAGCAGAGCTCCTCGGCAAACACGCACCGCCTCTTCTTCTTCTTCTTCTTCTTCTTCTTCTTGTTGAGATTAGCACAAGAAAGAAGAAGAGGATCTTCCACTAATCCCTCTCCCTGTTAGCAAAGATCTCCCTTTTTCTGCTCCATTAATCCTTTCCTTCCTTGTTCCCCATCTCTCCAAATCGAGATTGGCATCTCGATTCGAAATTTCCTGATGACATTAATGGAGGCCAGAGACGGCGGCTCGCCGGCGCTGCCGTGCTCGTCCTACGCGGCGCTGCCGGACGACGCCGAGGCCGCCGCACAGCCGGGGCGCGGCCGCCGCCGGGCCAGCGGGGGAGCGGTGTGCGCCGCCGTCCTGCTGACGACGGCTGCCGTGCTCCTGTCCCTCGCCGCGCTCGCCGGCGTCCGCCTCGCCGGACACCTGCCCGCCAACGGAGGTGTCCTGGAGGAGCAGCCGGCGGCGGCCGTACTGGGAAGCAGGGGGCCCGAGGCGGGCGTGTCGGAGAAGACGTCCGGCGCCGCCGTGGATGTCAGGCTGGGCGCCGGAGCCGGTGAAGAGAACGCGTTCCCGTGGAGCAATGCGATGCTCCAATGGCAGCGCACCGGGTTCCACTTCCAGCCGGAGAAGAACTGGATGAACGACCCCAACGGTAATTACCTTCTTAATCCTTCTTCTTCTTCGTCTCCGGCAACAAGCAATTTCATTTCCAGATTCTACTCTGTTCTTCCTCTTTCCAGATTACGCCATTAGTAATTGATTACTTACTCTGTTCTGTTCCAGTCAATCTCGTTTCCAGTAATACTCTGTTCTTCTTGTTGCATCCACGCCATGAATCAATCGATTAATTTCCTGCAATTCCTGGTAGTTGTTAGAGATGGAATCTGAATCCTGCATGCACGCATCGACGGTTTCCTGGCATTTCTTGTTAGAGACACCTTCGGAATCTGAATATCCACACGCTATTCAGTTACAAGATTCCCCCTTTAACAATAGCCTCCAGAAATTAATTTAAATGCTAATAAATTTAATGTAAATCCAAATGGAATTCTTATTCGATGCAAAAAATTCTTTTTGACTGTGCAGGGCCGGTGTACTACAAGGGGTGGTACCACCTGTTCTACCAGTACAACCCTACCGGCGCAATCTGGGGCAACAAGATCGCCTGGGGCCACGCCGTGTCCCGGGACCTCCTCCGGTGGCGCCACCTCCCCATCGCCATGTCGCCGGACCAGTGGTACGACATCAACGGCGTCTGGACGGGGTCTGCCACCGTGCTGCCCAACGGCACGCTCGCCATGCTCTACACGGGGTCCACCAACGCTTCCGTGCAGGTCCAGTGTCTGGCGTTCCCTTCTGACCCGGAAGACCCGTTGTTGATCGAGTGGACCAAGGATGAGCGGAACCCGGTCATGTACCCGCCCACGGAGATCGGGGAGAGAGACTTCCGGGACCCGACCACCGCGTGGCGCGACCCGGAGGACGACACGTGGCGCATCGTCATCGGGTCCAAGGACGCCCACCATGCCGGCATTGCCATGACCTACAAGACAATCGACTTCGTCAACTACGACCTCGTGCCTGGGTTGTTGCACCGTGTGCCGGCGACGGGGATGTGGGAGTGCATTGATCTATACCCTGTCTCTGGGAAGCACGGCATCGACATGACGGCGGCAATGGCGGCGTCGAGCAACGAAGGAGGCGGAGAGGAGACGGTGTACGTGATGAAGGCGAGCATGGACGATGACCGGCATGATTACTATGCGTTGGGGAAGTATGATGCCAAGGCCAATAAGTGGACGCCCTTGGATGAGGAGGCTGATGTTGGGATTGGGCTGAGGTACGATTGGGGCAAGTTTTACGCTTCCAAGACGTTCTATGATCCGGCGAAGAAGAGGAGAGTTCTCTGGGGTTGGGTCGGCGAGACCGACTCCGAGAGGGCTGACGTGGCCAAAGGATGGGCTTCACTCCAGGTACTTAACATCCCTTTCTTCTTCTTCTTCCAGATCGATGACATTTGTTAATTAGCTAGCATGATTACTGTTTTTAGATAATGAGCTTGATCACTAGTGTTACACTTTTACTGGGTTCCACAGACACGTCGGCATGGGGTGTGTGTGGGCCATGCATATAATAGCATCCACTTGTGATGAAATCGTAGCTGCATGCATGTATGTGCAGCAACAAAATCAATGTTGCTGTCATCTCGTTGTCAAGTGTCCCCTTAGCTTCATTTTACAATTCCAGCCAGACACTGTTGGGATACCTTCAATTCACTGCACAATGCAGCTAGCTTAGATTAGCTAGATGTGTCCCACAAACAAGGCTAAGCTCTGGATGCACATACCCATGACTCATGTGCCACCCATGTGGTCTAGTGGCATGCAAGATTGGCAATTTGGTGCCACCAGCTAACTAACTAACAAACTAAATCATTTCTGCTGGTACAGCCAAACTGGGATTAGACAAGAAAAGGGATCACTTGTCTGCTTAGCCCACAATTAGTACTATCTCTTTGCTGTCACAATGATAAAGAGGATTCTTCAAGTTTAAAAACAGTGATAGAATCATACGGTGTTTATATAAATAAATTAGATTCAAAAGTTGCTGATCAATTTAATTAATCAGTGCCAATTGTTTATGCTATTTTTTTCTCTGCAGTCGCTCCCTCGCACGGTGGTGCTGGACACCAAGACCGGCAGTAACCTCCTTCAGTGGCCGGTGGACGAGGTGGAGACTCTCCGGACAAACTCCACCGACTTCGGCGGCGTCACCGTCGACCATGGCTCCGTCTTCCCGCTCAGGCTCCACCGCGCCACCCAGCTCGACATTCTCGCCGAGTTCCGCCTCGACCCGCTCGACATTGCCGCCGCACAGGAGGCCGACGTCGGCTACAACTGCAGCACCAGCGGTGGCGCGGCAGGCCAGGGCGCACTCGGCCCCTTCGGTCTGCTCGTGCTCGCCGACGCCAGGCACCACGGTGACGGCACGGAGCAGACCGCCGTCTACTTCTACGTCGCCAGGGGCCTGGACGGCCGCCTGCACACTCACTTCTGCCAGGATGAGACGCGTTCGTCCCGCGCCAACGAGATCGTCAAGAGGGTCGTCGGCAATGTCGTGCCGGTTCTTGACGGTGAGGCGCTGTCGGTCAGGGTGCTGGTGGACCACTCCATTGTTGAGAGCTTCGCACAGGGCGGGAGATCAACAGCGACGTCGCGGGTGTACCCGACTGAGGCCATCTACGCCAATGCTGGGGTGTACCTCTTCAACAACGCCACTGGCGCCCGGGTCACCGCCACGAGCCTCGTTGTCCATGAGATGGACTCATCCTACAACCAAGCATACATGGCTTCATTGTAAAAAGATGGAAAGATTATTTTTGGTAGCATATATGTGTATTTCCCTTCTTAATTTTGCTCTACTCTTGTCTTTTCTTCCCTCTTAATTATCCCTATTCATTGTCGAGGCCTTCTAGTAGCTTTAGTAGCTAGTGGAAGATGCCATGATGCAAAGCTAGAGTTGTACATGTATCACATCAGTCCAAAGTTCTTTCAGAAATTTTTGCCTTTCAAATTTTCAGTTGGTATTTATTGTCTCAACCCTGTGTACAATTGCAGAAGAAGCAGGAGAACACTGTGTCCATGTAGCTCCATAAAATTTAACGGACAAAAAAAAGAGATTCTCCACATACCGGATAGCACTTTGTGTTGCAGATATGGAAAATACACTAACCTGGCCATGCTCTGGTGTTCCTGGGGATGCAACCAATGACTCCAGCGGTTCAGCCATTCTGATGTTCCATTGCATTAGTCCTTCAGGGGCATTTCTCGTGAGTTCTTTGCAGCTCCTGCTGCACCTTGTTCTCCTGTACCTAATGATGGCAGAATTGTCAATGACCTCGGCCAAGCAGAACCACCGCAAACACTCTTACAGGCATAAACATACCTCTTTTGAACTCTGCACCTGCAGGGCACATGAATTGTCCTTACTGTAGATGATGGCTGGTGAATGTTATCCATTCTTTGTGTTGCTCAACATTTCTCTTTCTCTTCCAGCAGCACTTACCACTTATATTTCAAGTTGAAGCATGTACAATCTTGCCAGTTAGACAGAGAAATTACCAGAAATCCCCACAAGAGCAAATGCCATTGCTAAACTTGTGAAATCTGACAGCGTCCCTCACAAGAATATCACGCCCAGTTATCTTAGAAATGAACTTGGTAGCATTATGACAATCCACACAGACCCGCAGGTTCTTGACAATCCGAATTGGCATTTCTGGTGGAACAAATATTAAGCCAAAGGCAATTGCAAGCTTCTCGCTATGATGGCTGAGCATGTGAACTTTCTCAGCATCCGCCACGTCATGCAGCACAGAACTGACATCAGGCTTGTATCCTTCTTCCACCATCTTAGAGTTGAGCCACTGTAGCTTTTCATAAATTGTTCTGGAGAAGGGGTGAGACTGGTCATCAGCTGAAAAGATGTGGACTTTATTCTTATACTTGATCCAGCTGCAGCCTGGTTCCTTCTTCACTTGCCTATCCCTCATCCCACGCCTAAGCTTTGCAACATCATTCCATTCACCTTTCGAAGCATGCATGCTGCACAGCAACACATAACTCGCTGGGTTTTGAGGGTCAAGTTTCAAGAGATTCTCGGCGGCCCATTTGCCAATCTCCATGTCACCACGCAACCTACATGCACTCAGCAATGTCGCCCATCCAAACGCATCAGGACAGCGTGGCATCTGCTTTATGAACTCCTCAGCTTGCTTTAACCACCCTGATCTGCTATACAGGTCAATCATACATGTGTAGTGATCATCCAAGGGCACAATATCATGGTCCTGCTGCATGGAATGAAAATAGCTGCGGCCTTTATCCACAAGGCCTGAACGGCTACAAGCAGAAAGGACGCCAATAAACGTTACCCCGTCAGGCTTCACACCCTTAGACAACATCTTCTCAAACAAATCAATAGTTTCTTTTGCCTTCCCAAACTGTGCATAACCCATGACAAGGGCTGTCCAGGAGACCTGATCATGAAACGACATCTCATCAAACAAGCGGTGTGCGTCCTCGATGCTGCCACACTTCCCATACAAGGTAACAAGTGCATTAGACACTGTAACATACGGCCTCAACCCTGAGACAAGCGCCAGACAGTGGAACTGTGCTCCCTCTTCCAGGCTTGCTAGATTAGCACAAGAACTGATAACACTGCCCAGAGTGAAATCATCAGGCTTAATGCCATCCCTCTGCATCTCCGAGAACACCCTCACAGCCTCCTCCCCGCACCCATTCTGTCCATAACCAACAATCATCGCAGTCCATGAGATTATGTTTTTCCACATCATCCTTCTGAAAACAGCTTCTGCTAATCTGACGCTCCTGCACTTTGAATACATGTCAACAAGCGCACTTCCAACGAACACATTGTCCTCGTAGCAAGTTCTGGTTATGTAGGCATGGATCTGTTTCCCCTCTTCCAATGCAGCAAGCGCACCACACGCCGTAAGGATGCTTCCGAAAGTGTACTGATCAATGCCAACACCCTCAGCCCTCATCCTCCTGAAAACATCGAGCGCCTCCGACTCCAGCCCGTTCTGCGTCAGCCCGGTAACCATCGTAGTCCAAGTAATCGAATCCCTTTCTTCTATCGCCTCAAACAACGCCCTCGCCTCCGCAACCATCTTGCACCGGAGCAGCCCCGTGATCATGGTGTTACACATCACCACATTCTTTCCCTCCATCTCATCAAACACCCGCCTGGCGTCCCCGATGGGGCCCACCTTGGCGTACATGTCGACGAGCGGGCTCCCCGTGAAGGCGTACGCCCCGAACCCGAGCCGCAGGATCTGGCAATGCACCTGCCGGCCGAGCGCGCGGTCGCCGAGCGCCGACGCGACCATGACCACCCCAGACATCGTGATGCGGCTGGGCCTGACCCCAGCCTCGTCCCGCAACAGTGCCACGTACGCCCCGGCGGCGCGGGCGTGGGCGCCGGCGCGGGAGAACCCGGCCAGGAGCGCGTTGTAGGAGACGGCGTCCCGCTGCGGCAGCGACGTGAAGAGGCGCTCCATGTCCCGCACGAGCCCCGCGCGGGCGAGCGCCGAGAGGAGGGAGTTGCCCGTGACGAGGTTCCGGCCGGGCATCGCGTCAAACACGCGGCGCGCGTGGGGGAGCAGGCCGGAGCTCGCGTAGGCGGTGAGGAGCGTGTTGAGGAGGTAGGTCGGGGAAGGGTGCGGGAGGGTCCGGAGGATGAGGGCGTGCACGGCGGCCGTGAGGATCGCCCCTTGCCGGCCGCCGGCGTGCGCCGCGGCGGCGAGGTGGGAGGCGTACTGGTCGCAGAGCTGGCGGCTGCCCATTGCGGGAGGGAGGGAAACGAACGAAGCCGGCGGTTTGGGCTTTGGGAGTAGAGTAGTAAATCAAGATGGGCTGGGCCAATATCTCGTTAGACACCTCAGATTGAGGCCTATGGGCTGAAGGACTGTCCGGAAAGGCCTTTCTTCAGAACCGAGCTGAAATCGAGGCTCCACCAAAAAAAAAAGAGCTGAAATCGAGGCCCGTATGCACAGAGCACCCACTGGGCCTGGAGAGCAACAATGTCTTCTTCTTCTTCTTCTTCTTCTTCTTCTTCTTCTTCTTCTTCTTTTGTCTCACCGTTTTTTTGGCAGTCAACAGAAAAATAAATTCCCCTAAAAAAACAGAGAAATAAATTATTCGCTAAAAAAACAGAAAAATAAATTACTGAGGTTACACTACTTACACAGCAACCCAAATACCCAATATATACAAAATAAATCAACACAATTGCCGGAATTTATTACATGCATGGACCTCATACTACTCAGGAAGCACATGAAGGCCTAACCAGTTACAATAACACCATCAAGTCCAAGACATAAGAATAGCCGTGGAATAAAACAGCATCCCCTGCCCAGAGAAACAGATGGTGAAATATCCGACGACATGCGGGGACAAGTTCCTTCAACATGGACATCTATCATGAATATATACTCCCACCCAAAATTATCGCATGAGATTTCAGACTAGAGCAGACCAAAGAAACCACACACAAAGTCATCATTTATGCTTACAAATCACAATTAGTCCAAAGCTGATTATTCATACATAACAAGCAACAGCACATACACAATCATCGTCATTTATGCTTACAAATTACAATCAGCCCACAGCTGACAATCCACACCAAAACAGACACACATGGGAGCAGGTGCAACGACATGAGCACTCAGGGGTACTCTTGCATATATAAGCTGAATAATGCCTGCTCTGCTTTATTTCTCATTTGCTCGATAACGTGTACCATCACCTATGCAACCAGATGATTAGTACTTTGATGGGTCGAGCAAGGATGACCAAACCAAATCAAATCAAACCAAGTCAAGCCACACCAAACCAATCAAGCAGGAAGCCGAGCAAGCAACACATACACACACACACGGCAGGAAAGCTTCAGTCATGTGGGCAGCACTGCATGTTCAACGTACACGCATGCAGATTACCTGCAGCATAATAAAACAACAAGGATAGGGATGATTAACTACATAAACAAGCATTACATACATTAGCAAGTTAGCATAAAAGTAAGTTTATTCGCAGAGTAGGGAGATATGGAGGCATAATATCTCAGTCTCACCTGAGCAGGCTGCCTCTTGGCATAATATCTCAGTCTCACCTGAGTAGGCTGCCTCTTGGCAGCTTGGCCTTGTAGTACTTTGAGTGGCTCGGCTCATAGAGGGAAGGGTGGTGGTACTTCTCCACCCCGTCCCACTCCAGGTTGTCCCACCACTCCTTCTCGCAGTCAACCTTGGGCGGCTTGGTGTCGTGTCCGATGGCCGGCAGACGCCTGAGGCTCCAGCAGCCCCTGATCTTGATGATCTCAAGTTTAGGCGCGTACATCCTGCGCCCACAGATGCGCTGCAGCGTCGGGAGCTCGTGCAGGTGGATGCGCCTTAGCTTGGAGAATTCTATAATCGTATCCTGATCTTGAAGCTCAGGGCTCAATGGGAATACCTCCCTGAGATCACCGCAGTAGACTATCTCGAGAGTCTTTAGTCCAGACAAAGAGCTAGCATGGATGGGGAGCACATGCAAGAGCCTGGGGCAGTAGTCCAGGTGCAAAAACTTCAGGTTTGAAAAGGTATGAGAGGTTAGAAAAATTGTCCTGTCCCAGATGTAGCAGGTCGTCAGAAGCTGGGACGCCCAGAATGTCTCCAGAAAATAAAAATTATCCACACTACTGCCCTGGGGAAGAGTGAAGATTGTGTGTAACTTGGGGCACCTCTCCACCCGGCACCATCTTTCGATATGCCATTGTAATCGATTGGGCGCTACAGGGATACTGGTGATGGAAGAGTTATTGTATACGTGGAGTGATGTAGCCAGCACACATGTAAGATCAGGCCACAGTAAAGCATTAGTAATAGCAGTTGGAGCATCCCCCAACAGTTTGTTGCCCTGCCCCAAATGCAAGACAACCTTTATGATACATGTCCTCTCGGCTGACCACAGAAATATCTCGGGGCAGTCCCACATCATCATTGCTGGAACTGAGCCATGCTTCAAGACATCTCTGTACTTGGAGTCCATTATGGTACTTGTATGCGGTGGGACTTGCACTAGTTTATCGTTGCTTGTTCCTTGGATATTGCTACCACCAACAGCGGCTGCAGAACTGATATCAAGATGTACGGATGCAGTTGAGAGGTAACTATGTACAGGAGAAATTGACCTAAGGAGCCTTGTATCTGTAAGAGTAATCTGCCATCCACCCTTGAACTTTTCTTCTTTTTGCTGCTGGAGGGATCCTTCACCATGCGGATGTGCATGTGGTGTTTCGCCACCAGTGAGCTCTGTTGGTGTTACAACTGACGCTGAAGTTGAGGTGGTCTCGATACATAGCACATGTGGTGCTTCTTCCGTATCAATATTTTGTGGCCATAATATCGCATGGAGCTTCTGGCAGCCAAGCAGGATGATCCGCTTGGGGAGTGAGTTGGCTCTCACTTCTCCGAGGTTGAGGGTTTTCACTTTTGTGCCCGAGAGGTCCAGCTCCTCGAGACTCCGAAACAATCCTTTGAAGAACAGGTTCCTCAATTCTTTGCAGCCCCTCAAAGAGATAACTTTTAACCCATCACATCCATCAATAATAACAGTCTCAAGGCTAGTGTTGCTTGCTGCCGCAGATAAGCTTGTCATGCCTTGGCTGATGGTATTTCCCGAGAAATCAAGAAGCTCCAAGCCATCCATCTCTGAGAACACGTTGTTGTCAAAGCAGCAGGTGGACTCTGTTACCCGGAGCTTGCGAATGTTCTGCAGCCGTCCCCGTAGGTTGCTCATGTCCCAGTTCTTGGCTCCCATTACATTTAGCTCCCTGACCTGGGTCATCAAATCCATCACCTGTGCTGACAAGATCTGATCCCAATCTGTGTAGCGCAGGTCAAGCACCCACAGGCTTTGGAAGCACTTCCATGATGTCATGTCGCTATTGTCCAACTCCTTCTCCTCCTTTTTTGCATCTGGCTGGTGATGATCTGTGGTGCTGCTTCCTGTTTGGAGGTCTTCGCAGTGGTCAAGCCACAGGAACCTCAGGCTGTGGCAACAGAGGAACGGAGGCGATGAGAAGCTGAAGGTACACCTTGATAGCTTGAGCACGCCAAGCCTGTGCGAGTACTGAAACATGTAGTCGGGGATAACACCAGAGGGGCTCAGCATAAATCCACAAGTTGTTGTGGAAATCCAGTACGGAATGCGCTCGGTAGACCTTGACAGGTGAAAGGACGGCATTATTATTGACTCATCACTGCTAAGCTGGTTGTTAATGTCCAGCAACTGCAACCCGTGCTGCAGAAAATCTCCAACTTGCCATGCTTTGTCAATGTCAGTCGGTGTGATGATCCCATCGCATACCCAGTAGTTACTGGTGTGGATAGCCCAGTCATAGTCCACGGTGTGAGAGCCGATGGAGCATTGTTTCAGCATATACAACACACACTCGGCAGCAACCGACGGATCAATCATGCCGGGGCCATGCTTATTGCAGGAAACTTGAGCAGCCTCATGGCGCACTAGATAAGACCAAAGCTCCTGCAGATCTCGCTCATCTCTTGAAGCTGAAATAAGAACATGTGTTGTTCTGCTCTTCTTCACTTTGTCTATCATCTTGGGGTCAAGTCGAAACCTCCCTTGGAATGTCCACAGCATCTTGCTATTGGCATATCCATTTAGAGGAAAACCAAAATTGAATATATCAATCTCTTCATTGCTTCCATTGTGCAGGATCACAAGGAATCTCTGATTCTGTATGCTTTCATAGATCTCTCCGACTTCTATCTCACCGCGAGAGCCCTGGTCTAACCCACTGAAATCATCGTCCTCGTCTTGTTTGTCAAACATCTGCATCACCCTATTGGGAAGCTTCAGCTGCACTGCGATTTCCCTCTGCATGGCTCTTCTGCTCTGCCACTTTGAGCAGTCGATGTGGATGATTTTCTCAAACTCCAGCCCTGCAGGCCTTGTCAACGGCTCCGCGAGGCGTTTGGCCACGGCTTGAAGGACGGCAGATGCCCCAAGCCCGTCCCAGCCATCAAAGTAGATGACATTCTCTCTATTGCCGCTTCTTCTCGTGTCTGTCGCAAGTTCATTGAGAATCCTATCAACAGCAGCATCAATAGTGTCCGCCTTAATAACCTGCATTCATGTGAAGCTTTGAGGTGAGGATCACTTCAGACTTCAAACTAGGTACTAATTAATAAAACACGCAATAAGTGGACTCACAGTATTGGATTATTAGCAATATTGTCACGCATGATGTGCTGATTGGATTATTCTTAACTCTACTAAGTGGAGCATGCATAGTGTGCACTATGTAAAAGGTTACAAAATACATGACCCAAATTAACAAGGCTCGAATTGGTAGAAGATATATTTATAACATGCAGGATCGAATGAAAGCTGATTTCTAAGTGTAAAAATACCTCCGTGCGCATAATGAAGTGGTCGTATCCGTCGATCTCCAGCCTCTATAGTGATTCCATTTTTCGGTTTAAGATCGATAGGCCAGCTCTTCAACAATCTCCAGATTGATTTCTCAGCCGGTCATCCGTCCGGTCCAGACTTCCTCCATATATTGATATACAAGCAGGAGCAACAAATAAAGTTAGCTTATAAAAAACTGGAGAAGCAGGAAGGCAGATTTAGAACAGGTGCGAGGTGAGCTAGTTTCATACCTTGGTTAAGTCGAATAATTTGTACTATGTCGAGAGCATGTAGCCAGAGCCCAGAGAGAAGCCAAATAGATTGTTCAGGTTCCACTGCAAGAAGGCCTGATTGGAGAGCTAAAAAAAGGGACATGCTAGCTACACGCTGCGACGAAATATTTGGGGTGCCTTACCTTTGCTCTTGTATGTGTGCACAAATGCCTTGAGCAGAATAAGACCAAGCTAGAGCCAGGATCCTTACCTTTGCTTTTGTTTTCTCTTTCATTATTACCTTTGGCTTTCGCTAAAGAAAGAAATCGATTCTTTGCTTGCTTGCTTGTAGCATGCCACCTGCAGGATTCAAAGATATAAAGATAAAAGATTGCAATGCTGTCTGCTCACTGTCCGATCGAACACCTTTTGTGTCTTTCAAGCCAGCCGAATCGAAGATGACTCCCAAGTAGAGCATCCAGAAGTACAAGATAGATATTCACTTATTAAGGTGGATAAATTGATTTCCTAGATTCATGCATGAACAGTGGACATCAGACATCTGGAGCAAGCACACACTTCCAAGACGACGCTCAACGCATCGGTGCATGCCTCCTGCCACTCATCCAGCAGCTGCGACGCTGCAGTCCTTGGACGAAGACGACGGCCAGGAGCAGCGCGTTCCGGCTCAGCACCAGATTGAATAGTCTCTCACCAGCTTGCTCGCGGCCGGCGGGGCCTTATGAAGGACATCGACGTCAGGCGGTGCTTTTATCGCCTCCACCAGGCAAGCATGGGACGCATTTCGCTTCAGACGGTTTTTCACTTCAATCGAGACCGTGCCGAGGTTATGTAAATAGAGACAGCACAGGTTCTATGCATTATTCAACGACTTGACAAGAATAGTTTCCATCCTCCCTGACTTTACAGCAACATTGTGGTCGGGTGCTCAAAAGAAAAAGAAAACACAATTAAGTAAACCACGAATCCCTACGGAGAGACATCACAAACTCTGTCAAAAAAAGGATGCAACAACAATCCGGGCAGAAGGTTGTTCGACGAGATTTTGTACCAAAATTCGGTGCAAAATTGAATCAACACAAGGAAAAAAAAAAGTAGGCGTCGCGTGCTGCAAATAATCATGATCATCATGGACCTTGACTAATGTCTGTGCAACCAAGCCCAAAATGTCGTCCTACTAGTAGTACCAGCTGCATGCATGTACAAATGGCCAACAATCACTCCACGTGCTGGCTCAATAGTCAATACAACGAGGTGGCTAGCTAGTAGAAGCTTGTCAATTTGTTTCAGGAGAGCTGATCGCATATATTAGCCTCTAATTAATTATTCCGGCGAGCAGCATATACGCTCCGTCGACACGCTGATGCAGCATGTATTGTACTGCAGGGCCGTGTATAAATGTATACGCATGGTACGCACCGGCTGGTCAACGTAGACGATCCTTATCTGATCCAATGCAGCCGTGAATTCAGCAGCGCCAAACAACTTCCTGACGGCGCAGGCGCACGCAACAAACTTCATCTCAATCCGCAGATAAGAACAGGCTAACAGCTCGTATCTTGGAGAGCTCTCGTAGCTGCCTGCCTATATAAGGAGAACTCAATCACAAAGGAGAAGGGGAGCTGACGCTAAAGCTACCGGCCGGAGAGCGAAGGAGCCTGAGGCCAGCATGCAGGCCCTAGCACGTTGAGAAGCCCGAAGAAGGAGCCAGCGACCTGCACAAGGCAAGGAGCGCGGCGGCGCCTTACATGAAGAACAAGCACGGAGGCGCAGCGGGCGGCAAGACGCACGGCTCTACGCACCTAGCCTGGCCGGCGGTCGCGCTGGCCGGGACCGTCATCGGACCGGAGCAGCCCATCGTCACGCCCAAACCGTGCTGGAGTCGCCCATCACAGAGTCCCTCTGTGTCATCTCACGACCCGTTGAAGCCCTGCCATGCAAGCACCGGCAGCACCGACGAGTCTGACATACTTGATGGCATCGAGGAGCTCGACGGTGCGTCGTCCATCAGCTCGCTCCGCGCCATGCTCGCCACCTCTATATCAAGGGCGACATCACTGCCGGGCACGACGCCATGCGGGAGCCTGCGCGCCCCTCGTCAAGGTCGACATCGCCAGCATCGAGATGCTCCTCGTCACGCTCACACGAGGTAGCCGCATCATCGACCTAGTTGAAGCATATACGCCCTGGGTCGCTAACGAGCCGACGTGGCGCCATCATCACATATATGATGCACACGCGCTTGGTACAACAGCCATGCACGACATCAACCGGAACATATAGGGCGCTCCAAAATAATCAAGGTAATTAATTAAAGACTAACCTGTTTTTGTTGTATAGCATGCAACACGCCACATCAAGCACAATCATCAAGCCCTGCACGAGGACGGAGACTACGTCGCCACTCTTCAAGATCTGAAGCCCAGGGGCACGCGCCATCAAGCTCGGCGCGGGGATTCTCTTATCGTCTGCATCAACTTCTCACTTCCCGAGGACGCCGACGACTTCACCAACATGCGGTTTGGTCTCACCGGCTCCTCGGCTAGCAAGGACATCGACTACATCGACACGTCGACACTCGTCTACACCAACAGCCTACCCCAACTTGATCAAGTACATGACTCCGATCCGGCCGAGTCCCGACGAGCTCACATGCGCCTCCACGCTACGAGGTCTACATCGACAAGCACGCTACACCGCCGTCATAAAGGAACATCGCCACACGGCGACTCTCACGTCTACTTTGACAACCACATCCTCAATACTCATCCTCGACATCGCCCAAGCACTGACGAGGCGAAGCTATCCCCAACGACAAGTCTCCTTCCGATGAAGCAAACACACCACATTGCCGGGCCTCGACGAGGCGAAGGCAATGCATCATGTCCGACCGACAAGGCGGACACCACCAGGCCTGGCACCGACGAGGCGAAGGCTACCCATCCGTCTGAGCCGACGAGGCCAAGCATCTTCATCATCGGACGTCGACAAGCTGGGGGGATGTGGCTAAGCATCGCCAGAGCGACATGCGTGCTGCTCCACCCTTCCTTCCACTTCATCATCATCCATCATCATCTACACCATGCATGGAGAAGACCGAGACTTGAAGACGACGACCATTGCAGCAGCTTAATCAGAGGTGGTCCGTGGACTAATCCACGGACGTAATTAATCGGGAGTCTTCCAAGGCCCCGTGAACCAAGGACACACAGTCTCCCAAGTAATTTTGGCCGCGCTAGCAGGCCGCGGAGCACTTATGTAAAGGGATCATGTGATTTTGTTTCTCCGAGTCGAGATTAATAAAATACACGCTTCCCTATTTATTTGTGTACTTAGTACACTGGCACGCCCTCATTTCTTTATTTCCCCTGGCGCGCAAGAGAAATATTTTTATTCCGAAAAGTATTTTTCGTGTCAAACAAAATGGCACGCCCGGTGGGACATGGTTCTCCTCCCATCTTTGATGCGCAACAATGGTCGTCGGATTCGTCTCCAGGCTCCTCTCCAACATGTAGGACGTGGCGTGAGTGCATTTCTTATATGCCTCGTTCATCCTGTTTCATTCTTGCTAGCCGGACTATGGCGGCCAAGTCAAGAAGGCGTCGCGCTTCATCTCGAGGGCCCAAGAAGGAGGCGGCTCTTCATGTTGCAACTCTCCAAGGGGCATTAAGTGATGAGGAGATCATCGTCTACGCACGTACAAGAGCTTCATCAACACCTACCTCTTCAAGCACCAATACGCTGAGGGCATTTCCTGGAAGCAAGCGGGTGCCTACTACAAGCGTTTGCATGCTCCCTCAACCTCAACTAGAAGCCCAAGATGCTGGTGGCGTACTCTACTTCATGCCCTTCACGAGAAGATGGCGACTCTAACTGGGCTCCTTCCGCTAATAGAAAGCTGCCGTACTCCTTTGGTGAAGAAGCTGCCATCGAAGGATGACGCGCTTCAAGGACATGACGACGAAGAGTCATCATCAACCTCGCTCAATAGCACGCCAACACGATGGCCCCATCTTCTCCAACCTGCCGATGCCCTGATGTGGTGGCAGCGACATGAGCAGACATCTTCACCAAGGACAGGTTCCACATACATGAAGAGCTATGTTAATATAGCCTTTTTTTTATTTTTTTCTTCCACAAGACATGCATTGCATTACTTCACCTTTTGCATAAAGTGGAGATGGCCCTCCTTGCATCATGCCAAGCTAGTGACCGAAGACTCGGCTGCCTCTGCACTTGTCTAAAGGAAGCCCAACTCGTCATACTCAAGTTGGAGCGGCACCTTCGCCCACAACACATGCACACATCAGTGTGTGCTTCCGGGGACAGCGGCGGACTTAATTGGGTTACTTCTTACGCCGAGGCTCCATACTCATCATGTTCCTTGTGGTGTCTCAAGTTCAAAGAGGCACCACACCTTGGGGTAAACTGTAGGAGAAGAGCATGAGAAGGCTGCCTGGCCCAACACAAGCCCCCGAGGTGTGTCACCACAAGCCATAATATGCCTATGAGGGTGTTTTTAGTCCGCATAGGTGGATGGCTGCCTTCCAATTTCTCAAGGTGGATCCCCCAAGAAGACATGAAAGATCCCCGCAAGAAGTTCAAGCAATCCTCACATAGAGCAAAAATCCAAGAAGTTCAAACAATCACTCAAAGAAGAAACATCAAGTTCAAGTAATCATGCAAAGGAGAAACTCCCCCAAGTTCAAGCAATCCATCCCGAAGAGAAAAATCCATGAAGTTCAAGCAGTCTTCAAAAGATCAAAATTTCCAAGACGAAGCAAGTCCGATGACCCTGAGCAGTACGGGATCCACCGGAAAGAAGGTGGGAGGTAGTTGTTCACCACCCCTCAGCAAAGGCATGGAAAATCGCCAAGCCATTGTTCTAAGTAACCATCTCCCCAATCTCTCTATACCTATGTCTTTGGGCTCTTGAGGCATTGCAGGGGCATGATGAAGTCGTGGGGCTACTCGGTATTGCAAGGTCTATTTTATGAATCCTCGTGGTCTTTGGAGGCACCACTGGTCTCTTTACACGAGCACCGGAGAAAGTTTTTTTATGGCTATCGTCATGATACATTCGGCGATCCCTGATGATGAAGTGCTTTGGCAGCCTTTCCTAACGTCACATCTATAGCTAGGTGGTAAGCGAGAGGGCCCATATATTCATACAATAAAAAAACACCTCTTTTTTTTACACTATACAACATGCTTGTGCTTGCATTTTCCCTCTTACTCTAGTGCAGCCATCGTCATAAGAATGGCGTGCTTGTGGCACCTGCTACAAGAGGATGCATCAGTTTGACGACAATCCTAGCGTCGTGATATCTCTGATGGCTTCTCAGCATGCTGTTGGTTGTGCCAACCAGCATCAAGGGAGTCTAGGGGCAGCAAGTCCTATGCGTCCAGATCATCGCCGACGACATCCTGGCGTCCGATCCTCTACACCAACATACTACATGGGCATTGGGGGCAGCAACACCCTTGCGTCCACAACACTACTGATGGTTTTTCGATGCTTCATCGACATGGCCGACATCATCTCGTCACCTCATCGCCTACAACAATGAGGGACAACACTATCCTTCATCACGCGTCCGACGACATGCTGACGTTGAGCATCTACATCAACCTTCACCAAGGGGGACCAAGCAGCTCCCGTCCCTCCGTTGTCTACGACATCTCGCGACCTCTTCTTCCACAACGGCGCTGGGGGCAGCACCATCCCTCAGCTTTCCACATCGCCGATGGCATTCCGACGCCCCTTCCTCAGCAAGGACGCAGGTTGTGGCACCACCCCCCAGCCCTTCAACTCGTCGATGGCACTCCGACACCTCTTCTTCAACAACGATGCTAGGGGTAGCAGCATTCCTCCGCCGAGTTCCACCTCATCGATGGCATTCCGACACATCCTCGTCAACAATGACGTCAAGGCTGCACCGTCCCTTCGTCGAGTTCCACCTTGTCGACGGCATTCCGACTCCTCTTCTTCAACAACAACGCTGGGGCAGCATCACCCCTCAGTGGAGTTCCGCATCGTCGCTGATGGCATCCCAGCGCCCAAGTTTTACGCCAACAACAATGCTAGGGGCATCATCATCCCCTTGGTCGTCTACACCAACTTGCATTACCGCCGACGATGTCCTGACACCAGTCCTATACAACAATTCCATGCCCATCGGGCTCTATCATCGTTCGGCGCACCTCTGCACCTGTTGTCATGAACAACTGCCGGTGACCTCACGGCTCTTCATCTCCACCAACAACGCTCCACCGACGGCATCCCGGTTCGAGCACATTTTTGGCGCGCCGATAGCAGTCCGGCATAACTCCATCCACGATGAAATAAGCCGCTAAAGGTTTTCTAGCGCTTTGTTCTTGTGGATACATCAAGATATGGGAGCAGTGCAGCGCACCAGTGCGGCTAGCGTGAAGCTGTGAAACCCTTCCACTTGGTCGGCTGGCACCAGAATAATTAAGTGGTCGTGACTAAATGGATAAAATATCCTTCTAAGATGTGGTATGATATTTCACCTCAAATTGAAGATGATTGGAGCAGTGTAGCGTGCCAGGGCGGCCAGCGTGAAGCTGTGGAACCCTTCGATCTAGTCGGCTGGCATCACGGCATCTATGCTGTCGCGACTAAGATTGATAAAATCTCATCGAAGACACGGCATGATATTCCGCCGTGGAAATATTAAGCGTGGTTGGCTTGTTAGCTGGCATTGTGGTTATACACGGTCCTAATAAGCTTCCTTGATGCATACAAGTGTAGCAGGATTTATCTGCACTAAGCTTCAAGCAAATGCTACATGAATATATCCATATCCAACTCAAGCTATACATTTTGTGCGTCCATGATGTCACTTAAGTATAATAATCTCCATCATGCAAGGCTCAATGGCGACCCCGAGGAGAATGCTGCGGCCGGGGATGACTTGGCGTACTGGCGTTCGCCTTTATCTTCGAGCCCACGACAACACCACCAGAACCACTGCCACATCAACGGAAGATGTCAATATCAGGGATACAATTAGAGGAGAAAATTGCATACCCAAATAATCTTCAATGTCTGCCTTAGAATACGACCATCAGGACCAGTGCCTTTTACACTAGACACTGGGACCTGTTTGAGGAAACACGTCCATGCATTCATTGACTACACTGCCCATCTATCTAGACAAACTCAAATAAAGACTTGCATTGTTATCTTCTGCTAATTTTCTTGCAAGAGGGCTGGAGAATATTCGATCGCCAGATCGCGGAGGTTCTACGGTCTTCGGGGCCTTAGGCTCAGGAGCCTTGGCAGGCACTTTCTCCTCCACCTTTGGCTCTGCAGGTTCAGACTTAGGCATCGACTCAGCAGAAGCTACAGGCGCATCTGAAGATGTTGAAGGTTTGTAGTTTTTAAACTTCTCGATGCCACCCTCTTCTTCCACAGTCACACAGATGATCCAAGGGGTAGCATAGGCCAAATAACACAACCAAGGTGATGTCAGGAAAACGTACAAGCATCAATATAAAATAATGGGTAAACAATCATATGTTCTTTTGACAGTAAATACATACCTCGCCAACTTTAATCTCTTTGGCACCATCTCCCTGAACAATCTTAGCAAGATAGCCCTCTTCCATGCACTCCATCTCTACCGTGGCTTTATCCTAATCAGATGAAATGCATCCAAATGTTCTTTAGCTTCTGCTGCAGCTCAACTGCAAGAAAATAGTAACGAAAAATATGTAGGGTAACATTACAGATGAAAAATCTTACCTTCATAGGTTTCTATTTTGTTAGTTCCACCGGAGATAGGTATGGAAGCCGCTATGAGTATATATCCAGGTATGCTTCTAACTTCACCTCACGCCATAAACGGAATCCCTATCATGAGCGCAACTGTATTTACAAGTTCAGTAGCCTGAGTGAGCTTTCTCCTCAATATGGATGTGGTGATTGTTCATAAACTCCTTTAAAATAAAATCAGACAGACTTGTAGTATAGTTTGGCTATACTTTTTCCATTACCTCCTGGGGTGACAAGCTAGAATCAAGTAGGGGAACAACTCTTATAAGTATCAAGCCAATTCCAGATCTCGATTAGTTTCACTTTGAACTGTTAAATGGTGACATGCCTTGACATACTGTCTGATGGGGTTTGTCAAACCCGAGAACATTCCTCGAAACACTCATTTTCATGAGATCGAGTAGAGGTTATCAGAGAAGTGGATCACGAGGCAATCCCAGCGGGTAGTCTCAATCACCATAATACGAAATATTTCGATCAAGTAAATAGTTGAGATAAGTATCTGACCAAAGGGAAGAATTCAAAGATAAGTGAAAGCAGTTGTGTTTCCACCTTGCAGAGAACTTCACCAGGTGAGACTTTGTCCCCTTCCTTCTTCACCCACTTGGCAATGTTTCCCTGCAGACAATACAAGTTTCATCTAAAGACTAGTATTTGTAGTTTAAGGGCTAGAGACTAACTGCAAGTCTGATTTCAATCCAGACATTATTTTATGCATTACTAATAACTATGGGTAACAAATACCTCAGTCATTGTAGGAGACAGTGATGGCATCCCGATTTCCTGATGTGGTGGCAAGTCTGGAACAACCGCAGTATGTTAAGACAGCTGATATGGGACCTTGCTTGAGATATACTGTTTGGAGTTCTCTAGAAAATTTTGATACAGGAAACAATGTTCGGCATGTGGGGCACAGGATTCAAGACACTAAGACTTTTGTAGCAACAAAGAAATGGAATGCTTAGGCGTAGCACAAAGGAGAATCACCCTGTAAATTCATCCTAGAGACCTAGGTGGACAACGATCTACTATTTTGTTATGAGAATGAGTTAATGCAGCTTAAAAGGTAGTGGTACATGCATGAAAATATTGGATAGATGGATCAAACAAGATATCAAGAATGCAAGCAGATGATGTTGTATGTAACCAACTGCAACTGCAATAATGGTACTCCTTCCGTCCGGAAATAAGTGAAGTTATCTCGTATTGTAATCTGCTATCAACAAGCTATGTTTGGAATGAATCAGTCTTGCATACTAGTTGCCAAAAAAAGGGCTGAGCTATTCTACACTATTCTGGTTTTTTCTAGTTATCCAATCAAATTCTATCTTCAAGGGCAAATATGAACATCCAAGAGAAGGAATACCTGCACTACTTGAGAAAGACCTTGATGATAGTACCTGCACACTGAAAGAAGACAAAATAAAACAGTTTCAGAGTGTTATCCTTGTAAGTTGTAACTGGTAAGAAACAGTACAGCCATTGAACATTCCTGATAGGATTATATTCTGTTGCAGAGCTGAGCATAGTAGATTGACATGTACGCATATTATTACTGAAAAATAGCAAAGTATAAAGGACCGGCTCAGTGGCAGTTTGAACAATGCAGCGGGTTTTTTCTACTGAGAAGGGATTCAGTTGTTAAATATTGCCATTTCACATTCCCCTCATTAAAGTGGTTATCCTTTGGTACGTTCACACAGAGAAACATAAGATAGCACTGGCATATCAGGGGGAAAGCACTATACCGAGACAGTGAACCATTGATCCCAGTGACAGCACTTGGGATACCGCTGCTAGTGCTGGGTGTTCTTCTGCAAGTAGAGCTTCTGATTACTCCTCCTAGTGACACCTGGAAAAATAGGACAAGAAATAAGAAAATCAGGACAAGATACTAGGAATTTTAATCATGGAGCAATCTTTGCAAGCACTAACCTTGAAGGTCTGATTATCTTTCCCAGGTTGATTGTACTGAGAAAGTCTAGTGCCCGCGATTCTTTTCTCAACACCTGAAGAAACCAGATATATGACAAATGACGCCTTGATATAAAATTACAGGGTAAGCTCAGTAAGCTGAAACATGTATAAAGAATAGTGAAGAGGATGACATGACAAGAAATGGTCCAAGTGATCGAATCCGTTTCCTCGATCGCCTCGAACAACGCCCTCGCCTCCGCGACCATCATGCACGGAGCAGCCCCGTGACCATGGTGTTGCACGTCACCACGTTATTCCCCTCCATCTCATCAAACACCCGCCTGGCGTCCCCGACGAGGCCCGCCTTGGCGTACATGCCGACGAGCGGGCTCCCCGTGAAGGCGTAGGCCGCGAACCCGAGCCGCAGGATCTGGCCATGCGCCTGCCGGCCGAGCGCGCGGTCGCCGAGCGCCGACGCGTCCATGACCAGCCCCAACATCGTGATGCGGCTGGGCCTGACCCCGTCTTCGTCCCGCAGCAGCGCGCGGTACGCCCCGGCGGCCCGGGCGTGTGCGCCGGCGCGGGCGAGCCCCGCCAGGAGCGCGTTGTAGGAGACGGCGTCCCGCCGCGGCAGCGACGCGAAGAGGCGCTCCATGTCCCGGACGTGTCCCCTCGCGCGGGCGAGCGCCGAGAGGAGGGAGTTGCCCGTGACGAGGTTCCGTTCAGGCGTCGCGTCGAACACGCGGCGCGCGTGCGGGAGCAGCGCCCCGTGCCGGCCGCCGGCGTGCGCCGCGGCGGCCAGGTGGGTGGCGTACTGGTCGCAGAGCTGGCGGCTGCCCATTGCGGGAGGCGGGGGAGGGAAACGAAGCGGGCGGGCTTTGGGCTTTGGGAGTAAGTAGTAAATCAAGATGGGCCCATACCGTCAGGTTGAGGCCCATGGGCCGCAGGACCGTCCTGAAAGGCCTTTCTTCAGAACCGAGCGGTATTCGAGGCCCATATGCACTGAGCAACCACTGGGCCTGGGGAGCAACAACGCCTCTCTCTTTTTTGTCTCACCATTTTCTTTTCGTAGTCAACTAGTCAATTGAAGTTCTCTCTCTCAAAAAAAAACTAGTCAATTGAACAATAAATTTTCCATCTCATGTCACCTTGTTAAATTTCAAGCTGTAGCATAATCCTCCTTAAATAGAGAAATGATCGGCAAAAAAATCGAATGAATGGCAGCCCTGCTTCTTCTTTTTTGTTGTTGCGCAAAGGCAACCCTGATTCTCACTACAGAGAAAAGGTGCTACCTGTTTTCTTTGTCTAGTAGCCCAGATGACTGAGGTTACACTACTTACATAGCAACCCAAATACCCCAAAACAATACAAAATACATCAACAGAGTGGCAATAATTTATTGCTTGCATGGACCTCATACATCTGGGCAAAGGAAATGCTAGTCAGGATGCACATGAAGGCCAAACTAGTGACAATAACACACATAAGTTTAAAACTAACATGGAACGAAACAGCATCCCTTGTCCAAACGAAACAAGATGAATTCTCTCCGGAATCTGCAGGAGCAGTTCCTTGGAGCAAACATGGTCATCTGTTGTGAATACTTTCATCTAAAATTTATCAAATAATCATTCCGACTAGAGCAGACCCAAAAAAATCACACACAAAGTCACCATCTTCATCATTTATGCATACAGTATTATGTTGGGTTTTGATCTAGAAAAAAAGAAGTAATGACTTGGTTCAGCATAAAAAGTAAGTTTATTTGCAGAGTAGGGAGATAAGGAGGTATATTTCACCTGAGTACGCTGCCTCTGGGTAGCTTTGCCTTGTAGTGGTTTGAGTGCCTCCGCTTGTAGAGGAAAGGGTGGTGGTACTGCTCCATCCCGTCCCACTCCAGGTTGTCCCACCGTTCCTTCTCGCAGTCCACCTTGGGCGGCTCGGTGTCACGTCCGATGGCCGGCAGACACCTGAGGCTCCAGCAGCCCCTGATCTTGATGGTCTCGAGTTTAGGCACCCACATCCTGCGCCCACAGATGCGCTGCAGCGTGGGGAGCTCGTGCAGGTGGATGTGCCTTAGCTCAGGGAATTTTATAATTTTATCCTGATCTTGAAGCTCAGGGCTCAATGGGAATACCTCCCTGAGATCACTGCAGTACACTATCTCAAGAGTCTCTAGTCCAGACAAGGGGCTTTTATGTATGGGGAGCACATGTATGAGCCTCGGGCAGTAGTCCAGGTGCAAGAACTTGAGGTGTGGAAAGGCATGAAATGTCGGAAAAATTGTCCAGTCCCAGATGTAGCAGGCCGTCAGGAGCTGGGAGGCCCAGAATGTCTGCAGAGAATAAAAACCGTACACATACACACGACGTCGACTGCCCTGAGGAATAGTGAAGACTGTTGTGTAACTCGGGGCACCTCTCCACCCGGCACCAACCTAGCAATTTCCATCCTGATGATCTATGGGGTGGTACAAGGATACTGGTGATGGAAGAGTTATTGTACACATGCAGTGATGTAGCAAGGTCACATATTAAATCAGGCAACAGTAAAGCACTAATACTAGCAGTTGGAGTATCCCCCAACAGTTTGTTGCCCTGCCCGAAATGCATGACCACCTTTATGATACATTTCTTCTCGGCTGACCACGCATATATCTCGGGGCATGTCCCACATCATCGTTGCTGCAACAGGGTCATGCTTCAAGACATCTCTGTACTTGGAGTCCATTATGGTGCTTGTATGTGGTTGGACTTGCACTAGTTTGTCGCTGCTTGTTCCTTGGACATTGCTACCACCAACAGCGGCTGCAGAACTGATATCAATATGTACTGATGCCTTTTTTAAGTAACTTGCTACAGGAGAAAGTGACCTAAGGAGCCTTGTATCTGCAAGAGAAATCTGCCATCCATGCTCAAATTTTCCTTGCCCTCCGGCAGGATGTAAAATGTGGTGCTTCCCCTCCGTCAGCTGATGTTGAGGAGGTAGTGTCTATACGTAGCAAACCACGACATCCTAGCCTTTCTACCATATCGGGCCACAATATTGCACATAGCTTCTCGCAGCCAAGCAGGATGATCCGGGGGAGTTTGCCGACTTCCAATTCTCTGAGGTTGATGGTTTTTATTTTTGTGCCAGAGAGGTCTAGCTCCTCGAGACTCTCAAACAATCCTTTGAAGAACATGTTACTCAATTCTTTGCAGCCCCTAAAAGAGATCACTTTTAACCCATCATATCCATCAATGATGGCAGTCTCTAGACGAACGTTGCTTGCTGCCCCAGATAAGCTTGTCATGCCTTGGCTGATGGTATTTCCCGAGAAATCAAGAAGCTCCAAGCTTTCCATCTCTGAGAACACGTTGTTGTTGAAGCAGCAGGTTGACTTTCTTACCCGGAGCTTGCAAATGTTACGCAGTCGTCCCCGTAAGTGACTCATGTGCCAATTCTTGGCTATATTGCACATAGCTTCTCGCAACCAAGCAGCATGATCCGCTTGGGGAGTGAGCTGGCTCTCACTTCTCTGAGGTTGAGGGTTTTGACTTTTGTGCCTGAGAGGTCCAGCTCCACAAGACTCTCAAACAATCCTTTGAACAACAGGTTCCTCAGTACTTTGCAGCCCCTCAAAGAGATAATTTTTAACCCATTGAACCCATCAATAATGACAGTCTCAAGGCTACTGTTGCTTGTTGACCCAGATAAGCTTGTCATGCCTTGGCTGATAGTATTTCCCGAAAAATCAAGAAGCTCCAAGCCATCCATCTCAGAGAACACGTTGTTGGTGAAGCAGCAGGTGGACTTTGTTACCCGGAGCTTGCGAATGTTACGCAGCCGTCCCCGTAAATGGCTCATGTCCCAGTTCTTGGCTCCCATCACGTTTAGCTCCCTGACCTGGGTCATGAAATCCATCACCTGTGCTGACAGGATCTGATCCCAATCTGTGTAGCGCAGATCAAGCACCCACAAGCTATGGAAGCACTCCCATGATGTCGTGCTGCTTTTGCCCAACTCCTCCTCCTTGTTTGCATCTGGCTGGTGATGATCAGTGGTGCTGCTTCTTGTTAGGAGGTCTTGGCAGCGATCAAGCCACAAGAATCTCAGACTCTGGCAACAGAGGAATGGAGGCGATGAGAAACTGAAGGTACACTTTGAGAGCGTGAGCACGCCAAGCCTGTGCGAGTACTGAAACATGCTGTCGGGGATAGCACCAGAGGGGCTCAGCACAAATCCACAAGTTGTGGAAATCCAGTACGGCATGCGCTCGGTAGACCTTGCCAGGTGAAACGAAGGCATTATTATTGACTCATCGTTACTAAGCTGGTTGTTAACGTCCAACAACTGCAACCCGTGCTGCAGAAAATCTCCAACTTGCCATGCTTTGTCAATGCTTGTCAGTGCGATGATCCCCTCGCAGACCCAGTAGTTACTGGTGTGGATAGCCCAGTCGTAGTCAACAGTTTGAGAGCCGATGGAGCACTGTTTCAGCATATACAAGACACACTCAGCGGCTATAGCCGGATCGATGATGTGACGGCCATGCTTATTGCAGGAAACTTGTGCTGCCTCATGATGCACTAGATATGACCAAAGCTCCTGTGGATCTCGCCAACGTCTTGAAGCTGAAAGGAGAACATATGTTGTTCTGCCCTTCTTCACGATATCTGTCCTCTTAGGGTCAAGCCGAAACCTCCCTTGGAATGTCCACAGCATCTTGCTATTCGCATATCCATATAGAGAGGGACCAAAATCGAATAAATCAATCTCCTCATTGCTTCCATTGTGCAGGATCACTAGGAATCTGCAATTCTGTATGGTATGGTAGATCTCTGTGACAACTTGTGCTATCTCACCGCGGGAGCCCTGGTCTAGCCCATTGAAATCATCCTCCGCATCTTGTTTGTCAAACATCTCCATCACCCAATTGGGAAGCTTCAGCTGCACTGCAATTTCCCTCTGCATGGCTCTTCTGCTCTCCCACTTTGAGCAGTCGATGTGGATGATTTTCTCAAACTCCAGCCCCGTGGGCCTTGTTGACAGCTCATTTGATATTGTGAGGCGTTCGGCTATGGCTTGCAGGACGGCAGACGCCCCAAGCCCATCCCAGCCATCAAAGTAGATGGCATTCTCCCTGTTGCTTGTACTGTCTGCCCCAAGTTCAACGAGAATTTTTTCGACGGACTCATCAATGGTGTCTGCACTGATAACCTGCATGTGTGTAAGGCAGTGAAGTGAGTATTAGCTCAAAGTCCGAACTATCGACCATTGGTACCATTCTCATGGTATTGGACTATTGGTAATATTCTCATGCATGACCAATTGAGCATTCTTTTTAACTTGATTGTTTGAGCATGCATAGTAGTATGTAATAAGATATACATGATGAAAACAAAGTAATGTCAGTAATGACACGTATACAGGAATACTCAATAATTTACTACAATTGATGCATATATATACAATGGAATGAAAGGTAATTGTCAAGTGTCAAGATACCTCTGTACGCATGATAAGTTACTAAGATATGTCAATCTCTAGCCTCTAGATTCCATTTCAGGCTTATGATCAATCAGTCAGCTCGTTAACAATATCCAGATTAAGCCATCCACCAGTAATCGATTACTGCTTAATTTCCTGGTATACAAACAGGAGAGATAAATAAAGTTAGCATATATAAATCTGGAGAAGCAGGAAGGCAGATTTAGAGCAGGTGCGAGGTGACCTAGTTTCATACCTTGGTTAAGTTGAATAATTTGTACTATGTCGAGAGCAAGTAGCCAGAGAGAAGGCAAATAGATCGTTCAGGTGCAACTGTAACAAGGTCTAATTGGAGAGCAAAAAAAGGGGACATGCTACACTCTGTGGCGAAGTATTTGGGGTGGCATGTGCTTGTATGTGTGCACAAATGCCTTCAGTAGAAAAAGACCAAGAGGCAGGATCCTTACCTTTGCTTTTGTTTTCTCTTTCATTGAAAGGATTACCTTTTGCTTTCACTAAAGAAAGAAATCAATTCTTTGCTTGCTGCTTGTAGCATGCCACCTGCAGGATCCAAAGATAAAGATAAAAGATTGCAATGCTGCCTGCTCACTGTCCGAATGTCCGATCTTGCTTCTAATCGAACAACTTTTGTGTCTTTCAAGCCAGCCGAATCGAAGATGACTCCCAAGTAGAGCATCCGGAATCCGGATCTGAGTTGTACTCATTCACTTATTAAGGTGGATAAATTGATTTCCTAGACTCATGCATGAACAGTGGAGGTCAGACATTTGGGTCGAGCACACACTTCCAAGACAGCGCAGTTGCTCTTACTTGGCCGGCGCCTCCGCCGTGCGCGCGCGCTTCTTCCCTCACGGCGGCGCAGGAAGGGCTGCTACATCGCCGCCGATGCGCGTCCGTCCGCCTCCTCTCCGGCCGCCGCCGGCCATCGATCTCTCTCGCTTGCTGCCAACCTCCGTCCACGCGAGGGCAACAAGAGATTGATTGGGGGAGACATATTGTTGGAAGGAATCGGACGAGGATTTGATAACAGTTCCGGATTTCCGGCTGGCCGGCGGCCGCCGCTGTGTACGATTTTGCGAGCTCAATGCAATGCGAATTTGGGGAAGGATTGATGAGCCAAGCTTGGGCCAACTTGGGCCGGACGAGATGCTTAACTGCAACACTACTTCATGTTATTTTTCGAAATTAACTGTTCATTATTTTTCCATCAAAAATAAAAAATGTTCGTTATTTTTTTTCGTGGCCGCAGGAGCCATTCCGCCCAATGTTTTTTCTTTTTGCCGAAAACTCAATGGTTAATTACAACTTGAAACACAAGATATAAAATACTCCATCCGACTCATATTATTTGTCTCAAATTTACATAAATATGGTTGTATTAGTGCTTCAAAAGCGTCTATATAATATTTCGACAGGTAATTCGGCCGGAAGGAAGTAACTTTATTCCATCTAGCTGCATGCATGCTCGTTACTTCTGCAGTGTCATTCCTGCTTGCTCTGCGCGAATAGGATCTGAGAACTGAGAACCGAAAATGCACATTCTTCCATTATTTTTTCTTTATTCCAGGCATTTAACTGTTGGTTTGATCCATCCAAGGACAAGTACAGAGCTTGGAATATCAAACCGACAACGTGGGAAATCAAATATCCAAGATGGGTTATTTATTCTGACCATTTTCTGGGGCCTCTGGGTTAAGTTTGCGTATATAGAAAATGTAATCCTATATAATCAACAAGTTTCTCTGGGGACACAAAACCCACAAAAATGAGATCAACAAGGCATTCAAGTCAAACCTACTTTGCTTGCGGCCTAACTTTCAGAAGAAACAAAACGTAAAACGAACGAACAGAAAAGGTTTCGATCCAAAAATCAGGTCATCATCCTGCAGTGTGTTGGCTCTGTGCTCTTGGTTCGTTCCAGGTCCCACTGAGACCGTGCCGAGGTTATGTAAAACGAGACAGCACCCGGTTCTATGCATTATTCAACAACTTGACAAGAATAGGTTCCATCCTCCATGACTTTACAGCAACATTGTGGTTGGGTTCTCGACGTAGCCCTTGAAGGCTTTCAGAAATTCCGCACCGATTGCACCTACAGAGAATTATTTGTCAACAGAATGTTAGTAGTTCTTCGCCCATGTTCAATCCATGGAGTCGACATCTTTTGTTCGGATAAGCATTACCATCAATAACCCTGTGGTCACAGCTCATTGTTACTGACATGAAGGAACCAAACTCGTACTGACCATCGGCACCGCCTGGTATCACCCTCTTCTCGGCTGCTCAGAAGAAAAAGAAAACTCAATTAAGTAAACAACGAATCCCTGCGAAGAGACATCACAAACCCTGTTAAAAAAGGATGCCACGATAATCCTGGAAGAAGCTAGACCAACCTTTCCATCAAAGTATAATACAGAAATAAAAGGGACTACTACACCTTATATTCTATCTCCAAGTCATGTTAACAAACTAATTGAGCTATCCAAGCACAGATTAGGATACAGAGTGCAAAGTAAAGATCATGAAATCGGTGCACTGCATCTCCCATAGCAAAGTGCAATACCAGATTGATGACATAAATTCAGAAGAGCTACTGTTACTTTTAAATAATGCAAGCGAAGGACCAACATATTACTAGTGGCGACATAAGGAAGGGTAAGATGAGTTTTACCAGAACCAATGGCCAAGATTGCTGACTGGGGAGGATTTATGATGGCACAGAATTGTTTAATTCCAAAAGGACCTCCCAAGTTTGACACTGTAAACGTGCCACCCTGAAAACATAAAAAAAAGCGTTCAAGGACAAATGATGTCCATTTCATTCTTACGAGCTAATATGGAATACATACCTCATAATCGGCTGGTTTTAAGCTGTTATCCCTTGCTCTTTGAGCCAACTGCTTCACCTCCTCAGCAATTGTACCAAGTCCCTTCTTGTCTGCATCCTGCAGTATAAGTAACAAGTTATAGAACAGGAAAAGATTACTCAAATTGGGCTAGTTTAGGCTAACTTACCTTAATTACTGGAACAAACAATCCATGCTCAGTTTGTACAGCTACATTTATGTTTACGTTGTTGTATCTGCATGAGAAATAAACTTGTTGTATCACATTTCTTGCCAATAGAATTGAAGTGATCAGTATAAACGCTCTGTACGAACTTACTGGCGAATAAAATCATTCATCCAAGAACTGTTACACTGGGGAACCTTTCGAAGAGCTAAAGCTGCAGCCTACAAAATCACATAAAGGTAAATTACAAACTGGAGATCACAGAGATTCCAGAGGAATACCACATGAACTTGAGGAGGGAGGGATGGGGTACAAAAGGGCATGAAAAACAATGGTACGTATACGAAACTAGCAGTTACCTTTATAACAAGGTCATTGATAGATATCTTCTTTCCGCCAGAAGCATCCTGCAACGGATTCAATTCCCCTCGCAACCTGGACCAGAGTGAAATGAAGAACTCTTCTTTAGCAGAAAGTTTTGAAGTAATCCATACTGTGTTAAAAAAACCAGGCCTGAAACATACTTGATAAGTTTGTCGACGCATGTGTCAACTGTCAAGTAGTAATGCGGGATGGTTTGTTTAGAGGTTAACAGGCGGTTTGCGGTAACCTGGAGAGATCAAGAGTTAAAACAGTACAAAGCAAATGCCATCAACCAAAACTAGTCTTGCAGGATACAGGGTGTCAAAATTTACCTTTCTTATCTGTGCATTTGGAATATCTGTGTAATCTAATCCTGAAGCTGCAAAAGACTCACTCTTGCCACCCTTGGCAACTGAAGCTTTATTAAGCAAAAGAAAAACATTAGACACTGGTTAGAGTCCTTTTGATTGACCAAAATAGAATAATAGCATAAGCACCAAATCATGCATGCCAAAACTAGCTATACTATTCACTTAACTCGGCAGGCTCAAGTGCACTGCAGTAATTACTTTTTTACTTGGATCTAGCGAGAATGCAGGTAGAAAAAACGGTTATTATGTAGAATTGCATACCCAAATAATCTTCAATGTCTGCCTTCAGAATACGACCATCAGGACCAGTGCCTTTTACACTCGACAGTGGGACCTGTTTGAGGAAACATGTCCATGCATTCATTGACTACACTGCCAGTAAACACTATCTAGACTAACTCAAATAAAGACTTACATTGGTATCTTCTGCTAATTTTCTCGCAAGAGGGCTGGAGAATATTCGATCGCCAGATCGCTGAGGTTCTGCGGTCTTCAGGGCCTTAGGCTCAGGAGCCTTGGCAGGCTCTTTCTCCTCCACCTTTGGCTCTGCAGGTTCAGACTTGGGCTTTGACTCGGCAGGAGCTACAGGCGCATCTGAAGATGTCGAAGGTTTGTAGTCTTTAAACTTCTCAATGTCACCCTCTTCTTCCACAGTCACACAGATGATCTAAGGGGTAGCATAGGCCAAATAACACAAGGTGATGTCAGGAAAACAAACAAGCATCAAATAATGGGTAAACAATCATATGTTCTTTTGACAGTAAATACATACCTCCCCAACTTTAATCTCTTTGGCACCATCTCCCTGAACAATCTTAGCAAGATAGCCCTCTTCCATGCACTCCATCTCTACCGTGGCTTTATCCTAATCAGATAAAATGCATCCAAATGTTCTTTAGCTTCTGCTGCAGCTCAACTGCAAGAAAATACTAACGAAAAATATGTAGGGTAACATTACAGATGAAATATCTTACCGTTTCCACCTCACAGAGAACTTCACCAGGTGAGACTTTGTCCCCTTCCTTCTTCACCCACTTGGCAATGTTTCCCTGCAGACAATACAAGTTTCATCTACAGACTCTAGTATTTGTGGTTTAAGGACTAGAGACTAACTGCAAGTCTGATTTCAATCCAGACATTATTTTATGCATGACTAATAACTATAGGTAACAAATACCTCAGTCATTGTAGGAGACAGTGATGGCATCCCGATTTCCTGATGTGGTGGCAAGTCTGGAACAAGCGCAGTATGTAAGACAGCTGATATGGGACCTTGCTTGAGATATACTGTTTGGAGATCTCTAGAAATTTTTGATACAGGAACCAACCAAGGGTGGGCATGTGGGGCACAGGATTCAAGAAACTAAAACTTTTGTAGCAACAAAAAAATGGAATGCTTAGGTGTAGGCGTAGCACAAAGCAGAATCACCATGAAAATTCATCCTAGAAACCTAAGTGGACAAAGATCAACTATTTTGTTATGAGAAAGTTAATGCAGCTTAACAGGTAGTGGTACATGCATGAAAACATTGGTAGATGGATCAAATAAATATTCAAAAAAAGAAACAAGATATCAAGAATGCAAGCAGATGATGTTGTATGTAACCAACTGCAATAGTGGTAACTCGTATTGTAATCTGCTATCAACCAGCTATGTTTGGAAGGAATCAGTCTTGCATAATGGTGGCCAAAAAAGGGCTGAGCTATTCTACACTATTCTGGATTTTTTTAGTTATCCAAAAAAACTCTATGCTTCAAGGAAATATGAACATCCAAGAGAAGGAATACCTGCACTACTTGAGAAAGACCTTGATGATAGTACCTGCACACTGATAGAAGACAAAAAAACACTTTTAGAGTGTTATCCTTGCAAGTTGTAACTTATAAGAAACAGTACAGCCATGGAACATTCCTGATAGGATTATATTCTGTTGTAGAGCTGAGCATAGTAGATTGACATGTACGCCTATTATTACTGACAAATAGCAAAGTATAAAGGACCGTCTCAGTGGTGCTTTGGACAGTGCAGCCGTTTTTTCTACTGAGAAGGGATTCGGTTGTCAAATAGTGCCAGTTCACATTTCCCTCGTTAAAGTGGCTATCCTTTGGTACATTCACACAGAACAACATAAGGTAGCACTGGCATATCAGGGGGAAAGCACTATACCGAGACAGTGAACCATTAATCCCAGTGACAGCACTTGAGATACGGCTGCTGGGTGTTCTTCTGCACGTAGAGCTTCTGATCACTCCTCCTAGTGACACCTGGAAAAATAGAACAAGAAATAGGAAAATCAGGACAAGATACTAGGAATTTCAATCATGGAGCAATCTTTGCAAGCACTAACCTTGAAGGTCTGAAGATCTTTCCCAGGTTGATCGCACTGAGAAAATGTAGAGCCCCCGATTCTTTTCTCAACACCTGAAGAAACCAGATACATGACAAATGATGCCTTGATATAAAATTACAAGTAACAAGTCATTTGAAAGGGCATGTCCAGGTCCAACTTAACTGACAAAAAAAATGTAGCACAAAATGGCACGATAGATAGAGTGGGAGGAGCCTAGCATACCATTTTCCTTCACCGCAAAGGAGCAAGAACCGGTAGAGAAGAACCGCGCGAGGCCAGCGCGCTCGCAGTCCACAACGTTCCGCAAGCTCCGCAGCTGCAGAAGCAAAAAAAGTCAGACAGCCGGCCAGAGTCACGCAATTGGATTCCAAGGTCTGAAAATGAACCCTCCTCCGTCTGATCCCACGTCTAGAAAACAAAAAAAAATACCAAACCCCACTCCAATCCATCCGACTTGTGTCACATGGCTACTGTCCAGGGCGTTGGATCTCATCCCACCCGATCGGAACCACGCCCCACCCGCCACGCAAACGGAGGAGCACGTCGGCCACCGCGCCCTAACCTACTACTACTACCCACCCACCACCCATGCCCGACGAAGAAACCCACCCGACGAGGGGAGGGGGGTTCCGGCATTGCGGCACCGGATTACGAGCGGAAACCTCCAGCTGCTGCAGCCGTGGGCACGGACGACGGACCGGACCAGGCCAGGCGTGGGCGCGATATTCGCACCCCTACGGGAACAGCAGATCGATCGAACGAGAGAGAGAGAGAAAGGGACGGACCTTGCGGGAGTGGCGGAGGAGGTGAGCGGCGGACATGGCGGTGCAGGCGGAGGCGCAGCGGAATGGAGAGTAGCCTAGCCAGGCCTAGGGTTCGGCCGCGGAGTTGGAGATGGCGATGGGGGTCGCCGCAGCCGCAGGAGGAAGAGAAGAAGAAGAGAGGAAGGAAGGAGGGTTGGCTTTTGGCTGCGGCCCTATTCTATTCTTCTTCTTTCTTCCCTGTTGGAGCTCTGGAAAGCCAGAATTCTTTTTAAATCTATAAATAAATAAATACTCCATAAAAAAATGGGAAGCGGAATTTGGATTTTAGTCGAGCGGAAATTATTTTCTCAGCTTACGTGGCAGTGCCATTTTGTCTATTGTTGTAGCCAAACAAGAAGACTTTTTGTCTATTGTAATTTGTACTGTACCCACTGTATACATACATACGTGCCAATGGACAGCGACACTGGTTTCACTCTTTTTTTCTTTTTTCGACATCGACAGTGCATTCTTTCTGTTCAATCTCTTGTTTATACACCACCAGTATGTTACTGCTCCCTTTGGTTCAAGCAAAATGGATTTCGCCCGTTTTCGACAACGTCGACAGGGTGTAATTTTTCGGTGAACTAATTTATGTTTCTAATGCGTGTGTATAAATAAAGCCAAACAGAAAACGCACATGCCGCATTACTGGGTACTGTATGAGTGATAAATTGCTGCAAGGGGCGAGTATTTTGCGACACGAATTTGCATTGTTTTTTGTCTGCGGTAATTCAACCTGCGGCAGATGGCTGGGGACGCTGTTGATGATGCACTGGAATAGCAAACCGGTTTATATTTTCTTCCTTGCTTTTCTGTCTGCTCCAGAAAAAAACATAAAGGATACTGCGTCTGGGATGAAGATGGTTGACAAGAATTACTCACTCATGGCTCCAGTGTACTATGAGTGTCCTTTCAGATAACTGTAAAATGATAAGAACAGATGAATCATGTTTAAGAAACAGAGAAAATCCATCATGTATGTAATGCATTCGTTCTAGCAATGGAGACTCCAGGTTTTGGCACAGGAATCAATCTGTTCATTAGCTCTGTATGACATGTAACTAGTTTATCCCATGTACATTTTAAACAACATGCTATAGGGTTTTCTTTATATATTACCCTTGTCATGTGTAATTTCGATATCTGGAAGCATGTAAAGATGTAAGCCCGTGGTGTGAACAAGTAATTATACAGATCATGCCACCATTACAGCCTAGAAACAAAACCAGCATTATGCTCAGGTACCGTACTCGTCTGCAATAAAAAGGACTAACAATTTGCATGGTGAAGAACTAAAGTTTGTTACACATAATATTTGTTCTGCCCCCCTCAGGACCATGATGAACAAATTTTTGAGAGCTGATTCAAGCACAACCTTCATCATATACACAGATTATGCGGCAGGTTCATAGTCTACATTCGGCACAGTGAGACTGAAATCCAGGTAAAAAAGTCCAAAGGAAAAAACTCATCAAGTTAAATGTGCTTGGTCCTTTTGGGAAGTAATGTATCTAGGGTTTTTTTGCATCCTTCTTATGAGTAATTTAACATGCTTTAAGGCATGTAGAAGTGGTCACCGCTGCAGAGTCATGCATTATCTCTACCTACTGCAGTCTGTAGGTGTGCTTAGTTTCCAGATCCACCCCCAAATTAACCACTCGAACACCCATCTCCAACTCCCTAGCATCAGACAAACGAGCACCTAGAACACATGATACAAAGAGAATGGAGAGAAATAGGGGGCAGGACTCACCTGTGTCGTGCTGCACATCTATGGCGGCGACGCTCCAACGTGAACCACCAAATCCACCAAAAAACAGTGTTCAGAACCTGGAAAGACAGCAGGGGGGGAGAATGTTTCGACAACTGTTCATCTCCTCACCCCAAAATTATCAAGCAACAAAAAACGCCTACAAGGCTAGCGGGTTCAAACTAACAGCTAGACAACAGCACACAGAATTGCATCACTAAACACATCACACAGGATTGCATCACTAAACACAGCAATTTCCTGCTGTTTTATGTTATGCTCCACAGCGGGCCAAACGGTGTCAGTGTCATGCTGCCATGACTTGCAGCTCGGGTCTCAAAGCAACAAACTGGTCTGAATTTTGTAGCTCTGCAGAATCAATTTTTGAATCCACAGTTGTTTCTAGACTGTTTTGCTGCCAAAATATACATGCAGTTTGGTGGACGGGTACGATTTGACATATGCGAGCACTGAATAGTGTAGATATGAGTTAGGACAAGACTAATTCATGCCATCTCCATTGGTTTAGTCCTGACGATTACTGACAGATGTAAATGATGACACTAATTCATTTGTTGATCATGCTTCAGTCCCAGATAGGTACCTTTTCATATTTCAAAAAATTCAAGGCAGATGTAAGGTCATCTACAGGATGTAGGAACAAAGATAATCAAACTTAAAAAGAATAAGGGCAAGGAAATGGTCCACCCACACATGCAATTTCCATGACCTTAAACGGAAGCCGGAAACACAAATGTATCCATGGACTTCTCGTTTTCAGAGATTGCAGGCGATGGTTTCTTCGCTACTGAATGACAATTTGCAGTTACCAATTTGCATTCCTGTCCTTGGTTGAAGTCTATCTGAATCTAGCAGGCACTTCCCCTCTGCGAGCAGCTGCATAGTCTTCAGCGATGTGCGGTGCAGCTACCTTGTGAGGGCATATGAACTTCTCCATGAATACCTTCTCGCTGATCATGACTTTACTATAGTAGTCCCTGCCGCGATCTAGCAATCCATTTTCCTCGAGAAACTTCACAACGTAGTACCGGGGCCTTAGCCGGCCCTCCAAGCTATAACTCAGCAGTACGGGTCTACGAGCGATGTACGCCGGTTCAAGGCCCACCTCCAAGATCAGGAACTCTGACTTGCGCTGCAGTAAGTCCTTGGAAATCCACAGCACCAACGGAGCCTTACAAACAGCAAGGCTCGCCTCAGTATCCGACCACCTGAGCGTGTCCTTCAAATGCTCCATTTTGGCGACGGCCTTCTCCACGCCGAGCCTTGCGGCGGCGAGCAGAATGTGCTTGAACATCCCAGAGCCACAGGGCACGCCTAGGCCTTGATCGACCCATGCCGCCATCGCACGGAAGCGCTCCGGTTTGGCGGCGAACATCCTCGATCTGGATACCAACGCCTTGACGATTTCGCGATCCGAGAAGCCGTGCTCCCGCAGGAACGCGACAGTGGGCTTGACCACCCTCTCGAGGTCCGAAGAGAAAAACCTGGAGTTCTTCTTGAGAGCCAGGAGGAGGTTCTCGGAGGAGCCGAGCAAGGGCAGGTAGTAGTTCTTCAGATTGGCGACGTTGGATCTGGTGCGGAAGTAGCAGGGGGCCGACGAGGCGATGGTGGCGACCTCGGCACGCGACAGGCCGAGGTCCGTGAGCCCGGCGGCGACGGGCGCCAGGGTTTTCTTCACGCTGGCGCAGAGGAACTTGGGGTCCTTGGCGACGACGGCGGCGATGTCGGCGCTGGAGAGGCCGAGGCCGCCGGAGAGGAAGGCGACGACGGCGTCGGGGTTGGTGGGGGACTTGAGGTGAGAGAGCTTGGCGGAGGCCTTGAGCACCTGGGCTAGGGTCAGGCCGCAGGTCTCCACCAGGTAGTCCTCCACGGCGAACCTAGGGTTTGCGGAAAAGGCGGCCGCGGAGAGGAGGCGGTGGAGAGAGGAGCCGAGGGAGGCGTAGGGAGAAGAAGAGAGGAAATGGGTTACGGCGGCGAAGCTTCGGAGGCGGAGCATGGCGCCGGCGGCGAGGGGAAGATTTCCGGCGGGCTACTGCCTTCTACTTGTCCGCCATGAAGAGCGAGGGAAAGCTCAACTCTAGGGAACCCGTTCTTCTTCTAAACTTTGCCTTTTTCAAATTTGAAAACATTATGAAAATTCATACTTGTAGAAAAATAGTTCATTTTTACACTCGTTTTTTTAAAAGGGGGAAATGTAGAAAATAGTCCTACTAAAATATGGTACTGTAAAATAGTGGCCGTGTATAATCTGTGAGAAAGAAAATCACAAAGGAGATATTTTACGGGAGATAGACTAGTTTAACCTACTTTGCGCGAGTTAATTCATCTTGCAAATATTTTGGGCGGATGGTCATAATTTGCATGTCCCCAAAACACGTTGTTTCCGGGGAAATTTCGAAAACTACAGCGGCATTTTCATGGCACAAAGGTGGTTTTCACCGGATGCGCCGTACATATGAACATGGGCAGAGGCACCGTGCGGGCACATAGGGCACGTGCCCGGGCTTCCCGCTGCCTCCTACCCGAAGCTCCGGCGAGCTTCCACGGGCGGATCGGGCGCCCAGGTGTGTGCTGTGCCCCTGAAGATGACGATCGATCCCTTTTTTCCCACAAAGCATCGAACTGTCTTGCACCTATTCGCTTCCTTCTTGATTTCTGTAAGATGGCCCACAGCCAACAGCGGCTATTTCCTTCTTTTTCTTGCGCCTGCCTACTACTGTCTCTCTCCCTTGGGCCTTGGGCGCTTGGCATGGTTGTCTGGCGATCTAGGCTGAGGCCGCCGATGGATCGATCTCCTTGCTGCTGGTCGCCTCTCCAGTCCCCTATTCGTTTACTTGCATTTCGCGTCGTCTCCCTCCCCCAATTTCTTCATGGTACATTGCCATATGGGGTTTCATAGAGGGCATTTGGACCTAATTAGCACCTCATCGGTAAGTTTTATTTTCTCAATCCATTTCATATAATGGATGATTTACTAATCCATTTGTTTCTCTAGATTTTCTCGTGGCCTTGTTTTTTTTTGTGAATACTCAGTGGCCTTGTTGATGTGCAGTCGACATTGAATTTTGGACTTTTGTTATCGATTTGCTAGTTCATGGTGGCTTATTGGCTCGTGGCTTGTTTGCTATCGTACTTTATATTTATTTATGTGCAACTACTAATACGATCTTACTGAAATTCAAAAGGCGGTTTCTTTAATGGAAATTGGCTGGGAGGCTCGTTGTTTCAAAAAAAATTGAGATTGTCGTGGATTTTTCTTTGTCAAATGTCAACATTACCACTTATATTTTCTTAGTATATATGTGATTGGTAAAATATAATAGTTTTTTCTAGCTTGTTCCGTGTGCCCAGGCTTCGCCTGAGCGCTGGCTCCGCCTATGCATATGAATTCCCTACGTGTATCTCTTTTCGTATTTTTCTCGACACTTCGACCAGAGGTGTTACTAGCACGGATGGCTCGTGAGGGCCTGCTAACGCTGTTTTTCATGAAAAGGCGCAGGTAATGCCAACCCAGAGTTTACATAAAACCAATAGGCAGAAAATTCAAGAAAACTGCATTCTGGAAATTCAGCGGATACATCCTCAGTGTTTCATCCACACCCAAGGCAAAGCACCTGGATAGCTCCATGAAGTCTCTTCTGCAAGTAAGTAAATGGGATGCTGCAAAGATGACTTTGCTGCCAATGGATGACAGACTGAATTGCAGACCTGAAACCAAACCTGATGTTCATAGTTAATTCCAGAAAAATTGGCATAGAAGCAATACTGGCTCTGCATTCAGTTCAATTTGGAGAAAAATCGATCAGACAATGGCATATAAATGTAAGCTGCTTTATGAATCTAAAAGAGGCCCAATGGAAGCTGTTACAGAAGATGCCATCATTGTTATTCTAATAAAAATAACCAGAAATGCAAGGGCAATATAACGTTAGGCAACTAACCAAAATGAATGGATATTATAGCAGCACATTGTGGTAAGACTAAAACATTACTTGTGTTTTTTTACATCAATAAGAATAATAAGCAATGCAAATTTCATGACCGCTCCGAAATGGAATTTGATTTGCTCAAGCAACGGGATGCCACAGCTTAGCTAGTGGTTAGACCAAAAGCTATCATTGCTTCTGTTAATTTTGTCCTAAATAAGAAACGCATTGCATGATTCATCAAAACCTATCTATTCCAAAATTGGATTTGAACTCCTTATCTACCTTCCTGGAGCAACTCCAATGGTCAACTGGACATTGTTATAATCGCGTGCGTCATTGGAATCAAAATACAAGTAAAAAATATAGAATTATCAGTAAAAGGGATAAAAGGCAGTACTTGACACACAGGCCTAGCATGCAGACAGCACATCGAGTAACCACCTTATTAAGAGTGTCATACCAATCAGCTGAGTACTCCGAAAATGAGCGACAAATGTAATTAGCATTGCACAGAGACAATTTGCGGGACATGATGGTTGTTGCAGCTCGTGAGCATACAGGCGCAAATAAAGCTAAAATACTGTTCAGAAGCTACAGGGCAACTAATGTTTGCAAAACTGATGAAGGAATCTCACACATATATCTACTATTTTGTTAGCAAAAGATAACTTGTTCCAACAAAACCAAACACTACAGAGGAGCCATTACGGCTGGATCAATAAACCATCATATAAAGAAATGTGAAGGAAGGTACCTAAAGAAAAATTACTTCAATGGCCCTAAGCCTATAGAAGGCACCACATGTGTTGCATGTTTCCCTTGAATCCCATAAAGGGCTTTCTTATGTATAGATCACATAAAAACAATAAAATAGTTTTTTCTCAAATGCACTAATCACCGATATATTCTAAGATAAGAAAGTGATTTGTCAACAGAACTGATTAAGCCGAGTTCCAGTGTTCTGAAAATATAAGAACTCATGTCATTCAGATGGGGGTGTGATAAAGGATTTTATTGTTTACAAAATGGCTGTAGTTCTGAACAGACTGAACTGAAGCATATAAAAAAATAGCGGACAATGCAACCTTCTATCCATTTTTTTTTTTTGAAAGAGAACCTTCTATCCATTATGGCCCTACATCCGAATGAAGCTTTTAAAAGTCAAAGCATAAGAAAACTGCAGAACAAAATTCTAGTTTGCAAAAAAAAAATGGTTTGGCAAAAGGCATGCTGCTTTATTTCATGATATCAAACAATTTCAATTTGAGTTAAGGAAGATATCTTGGAAGATATGAGAAATCAATTTTTGAGTCTACAGTTTCTCGATTGTTTGCTGTCAACATATAAAGTGGTCCTGTGAACAGATGCGTTATCGTATATGACATATACAAGTAGAATAGCAGAGAAATACCGATAAAAATACTTTACGCCATCACCATCGGCGTAGTTCACAGTTCTCAAGATTAATGACAGATGTAAATGATTTATAATAATTCATTTGTTGGTCATGCTATAGTGTCAAACAGGTTACCTTTTCAGATTTGAAAATTTGCCAGGGAAGGTGGCGATCGTAGCGGGGAAGTCCTCCAGAACGACTTCCAGCCCCTCATTGACAAGGTTGGCGGTCGCCTCAAGGGTTGGAAGGGTAAGAACCTCTCCCAGGCGGGCCGTGTCACGCTTGCCAAGGTAGTGCTGACATCCACGGCGACCTATCATCTCTCGGTGATCAAGCTCCCGAAATGGGTCAGGGTTAAGCTGGATCGGATCTCGAGGGGTTTCATCTGGAAGGGCGACGACAGTGAGACGGCGGGCGGCGGACACTCGCTCGTCAACTGGAAGACGGTATGTTGGCCGAAGCCCCTTGGTGGCCTGAGAATCATGGACATTGAGCGTTTTGGGCATGCCCTAAGGCTACGCTGGCCATGGCTCAAATGGACTGAGCCGGACAGGCCTTGGGTGGGTTCCTGCCTGCCTTGCGACAACACGGATATGGCTCTGTTCCGGGCGTCTACTAGGATCACGGTGGGAGATGGGAACACGGCACAATTCTGGCTCGATAACTGGTCTGGCGAGGGGGCCTTCTGCTCCCGGGCCCCTGAACTTTTCAAGATCGCGTCTCGGAAGAACATATCTATTTACAAGGAATTGCTCAACGGGAACTGGATTAGAGCCGTCGGTCGCCTCTCCTCCCTCCAGCAGCTGCGTGAATTCCTGGACCTGGCTAGGATCGTCAGTTCCACCGTCCTTGATCCCAACCGACCGGATTCCATCACCTGGATCTGGACCTCCGATGGCGCCTACTCCTACCGCTCAGCTTATCTGGCCCAATTCATGGGCTCTCATCCACGCTTCACGGCTGCCAAAATCTGGGAGGCTTTCGCTGAGCCCAAATGCAAAGTTTTCTCTTGGCTTATCCTGCAGAATCGCATCCTCACGGCCGATCGCCTCGCCATTCAGGGATGGCCTCATGACCCGACCTGCCAGCTGTGCTTGGGAGCTCCTGAGACTGCCGATCATTTTGTGTGTGGCGTGTCCGTTTACTCGTGGTGTGTGGCGGATGGTGGCTACTTGGACGGGTGAGGTCGCGGCACCAACGGCGCCCTCTGCCTCAGTTGATGCGTGGTGGGACGCCTCCATTCCCCACGATGACAAGACCGCTAGGAGGAGGATGAGCGGTCACCTCATTTACGTCTGGTGGAACGTCTGGAAGGAGCGCAACCGTCGCATCTTCAACCTCACGCGCCTTACCTATGTCGAGGTCGCCTATCTAGCCTTCGAGGAGATTACCCAGCGTAGTTTGTCTTTCGGCCTCCCGGTCGTCGGTCTGCCACCCGAGCCCGACTAGATTTCTCGATTGTGTTGTGTCGGGGTTTTGTGCGTTACCCCTTCCAAAATAACGTCACCACTCTGTAAATACTTTTTACTCTCTTCTTAATGAAAAGGCAGTGCTCCTGCCCGTTCCTCAAAAAAAAAAGATTTGAAAATTTTACCAGCGGCTACAAGATTTAGTAACAAATACAATCAACCTTGGACCAACATATCACAACGCAAAAAAAAACATACACCCAATAGAAATATATTTTTGTAAGCATAATCACAATATTAAAAATGAACTGCAATTGTAGTACTGACATATGATGGAAGAAAAAGGAGGATGAAATGAAAATGGAACATGCTAGATAAATTTGACATGAAAACAGATCATTCCTTTTTCTCTACCGAATGATGACATCGACTTGTCAGGGGTTCAGAAATCAGTTTCATCAGACATTGAAGACGACGAAACAATCAAGCCAGACATACTATAGAGAGGGTAACTGGTGTCTGGTAGGGTGAAGAACACTGAAACAGGACTTACCAGCTTACTGCGCGGAGTGGCGCCACATACGGTTACACATTTGTCATGGCAGGTTCATGGTTCATGTAAATCTGAATCTAGTAGGCACTTCGCCTCTACAAGCGGCTGCATAGTCTGCAGCGAGGAATGGTGCAGCTTCCTTGTGAGGCCATATGTACTTCTCTGGGAATACCTTCTCGCTAGTCGCAACTGCATTATAGTAGTCCCGGTTGGATCCTAGCAATCCATTTTCCTTAAGGAACTTTACACCATAGTAACGGGGTCTGAGCCGGCCCTCCAGGCTGTAAGTGAGTATTCCTGGCCGACGATCAATGTATGCTGGTTCCAACCCCAACTCTGAGATCAGGAACTCTGACCTGCGGCGCAGCATGTCCTTGGAGCCCCTCAGCGCATATGGAGACTTCGACAAAGCAATGCCTGCCTCGGCATCCGACCACCTGAACGTCTTCTTCAAGTATTCCAACTTGCAAGCGATTTTCTCCTTGCTGAGGGACGCGGCGGTGGCCAGCGCGTGCTTGAACATCCTAGAGCCACGCGGCACGCCGAGACCTTCGGCCCGTTCCACCATCGCCCGGACGCGCTCCGGGTTGGTGCAGAGCATCCTTGGCACACTGGTGCATATGCTGACAATGTCAGAAGTACTCAGCCCGCACTCCCGCAGGAACGTGACGTTGGGCTTGCCTACCTTTTCAGGGTCAGCGCCGATGAGGTGGATGCCGTGATGGATCACCTAATGGAGTTTCTCGAAGGAGCCGAAGAAGGGCAGGTAGTACTGCAGCTTGGAGACGAAGGATCTGCAGCGGAAATGGTGGCCGGCGAACCCAACGAGGCGCGCGATCTCAGGACGCGACAGGCCGAGGCTGGTGAGCTCGGCGACGTTAGAGCGCAGGGTTTTGTCCACTTTGGCGCAGAGCAACAGCGGGTCCTTGGCGACGGCGGCGGCGATGTCGGCGCTGGAGAGGCCGAGGACGCCGGAAAGGAAGGCGAGGACGGCGTCGGGCTTGGTGGGGTACTTGAGTAGGGACAGCTTCGTGGAGGCCTTGAGTGCCTGGGCTCGGGTGAGGCCGCAGGTTGTCGACGAGGTAGTCCTCCACGGCGAAGCTAGGTTTTGGGGAAACGGCGGGGGCGGCCGCGGAGAGGAGGTGGAGAGAGGAGCCAGGAGAGGCGGAGGGCGAGGAAGAGAGGAGACGGGTGAGGATGCAGCTTCGGAGGGGGAGCATGGCGCCGGAGCGAGCTCCGGTGGGTTCCCGTCGTCTGTTTGTGAAGGAGAAAGAATGGGACCTCCGTGTCTTAATTGTTTTTGAATATCACGCGGCACTTATTTTTTGAACAACATCTTTATAAAAACCACAACTTTGAAAAAATTAATACATTTAACACAATTCCTGTGCTAATTGGGTACGAGAAACCCAAATTTTGAAAATCAAGCAGGTTGACAACGGATCTGACATGTGAGGCCCACATGTCAAATTACAGGCCTCAAATTAGCACGATTTTCTGACGGCCCGGTCTAGATTTGGGTCGAGCCGCGGTTCAAGCCCGGTTCGATGATTATCATTTCCGATAACAAAAGAAAAGTGATGCGAAATTGGTCGGGCTCGGTACAATGAGGACGAAAAATGGTTCGGTTGATCGGATAGGGGTGCGGGCCATGCAGTTGTAAGAGTGAAGGCGATCATCGGGGTCGAACTGACAGAGTCAAGGCGTTGGTCGGGGTCGAACCGGCCGGTTCGACCGAGATCCGGACCAGGGCGCTTGCAAAACATGTTATCTTCACTCCTAGACGTTGACGAGTGTGACCAACATGGCGGATCAGGTGTGAATATGCTTAAGTGCAAAATTTGCGTTTTCTGTAACCAATTATTTTTATAATTGCGTTTGTGTTAGAAAAAGTTCAAAAGTTGTGATTTGCGATACTAATGTTCCAAAAATATGGGTTCCGTGGTATTTAATCTTTTTTCTTTTTGCGAAGAAGTTTTCAGATATTCGTGGGTCATATGGTTTCGGGAAAGATGAGTGGACTTAACAGTAAAAAAGAAGAAATCGTTTTGCACATGAGTTCTTTTCTGCACGCATGTTGTTTGGCACCGAAATCTAATACTTCCTCCGGCCAGAATTATAGTCAAAATATTACACTAGACGCTCTTTAAACATAGATACGTCATAGTTGGGTAAATCTGAGACAATTAATACTGGATTCACACAAATTTGATTTGATGTTTCAAGTATAACTGCAATTTAAATAGTTATGGAAGTTTTTTTCTAGACGGATGGAGAAAAATAAAATAAAAATTCATTTCATATCCTATCTAATCTGCAAAATGAATAATCCGGGTAACCCATATCACTCTTTCAGAACCAATTCGCGGGACAATTAGTATCCCATCAGGTTACAAAGTGAGCCGCTTAGACATCAAACTCAGCATGTGCACCTGGTTGATAAATAAAATTGACAGTACAATGAAGAGGGCATCAGGTTGATAAATGATAATACAATGTGAGAACAAGCCTCACAGTTCCTTTTGAATTGTCATTTCGCGAAGAACTAACCGGTATGCATGGAAGAGTAATAACAGAAACAACAGATGCAGAAGATAAGATAGTTTACAGGGATCTACTCAACTTGGTAGCCAGCTATACTAAATTGTTGTGGATTTTCACAATAACCACCAGATTCATATATCACTGGTTCTTCCGAGTCAGTCATTTTAGTTTGATATTCTTCTCAAGCTTCTGTCCATATAAAATGAGCAGTTGTCATGCAGTGCAGACTGTAGAAATTACCTACTAAAGATATGCATAATGATCAAGCTGGATCATAGAAAATAAATAGAAGTACATAATATTATACTTCACCGTAAAAGATTCCACGATTACGTAATAAAGAATAAACATGCATGCTACAGATTTTCCTCAAGCTTGAGTGAGCAAACTGCACAATTTTCATGCAACGTAGAGATTACCTAATAAAGAACTAAGCTTTTTATCCAGTTTTGACCCTCATATTACAGCAGGTTAACAACCTGTAGATTGATTCAAGAGAAACCAGGACCAAGTATACAGCAGGTCCTGTCTTGTCCAAAGATTGATTCAAGAGAAATCTGGAACAAATGAAATCAGTTGTAAACGTGGAAATTTGTTTAGTATAAAAAATGTATTTTTCTGATGACAGTAGAAGCCTAGAAGGGGTTCAATATTCCAACTACCAAACCAACAAATACATATGGATAATAAATGTCAAATCATCAGCTTAGTTTACAGCTTATAAAGATTTCAGGCAAATTTCAGTTTTACCGTCATGTCTTATTACTAGAACAATCATGATACGGTGTCCAGATATTCAATCAACTGAAACCTTTCATTCAAAAAATCAATAGAAACCTACAACAAGTGCAATCAGTTAGAACTTATAAAGATACCCTCCTCATGGGATCTCTTAGCTCAGAACAAAACCAAGTTTCAATCCAAATGCTAAGGTCAGGGAATGAGGAAGATATGTTTATTATAAAATTGACCATATTTTTTGCTTCGGTGTGTTGAGCATCTCCAAGAGGTTCCCTAAAAAGCCCCATTCCCTAAAATAACTACCTCCATTCCCTAAAAAGTTCCAAAATCTGCTCCAAGAGGTTCCCTATCTTATCCCAATCCCTAAAATTTTAGGGAACTTCCCTAAATTCTCTCTCCTCTTCCCCAAATGTAGGGAACCAACATCTCATCCCCTAAAACGAAATATGCTCACGCGGGAAATTAACCGTCGGTTTCACCTTGCTTCCGCTCGGCCAGAGCCGCCGACGCCAACCCGTCGCCGCTGCTTTCCGCCCACCGCCGGTCACCGCTGGCCACCCGAACCTCCTCGCGCCCTCCCCGGCCCCATGCGCCCCTCCTTGACTTGATTCCTGGCCGAAATCGAGACCGCCGCCGCTGGAATCAAGGCCGGCGCGCCGCCGGCCGCCATGGCCACGCCCATCGCGCTGCCATTGTCCATGGCCTCGCTCGTGGCCGTCGCACTGCCGGAGGAGCTGCAGCAGCATCGGTGGAGAAGGGGAGCGGCCGCGATTGGGGTGGGTGGAGGAGGGGAGGGGCACGACTAGGAGCGGCGGTGGAGCAGGGAAGCGGCGGCGGCTGCTGGGGGATGGCGGTCGTCCAGGAGCAGGGGCGGCGGCGGTCAGATTCGGCCCGATCTGGGAGCAGGAGCGAGATTTGGAGGAAGCACAGAGGAGGAGGAAGAAGAAGGGTCTGTGTCACTGATGGGTGGGTCCGAGTTGTCATTGTGATATATGAAAGGAAATAGGGAATGGAGTATAGGGAACCTGTTGGAGAAGATGCAAAAAAAATTCTCAATCTCTTCTCTCTCCTATTCCTAGAACCAGTTTTAGGGAACCAAATATAGGGAACCTCTTGGAGATGCTCTTATTGGTCACCTGTGTCAAGGTCACTGGCAATTGGTATTTTTGAACTATGTATTCAAGTTGAAGGCTAATGCTAACAGTTTCCCTCCTTCGACATTTCCCAGGCCACCTCACCGTCCAGCCCCTGATGCATAATACTACTATCCTAATATGATGCAAATAATCTCAATTCTCCTATCACAAGTGTAAGCCAGAGTGGATATGACGTGAAACCAAGTACAATTTCAGCTAAAATGTACACAGTTAAGTATCTAGTTCTTACCACGTAATTCGAAAGTCCATGCAGCCAAATGTAAATATTCTCCTATCACAAGTATAAGACAGATTTGATGATTTGCTACAAACATGATCATGAACACATTGTCAGGGACACTTCAAGTAATTGGCGAACAGGGTGGAAAATGTTCCACTGCATATTTAGCACTGGAAATAGAGATGATCAAAATGAGAGTTCGGTAAAACCACACTAAGGTGCAAACTCCAGGACGTGCCAATATGAACCTTTCCACGTATGATGACTATACCTACTGGCTCACACAACAATTCATCACATAAATACAAGAGAAAAAATAAAGGAAAAGAGTGATACAAAGTACTCCCTCCGTTCGTAAATACAAGAAGTCCAAGCTTTGTCCTAAGTCAAACTTCTTCAAGTTCCAACAAGTCTTTAGAAAAATCTACTAACATCTACGATATCAAAGAAGTATACTATGAAAATAAATATCATGATGGATGTAATAGAACTAATTTAGAGTTGTAGATGTTGGTAGATTTTTCTACGAACTTGGTCAAACCTGAAGAAGTTTGACTTGATACAAAGCTAGGACTTCTTATATTTAGGCACTGAGGTAGTAATAAATAATGCACTGCTTTCACAACAATTAAATAGTTAATCTCTTCAAACAAAGATGCCGCAGAAAGTTCTCATAAAATTCAGGATGAACAAGCTCATAACCATGACATGCTTTCTTTTCTACTAAGTGGTGACATGAGGATATGAGGACACACGAATGAAATTATCAGCTTCATCAGGTCTTAGCAACAAGCAAAGCAGCACGTAACAGACATACTACAGCGGATAACAAACATCCGGTTGGGCAAGAACACTAATTTGATTTACCAGCTTACTAGGCGTAGTGAAAACAGTAATATGCGGTACCAATTTTCATAGGTTGCTCTTGGAGTCTTGGTTCATGTAAATCTGAATCTAGTAGGCATTTCCCCTCTGCAAGCAGCTGCATAGTCTTCAGCGAGGTGCGGTGCAGCTTCCTTGTGAGGGCATATGTACTTCTCCAGGAATACCTTCTCGCTGATCAAGACTGTTTTACAGTAGTCCCGGTTGTGATCTAGCAGTCCATTTGCCTTGAGAAACTTTACAGCATAGTACCTGGGTCTGCTCCGGCCCTCCAGGCTATAAGTGACCAAACACGGCCGATGAGCAATGTATGCCGGTTCGAGCCCCGCCTCAGAGATGAAGAACTCAGACCTACTCTGCAGTACGTCCTTAGACCTCCTCAGCAACGTTGGGGCCTTAGAAATAGCAATGCGTGTCTCGGCATCCGACCACCTGAACGTCTTCTTCAAGTATTCCACTTTGCAAGCTATTTTCTCCTTGCTCAGGAAAGCGACGGCATACAGCGCGTATTTGAACATCCCAGTGCAACGCGGCACACCAAGACCTTCGGCCAGTGCCGCCATCGCCCGAACACGCGACGGGTTGGTGCTGAGCATCATTGGCACAGGGGTGGATAGGTTGACAATGTCAGAAGGACGTAGCCCACACTCCCGCAGGAAGGCGACGTTGGGCTTGACCGTCTTCTCAGGGTCAGCGCCGAGGAGGTAGCTGGCATGATAGAACACCTTCTGGAGCCTCTCGAATGAGCCGAACAAGGGCAGGTAGTACTGCAGCTTGGAGACGATGGATCTGGAGCGGGAATGGCAACCGCCGAGCAAGAAGATGCGCGCGATCTCAGAACGCGACAGGCCGAGGCTGGTGAGGTCGGCGACGATAGCGCCCAGGGTTTTGTCCACGCCGGCGCAGAGGAACCGCGGGTCCCTGACGACGACGGCGGCGATGTCGGCGCTGGAGAGACCGAGGCCGGAGAAGAAGGCGACGACGGCGTCGGGATTGGTGGGGGACTTGAGGTGGGAGAGCTTGGCGGAGGCCTTGAGCGCCTGGGCACGGGTGAGGCCGCAGGTCTCCACCAGGTAGTCCTCCACGGCGAAGCTAGGGTTTGGGGAAACGGCAGGGGCGACCGCGGCCGCGGAGAGGAGGCGGTGTAGACTAGAGGAGCCAGAAGAGGCGGGGCGCGAGGAAGAGAGGAGGCGAGTGAGGATGCAGGTTCGGAGGCCGAGCATGGCGCCTGCGCCGGCGCCGGCGCGGAGAGAAAGATCTCCGGTGGGTCTATTTGGGAATGAAAAGAATGGCGGCTGCGAATAGGTTCATGTGATTGCATTTTCCTTTAAAACTTATTCCCTCCATTTCTAAATACAAATATAAAATGTTTTTTTTGTCTTAAATCAAATTTCCTAAAGTGTGACCAAGTTTATACGAAAATTTATAAATGCGTACAACTTTAAATTAGTTTTAACTCCATCATGATACATATCTTCACGATATACTTATTGATATTGTTGGTCAAATTTCAAAAAAAAAATCACTAAGAAACGTAAATTTTATATCGTACACGTGGATGAGTTTAGTAGTAATCACTTTGTACCAAACATATATGGACTATTCAAAGATCCTGTTTATGTTTCCACATAATGGCTTTTTAGAACACACTGTGGATTAAGGCCTCTTCTTCACTACGCACCAGAGGGAAGTTCTGGAGTAAACTTGAACTAAGCCTGAACATTTCGCAGGCAGTGAGAAAACTGTAAAAGACCCAAATGGCTTCAGGGCTGGCAATTGTTCAAGGACAAACATAGCATTTTCAGAGTATGGGTAACTAGCCTGAATGAGCAGCTCTAATCTGTATCAAATAGCTCCACAAGTGGATTTAATTATGCTCGAGTCAACGCCACCACATACCTAGGGGCAAAAATATATGTCGTCCAATAGAAGGGTTTTGCTGAGAGCGAACAAATGCAACTCAACTCACTTGATGTATAAAGTTTTGAGATCAGATGCCATTAGGCCATTCATTCAGAAATAGAAGAGAAAAAATAAAGGAAAGAATGGATACAAATTAGTAAGCCATGGCCTGCTTTCACAACAGTTTTTCTCTTGCAAACAAAGCTACTGCAGAAAGTACGAAGATTTTCAGCTTAGGAGAACTGGAGCAAGCAACCAAAAAACATTAGATCAAAACTGCATCCTAGGCAGTGATGAAACACATCGTGGCCATCAACAGATCGAAGTTTGCACTGCACGAAAAAAGAAATAGGGAGTTATATCATCTTCATGGACAAAATGGGAACCTTCTTTCATGTTAAGATAGACCGAGGAGCACTGAAAATATGTAACAGACACTATAGAGAGGATAACTGGTATCTAATTGGGCAAAGAACACTGAAAAAGGAATTAGCAGCTCACTGCGTGGAGTTAAAACTTTGTCGCTTCATATACAGTTATACATTTTCATGCCAGGTTCATGGTTCATGTAAATCTGAATCTAGTAGGCACTTCGCCTCTACAAGCGGTTGCATAGTCTTCAGCAAGGAATGGTGCAGCTTCTTTGTGACGGCATATGAACTTCTCCATGAATAACTTCTCACTGATCATTAGTGCAGCATAGTAGTCCCGGTTAGGCGCTAGCAATACATTTTCCTTGAGTAACTTTACAACATAGTACCGGGGTTTGAGGTGGCCCTCCAGGTTGTACAAGAGCATTACTGGCCGACGAGCAATGTACGCCGGTTCCAGCCCCGCCTCGGAGATGAGGAACTCGGACCTACTCTGGAGCTTGTCGTTAGACCTCATCAGCAAGGATGGAGCCCTAGAAATAGCAATGCGTGTCTCGGCATCCAACCACCTGAACGTCTTCTTCAAGTTGTCTAATCTGGCAGCCACCTTCTCCTTCCGGAGGTACGCGACAGCTTGCGTTGCTTCCCGGAACAGCCCAGAGCCACGGGGCACACCTATGGCTTGGGCACATTCTGCCAGCGCCCGGACGCGGCCCGGATTGGTGGTGAGCATCCGCGGACTAGCGATACACAGCTTGGCAATATCGCAAGCACCTAGCCCACACTCCCCCAGGAACGCCACATTGGGCTTGACCACCCTTTCGTGATCGAAATTCAGGAGGCAGGAGCTGCGTTTGATCGCCCGGAGGAGGATCTCGTAGGAGCCGAGGAGGGGCAGCAAGTAGGGCAGCCTGGAGACGATGGATTTAAGGCGTAAGGTGACGCTGGAGTGCAAGAAGAGGCGGGCAATCTCGGAGCGCGATAGACCGAGGCCGCTGAGCTCGACGACGATGGGGGCCAGGGTTCTCTCCACTTTGGCGCAGAGGATCTTGGGGTTCCTGGCGACGGCTGCGGCGACATCGGCGCTGGAGAAGCCAAGGCCGCCGAGGAAGGCGACGACGGCGTCGGGCTTGGAGGGGGACTTGAGGTGGTAGAGCTTGGAGGAGGCCTTGAGTGCCTGGGCCCGGAGAGGCCGCAGGTGTCGACCAGGTAGTCCTCGACGGCGAAGCTAGGGTTTGGGGGAACGGCGGCCGCGGAGAGGAGGCGGCGGAGAGAGGGGATGGGGGAGGTTGGTGGAGGGGAGAGGAGGTGGGTGAGGACGCAGCTTCGGAGGCAGAGGCGGAGGCGGTGCATAGCGTCGCAGGCGTCGCCGGAGGGAATTCCGGCGAGTCGGGAAATGAGCACTGAGTACGGTGCACTGTGGTGCGGGGTACCGGTTGAAGATTTTTTTTTTCTTCTAACCCGTACTCTCTCACATCCAAAATAATCGGGAAAGGTTAAAATCTGAAAAGTTTTCATCTCAACCCTACGATCTCGAACGGACACGTCAGATGAGAAGTGGGATGGCACCCAGCCACTTAACGTGTTTTACAGAAAAACCCCCATCATATATCCTTCTTCTTCTTCTCCTGCCTCCTACTCATCTCAAGACGAAAGAAGAAATAAAGACCTAAGCTTCGCCCAGCGAGACGAGACGGCCGCTGCCGCCGTTGCCGTCCGCCTGCGACGGATGTGCTATCCAAGAAAATCTCTCCGCCCTGTGCGCATCCCTACCCCACAGAAGTTGAGGCTGCACCCTACGCCTTGTGCGCCCCCCTCCCCCTCCCTCACAGCTGTTGGGGTTGAGGTGGGTCCGCCCTTCCATGACGGCGAGCCCCTCCCAGCCGCTACCGTCGAGATGCTGCGGACATCCCAGATGCTTCCATTGGTGTTGGTCTGTCATGGTGAGGAACTGAGAATGGATGTTGGGTACTGAACATTCCCTCCCAACCCCTCCGTGCTAAAGAACTCCTGAACATGATTTACTTATGTTGTTAAACGGTGATTAACTGATAAGAAAGAACATGGTTCGTAATATAGATTCTTGAGCTACTAATGTTGTCCACCATTGACAGATTTACATGTGGTGTCAAGACTCAAGAAGGATCAGTGCATTTTCTTCACAGCTATGAGGCACTGGACTGTTGATGCATGCCTGGAAGGTGTCTTTGGACTGAATGCAATGAAGAAAACAGAAAGGGGGGACTGGGACAAGGAGAGAGGACCCCATGGAGAACTGAATATTTTATGAACTCGTTGAAGAGAAATTGATTCCACTTTGTATACTGAGTTGTTGAGCAGTAAGGAGTGATGTAAACTTTTCTCCTGTTGTTGGTTTAATATTTTGTTTCAGTTTCAGAACTGAGTAGTGACTCACAGATGTGTGGAATATACTTGTAATGGGAACATAAGCATATAAACAGGCTGGGCCCTTCTGATCTACTTGACTAATGTATGCCTCTTTTTTTGTGTGTATATATCTTAATTTCTGAAGATGGAGAAGAGAAAATATGATCTTTTGACAAAGTCCGAAGTAACTGAATAGCAGTGTGCAACCTATTTCAATATGGAGAAGAGAAAACTATATACTACATGACTACCATTTTGATACATAAAGAGTAACATAGATTGAGTACATAAACCACTGGAGAACTTGTAGTTATTCCGGAAATTCAGTTTCTGAAGACAACAAACAGTAGCAGGCAAACCAAAGAAATTTCTCAAAATTATCAGTTTCAGAAGACAAACAAATCATATTCAGTTTTAATGTGTCTCTCCAAATATGAAGCTGAAGTTGGTTCCATGATAGCTGGAGCCGGGGCTCGATGCCGGCCAATGACTCCAAATATAAAGCTGAAGTTGATTCCATGGCGGATTAGCATCGACGGAAATGGTTGGGAGGGGCTCACCATCGTGGAAGGACGGACCGAAATCAACCACAACGGCTATGAGGGCGTTGCACAGGGAGGAGGGCGCAGCCGTCGCGGCCGGACAGCAACGGCGGCTGCGGCCATGTCGGACTCTCGCTGGGCGATGGGGTGATGCTTAGGTCTGTATTTCTTCTTTCGTTTTGAGATGAGCAGGAGGGTATTTGATGGGGTGTTTTCTGTAAAACACATTTAAGTGGCTGGATGCCATCCCACTTCTCATCTGGTGCGTCCGTTCGAGATTGTACGGCTGATATGAAAAGTTTTCAGGTTTTCACCAGGAGAGAGTTTTCACCCGATACTTCCCCCGGTAGGAGATTTAATATAGAGTTAGTAAATCTGGTGTCACCTTCATATTTTTTTTGAACGAAATTTCGATCCTCCCTCTCCCTCCCTCCGCTTTTACCAGCCGATTTATTTGAGCAGCAATGTCCAATTATACCAAGCGTCTTGGTCTTTGTGCGCATGTAGCAGGCGGCCATTAGTCCCACAACCTCATGCTTGGCGAATCAGCGATGAATCCATCGCAATTGATTGGGCAACAAAATCAAAGAAGCCAATGAACGGAATGCAAGTGGGGCCAAGCGATGTGGGAGTTTCATCCAAAAAGCAAGTGCTCGGTAGTGCTTTGGTACCAAAAACGCCAACTAAATGCGGATGGAGGGTGTAGATCATACGGATACATAGAAAGAAGGTGAGAGAGAGGAACATGAAAAGAGAAGGAAAAAAGTGGAATCCGCCGGCACGTCGCGGCAGAGGTTTGCAAAACTTTATTCTCAAAACACACGGAGTTTCCGGTTCTCCCGATTGCCCAGCAGAACACACCTTGGGCTTCCACCATTAAGAGTTTGCAATCAGGACAAAACCTACCGGACCAAATGAAATATTGCCATTCAGAACGAGAGATAAAATAGAATGGCCATACATCCACGGACCCTCTTCTCAAATTCATTTGTCTTAAAAACCTGCAAATGACCAACCCCCAAATAAATGATCAATTCTCCCCAAAATTGCAATTTCTTCACTTTCTATTTTCATTGTAAGCAGCTTTTCATATTCCTTTAACCCTATATACAAAAAGACCATCGTGCCCCTGCGCATCCCCACAAACAGAGTCAGCACTCTCGGATCCCCACCGGCTCCGGCCTGACGTCGCTCCCATCTCCGGCCGCCGTGCGCCCAAACCCCCCAACATCCCGGCGGCCGTACGGCGAGATGGCGCGCGACCGCGGTGAGCCGGCTGCCGTGCGCGTCTACACGGTCTGCGACGAGTCCAAGTAACGGCCTCCCCCCGAACCCTAACTCCCCAGCCTCTCCCCCATGCCGCTGATCCATTCCTTCTTCCTCCCTTCCCGCTCTGCTAATCGTAGATTTGTTCAATCGCTTGCAGGTACCTCATCGTCCGGAACGTGCCGTCCCTCGGGTGCGGCGATGAGCTCGGCACCCTGTTCTCCACCTACGGCCCGCTGGAAGAGTGAGCCCAGCAATGGCCTAACAAAAATTCACTTCTTATTCTTCCATCTTAGTTTGGTCTCACCGTTCTTGCCATTTTGTGTGTCTGCGTGTTTCTTTGCGTTCAGGTGCACGCCCATGGACGGCGAGGACTGCGAGGAGTACACCGACGTCTTCTTCATCAAGTTCTCGCAGGTCAGCAACGCGAGGTGATGTGTATGCATGACTTTTGCTCTTCTGTGTTGCATTGGCGATCAATGGGTGGCTATGGTTTACCGCTCTAGTCTTGTGTTTGTGGGGCAGGTTTCAGATGCTCTTTTTCAACTGTAAAACTAGGTGTCGTGGATAAGCTTTTCTTGCGTTTATGCTATTGTCTGATTCGGCAGTTACATTTATGAATTTGTCATTGAAGGGTGTGTGTAGCATGTTGATCTGTTGGGCAATCAATCTTTCATGTTTATGTAATTGAGCGGAAATAAATTGAGGTTTGTTATTCAGCGCAATTTGTGGATGTGACTGTGGAAAGGGCGACCTGGGTTTAGACTTTGCAGAAAAAAAATTCAGTAAGGACAGTATTCTTTGATGTTCGTATGAGTGCTTGACTTTGGTTTACCAGTTGTGAATCAAAGGAAGGATTGGATTATTTCCTGGACCTTAGTTGAGGTTTAAATTTAGTTCAGGTCTTGTAGTCCAGTCTTTGGCACTTGGGCAGCAGCTTTCAAGCCAATGGCTGCCCCAACCGTGTGTGTGGTGTGCTGTCTCTCTCTCTCTCTATCTATAGAATTTAGATTTACTAGGAGTATCTTTTATTGAAGGTGTGGAATTGGCTCTGTCATGTTGCAGGTTTGCAAAGCGAAAGTTGGATGAATCTGTATTTCTTGGCAACCGGCTGCAGGTGTCATACGCACCTCAGTTTGAGAGTGTTTTGGATACCAAGGAGAAACTGGAAGTTAGGCGAAAAGAAGTCCTCAGCCGGATAAGATGTATGGTTTAATTCTTAGAAAATAGAATCTGCATGTAGTACTGTGATGAAAGATGTAATCAAAAGATAAATCTGGGGTTATTAGCATTGTTAGTATATTATCCTTGGTACTCAAGTAGATGGATTTAGATATTTGCTTGCATTTTCAGCACCTGCTGGAAGCAGACCTGAAGGGGTATCTCAGTATTCTCTGGGCCAGGGATCGTCTAGCGGGAACTCACACCATCATATGAGCTCCAATAAGAGGTTAATATTTCACATATTGGCACTCGTTTGCATTCTTTATTTGGTTTTCTGGTGTAAAACTGATAAGTAAAAGTTGGTCGTAATTTACTTGTCATATGACAGAACTGATATTGCTATAATGATTGATTCTGTCCTCTGATTTTAATATGGACAGTCATACTATGGTTAGCTTGGCTACATTGGGATGTGAAAAGGACATTAATAACTATAAGGTGCAAACTAGTTAAGAGGATTTATTAGATGACACGTGCATTTACTTCTTATGCCAAGTTTCTGTGTTCGGGGTGCATCAATTTTGATATTCCGACGTGGCAGTGTCATCCAAGATTTGATTTCTTCCTGTTAGGGAATATATTCGGTCATATACAGCCTTATTCTTGTGAAGTACTTTTGTATGCGGAACTACGCTGCTTACTTCATAGCCCAGAACAACACCACCTGTCTGTTCTCAGAGAAAAAGGCTAGGCGATTGCTCCGCTAAAGTTTCATCTCATTATATTCAGGGACTATACGCAGGCAATGCACGCTTCTCATATCAAAGATGCTCGTTTCAGTCATGTGTCCTCTAATAAGGTATGTATAGTATTAAAAAAATACGTTGTTTAGGCTGAAAGCCAAGGAGTTTTTCATTGAGAAAAAAAATGTGGCATTCTGTCAGAAGACGAGGTCGTGCTATAAGGCAACTTTATCGAAAACTATAGGAGGAAACTTTGATCAATTAGGACACATTAGTACCAGAAAACCAATATTAGTGCACTAGCTGATGCAGTGTACCTGACAAGGGAAAAATCTGTAACTATTTGGAACTATAATCGTCCTGTTATGTAATGTAAGATATCAGTCTTTAGGAGTTCCTGAGATATACCTTTTCCCTTTCATGGCTTGTGATTTTCTTTGCATTGATAAAATGTTTTCTGATCAATTTATGGAAAATATGCTTTTCAATTGTAGGACTATTTTCCATCTGAGTCAATGAATGCAACCGTAAATCTTGTCAGGGAAAAGCTTGATCAGGTAAGAGTATATGTGTTTTGTACCATTTTACATGCAACAGCCACAGTTATAAGCTAAACGTTCTATTTTCAAAATAACAGATACAATCTGGCAGTGATAATTCTAATGCTGTCACTGCATCCAAGAAACCGAAGGTTGATAACCGTAGACGTATTTGAATCACTGGATGATGCAGATGGTGTGTTAGGAATTACAGTGTTTTTTTTCACTTTTAGCCTTTGTTTTGTGCATTTGGTATGTCATCATTTGCGATAGGTTTTTTAGTGATATATGTTTCAGAGAAAGGATGTATTTGTAATGATAATGTGATAATGTTGGGCTGAGCAACTGTCTATATGATCTGTTTTTCCTGCGGACAATCGTATTTTGAATTTCTACGGTTGTCCTGATTGAACTTTAACAGTCTCTTGCTGTTTGAAGTAACATTGGTTTGGAGTAAAATTGCCTCCTACAGCAACCATTGGCTGACAAAAGTAACAAATGGAAGTTCGATGTAAACGAAGAGGAGTAACTGTGATCCAAGCACTTGCCTTTTCATTTACCTTAAACTATCTTTTCATAATAGTCAACTCATCATCATGTAAGCCACAGAGGAAAGTGGTTAGTAATGAAAGGTGTGAAGACCTTTTCTTGTATTGTAGTATCTGCTAAATACTATATTTGCTAAAGAAAAAGGGGCATCTGCCAAGACAATACAATTATTATCACCTCCTGTATTGTTGCAACTTATGTGATGGGATGTCTTTTTTTTTTCTTTTCTTTAGGGATGATGTAGATGGGAATGCTGAAAATCAAGGGGGCAACTTTTAATGAGGTGTAGCTAGGCATGTGCCAGTCGAGGTGCTAGCATAGCATGTCTGTCCTGATGAGTGGTTGCTGATGTGATGTCTCTGGTTGCAACCAAAACAAAATCCAAGCCTCTCATCAGGCTGCTTTCTGCTTCTTCCAAAAAACTGCTTTCTACTTCTTCCCGGAAAAGAAAGAAAAAGAAATGGCATAGTTATGTTACAAGAGGTTTTAGAAAAAACTTTTGCCCCCACTTTGTTGACCCATCATTCCCAGGAGCATTAGTGAACTGTTCGAGTTAAAAATAAAAAGAGTGAATGGTTATGTTGCTTACAACTTTATTATGTCACACAAGAAGAGATCTTATAACTTTTGTCCTTGCTACTTTTTTGACCCACCATTGGTAGTTGTAGGAGCATCAGTGAGTGCTCGGAGAGAGAAAAAAAATACACAAGTCAATCGATGATCTCTTAAATAAATCCTAAATGAGAGATCTATTTTTCTGATGTTGTTATCTTCTCGTTATGCCCTATTTAATTCATCTTTACCCGCCACACCTATTTTTGGAGTTTAGCGAGGATCATTGTCTTATCTTCCAGTGTACATGCATTCATTCACTCTTCTTTTCGGAGCGAGGGAGCGAGAGAGGGATCACACAAGCATATTTCATTCATTGTGGTAGGGGTAGGCAAAACAGAAGAAGAGGGAAGCAAGCAAAACAGGAAATTTGAAAAACTTATCCAAAATCCATCGAAATGGGAAAAAAAACATTAATAGCCCGAAAAAGGGAAGCAAAAGAAGAGGGAATCCGAAGGGGAGACAGAACAAGGAAGAGAAGAAGAAGAAGCGGGTGGGTGGCACGACACGACGTCGGCTGTCGAGCGAGAGCGAGCGACCGCAAACCGCCCTCCCCGATCCGCCGGCACCGGTCGCCGGCGAGCTTCGCGCCCATTCCAGCCCCCGCGCTGAGCCCTAGATCTCGGCGGGGGATCCGAGATCTCCCCCGTCTCGGCGGCGGGAGGGGGGCGCGGGGGGAAGAAGATGGCCGACGACCAGACCGACGCCGACTTCTTCGACAAGCTCGTGGACGACGACGACGACGACGACGCCTTCTCCCCCGCGCCTGCCTCCAAGGCTGCGCCGGAGGAGGAGGAGCTGGCTCGAGGCGTCTCTGGCCTCAGCCTCGCGGACGAGGACGAGCCCGCGCCGGTGAGGGAGCGGGAGCTGGCGGCACCGCGTCCCGCCGCGGAGGGTGGGTCGCCGGGGTCCGGGAAGGGCGCCGTCCACACCACGGTCAAGCAAGCGCAGTGGGCTTCCTTCGGGGGCGGCGAGGGCGACGACGGGTTCGATCCCTTCGGCGATCTCTCGGCGGGGGCAGCTGGGGAGGAGTTCCTCGGGAGCTCCGTTGTCGGCAGCAGCGTCGGGGCGTCGGATCACGGTTTCCTCGGCGGGAGCAGCCGGAGCTTGACCACCGAGGTGGCGAAGGATCAGGAGGGCGTTTTGGGGGGCAGTTCGAACCGGAGCGCGGATGACGCGGCGCAGCTCGAGAGACACGGTAGTGGCGGCACGGTGGATTCCGGGGATCCCAAGTATCTGGAGAGCGTTTACCCCGGGTGGAAGTACGACGAGGCGACGCAGCAGTGGTACCAGGTGGATGGTTCTGAGACAGCTGGGTATAGTGCTCAGGTGGAGAGTGGCAGTGAGAATGTGCAGCAGCAGCAGTTTGGTGTTTCTTACTTGCAGAATTCGGCGCAGGAGGCGCTGGAGACGATCGCAGAGGAGGGCACCGCCGCAGGGAGTGTATCGGCATGGGGGCAGGAGGGCGCTTCCGAGTACCCAGCCAACATGCTTTTCTACGCGGAGTACCCAGGGTGGTACTTTGATACCAACACACAGGATTGGCAATCGCTCGAGTCGTACCAGCAGGCCATCACGCAGGCCAGGGCGGGTAATGCTGCTGTTCAGGACGGTGCAAACCGTGGCGTCGTTGCACCTTCTGGTGGGTTTAATTATAATCTCAATCAAACTGAAGGTCTTGCTGTCCACAATCAGGTGGCCCAACATAACTCCTTCGCAAATAGCTATAGCCAGCAGAGCCAGTGGCAGACAGAAGCATTTGCTAATGGTATGCAACCTGAAAGTGTCACGAATAGTCTGGCAGGTAGTTTCTATGGTCCTGATCAGCATGTGAATGCTGAATCTTTCAGTTCCTCCACAAATCATCAGGTTGGTTTTAACACAGCTGAAATCTCCACAAGTCATTATGGCGACAACAAGAGCTTAGAATTTTCAAGTCCCCAGAGTGCCTTCAACACAATCGGTAGTCAACAAGCCAGTTACAAGGGGTTCGAACCTTCCAAGGGTTACCAAACCAGTCATAAGGTGCTCGAACCATCCACAGGTAATCAGGGCAGTTACAATGCATTTGAACCCTCTACTGATCACCACCAGGGAGGTTACAAGGGTTTCACACCTTCCACAGGTCACCAGGCTGGTTACAGGGTATTCACCCCTTCCACGGTTAACCAGGCTGGTTACAAGGAATTTGGTGCTTCTACAGACCATCATACTAAGGGATTCGAACCTCCCTCAGGTCACCAGGCTGGCTACATGGGATCCCAACCTCTTACAGGTCAACAGGATGGTTACATAGGATCCCAACCTTCTACAGGTCACCAGTCTAGTTACATGGGACTTGAAGCTTCTGCAAACCTGGGTTACGGTAATGCCAATGGTGTTGTCAGTACGCAAGGCTTTCTTCCATTGGGGAGTATGTACAACAGCCAGAGACAGGCTCATGCAAACACCCAAGCACACTTGTCTAACAGCTATGTCGGTACTGAGAACTCCATGAACTTCTCTCAGCAACAGTTTGGTGGTTCAAATGCTTCACATATGCAATTTGGTTACTCCCCGCATGAAGAGAGGTCATCGGCTGGACGCCCACCTCATGCTCTGGTTGCTTTTGGGTTTGGAGGGAAGCTTGTAGTTATGAAAGATACAAGCTCAGTAGACATGAACTTTAACAGTGGAAATCAGGTGTGCTTATATTTTCCTATGCAACATATTTTAATAACCAAGCAAGATCATAAATTTTATTTTAAGTAACTAAGATATTTTGTTTTGGCAATTCAAGACGAGTTCTAGCGGAACAATGTCAGTTCTTAATTTATCAGAGGTTGTCTTGGATAAAGCTGATGCCTCAAGGATCAGTGATGGCAGTGCACTTAGTTACTTCCATGTTTTATGTCGCCAAGCTGTTCCTGGTCCTCTTGTTGGTGGAAGTGCCGCATCAAAAGATGTAAACAAATGGCTTGATGAGATGATTGCATGGTATGAATCTTCCACCAGTGACCAGAGAGTTGATCCTCGCAAGTTGCTTATTTCATTGCTGAAGATACTATGTCAGCACTATGGGAAACTACGTGCACCTTTTGGGTCTGACCTATCACAAGAGGTGCTTTCTTCACTGTACTTTGTTGCAGTTATAGTTGTACTGTTATTTCTCCATGTTCTATTGTGTGGACCGTTCCCCTTCCAGATGAATAACTTTTATCAGAAGGAGGATGCCCATAGTGCATGTTCTACTTGATCAACCCTCGTCTTGTGGTAACGTCATATAGTGCAAGGAAATTAATACTATTGATATGATAGACATTTCTGAATGGTTATGATAGATGCGTTAGACTTACATTTTATAAATTCGGTTTGCATAATATTGCATTGGCCGTATCATAAGTTACGATTCTACATTATGCCCTGGCTGTACTGTACGACTGTACCTACTGACTACTTGTTTCATGGTCCTCCTTAGGCTACTATTAAAAATGATACCTTTCAAGGTTTAAGAACATTCTTGAGCTGGCTTCTGTCAACAACTTTATTAAATTATACTACCTCCGTCCTAAAATACAAGGCATATTCCGTTTCCTTGCTTGACTTCATTTTTTATCTCCGTCCTAAAATACAGGGATGATCTTAAGTTTAGCTGAATGGTTAAAGTTATCTTGTACTGTAGCATATATCATGTGGAACCTTGCCTGACTTCATTTTTTCTTCTTTTATTTAAGAGCATTAATTAATTGGTTATTTTTTAGCACTGTCATGTGGGATAATTTGACTTTCTATAACCTTTGCCCGCCTGATTCTTTGTTTGAATTCTTGATAATAGGATACAGATGGTCCAGAGATGGCCGTAACTAAGCTATTTTCATCTTGTAAGAGAAGTAGTGCTGATATGGGGGATTTTGGATCCAATGTTCGCTTCATGAAAAATATTCCCTCCGAAAGCCAGATGCAGGTAGTTCTTACTTATATTCTCTGTCATGCCATAGTCAAATGTTCCCCAGTTGAGGCAACTACTTTCCTTGAAGGCTGTTGCACAAGAGGTCCAAAATCTTCTAGTTTCTGGCAGAAGAAAAGAGGCTCTTCAATGTGCTCAGGAAGGTCAGCTCTGGGGGCCTGCAGTCATTCTTGCTTTACAACTTGGTGATAAGGTTTGTTTGACTTAACATAAGCCTTTTCATTCGTCTGTTAACTGTTTCCATTTCCCTAAATCAGTTTTTTTCCTTGTTCTTTTGACCGGTGGTGCAGTTCTACGTGGATACTGTGAAGAAAATGGCTCAGTGCCACTTTATATCTGGGTCACCTTTGCGGACATTGTGCCTTCTTATTGCTGGACAACCTGCCGATGTTTTCAATGTAGAGAACAACAACAACATCAACTATGGAACACTAGGTGCATCCCAACAGCCTATGGAGGTAATTACTTAGTTAATGATTCCTTTACTTGCCAGATGCATCGTTGTTTTCAATATTTAATGATTATTTTATAGTTTAGAGCAATAGAAAGATTTGCCCCTTACCCTTTTTTGTGTAGGCTTTGCCTGTCTCATTGTAATGTAAGAGAGTAAGTAGTTGTAGCATGTCACCCCATTGGGGTATGCATGGTTATTTCTCATTTATTCTTCTTGGAGCTGGTGCTTCATCAGTCTGTAACGTATCATGGGGTTTGGACAGATATTATGAAATGGAAGGTGTGATATGTTATCATTGATTGATTACTGCAGTGCCACAAACTTCTCAAAGTTACTTAGCAATGATTGTCTTTTTACTACATTGATGATACATTGAACGTATCAGTTTCCCCAGCTTTTAAATTGTCCTGGCTTTCTGTTTAATTCATGACTGAGTTCGTAACTTAGTATTTTCTGGGACAGCCTAGTCCTAATGGAATGTTGGATGACTGGGAAGAGAATTTGGCTATAATAACTGCTAATAGGACAAAAGGAGATGACCTAGTTATTACCCACCTGGGAGATTGCCTTTGGCAAGAGAAAAATGAGGTTTGTATGATCCGTATTTGCAGATATATTTGTCCCCTTTACCTTTTTGTGATCAAGTACCTTACAGAACTATTGGATACAGGTTGCGGCTGCTCACTCATGCTACTTAGTCGCTGAACTAAATATTGACCCATACTCTGAAAGTGCTAGGTTATGTCTCATTGGTGCAGACCACTTGAAATGTCCTCGAACATTTGCCAGCCCTGAAGCTATTCAGGTCTGTACAATTTTGTCATTACCTACAAGATGTTAGGCAGGATTATGCATAATACATCTTGTTCTTTTTTCTGCCATTCTCTACTCTGGACTTATATATTTCAAATGCAGCGGACAGAAGTTTATGAATATGCAAAGGTGCTTGGCAATTCTCAGTATATCCTGCTACCCTTCCAACCATATAAGCTGATATACGCATACATGCTTGTGGAGGTAGGGAGGGTTGCTGATTCCTTGAGGTAGGTTGTTGGCTCATGATAGAGAATGACTCAATGCTTGCCCTAGACTCTGTGCTTGTACAGTTGACCAAACTAATCACCTTTTCAAGGTATTGCCAAGCTTCTATGAAGGTGCTGAGAGCTTCCGGACGTGCCCCAGAATTGGAAGCATGGAAACTATTATTTTCCTCCCTGGAGGATAGGATACGCACTCACCAGCAGGTACATTCTTACGACATTATAATATTGTTGATTCTGTTCTGCTCGATTCTGAATCCTGTTTTGCATTGTAACTGAGTGTTGCCTGTCTCACATTGATCATTAATACATTTGCTTATGTTTCTTTAGAGTGGATATGGAACAAATCTTGCTCCTGCGAAACTAGTTGGGAAGATATTTACCTCGCTTGATAAATCTATATCCCGCATGATGGGTACACAGTCTGCTCCACCTCCACCATTGCCACAGGGCTCAGTTAGTGACAAGGAGCTCTATTCAGCACCTGCAGTTACAAAATTTGTAAATAGTCAATCTGTAATGACTATGTCATCATTAATGCCGTCCCCTTCAGTGCATTCTATAAGTGAGATGGCAGAGAACAGTGGTGTCACTGGCAGGAAGCTGGCACACAACAGAAGTGTTTCTGAACCAGACTTTGGCAAAACCCCGAAAGAGGTATGTATGTCTAATGTCTTACATAGAGGTACCGATGGAGGTAGCAGTTTCTAGTTTGTGGATGTTTGCCTAGGAATATCTTCTAATTGTCTGTTTCCACTTCATATTGAATAACTCTATTAGGGTGCACGATCAGATAATACACAGAGCAGTGCATCAGGATCAGGTAATTCACGATTTGGTTGGATTGGCTCCACACTGCAGAAGACAATGGGCTTTGTTTCAAAATCCCGCCAGGTACTTACGGAATTATGAAAATCGAGTATCTCCACCACTTTATTCGCTTTCTCTTGTCAATGTAGCATGGCTAATCCCAAGATCCTGTTTATGTTCCAAAGGCAAAATTAGGGCAACAGAACAAGTTTTACTATGATGAAAAGCTGAAGCGTTGGGTAGAGGAAGGTGCTGAGATTCCTGCTGAGGAGCCTCCCCTGCCTCCACCTCCGACAAAATCCTCCTCATACCAAAATGGCATGCCAGACTATAACTTAAATGGTCCTGCTAGTGGAATCCACACTCCCAATGGATTGACAGAACGGAGATCTCCAAAACATTCAGATCATGGTTCTGGGATGCCACCAATTCCGCCCAGCCAGAACCAGTTTTCTGCTCGTGGACGGATGGGTGTCCGGTCTAGGTATTTCAGTACTGACATTTGCTTCCAGTTCTGCTTCTTCCTTTTGCTGTGAACAGGATAACTCAATTATTTGTGCCTTTTCTAGATATGTGGACACATTCAATAAGGCTGGTGCAACTGGTGCAGCCCAGTCTTATAACAAACCAGTTGCTTCATCTGTGACACCACCAACTGGTGCCAGGTTCTTTGTGCCCAACGCAGCAGCTGTTTCTGCAGAGCAGATGCCTAGTCAACCACCGGAGATGCGAGGTGAGACCTTCCGTCAGGATGAGCGTTCATCCTCGCCCCCAGTAGAAACGTCATTTTCGTCACCCCCACCAACTGCACAATTTTCAGCACCAATGTCATCTACCATTCAGCGGTATCCGAGCATGGACAACATGGCTCATCCGAATCAGGCGCCCTGGATGTCACCGGGCAGTAACAGCAGTTCATTCTCATCAAGATCACGAGCAGCGTCATGGAGTGGAACATACTCTGACCAATTTAGTGCCTCGGCAGGCGCTAGATCACCTGACGGACCTTCCGTTCCCTCGCCGCTCATGCCTGGAAGACCCTCACACAGTCGTTCCAACAGCAACTCATCTGTGCAGTTCAACGGTTTGGCAGAGGATCTTCATGAGGTTGAGCTCTGAGAGGTGACAGCTCAGCATGATTGATAGGTCATGATTCAAATCCACGCAACCTTGGTAAAACCGCAGTTCGTCCAGCAAACCCCAAGTGAGTTAAAAGGTGAAACGAGATGTTCACAGTAAATGACTGTGAATGCCAGGACCGGGATGGACCTCTCCAATTTTGAATGAAATTCTGCGGTCCGCACTAAAACCGAGGTACGCCGGTGCTGTACTACGCAAGTACAGTCTTGGTTTCGAGTATTTTGTAGCTATGTTTGTTGTTATGTTTAGAGCGCAGGAAAAGAGCTGGGTGTCCTCTTTTACATGTGAGAAGCAGCATGTGGATGCTATTGTTGTACAGATAATCCACCTCTGCCCCCATTCATTGAAACATATCCACCTCTGAATTTTATTTTCTTGTTCTGGAGAAGAATAGAATAGAAATGATCTATCTATTCTAGTGTAAGAAAGGAAGCTTGGCTACGTAGAAAGTGTTGTTGTTGTACTGTACTGTACTGCCCCATACCATGATATGTTATTCTTTGGAGATGTATCAATTTTCCCCTCTTAAAACGCATCAAAGAGCTCATTGCTTGGTTCTGATTTCATTCTATATATATGAGTGCTCTACCTTACCTGAGAATAATTTGTGAAACAATGGGGTTCATGATCATCAGAATTCTGAACAGTTCCAGGGGGACTAAATAAAGTGCGAAGTCATCCATTTTCTGATTGCAAACTTTGATTCTCTTTTTCAGACTTGAAAAAAAAATGATTTTACAAAGTTTCAAATTAAAGAAGCCCAGATATATGAAATAGGAGACGCCTCTGTTTAATGAAAACTAACCATTAGATCTGAAATAAACGTATCAGGTGAAAGATGGAACCTCTAAACACTATACTTTTTCTGAAATTGTGATTAGAGGTCTAAGGTTTTTTGGTCTTTCAATAAATACATTTAAGTGATTAGAGGTTACGCCTCTCTAGTTTGTTTATTTGAGATCTAATGGTTATGATTGAAAATTTTCAAATTTCACCGAACGAAGGTTTTCACCTATATGCCAATCTTGTGAAAGTCCCGATCAAAATTTGAGTATAATACACACATGTTTTTAGAAATTCGGAAAACAAGAAATAATTTTATTTTTTTGAAATTCTGAAAACAAAATAGAGTCGTATATAGGGAGCAGTTGTGTCACCGAGCTTGTGAAAATTCCCCACCGGCTTCTCACCGGAAACCCTTCCCTCGCCGCCGGCGCCATGCTGCGCCTCCGGAGCTGCATCGTCACACATCTCCTCTCTTCTCCCACTGCCTCTCCCATCTCCTCCCTGCGCCGCCTCCTCTCAGCCGCGCCTGCCGTTTCCACGAGCCCTAGCTTCGCCGTGGAGGACTACCTCGTCGGCACCTGCGGCCTGACCCGGGCCCAGGCGCTCAAGGCGTCCACGAAGCTCTCCCACCTCAAGTCTCCCTCCAAGCCCGACGCCGTCGTCGCCTTCCTCGCCGGCCTTGGCTTCTCCAGCGCCGATGTCGCCGCCGCCGTCGCCAAGAACCCCAAGTTACTCTGCATGGGCGTGGAGAGGACTCTGGCCCCCATGGTCGCCGAGCTCACTGGCCTCGGTCTATCGCGCTCCGAGATTGCCAGCCTCTTCTTGCTCTCCAGCGTCAAAATACGCCTTAGATCTATTGTCTCCAAGGTGCAGTACTACCTGACCCTCCTCGGCTCCTCCGAGAACCTCCTTCGGGCGATCAAACGCAGCTACTACCTCCTCACGTCCGATCTCGAAAGGGTGACCAAGCTCAATGTGGCGTTCCTGCAGGAGTGCGGGCTAGGTGCTTGCGATATTGCCAAGCTGTGCATCAGAGCACCGTGTATTCTCAGCATCAACCCGCAGCGTTTCCGGAAGGGGGTGGAATTGGCCAAAGGTCTAGATGTGCCCTGCAGCTCCGGGGCGTTCATCGACGCGCTGGAGTCTGTCACATACCTCAGCGAAGAGAAGATGGCCACACAAGCAGAGTACTTGAAGAAGGCGTTCAGGTGGTCAGATGCCGAGACACGCATTGCTATTTCTAAGGCTCCATCGTTGCTGAGGAGGTCTAAGGACATGCTGCAGAGTAGGTCCGAGTTCCTCATCTCCGAGGTGGGGCTCGAACCGGCGTACATTGCTCATCGGCCGAGTTTGGTCAATTACAGCCCGGAGGGCCGGACCAGACCCAGGTACTATGCTGTAAAGTTTCTCAAGGCAAATGGATTGCTAGATCTCGACCGAGACTACTTTAGTACAGTCACGATCAGTGAGAAGGTATTCCTGGAGAAGTACATATGCCCTCACAAGGAAGCTGCACCACACCTCGCTGAAGACTATGCCGCCGCTTGCAAAGGGGAAGTGCCATCTAGATTAAAATTTCCATGAACAAAGAACAGACAGAACACCCTTTGAAAATTGGTAACTGCCTAGTAAGATGGTATTTCACGTTAACAGCTCGTTTGGCAACCAAGAATTCATTTTATTTGATCAAAATGAAATGAAATCCAATTTTTGATAGGATTTCATTTGGTTGAATTTGAATTCCGGGTTGAAAAATCATGTTTGTCTGCCACATGGAATTGAAGAGTGAGAGACAATTCTAGAGAAATGATGTCTTTTAGGGAGGAACTGAGGCCAGTTATAGTGTGATTCCATGGAATTTGAGATTGAATTCATGTGGCTAATTCCGTGCCAACCAAACAAGTTGTTTTTTGGAATTCAAAATGAATTCTACAATTCTATGCCCAAATGATGGGTGCCAAACGAGATGTAAGTGTTCTTGCCTAACTGGATTTTCGTTATCTGCTATAGTATGTTTGTTACGTGCTGCTTTGCTCGCTGCTAACACCTGATGAAACTGATAATTTCGTATCCTTGATATCCTCATGACTCATGTCATCACTCAATACTGAAGAAAGCATGGCTTGTTTATGCGCTTGTTTATCCTGAAGTTTTATGAGAACCTTCTGCAGTATCTTTGTTTGAAGAGATTAACTGTTGTGAAAGCAATGCATGATTTACTACTTTGTATGACTCTTTTCCTTTTTTTTTCTTGTATTTATGTTATTAACTGTTGGGCGAGCCAGTTGGTATACTCGTCATACATGGAAGGTTCTTATTTCTACTCCATGGGCTGTCAACTTTCAATCATTTCAGGTCCCTGGGCTGTCCATGGGATCTCTACTACTTAGTACTCGCATATTTGATAATTGATACTGTATCTGGTAGTATCAAAAATAGAGGAACTGTGGTTTCACAACATTAGTTGTGCAGTAGCTTCTCAAAAGCGTTTAGCTTTATCTGTGCCTATAAGCTCACGAGCTGCAACAGCCATAATGTCCTGCTAATTGTCTTTAAGCAATACTAATAACCTCTGTTGCTCATTTTGGGAGTACCCAGCTGATTGTTTTGATGCTCTTAATAAGACGGTTGCTCGATGTGACGCCTGCATGCTAGGCATGTATCAAGTACCACCTTTCATCCCTTTTACTGGTAATTCTGTTCTTATTTCTGTTTTGGATTCAGTAACTCGTGTGAATGATTGTAGCATGACCAGTTGACCACTTGTGCTGCTCCAGGAAGGTAGATAAATGGATCAAATTCAAGTTGGAAATAGATTGGTGTTGATGAATTGTGCAGTGCGTTTCTTATTTAGGACAATTATTAGCACAAGAGTAGCATTTCGTCTAACAACATCGACATTGTAGCATTGGTTTCAGATGTATCAGCTGAAGTGCCAGAATCCAATTTTCGTTAATTTTCGTAAATTGGTGATTACTTGCGCCGTTTAATGGAATGTGCAGATACTCCAGTATGAATGTGTTTGTTGTGCAGACTGATACCAACAGGCAGATTGAAATTTGCAAAGAAATCCAGGAGCTGATCGTTCCAATTTTCTACTTGTGGCTAGCTATTGATTGCTACTTCAATTTTTGGTCAAAATTTGCTGGCTTTTTTTTTTAGAGGAAGGAGCCATGCTCCCGATTTCATTCAAGAAACCGCGTGTCCACAAAAGTCTTACAGAATGTAAATACACAGCCAGGACTCCGCCCAGTCTGTGCAATACAAGGAAAAAGCTAGACTGAGATACATCAGAATTAAACTCCAAAACTGAACATAAACTTCCGTACTGAGCTACCATAAGCAGACACTACACCACAGAATTAAACTTCAAGGCGATGCAACACCCCCAGCCATGAGTTCTGTCAATAGCTTCAGTCACCACCCTCTTCAGAAGAGATGCCGCGTCAACAAGCTGTCGTCGAGCCTTAGGCTTCTGCAAGCCCGCCCAGTAGTCCAGCCAATGACAGATAAAGATAACCAGATTAGAAGGATCACTAGGAAATATACATTGAAAACAAGCATTATTACGCGCCTTCCAGATAGACCAACAAAGTGCGGCTGTTCCTATTGCCGCTGCAGGGCGAATAGAAACCTAAAATTTGCTGGCTTTGCAGTCTTTCTCCATGGGAAAGAAGCAGGTTGGTAAACTCTGCTTCGGATTCAGCCAATGCTTGATGCAGTTGAATGAATTCATGTTGTTACCTTTGGGGTTGTGAAACCCAAGGAGTTTCCTTTCGCCCAATGCAGACGGTGGCGGCATCCTATCGTCGCATTCCCACGGCCGGTGAGAGCTGCTGAAGTTCCCAAAATTCCTTAAAGACAAGATATCGATTTATATGATTGAAAGAACTCCTAAAATTCCCATGAAACAAGTTGCAAGAATTCTGGAACTCCCATGAACTTCTACAGTTTGCGAAAGAACTTCCAGATTTTTTTAGAGAACTTTGAAATTTTGTGAGAGAGCTTTCGAAGTGGGGAAACTTTCAACTAAATTTACACACTTCCAACAAATTCCCATGATGCAAAAAAGATTTCCAGGTGATTAATTGGCAACTTCTTATAATCTTCCAAAAAAAGGTTTAACGAAAACTTATTCCTCGCAAGACATAAGGAGAAAATTTCCCCATTTACTCTAGTCTGCTTTTATTTTGACAGCCCCATTTACTCTAGTCTACTTCACTGTACAGCTATTATACGGCAGCAAGGCAGATAACACCAAAACAAATCTGCCCCTTTCCCTCGCCACCGGCGCCGCCGAGGCCTCAATTTCCCCAAGCCGCGCCGGGTTCACCATGGAGGAATACCTCGTCGACGCCTGCGGCCTGACCCGAGCCCAGGCGCTCAAGGCCTCCGCCAAGCTATCACACCTCAAGCCCCCCTCCAACCCCGACGCCGTCGTCGCCTTCCTCTCCGGCGGCCTCGGCCTCTCCATCGCCGACATCGCCGCCGTCGTCGCCAAGGACCCCAGGTTCCTCTGCGCCAGCGTGAAGAAAACCCTGGCGCCCAACGTCGCCGCGCTCACCGCCGGCGCCGGCGGCCTGTCGCGTCCCGAGGTCGCCAGCCTCGTCGTCCTCGCCCCCAGCCACTTCCGCCGCTGGTCCATCGTCTCCAAGCTGCGCTACTACCTGCGCCTCCTGGGCTCCGCCGTGGACCTCCTCCGGACTCTCAGGAAGAACTCCCGCCTCCTCTCGGCCGACCTCGACGCCGTCGTCAGGCCCAACGCCGCGTTCCTGCGGGAGCAGTGCGGGCTAGGTGCTCGCGACATTGCCAAGCTGTGCAACCCCCTGCCGCTGCTGCTCTCGGCCGACCCGGAGCGCGTCCGGGCGATGGCGGCTTGCGCCGAGGGCGTCGTGGGCGTGCCCCGCGGCTCCGGGATGTTCAGGCCGTCGCGTTCCTCAGCGAGAAGAAGACCGCCGCCAAAGTCGAGAACTTGAAGGTGACGTTCGGGTGGTCGGACGACGAGGTGGCTGTTGCCGTGTCCAAGGCTCCGATGGTGCTGACGAATTCCAAGGACATGCTGCGGCGCAGGGCAGAGTTCCTGATCTCCGAGGTGGGGTTGGAACCGGCGTACATTGCTCGCCGGCCCGTCATGCTCAGTTATAGCTTGGAGGGCCGGCTCAAACCCCGGTACTGCGTCATAAAGTTTCTCAAGGAACATGGGTTGCTGGATCATGACAGGGACTACTACAAAACAGTCATGGTCAGCGAGAAGGTGTTCATGGAGAAGTTCATATGCCCTCACAGCGAAGCTGCGCCGCACCTTGCCGAAGCCTATGATGCCGCTTGCAGAGCGGAAGTGCCTGCTAATTTTTGGCTTACATGAACCAAGAATGGACCATTGGAATTGGTAACTACGTATGGCATGACAAAGTTATCACTCTGTTTAGTATGTTGCATGTTGATTTGGTATTTGCTAGCCCTGGATGAAACTGATAAATTGATTAGTGAGTCCAGGTATGTCGATTCATCATTCAGTAGAGAAGAAAGCAGAGAATGATATGTAATTCCATCCTCATGCCATATTGATAGACATGTACTTGACATGTTGCAACTTAAAGAGTGTGAGGTCAGGCCATTCTGCAAATGTGTTGAAGTATCAGTGAGTTGTATACTATATCTGCACACTTGATGTCCTTATGTTCTCCAATGGCCATTGCAGTTTTCAGGTCAATCCTTAATCATTTTAGTCTGCATAACCTGCCAGGATTCAGAGAAGGAAAGCTTGAGAGAGTCGTGTTTTTCCTACGGAGTATGTTATATCTGCAGTTCTGATTGATTTACGGCTTCAGCCCATTTGGCATTTGTCTCCTCAGTTATGGCATTTCCATGTTAACATCTGAAAACCTTTTAGCTAATTTCTTAAGACATGTGCGCTGGAATTGTATTTTACCTTGTACAACTTGTTGAATCTTATATGGGTAAAATTTTGCACTTACAAAAAACCATACACGTTAACAAATTATTGTTACCTAGTAGTGTCATATATAGTGGCAGCATCATGCAAACACATACTGCAATGAGAGAACTGTAAACCATACCAAAAGTATAAAAATACATCAGTCAATGTCGATGAGCCAAAATTTCATCTGTCGCTAGTCAGAGACTCAGAGTTTAGCGCAGCAGAAACATTTTACAGGTCTGCAAGAGTGACAAAACTTATTGTTTTCCCATTCCTTCGGGACTATTTTGCAGCAAAAGATCCACCAGGGCTAGCCTTTAATCTTCCTCGTGTGGTGAAAATGGCAGAGGTAGTTAGATAGGGACACCATAATTCACAATCTTCGTGAGGGCAGAGTTAAGCACACGCTTCTCCTTCTTGACCTGGGAGGCTAGACCAGAAATCTGCAAGGAAAAGAAAAGACAGTAGTGACACGAATTTATGTTAGAGGATATTAGGTCAGGGCCATCAATGGTTTGAGAAGATGGGTGCAATCTACTGTGGCCGGCTGAAGCACCTAGTTTGGAAAGTACAGGTTGCTACTAGTGGGCTGTGGGCACATTTAGTAGAAGGCTACATCCTGATTTTATTTGCTGTACCTAGTTGAAGAGGTGGATAGTAGTACTGTTGCAGATACTAACCTCTGATCGAAATTCAGATGCATGTGCTCTCGGAAGCTGATCAAGAATTCCTTTGAGACCTAAGAGGGAGCATTTTATTATATGTAAGATTGAAGACAAGAAATTTCTACACTGAAATTCAGAGTCATAAGATAAAGCAGTGATCTCTCAAGGAATTGCTACACACCTACTACTTGGTTTTCAATATCACTAATCTGCTTCAGCTCACTTTGAATGGCGCGCCCTTCTTCCCTGAGAAAGTATACATTCACCCCTATGTTATATTAAGCCCCAAAGTTAACAGGTCGAAACAATGAAAAACATGCCTGAGTGTATTCCATCCTTTCTGGAATCTTTTTTCTGCCGTTGCTGCTCTATCCTTGATTCCATATGCAATAATTTTAACCATGAGTAACATTAGTTCCCAAGTTGAAATAAATGTCTCCGCTTTCTAAATATACATACAGAAAGTTACCATCAATTTTTGGCTTTCATTGGATACAAGATTGACAGTTTGCCGCATGTGATTCACTTCAGCTTGGATGCCGGAAAGTAGGGTCTACAATATGGAAACTTGTGTTAGACAACAAGTCTATTTATCTTTGTCATTTCTAAGGAAAATCAACCATGCTTTTGAAAACTGTATGTAAAATAAATGAACTTCAGAAAACTGTTTCATTTTTGTTCTAAAAGGTACAAACAGAAGGAATCGTATCAGAACATGTAAATAGTAAAACATGATGTACAATCAGTACAGAGTTAGCCACCTCGTAAGAGATGACAAGTTATAAGAAAAATGGTTGATGACTTGATGTAGCTACTGGAACATGAAGCTAGCAGATAGCATAGTCAAGGAGTCTCGCTAAAGTATGAACTAATTAAACTGACACATAGTGCTTACCTCCTTGCTGACAAATATTCGTCGTACACGTTGTATTAAGTAGCTCCTTGGCCCTGGAATGACTCATTGTCAGCCATACTAAATTTAGCAGTATATAAGAAAAACAATTTTTCAACATTCATGGAGCAAACTTCCACTGAACCAACAACCTTGTAATTCAGTACCAAGAAGTGCTAGGCATCTATGTCTACAGATTAGAAGTCGGATAATTTGAATTTCTTAGCAGCTTTAATGTTATTCGCCTAATCCGATATTCTAAGAACAATGCAATCAGTTAATTTGAACCTACAGGAAAAGACGATCTGTGCATGACAATTTAATTAGGATGCAGGTAACTGGTTCGTGGAGGTCTCAAGATATACCAATCAACTGTAAGAAATGAGCAATAAATTTTTTAAATTCCGATATAAGGTCCATCGTGCGGCACTAAGAACAAAAACTCATTATCCTCTACAAGAGCATTATTTCGCAAAGACTTAGACATGCAAGTAGCGTATTTCTTTGTGAGTAACAAACAAGAACCAACTAAATACTAATACAAACAGCTTGAACTTATCAAACATAAGGCGTCGCCACAAAGCAAATGAGTTCAGACGAAATGGCATTACTTTTGAGCAGCACAATTCCTGCAACTGTGGCAGAGCCTGCGGCAATGCCTGGATGCTCGATTGCCATGATGACACCCTCTGCAAAGACAGCAAATTGAGTTTCAAATAATTGATTACAAAATATACAGCCACACCAATGTGGCACTGAAAGTCATCAATCAGACATACATATATGAACAATGCTACATATCAATCCATAGATACCCCCCAAACAATTAGACAACAAACACCAAAAGGCGCACCTTTGATCTTGCCCAGCGCCATCTGCTCACGAGCCAAGTACTCCTTCTTGACCCATTCCAGCTCTTCCTACAATTAAACAACCAAGTTGGAGCTTGAGCGAATTTCGGTGTGACCGAATCGGAAGAGTGAGGGGAATGGATGGTTCCAGAAGAGGGGGGGCACCTTCGCGGCGTTGGTGAGGGTGGGGAAGGCGGCGAGGGCGGCGGCCATGGCATCGTTGGCGGCATCAGAAGCGGCGATGGCGGACGAGTGCGCGTGGGCGGTGGCCGTGTCGACGGTGGCCCTGGCGGCAGCGACCATGTCGGCGCTGAATGCCTCACCCCGCCGCGTGAAATCCGCGGCGGCCGCCGCCGCGGAGGTCGCGGACGAGGCGACCATGGAGGAGATGGATCCGCCTTCGCTCTCCGGCTGCGGCTGCGGCGGCGGGGAGCCGCCGGGGGAGGAGGAGGAAGCGGAGGGCGCGTCGGCCATGGCGGTAGGATCCAGAGAGAGGGAGAGGGGGGCAGAGGAGAGAGACCTATTTCCGGGAAATGAGATAAAAAAAGAAGAAGCTTTCGCGTATTCCATGATTCCGCTTTCATCAAGTGAAAACGTTTTCGTTCAACGAGGCAACACGGTTGACAGACTTGACGTGTTCCATAAGCTATAGCGGAGAGTTTATGCCCGGCAACTAGTGGAGGAGATCGAGGCCGAAAATGGAAATGTCTTGGAACGATGCAAAAGGAAAAATGCCTTCGGATTCAATTTAAGTGTTCAAACGAGGAGCACATGTTTTGGGTTGTGGAACATGTGAAAAAACAGACGAAAAATCTCCGAAAACAAAAAGACCTCGCGCCAATGTTTTCATATCACACATTTTGATGGCGACCATATATAAGCTGATTTCACTTTTTCGAGATATTCTACATGACGAGGAGGAGGAGATATTCTACCGGGAGATATTCGACGGTCCTGAAGAAAATTGATTGTGGTTCTGTCTACTTGTCTCAGCGCCTGCGTCCTCTGTCCTCTACTCCGGCGCATGCACAGTGAGTAGTGACAGTGCGCAATTAAGGAGCGATGGTACCAGGCATGTGCACAGCCAGCTCACTGTGGAAGCCAATAATTCAGCAGGCTGTACTGGGAGCTAGTAAGCTACTGTAGAAGCCAATAATTCAGCAGCTTCTCTGTTCGTTCCTTCTCACAATCTCACCCGGCCGTTTCCTCCACCGCATCCGGACCTTAACCATCCTCTTCCCTTCTTCGTTCCATTCTCCTCCTGCCGTCATGAGGAACAGAGATTCAGACTTGAGAGATCTGTTGTGATCCTGCCTGCGCGACAAAGATTCAGACTTGAGGTACGTGCGATGTTACGTTAGAGCGTATGGATCTCAGAGATTTTCTCAGCCTTCAAGTTGTTTTTAGAGCGTATGAATCTCAGCAGTTTCTTCAGCCTTTCAAGTTGTTTTTAGAGTGTATGAATCTCAGCAGTCTCTTTTTAAAACTGTATGGGTATGTCCTAGAGTGTATGTATGGACCTTCAAGTGCTTTCCTACATACTATTTCATTCGATCCAAGAGGCTATGGCTATCTAAATCCATCAGGAGAGTATTAAATTTACAGTACCTCTTCCTCTGTCTACCCAAACCCCCACCACCCCTGCCTTCTTTCGCGCCCGGCGTCAGATCTCGCGCGTCTAATCGTGTAGTGATAATTGATTCAAGTTGCATGGCTGTTCCTGTTCACATGGTAGACGGATGGCAATAAGCTCCAGTATGAAGAGTCCATGATGGATCGATTCACTGTAAAAGAAAATGCTTGATGCATGGATCGATTTACTATCTTCCATTCCATGGGCAAGGCAATCGCAGGCTGCAGGCCTTGCTCTCTTTCCAATTCCATCCAGATCTGCCATGGCACAGCACACGCCAACTGCCGAGGAGGGCTGCGGCAGTGATGAGAAAGAAAAAATAAATCTGATTTCCTTTTAAAAAATTTACCAACGTGAAAGTTCATAATACCCTTTTCAAATTGGGAGGGGGTTTATACAGAAGCAGACCTCAAATCTTAATTTGGTCTCTCGGTCTCTTCTTGCCTTTGCAGCACAAATTTCTAAAGCCAGCCATGAATGCACTCATGGTTTACTCCCTGTGTACACAACATATGTATAGTAGGCAAGGTGTCATCTAAAATCACAAAACCATTGGGATTTCGTATTCAAAACACTTCCGTACAGCTAGAGCATCTCCACTCACGTCCCCCCATTCGGCGTCTGGCGCTGCCGTTTTGTAGGCCGGATGGGGGGCACAAATATTTTAATCTGGGGATCCGCAGCCCTGCCCCCAATACCAAATCCAAAATAAATAAATCCAAAAAGGGATAAATAAATTTAAAAAGGGATAATTTAACTAGTTGGGGCGAAATTTATACAAAATTCTAAAAAAACAACTAATCTACTCGTCGTCGTCCCACTCCTCCCCATCCCCGTCCTTGTCGAGCTCGCTGGTGAGGCCAAGGCAGCGCGTGCGTTCGGCTTACTCCTTCTTGTGCTCCCTCGCCGACCAGGCGCGGAAATGGTCAAAGTTTGACATAAAATTCCGCGTAGGCCTTACAAATCTGGACGAGGGAGTATCTTGTTACTACGAGTCTAGGACTAACACTATTGTGCAAAAAGTATTGTTGTCAAAGCTGCTTACTGAACTTGGAGTCTAGTTAAAATACTCTTTATCATTTCTAAATGAAGAGAAGAGAGTATTACATAAAAATTCCAAATTTAAGAAAAACATATGGGGTAATCCAAGTATATCTACCCCGGCCTATGTTGATTTTGGTTGTATCATCTCATTTAAACTTGCTAGGGATACATGCATGCATAGAAGTATGTCGTTTTATAATATGAGATATAGATCGAAAGCTCAAAGCTCTGGTCTATTTAACGCCCACGTTGCAGGTACCTTACAAGCATAATTAGGATCCAAGATACACAATTGTCCAGCAAGAGATCCATGGCTGGGTTAATTGTGAGCGCTTCGACCGGCGTGTTGAAACCACTCTTGGTTAAGCTAGCCACCCTCATGGCGGAGGAGTTTGCCAAACTCAAGAACTTGCGGAAAGAGGTCAAGTTTATCAGCGAGGAGCTTACCAGTATGAAGGATGCCCTTGAGAGGCTTTCAGATTTGGACGAGCTAGACAAGCAAACAAAGGGATGGAGAGACCAAGTGAGAGAGATGTCTTATGATATTGAGGACATCATTGATGACTTCATGCACCACATTGAGGAGAAAAGTGAAACCGATGGTCTTGGAAGGAAGACTGCTCGACTACTCAGAAAGTTGAGATCCCGCCATCAGATTGCCAGCCAGATTAAAGAGATCAAGGCACTTGTGCTTGAGACAAGTGCACGGCGCCAAAGATACAAGCTTGATATCCCGCCGTCAAGCGATGTGGCCATGGACCCACGAGTTAAAGCACTCTATGAAAAAGCGGCTAATCTTGTTGGTATGGAAGGGCCAAAGAATGAGATTGTCGATTGGCTAATTGATGAGGAGAAGCAGTTGAAGGTGGTATCAATTGTTGGATTTGGAGGTCTAGGCAAAACAACACTTGCCAATGCGGTTTATGCTACGCTCAAGGGCAAATATGACTATGACTATTTTGCTTTTGTACCAGTATCTCAAAAACCAAACATCCCAAACCTTCTCCGTACTTTATTATCCCAACTTGGGGGTACACCATTTCCTCATGATTGCGAGTTAAATATTCTTCTCGACGACCTCAGAGAACATCTACAAAATAAGAGGTTCATATTCTTGCTTGCTTCATGTGCTGTTGTTTGTTATTGTCTTTGATCATAAATTTTCTCGAATATTATAGTATTGTATATATGTCAAGTTCAGTCCCAAAAAATGGAAAGGAAATATGTTGCACTTTCATGAGTAAATTCTTGGGAGAAAACCATTAGATAAGGATAATAAACACAAAAAAGAAAAATTCTGAAAAGAATATTCATCTATTCATTGCATCTAAAAAGCTTGTATGAGAAAATCAGCTCAGTTTGAATTGACTGCTGAGTTTCTTGTAACTGAACAACATTTCTTAAATTAAAATTAATTTCAGTTTATATATTTTTATTTTTCATAAATTTCGATTATTAGCAATCCAGTTAATAAATTAGTCTACTTTGTTATTCAATCGCAACTATATTTGAATGGATAAAGTTAACTTTATTTGTTTCGACTTTATTATTTGCTAATTTCTGCTGCTCGTGTGACTGTAATCTTAATGTTCGGCAGGTACTTGATTATAATTGATGACATATGGACTGTATCTGCCTGGGAAATAATTAAATGTGCATTCCCAGAAAGTGATCTTGGCAGCAGAGTAATAGTAACTACAAGAATTCAGGAAGTGGCCGCGGCATGTCGCTCTGATCGTCGTCGTGATTACATTTTACAAATGAAGCCCCTTAGCAATGAAGATTCAACAAAATTGTTTTTTGATAGGATATTTGGCTCGGAACAAGCTTGCCCTCAACAGCTCAGAGATGTTTCGATTGAAATTCTGAAGAAGTGTGGCGGTTTGCCTCTTGCAATCATTAGTATATCTAGCATGCTAGCCAGTGAAGGTTCCAACCAAAAGAACAGGTGGAAGCATGTACATGATTCTCTAGGCTCAGGAACAAACCTCACATTGGAAGGGGTGAGGAAAATCTTAAACCTCAGCTACAAAGATCTTCCTCCTCATCTCAAGACATGTTTATTGTATCTCGGTATGTATCCGGAGGACTACGAAATAAGTAGGACTGCTTTGGAATGTCAATGGATGGCCGAAGGTTTTATTGGTAAGGAAAATGGACATGAGGCGGAGAAGGCCGCAAGAAATTATTTCAACGAGCTTGTCAATAGGAGTCTTATTCAACCCGTACAATTTGACGAGCATGGGTCAGTGATAAGTTGCAGAGTACACGATATGATGCTCGATCTTATCTTGCTCAAGTCTGCACAAGAGAATTTTTTCACTATAGTGAACGACCCACAAGATTTTGCAGGATTGCAATACAAGGTCCGCCGGCTGTCTATCCGCTTTGATGGTGCAACTGCAAGGAAGAATGGTCAAACAATAATACCGAAGAACACTAGTGTGTCACAGGTTCGGTCAGTTATGTTCTTTGGGAGCTCTGAGAATACACCTCCTCTGTCAGAGTTCAAGTTCCTCCGAGTGTTTTTTACTGGTTTGGCCCGTTCTGCTGCAGTAGACCTCAGTGGACTGTGTAAACTCTATCAGCTGAGGTATTTATCGATTAGTTACGGTTGGTCATACCAACTACCAACACATATTAGAGTGCTACAACACTTGCAGTCACTTGGGGTGCCCTTTTGTGACAGTATACCATCAGATATGGTTCATCTACGACACTTGATGCATCTGGTTGCTTGTTGTAGGCTACCTGATGAGATTCGCAACTTAAAGTCCCTACGATATCTATGTTCATTTGATTTAGAGCTAAACACGCTAGATAATTTTAATGGCCTTGGGGAGCTGACCAATCTAAGGTATCTAGCTCTCCACCACAACCTTGGGGATGACAAGGAGAAACACATGGATGCCCTATGCTCCTCCTTGGGAAGACTTTGTAACCTCGAGGAACTATATGCCGAGTTGGATGGCTGCATGGATGGTTTGATGCCATTGTTTTCTCCCTCGACTCCTTGCCGCCTTGAGAGATTTTCCCACACTAAGGGCAGCTGGTTTTCCAGAGTCCCTAGATGGATGGGGGAACTCCGTAACCTCATCTACTTGCGCTCTGAAGTTGGAGAGCTGCTAGCTGATGGTGTTGGTATCCTTGCAGAGTTGCCCGCCCTCACCCACCTCGATATAACAATACGACATGACAAGGAAATGACTGTCATCTATGGGGGAGGAGCGTTCCTTGCTCTAAAGCGTTTTGATCTCTTATTAAGCAGCCCGTGGCACCTGATGTTCCAGGCTGGTGCGATGCCCAAGCTCCAGAGGCTTGTGCTGTGGTACAATAATGGCAGTGGATCGGAGCAGAACGGGGCCGGACCTGCCGGCATCGAGCACTTGTCAGCACTTGAAGAATTGTCCGCAAAAATCGCCTGCAAGGGTGCTACGGAATCCGAGAAGGCAAGCGCAGAGTCTGCCTTGAGGAGTGCTATCAACATGCATCCCAACCATCCTCGTCTTGTAATCGAGCTTACCGATCACAAACTGACTTGCGTAGACTAATTTTTCCTTGGGCTCAGCAGCAAACAGCTGGTATGTGCACCACCTCCACCTCTACTTAATTTGTTTTCGTACAACCTTACCGTGTAAATTAAGTTCCTCTAGCTGGCACTTATATTATTACTCCCCCGTCCAACAAAAGATGTCTCAAGTTTGTCAAAATTTGGATGTATCTAGACATGATTTAGTGTATAAATGCATTCAAATTTAATCAAAGTTGAGACATACCTTTGTTGGACGGAGAAAGTACTTGTTTTTTGCTAGCTCGTATATCCTTTCTGACAAAGTTTACATAGAATACCTTTACAAACTGGAGATGCTGTCTGCACTTCTATTCTAGCAAAGAAAACTGATGATTCTGTGAGAATTCATTTGTCTTGTTAGGACGTTTTCCTCATGGATGTATTCGAAATGAGATAGGCCTATATATGATAAAGCTTACATTAATTCCACTTGGTCGAGTGAATTATCTGTTTTGCAAGTAATATCGAGCCTTCTGACCAGTTCCAATGCTATCGATCGGTTTTCAGGAAATTTAGGAGTAGATGGTGAGACCATGAGAAGATTACAGATGGAGATGTCCAAGCTAGAAGATCGACCTACCGTGTTGCTTCATGTTGCCTCGCTTCAACGAACTGTGTTTATTCTGTTATGTCAACCTGACTTATGATCTCGACCATTGGAGTTGCTCATTGCATCTCCGAGATGACGATCTTTAGCTATGTTTGTAATAATAATAAGGGCTTGTTTGTTGGAGATGATGACTCGGCCCACCGATTTATCTTGATTTTTACTTTGGTGTGTTTATTCTGTGTCTGCTTGTATTGAACTGAAGGATCCCCTGTTTGAAGGTTTATGCTAAATTCTTGGATCGGTCTGCCAATGCGTGGTCCGAGTTTGTAAACCAAAGAATACAGGTGATCTTCTCTTTTCAGTATTTGGCTAAGCTTTGTTTGAAGGTGAAGCAGAGTGATAGATGCCAGCCAGGTTGATTTTCAGAAAGTTGAGCTGCGGCTGTGTTTGCACTGTTGGGATCCTTGCGGAGTTGCCCAATGTCAGCTGGTTTTACCACTCCCTACCGCCTTGAGAGATTTTACCACTCCAATGTCAGCTGCTGTTTTTTCAGAGTCCCTAGTTGGATGGGGGAACTCCGTAACCTGGGCTACTTGCGCTGCCAAGTTGGGGAGCTGCCAGCTGACGGTGCTGGTATCCTTGCGGAATTGCCCGCCCTCACTCACCTCGTCATAAAAATACGAGATGCCACAAAGGAAATGATTGTCATCTATGGGGGAGGAGCGTTCCCTGCTCTAAAGAGTTTTGATCTCCAATTAAGCAGGCCGTCGTACCTGACATTCCAGGCTGGTGCGATGCCCAAGCTCCAGAGGCTCTTGCTGGTGTTCAACTGTAGCGGATCGGAGCAGAACGGTACCGGGCCTGCCGGCATGGAGCACTTGTTAACGCTTGAAGAATTCTCTGCAAGAATCGTCTGCATTGGTGCTACGGAATCCGAGAAGGCAAGCTCAGAGTCAGCCTTGAGGAGTGCTATCAACATGCATCCCAGCCATCCTCGTGTTTTAATTTTCTTCTTAACAATCCCAGACGCAGTTTTCTATAGGACTAATTTTTTTCCTTCGGCTCAGCGGCAAGCAGCTGGTAACTGTGTCACCTCCCCTCTCCCGACCTCCGGTACAGTATCTCTCTGCTTATTTGTTTTCGTTCAACCTTACCGTGTGAAGTTCTTCTAGATGGCCATTATATCATTTCTTGTTTTTGCTAGCTAATATATTCTTTTCTAACCAAGTTTACACGTTGAACACCTTAGGCTTTTGTGCAGTGTTACGCGTGCATATTGAAAACTTGAGATGCTGTGTGTACTTATATTCTAGCAAGGAAAGAAAACAGATTCTCAATACCATATCTGTGAGAATTAATTTGTCTTATTAGGATTTTTCTCTCATGGCTGTAAATTAAATGACATAGGTCTCAGTGCACTATCAGTTTTGCAAGTAATATATATTTAGCATATTTATTTCTTGTTTGACCATGATCTTAGTGCACTTGTTTATGTTCCTGCGGCACTGGAAGACTAACGTGAGAAGAGAAACGAACAGGCACCTGGCTGTGCCGAACTCCTTTCGCCGGAGTAATTTCGGGCGTTCTGACCATTTGCAATGATATCTGTTTTCAGGAAATTCAGGAGTGGATGGCAACTTCTTTTATCTGTGACAACATGGTGGGAAAAACAGAGGAATTAATGCTGCAGGCTGACATATATGTCACAACAGATGGAGGTGTCCCAGCCGGAAGATCGAGCTACAGCTTTGCTTCGTGCTATCTCATTTCATCAAACTGTTTCTTCTCTTCTGTCAATCTGATTCATCATCTCACTGAGTTGCATTCTGCCTCTCAGAGATGATAATAATCAGGCTTTAAATTATATTGTAATAATGCTTGGTTGTAGCCGTAGGCAAGAGTTTGCACTCTGCACTCACTTGCCCAGCCTCCGAGTGATCTTGGTTTTTTATTGTGGTGTGTTTATTTTCTACTTCATTTGTATCGAATTGATCGTTCCTTTTTGTATTGAACTGAACCATCCATTCTTGAAGATTCATGATAAATTTCTTTGGTTTGCTAACATGTTGCCTGGGGTGATAAATTTAAGAAGACAAGTGATATATAACTTCTTTTTTTTCTTTTTGGTTCTGCTGGAACGATGGTGTCCAAAGTTCAAGTGTCATCTAATTTAGTGACAAATGGTTTGAATCGTCCTTCTCATCAATACGTGTCTAAGAATTTCAGTCTTAAGCAAGCTGTGTGTGATATTAATACCACTGATCTAGTAGCTTTGATACAATGCAATCTTGTGTTTGAAACAACAGAGACGCATGCCTGAAGCAAGAATCCCATCCCAGTATCATATTCTTGTTGGTAGATATACCAGTGAACTCAACGGGCATATATATGATCGGATATATAACATAGAAAAAGGTCACAACAGATGATCCAGAAATGGTTTCTCAGCCTAGCTATGTGGATGTGCCACTAGCAAAATTTGGTATATGGACATTTAGACTGACAGCTACATCGACAGGGCACCCAATCATCGTGGCCAAACAAGCTAGGCATAGGATGACCGGCCGGGTTCTGCATCTCCTCCGAAGCGGCGAGACGGGCTTGGATGGGCCAGAACAAGATCAAGGCCTAGCAATGGCTGCTAGCAAAATTTGGTACTAATTGTTCTGAAAGCAGAAGAGCAAAAATTGGTAATGACATTTAGATCAGCAGATGGTTGCATGCATGAATCCACAGGGCGCCTAAACAAAGCTGTCTGGATGGCTGGCTTCTTCAATAAACGATCACATCTAAAATGCAGGTTCCTCTCAAAACAAAAAAAATATTCTAAAACGCAGGCACAACGTAAACATTTGACAGAGACGCTTGAACAACAGTCAACAAGGTTGAACTGGTAAAATATATTTGGATTGTACTATATTGTTGGTTTGCAATTGCTGACCACGCAAATGCGTGTGGTCAAAACTATACCCGATTCATAGCAAAATTAGTCCTAAAATTAATCAGATAAGGACAACGTTGGTCCAATATTGTCTACGCATGCATTCTCACTCAGGAAATTTCGAAGCTCTTTCAGACCTAGAAAATGCCCGGTGTCACACACGATGTATATACATGATGTATAGATGCATACAATTCATATATATAAGTTGTTTCAACCAACAATTTATATCAGTTGCATGAAGAATATCCCTAGGTCGCGCATGCATTGCATCCACCACCTAACCACGTACGGATAAACATTCAACCAACACTTTATATCAGTTGCTTGTTGTTTTTTTCGTCGTCTACAACGATATATAATTGGATCGCTTCCAAGTTTTGCATCTCCTTAATTTCTCAACCACCATCGTGACTAATGATGTCTCCGGTAATACATTAGTTCGCTTCTGCAGCCGCGGGCATCTTCTCGATCTGGGCTATTAGCATGCTTTGAGTCACCAGAAGCAAGGCATGCTAGAAAGAAACCCCCTAGAACAACGGACTACTCACGCAAATCGATCGGCTTATGGATCCGCTCCAAGCACACGTTGCAGCTTTTGAGGTAATTAAAACTCTCCAAACTCATCAGCTCCTTTCTTTGTCAACCTGATCGCTTTCAAATATGGATAAGCACTTACAAGCTAGGTACTACAAGTATCTATAGGAATTATTGGTTGCTTAATTCAGTACAACTAGGGAGCTCTGACCTATACACATGCATGTGTCTATGCATACCGCAGGATTATAACTAGGAGCCAAGATAAACTTGCTGCCCTTCAAGAAATGGCTGGAATAATGGTGAGCGCTTCTACTGGCGCAATGAACTCGCTCCTGGGTAAACTGGCCACCCTCATGGGGGAGGAGTTCGCTAGGCTGAAAAACCTGCGAAAACAGGTCAAATTCATCACCGATGAGCTTATGGACATGAAGGATGCTCTCGAGAGGCTTGCAGATGTGGATGAGCTAGACCCACAAACCAAGAGATGGAGAAACACACTGCGGGAGATCTCTTATGACATCGAGGATATAGTCGATGACTTCATGCAAAAGATTGGGGGGAAATACAAGAAATCATGGTTTGTCCGCAAGACCATTCGACGTCTCAAAACTTTGAGATTTCGTCACCAAATTGCCAGCCAGATTGAAGAGATCAAGAAACTTGTGCATGAGACAGGCGACCGGCGCAAAAGATATGATCTTGATAATATTATCCCTCCATCGAACAATGTTGTTGCCGTTGACCCATGAGTTACCGCACTCTATGAAAATACAGCTAGCCTTGTTGGCGTGGAAGGGCCAGCGGATGAACTTGCAGATTTGTTGAAAGATGAGGATAATCAGTTGAAGGTGGTATCAATTGTGGGATTTGGAGGTTTGGGCAAAACAACGCTTGCCAATGTGGTCTATGGTAGGCTCAAGGGAGAATTTAACTGCTGTGCTTTTGTTCCGGTGTCTCAAAAGCCAGACATCCCAAAACTTCTTTGCAGTTTACTATCCCAACTTGGGATTAGACCATATTCTCATGATTGCGAATTAAATGTTCTTCTTGGCAACCTCAGAGAACATCTACAAAATAAGAGGTACATGTTCTTGCTTGGTGTATTGGATGTTGCTGTCTTGATAATAAGATTATTTCTTAAAGATGCATATATATTGTATATGTGTAATCCAGTCAAAAAAGAAAAGGACGCTGCACGAGTAAAACCTTGGGAGAAAATCATTATACAAGCTAGCCTAATAAACACGAAAAAGGAAAAAATGTTGTGCATCTTACCTAATCAAGTTGCATTTAATAAACTTGTACAAGAACTCAACTTAGTTTGAAACCTTGAATTGTTTGCTAAGTTTCTTTTGTGTGAAAACAACATTACTTCAACAAAAAGTGTTAAAATAATTTTAGCGTTTCTATTTTGATTTTTCTGTAAATTTAGTTTATTAACGATCACTTGCTTATTAATGAATCTAATTTTTTATTCAAACACACCTAGTATCTGGCTGAAGAAATAAATTTTCTGGTTCAACTTCTAATGTTTATTTTCTAAATCTCTGCTTCTTTAGTTACCTAATATTATGCTGAAATATTTGGCAGGTACTTGATTATAATTGATGATCTATGGAGTGTCTCAGCCTGGGTTATTATAAAATGTGCATTTCCCAGAAAATGATCTTGGCAGCAGAGTAATAGTAACTACAAGAATTCAGGAAGTGGCTACGACATGTTGCTCCAATCGTCATGATTACATTTTACAAATGAAGCCCCTTAGCAACGAAGAATCAAGAAGACTATTTTTTGATAGGATATTTGGCTCAGAACAAACTTGCCCGCAACAGCTCAAAGAAGTTTCGGCTGAAATTCTGAAAAAGTGTGGTGGTTTGCCTCTTGCAATTATTAGTATATCTAGCATGCTAGCAAGTGAAGGTTCCAACCAAAAGGAAAGGTGGAAACATGTACGAGATTCTATGGGCTCAGGTGCAAACCTCACGTTGGATGGGGTGAGACAAATCTTAAACTATAGCTATAAAGATCTTCCTCCTCATCTGAAGACATATTTATTGTATCTCGGTATGTATCCAGAGGACTACACAATAAAGAGGACTGATTTGGAACGTCAATGGATGGCAGAAGGTTTTATCAGTAAAGGACATGGACAGGATGTGGAGAAGGTTGCTGGAAATTATTTCAATGAGCTTGTCAATAGGAGCCTTATCCAACCAGTACGATTTGACGATAGAGGGTCAGTGACACATTGCAGAGTTCATGATATGATGCTCGATCTTATCTTGCTGAAGTCTGCAGAAGAGAGTTTTCTCACTGTAGTGGATTACCCACAAGAATTTGCAGGATTGGAATACAAGGTCCGCCGGCTGTCTATCCGCTTGGACGGTGCAAGTTATGGTCAAAAAATATTACAAGCGAGCTCTGATGTGTCACAGGTTCGGTCAGTTATGTTCTTTGGGAGCCCTGATAGATATAATTCGCCTCCTCTATCATGGTTCAAGTTCCTCCGAGTTCTTTTTGTCGACCTCCCCAGCAGTGCTGCAGTGGACCTCACTGGACTGTGTAAACTGTATCAGCTGAGGTATTTACGGACTAGTGTCAATTGGCAATTCCAACTACCAACACAGATTAGAGTGCTACGACACTTGCAAACACTTGACGTGCCCAGGTATGATGAGAGTCTACCATCAGATATAGTTCATCTACCATGCTTGATGCATCTGAATACTAGTCAAAGGCTACCTGATGGGATTGGCAACATAAAGTCCCTACGATATTTTTATCTATTTGATATTGCGCAAAACACGCTAGATAATATCAAGGGCCTTGGGGAGCTGACCAATCTAAGGTATCTATATCTCTCCTCCCCCGCCCTTGGGGATGATGATAAGCAGAAACGCATGGATGCCCTATGCTCCTCCTTGGGAAGACTTTGTAACCTCGAGGAACTGGTTGTCAATTTCCAGGGTTGCATGGATTGCAATACAAGGTCCGCCGGCTGTCTATCCGCCCTCTGCGCAAGAGAATTTTTTCACTATAGTGAACGACCCACAAGATTTTGCAGGATTGCAATACAAGGTCCGCCGGCTGTCTATCCGCTTTGATGGTGCAACTGCAAGGAAGAATGGTCAAACAATAATACCGAAGAACACTAGTGTGTCACAGGTTCGGTCAGTTATGTTCTTTGGGAGCTCTGAGAATACACCTCCTCTGTCAGAGTTCAAGTTCCTCCGAGTGTTTTTTACTGGTTTGGCCCGTTCTGCTGCAGTAGACCTCAGTGGACTGTGTAAACTCTATCAGCTGAGATATTTATCGATTAGTTACGGTTGGTCATACCAACTACCAACACATATTAGAGTGCTACAACACTTGCAGTCACTTGAGGTGCCCTTTTGTGACAGTATACCATCAGATATGGTTCATCTACCACACTTGATGCATCTGGTTGCTTATTGTAGGCTACCTGATGAGATTCGCAACTTAAAGTCCCTACGATATCTAAGTTCATTTGTTTTAAACCTAAACACGCTAGATAATTTTAATGGCCTTGGGGAGCTGACCAATCTGAGGTATCTAGATCTCCGCCAAAACCTTGGGGATGACAAGGAGAAACGCATGGATGCCCTATGCTCCTCCTTGGGAAGACTTTGTAACCTCGAGGAACTATATGCCGAGTTGGATGGCTGCATTGATGGTTTGATGCCATTGTTTTCTCCCTCGACTCCTTGCCGCCTTGAGAGATTTTACCACACTGAGGGCAGCTGGTTTTCCAGAGTCCCTAGCTGGATGGGGGAACTCCGTAACCTCATCTACTTGTGCTCTAAAGTTGGAGAGCTGCTAGCTGATGGTGTTGGTATCCTTGCAGAGTTGCCCGCCCTCACCCACCTCGATATAATGATACGACATGACACAAAGGAAATGATTGTCATCTATGGGGGAGGAGCGTTCCTTGCTCTAAAGCGTTTTGATCTCGTATTAAGCAGCCCGTGGCACCTGATGTTCCAGGCTGGTGTGATGCCCAAGCTCCAGAGGCTTGTGCTGTGGTACAATAATGGCAGTGGATCGGAGCAGAACGGGGCCGGACCTGCCGGCATCGAGCACTTGTCAGCACTTGAAGAATTGTCCGCAAAAATCGCCTGCGAGGGTGCTACGGAATCCGAGAAGGCAAGCGCAGAGTCTGCCTTGAGGAGTGCTATCAACATGCATCCCAACCATCCTCGTGTCCTAGTCCGCGTTTTCGATTTAAAATTCGCCTTTTGTCAAGTCTAATTTTTTTCCTTGGGCATTATCAGTTCCGCAAGTAACATATGCAGCATATTTATTTGAGTAAATTTCACAGAATCATAGTTTTTGAGACAGCCATCTCAACAAGCATTGAAAAATGCTAATTTGTCCGCAAAACCACATGTTTTGTGTCCAACTGTCTCACTCCACCCAAAACACTAGTTTAAGCGCCGTTGACGGTATTTCTTACGGACGGGGCCCGCATGTCAGCGCCCCGCTTTTTTCATTGAACCCTTTGCATTTTTCTTTTTTCCTCGTCCCCTTCTCTTCTTCTCCGGCGCCGGTGGAGCACGAGCGCCGCAACAGCGGCGAGCAGCACGAAAGTTGCGACACGAGCGGCATACCATGCTCCTCCTCGTCGTTGACATCCACCGTAGTCGTGCCTAGACGGAGCCACCTGGCCACGCTCGCGCCTGGACGTAGCCCTTTGGCCTTCCCTCGACGAGGAGCACCACAAGCTTCCGGACGTCTTCGTGGAGCTAGTGAAACTGGCGGTGGATTCCGGGACTCACCGGAGAAGGAGATCGGGCGGCGGCGGCGGGAGGCCGGAGCCGGGGAAGAATGACGAGATGGCGGCGATTCATGGAGTTTCGGTACGATTCCTTCGTCTGGGAAGCTAAATGAGGCTAGGCAGAGCTCTAGGGCAAGGTTTCGCGGTCTGGGGAGGGCCACGGCCGCGGCGGCGCAAGGTGGCGCTGTGTGGGCGTGCTCTGGACGTGGCGGCATGCCGCTCGCGTTCCGGGAAGCACAGGCCACGGGAAGACGTGCGGCCTGCGTCTCTAGGTTCAGCATGGCTAGGGATTGTGTTGGCGCAGTCTAGCGGTCGAGGGGAAGCGAGAAGGCGTCGCCAATGACGAGGGAGGACGGTGGCCAGAAAAGCTAGGCGTCGATTGCGTCGCGGCCGGGCTACGAAAAGCTTCGTTTCATGTAAGTAGTAGCTTCTGTAGGCAGGCAGTTGTAGACCGACAAGGCGTGACGTGAGATACGTACGAAGTCGGACCAAGCTTCAGGCGATGCACGGTGAGATGCCAGTAGCGGAGAGCTAGCCGAGAGAGTTGGTTGGTTGATGCATGCAGGAGGCCGTTAGCTGTAGGTTGTTAGGATGACTTAGTGTAGGCATGCGCGTGTGCTGTTTGGCCGGGTCGTGAGGATCTAGAGTAAATCTAGGTGAATTTGTTAGCTCACTGGGTGCTCCAACATCCACGGCTGAGATGCACGAGCGTGGCACGGAACTTGCGGCGGCGGCAGAGCTGGACAGCGTAAGACTGGAGCTAAGCATCTCGTTGACACAGACGCGGTAGCGGAGGCACCACTCAGGATGAGAAAATAAAAGGAAAAAACGAGGGGTTCAATGAAAAAGGCGCGGCGCCTGACATGCGGGCCCCACCTGTAAGAAATACCATCAGCAACGCTTAAACCAGTGTTTTGGGTGGACTGAGACAGTTGGAGACAAAACGTGTGGTTTTGCGGACAAATTAGCATTTATCAGTACTTGTTGAGAAGCCTGCCTCAAAACCACAGTTTTGTGAAATTTACTCTATTTATTTCTCGTTTGACCACTGTACTTGTTCATTTTCCTACGTGGCACTGCTAGATTTTTTTTTTCTAAAAAAGGGGTGGAAAACCTGGCCTCTGCATCCATCGATGCACACACACATTTTTATTACAAAGTTAGATTAACATGAAAAGAGAAACCGAACAAGCACCAGCTGGTGGTTGTGCCGAACTCCTTCGCCAGCGTAATTAATTTCGAGTGTTTCTGGCCATTTACAATGATATTGGTTTTCAGGAAATTAAGGAGTGGATGCAAACTTGTGTTATTTGGGACAACATGTAGCATGTGAGTACGATTAACAGACATGGAGATGGATGTCCCAGCTAGAAAAGATGGAGCTACAGCTTTAATTGATTCGTGTTATACCTCATTTCGTCAACTCTGAATCAGATTGAGCTGCATATATGTTGCCTCTGGGAGTTTGACTTTCCAGCCTCTGAATTATCTTCTTTGTTTCTATTTTGCTGTGTCCATTTGCTACTGAACGATAAAAGAATAAATCGGTTTGCTAACCTCGTGTGGTCCGGATTGGGCTGTGCTGGGCCTCGATTTGTTACCCAGACACCACTTGGGCTCTACTCCCTGGAATTTGCTTCTTTGAAAAAAGAAATGAACTGGACCACCGGTGCGTCGAGAGTCGTGCCGCTGCCAAAGCGCAGCATGAAGAGAAAGCCCACTTGGGCCGCGTCGTTTCGTGGTGGTCCATCATAGTACACGTGTCGACAGCCCGTTCGCTCCGTACGACCCGGCCCGCACGCGCCCATCGTACGGACTCCAGGCCCACCTGGGCCGCCAGCAATGGACGGTCGACACGTGGAGACGAGGAACGGAAGAATAGTCGTCTTTTGGGCGGTCCAAAGAGGTAAGGCTCCACTTGTCTATTTCGGTAGTGGTGAAAACAACACAAGAGATGCACACTGGATAGGGAGATTCCTTGTTTGCCTTTTGAGGCTACCCAGCTCAGCTTAGCTGATGCTGCAACAAACACATGCACTTAATCTGGTTTCATTAATTAGTCCATTCTTCTTTCTTTTGAGATGATGCATTGCCATTGCATGCGTCTGATCCAGATCAGGGGTGGGTGCATGGAACGATTGGCTTGGCGGCATATATATGTACGCCTGTCCTATTGGCATGCAGAGTAATTTGGCACGCATACATAAGCAAGCATGGGAAAAATATATTTATTCGGTCCATCAGACACACATCCTTGGTTATAGAAATCCAGATGTTGTGATATCAGCCTTCTCATGGCCATTCGTCTCACTTAATTAGAGATGACAATGTGAAAACATTGTGCTATACACGCAATGGGTTATACAAATTTAAGGGTCCGACAAGTCTTATGGTCCTAAAAGACCCGCCCTTAGACAAACCAGAAGCTTGAGGTTTTGTTCGCCACTGAGAGGCTCAGGTCCTGTTGAGGACCAAGTGGCGCGTGCTCACTTGGCCTAGCTAGGCTGAGAAGGAATAGTCTTCTACAATAGATGGTCTCGCCGGTCAAAATTTGCACCGCAATTGTGCATAGGCCCAAACGCTACAGGCACACGCCCGTAGAACTCACGCGACAATATATAATTAACGAGACTAAAAAGATGCATGTGCGGAATCTTATCTTGTGAACAGTTTCTGGCCCGTATGTTACCAGGACCACGCACGCGAATCTTAAAAAAAACAAAGCGCCAGATATGTCGTAGTCCCCCAGCTAGCTAGCCACTAAGATCGAGCAGGCACGTGTCGAGAAACCTAAGTCTCCACGGGCCATCTCTAGTGCTATATATAACCGACTTTTATATTGGTCCTCCGTTCACTCTTCGTCCGGAGGCAACCATTTATTTTATTTTAAAAAAAACTAATGGTCTATCTAAATCTTCCCTTATCTAATTAAAAAAATAATCTAATTTGATGACTTGGTAGCATGCAGCTCCTCTCCCCAAAAATAAATCAAAGTATCAAACCATATAGAGAAAAGTCCTATGGCAGCTTGAGTTTTCCACTTTTGTGGAGCCCAATAATGAGAGAGAGATCTAGAGAGAGAGAGGCATATGCAGGCAGCCAACGAGGAAAGGAGAGAGATAGGTGTGGGGCAGCTACTAGCAGGAGCCAATACAAGTGGAGTACGTGGCATGTTGCCAGCTGGGCCAACCAGGTGTTGCCATTTGTGTCCTCGGAACCTTTCCTTTCTAAGTAACAAAATCCCCTCCTCCTTTTTCCTCCAGAAATCCTCCCAATGTTACCAGATTGAGGAGATCAGCCTCAGGCTCCGGCGGCTACAACACACTCCATACCAGATCCAATCCAATCCCAATCGATCCTCATCATGGTGGCGGCGGCGGAGCCAGAGGAAGAGCAGCAGATCGTGGCGGCGGCGGACGTGGAGATGTCGTCGCCGGAGGAGAAGAAGAAGGAGAAGGCGGTGCAGCAGGGGCGGCGGGGGCGGCGCGAGATGCGGCGGATCGAGTGCGCGACGAGCCGGCAGGTGACCTTCTCGAAGCGGCGGAGCGGGCTGCTGAAGAAGGCGTTCGAGCTCGGGGTGCTCTGCGACGCCGAGGTCGGCCTCCTCGTCTTCTCCCCGCGCGGCCGCCTCTACGAGTACGCATCCACCGCTGAGTACGTTCTTGCTCCTCTATCGATCCCTCTGATTGAGTCTCAATTCCTGCTACTGTCTTCTTCTTCTTCTTCTGATTTGCTTCGAGATCCGTACGATGGCGGCTACTGTTCATGCCTATATATAAAGCTGTGGCCTGTGGTGGTGGGTGGCTATGGTATACATGAAATATGTACCGGCCCCTAGTGTTTCTCTCAAGATCAGTTCATCGATTAATTAACCCCCAGCCTTTGTTGATTCCGTTCTTTTGATCGAGCACACGCACACAAGATCGAATCCATGGCGAATCTGTTTAAGTTATTACAGAATCACTGCTTAGAACTGCTCTATACATTCAAGTGCAGTCAATGTTAAAATTTTCAGTTCCTTTAATTTCCCTTCGACTCAACTATATGTGTATCCCCTTTTTCTGCAATATGGTGATCATCAAATTAAAGGAAAACATTAAATACTACTCACCCTTAATTCACATCAAACATATGTAGCTAGCCTTGCCGTTTGTCTTTGCATATAAATCTTTCCTTATAGTTTCCCGCATCATCGTCATCATATAACCTTAATCTCTATATGGAGTGACACATATATGATCTCGTGTCCGTCCGTACTAGCATCCCATCAATCCGTCCATGTCCAGACATCAATAAAAAGCTTGCTGCAGTGACGAGCTGCTTCACTTTAATGGGCACATATATATGTGTCTTGTACTTGTCTGCAGGCTCTAGCTCGCAAGAGCATCAGATCGATATGCGTATGTTGCTGACACTGCTTCAGAGATATGCATCTGCAAACTAGGCCGTACACATATATTACAGTAATACAGTAGTATATATATGTCACTGCTAATCAGATAGTACATGAAATACAGTGAACATCTACAGTAATTTCTGGTCTTAATTTTGGTACGACTGGAGGATCGATCTTATTATCTGCTTGTCTAACTTCCTCCACGCGGGAAAAGAGAATGGTAGTAATAATATGAAACAATATACTTATACGATTTCAACTAATTAAGTTCTTTTCATATTTCTTCTGTGTTGATGTGCAGAAGAGAATCATACATCACAAAACGATCTAATTAAGAACGTATGGAGTTCCCAGCCAAACACATGATCATTAATACCGTTAGTAGGACTGCTTCAGGAGAATAATTCTAAATGCATGTTTCTAACTAAAGAAGTGCTAGAATGCTAGATCAAGAGATAGAAAAGGAGATGATAAATCAAGAGATAGAAAAAGGAGATGATAAATCAAGAGACGGAGAAAATGATAAGGATGGACTTGATAATTACACACCTAGAACATTTCTAATTGTTAATTAGTCAATAATAACTTCCCATCTTCCAAAATGTACATTTTCTCCCATATGTTTTTGTAATTACTTAACAGTGAGTGGTGAGAAACCCACTCACCAATCCAAATAGTGAAGGCTAATACTTTAACTTGATCATCGGAAACTCTTCTCAAAAAGGAAAAAACTTGATCGTCGAATACAGAAATTAAATTGGCATGCACTAAAACCTTCTAATTAAATGTGATAGGATGCATGCATATCTTAGATTTATCGCCTTGCATTATTTGGTAATTTTTTGCATGTCATGTGCAGAAAATCTTTGAGTTCATTAATTTGATACACAAAGTATATAAAAGAGATTATGTGATTAATACAAGATATATTTTTTGTTCTTAATTATGAGAAAAATCAAAATCCAGAACAATTAATGGGCATTATGTGATCAGTGCTAGCTAGCAATAAACTATGCATTTAACCTCAGATATATTTACCCACAACATCACTAATAAGAAGCTTTGTTATTTATTTATCGAATATATATTTGACTTTCAAACATTTTTAAAGCAACATTTTGGTAGTGTTTATAATTTCCAGATAACTGTTTTGTGGAACCATTGGTGCATAAACCTGTGTGCGTACTTCACTAATAAGAGGGTAGTTATGTATATACTGACACTTGACTTCCAAAGATTTTCAAAACAAGATTTTTGTTTGCGTGTTCTGTTTTATGGAAGCTGTTTTATTGCGTGCATAAACATGTGCCTTTATATCCTTGCTTGGCACATGTGTGGTGATGCAATTAATACATCATGATTAGGTTGAGGCTTTGAGCCTGGGTTATATTGAAATCCATCACAATATATAAGGTTATTTACTAGGACGCCACTTAAATTTTGGCAGCGTAACAACAATATTACATATATTATGGTTAACAAAAGTTGCCTTCATATGAAATTAATTGTTTCTAGAAGAGAAGCGAACTAATAAAGGAGTTTATGCCAAAGAAGGGATCACCATTGCAATATTAGTCCAAAATATCATTAACAATATTATGATCTTTGCACAAGAAAGCGGTGGACTAATTCACCATGATATCATAACCCCATCTAGGAAATTAACGACAATATGTATGACAATTCAGTAGTATCATGTGCAGGGAGGGAGGGTCTCTTTTTGTCCTGATTGAAGTTGACAGATTAAAGGTCTATGAAAATACCATTACATCCTCACAAGGATATTAATAAAATCACAGCTTAAGTTTTATGGGCTGAGATGTCTCACACATGAGAATCATGTCGGCTCAAGAAATGCATAGTAATCATTCCAATTAATGTATTCTCCTTGTATTATTCTCGCAAAAAAACTCTCCTTGTATTACAGATAGAGTGATATCCATTTTGTTTGGCAAGATTTTGTACTGTTATCAAACAAACTGTCATGTAAAATATAAATTTTCGGTGGTTTGTTGCTTAACTAATTTAAACAGGTTATTGAATTAAGCGTACTCTTAAAATCGTCTTCAACCTTTTTTTCCATAGTGGAAACTGAAACCCTAAATCTGAGGCGTTTAATTATTTGTTTAAGAGAAATTTGTGCATGCCTTGTGCACAAATTATACACATGCTGAAATGATGTCTCGAAAGACATGTTTTTACATGCACTACTTATCTATCCATATAACTGATCTGTTATATATCTTTTGTTAACATTTGGGAATTCACAGTCTGCAGAAGACAATTGATCGCTACCTGAACCACACAAAAGGCGCACCTGCAAATGAGAAAGCTCTTGAATCAGCCGGCGTCCAGGTGCGATATAATTAATTAGGTCTCCCAGATTTTGAGTATATATATACTATATCACCATCAAAGTAATATTTTACAGCTACATATATATGTGTGAATCTACATAGAACGAAACTTCAAAAGTAATATTTTACAGCTACATATGTGTGAATCTACAAAGAACGAAACTTCAAATGTAATTGATTAACATACTGAATTAATCTAGACACACACATATATATATAGTTCACATGAAATTGAGTATGTGATGTGCTATATACATACACACAAGCAGATGTGCAGATCTGAGGCAACAGCTTTGCAGCAGAAGATAGATGCAATCGAGGGCTACCAGAGGTACGGTGACTGATTAATTAGTGTTCCTCCACATGAAAAAGGAAATATGTTTCTTGGAAAGCCAGTAATCTTCCAGATGAACACATGTGTTACGTATATATAGGAAGCTGATGGGAGAGGGATTGGAATCGTGTTCAACACATGAGCTACAAGAGCTGGAGCAGCAGCTGGAGAAGAGCCTCAGCTGCATCCGGCAAAAGAAGGCAAGCAAGCAAGCAGACCATAATTAATTTCTGCTCTCTTTTCTTCCTAGCTAGCTAATTAATCCAGTTCCAAGTTTTAACTGATGATGTCAATCTATTGTTTTGTGTTGATTCACTGTGGATCTGGAACAGCAAAAGAAGATGCTGGACCAAATTTTGGAGCTGAGGGAGAAGGTATATAAAACAACCTAAGAATATATGATCTAGGTGTAGTAGCTAGCGAGATGATTGGCTTGATAGTTCTATTAATGTTAATCCGTTCATTCATTCAGGAGGAGAAGCTGTTGATGGAGAACTCATCGCTGCGTGAAAAGTACCATGCGCTGCCTCTGCTAGAGCTGGCTACAAGAACCGTGGAGGCAGCTCATGCAAGATCACCCGGCGCCACCATCGGAGGCGGAGAAGAAGCACCAGAGGACAACGACGATGAGCGGCGGCGGCGGCAGAAGGACGTGGAAGACGTGGAGACAGAGCTGGTCATCGGAAGGCCTGGAACACATATCTAGCTAGCTAGCTAGCAAAATCAATCATCAGTCAACTAATTCTCTGCTCAAGGTCGATACAAAATACTACGAGTAGTATTCAATTTAATGTGTGTCCATATAGAAAATTATATATAGTTTAATTTAGATCGGTCGATTCGATGAGGTAAAATTATGCACGAATAATTAACACGTTGCAGCAAATGCATGCGGGGGCTCCAAAGAAATTGAAGTTTGGTCTCGACCTGTTCTTGTGATCATCCTGTCTTTTTGGTTCTGTATCCAAATTAATTAACAACCATTAGTACTATATATATTTATGTGTTGATATCAATCTCCTGGTTAACCTGTGCGATTCATCAGCCGATCAAAGAGACTTGCATGAATTTACCCCCCTTTTTTTTTGGCCGTGCCTTCGAAGGATGATGAGCCAACATGAAGAGCGATGGATGGATCAACAGATAAATACTGTGATGGGCCCAAACATTTCATTTCGATACGAGTCTAGCTTTATTTAGGGCCCACGGCGAATAAAATCTCGGCCCATTAAACATCCCATCGAAAGCAAATATGATCATGTCACCCGGAAAAGGGACAACCAAAAACAAAGTCACAAAGAGCGTCAAAAAGAAATTTCATAAACGAACTACCTGATCATTTCCTTTAAGAGTAGTATAATTCATTTAAAACATACTTGAGCAAAAATAAAAACAAACATACACAGACAACAATAGAGTAAAATACACCACTAGTTCATGAATTCGGCAAAAATTGAACACTTTAGTCCGTGAACTCGGAAAACGCATTACTATGTGATTTTAGTCAAAAACGGTTCGTCTCCTCTGAGGTATTACCCACCGGCGTCGCATTTTTTTTTCAGAGCTGAAAGAAAAAACATGGATGTTTTCGAGCTAGTGGCGAAAAAAAAGACACTGGCGTTCGTTGCGAGCAAAGCAACACTCATTATGCTCCCTCCGTGTGCCGTCGCTGCCTCTCATGAGATGAGATAAAAAGCCATTCCATTCTTGGAGCCTCTTTCCCGCTCTGCCCCACATGTCACCGAGACTATACAAGGCACATCGGGACCCCACCGTGCAGCCTCTGCTCTCCAGGGCACCTGCCATTTCCCGCACGTGCCATCCCCGATCCAAACGCACGTGCCTTCCTCTTTCCTCTCTCTAACAGAAAAGAAGAAGAAGAAGAAGAAAATTCCCAAATTTCTCTCTTTCTTCCACTTGACTCGCTCTCCAAATCCGCCTCGAATTCCTCGCTCCGTCCGCAGCCATTACCGGGGGCTGCTCTCCTTCCTCCCTCCCTCAGATCCCCTCTTCGCACACTCCGTGTCCCTCGACCGAGAGGAGCCAGCCAGCGAGGAACAATCCCCCGCTCATCAACACCACCCCGCCTTCCTGCCAGGTAACTGACTGACGATCTGTCCATCCATCCAATTACTGCCTTTTAATCGCGCGATTCCTCTGGATCTGGCCGCGGATTCCCTTGGAATTCATACTAGTAAACGACGGGGTAGCATGGTTGATCGGGGGCGCGTGTCTAGGAGGAGAATTGGGCGGATTCGTTGGCGGTCAAGGGTCGGGAGGATCTCAATTGTCCGAATCGGGGTCCAATTACTCGGTCTCATGTGACCAGCTGCGCCGCCCTGGAGAGAAATTGGGATTTTTCTATGTGGGATTGGTCGATGCGCCGCGTAGATCTTGGCCCTAGGGTCTTCTCCGTCGACTGCTCTGGTAAAAAAAGGTTTTTTTTGTAGGTTTGGGGAATTCTCGTAGAGCTGTGTGTTGGCGACGAGATCTCATGCTGTTGTTGAGCTCGGCTTGGTTCCTTGATGTGTCGCCCGCCGCGCTGCACACGGTGGATGAATCGGGATCAGGTTCCTGGGGTCTGCAGAGGGCAAGACAGAGATGCCGTGCCTGTAGCTCTGTGTGTTTCTCTTCTAGTGAGGCTGTTTGGCAGCTTCTGAATTATTAGATCCTGATTCCTGATGTATTAGAACTAGTCTAGACTAGAGCATTTTGTGCTCTCTCTCTCTCTCTCTCTCTCTCTCTCTCTCTCTTACCCTTTTCTGGAAAATAAATCTCTCCCCTTTAGTAAGTAAGACGGCAAAATTGTGTGGAATCCATGATTTGCCAAAGGCCCAAAGCAGTCTGCAAGATCGCAAAGATCTGGACCATTTCTCTTCTGGGAATGAAAAGATACCAGAGTTTATGTAATACTCCAGTTCTCTGTACCAATCTATGAGGTAACTAGTAGGAATTTTAACACAACACCACGGCAGCTCTGTTTCTGCCGGTCTCCTTCCGCCAAAAGAACAATGTTATGCCAGTAGAGCATAGGAAACATGAGAAGGGGAACCCTAAGAATTGGGTAGTAACGGGTGTTTTGTTCAGGGGATATCCTTTTCTGTGAAAAGTGACAGAATATGTGCATGTTTTTGTGGCTTGCTCATTGCCATTATAACTGCACACCGACATCTGTTGCGAGATTGCTTTTTGTACATGATGTGCCATCGCCCAGTTTATTCTATTTGTACAGCATTATGTCAATCACCTGAATCGCTACATCTCATTTTTCAAATTTGACTACCGTATCTTACTTGAAGCTTCTTCTGTTCATGCAGTAGAGGATCCCTTATGAGCTGGTCGGCTGTGGTTTCACTTCAATTTGGGGGATACTAAAATGGGTCAGGAGCTGGGCAAAGACAAGCTTGGATCAAACTTAACAGTGGATGAGATAGCCAGCGCTTTCTACTTCTCGCTCCTGCTCTCCCCTGTCGTCTCCTTCTGGGATTGCATCTTTCGCAAGATAAGATACTCATTCAGACCTGAGTGGGTGTAGCATTCAGCAGCTACCGTTTCAGCACTAGTTGGTCCGGAAGTAAATCGACGGGCCCTTAGGAAAGCATCTAGACAGAAGTCCAAGAAATGAACTTTGAAGGTTTTGGTTTTCCGTAACTATAATTAGTAGAGGAGTTTAGCTGAGATAGTCAATAGCAGGCAGACACAGTACAGTTGCCATGGAAAAGGCTGTGGGTAATCAGGCAGGCAAGGTCTTGAAGAAAGGAAAGAAGAAGCAAGCGAAAGATGAACTGGATCGCCAGAAGCAAGCTGAGAAGAAGAGGAGGCGGCTAGAGAAAGCACTTGCAAACTCCGCTGCCATTATCTCAGAGCTGGAAAAGAAGAAGCAGAAGAAGAAGGAAGAACAGCAAAGGCTGGACGAGGAAGGTGCTTCGATAGCTGAAGCAGTTGCTCTTCATGTTCTCATAGGTGAGGACTCCGATGAATCCCGCCATTTGATGCTAAACAAGCACAGAAGATGCAACGATTGGGAGCCCTCGGCTGGTTTCGATTTCACCGTGGACATGCAAGGCACTGATATATACTCCCCCGGTGGACTCGTGTGCGCCAATCATGCTTATGCTCCCAAAGGGAGGTGGATTGATTGGGGGAATGCCCAGCCATTGCCAACCTGGGGAGAAGTGCGGGACCTCAAAGCATCGTACTATCAGGGAACATTCCATCAGTCCGTTCCCTGTCCAGGTTTCATGGCAGCCCAGGCAGTCTCGTCGTTGCAGATCGGAGAAGATTCATCTGAGATGACCTCACCGAGCCAAGGAGTCGTCAATAGGATGCTTGGTGGCGGCAACAGGCTCAACCTTTACAGAGAGATATAAGAAGCAAATACACACATCGTCATAGTATTTTTGTATATAGTCACCAAAGGTGTGCTGACTATTCTGCCTGCAGCTATTATCAGAAGAATCTGATAGTGCATCTTGTTTGCTGTTTTCGCCAAGTCAGTGGGATAGGATATTTTGTGTCTGTTAAGTACATTGGTATTGTAATGAACGTTATCATTTTGATTCTCTGCTGGTTTTTCTTTCAAAGACGTAAGGCTATATAGTCAAGAAGAGAACATATAACTGATTGCACTGAATTATACAACTTGTCTTGTAGCTAGCTTCGATGAACCAGTGTAAACAATGAATCTGAACATATAACATATAACCTGCACTGTAATTTCACGGTGCTGGTCACTGCAGATATTCTTCAGATACTGGTCACAGTTATATGTATCATACTCATGGATCATGGTGATAATCACCACCCTTCTGTCAGCAAACATGCTTTAACTATGTCATACATATTGGTTTCAAGTTCACAGTTCAGAGGAGGCAGCTAGTTAAGACGCAGCAGAAAATTCTACACCATATTACGTACTCCCTCCGTTCCTAAATAATTCAGTCTCGATGGGTTTGTGATAATATTTGAGGACAAGAAAATAGAGTGGTGAACATGATAACAAGGCTAGGCCTCTCTTGTAGATCCAGAACTACTCATGGTAATTTTGCCGCTTAAGAACGCGTCATATAATTCAGAAAACAGTGACATATGTATCGTCTAGGAAGCGACAACGACAGCCATTGACACTCTCAAATGTAATTCCGTAAATAACCTCAGAGTCCTTGTGAAAACAGTTACACGGTTTGAACATGTTATTCATTCTTCCGAATGGATTCTTTCCGACCATTATCCAATCAATATATATTGTTTGCAACCTGAAGGGTTCAATCATGCCTGATCAACGTCAATTGGGAAAACAAGCCAGATCACGGGGGAATGACTCAGTTGATCATAAATCCCGAGGCCGTCAAGCCATCAAGTACTTTTCACTGGGTTCGACATATTTTGGCAGCATAGCATATAATACAAGGAAATCCAAAATAAATCAACCACAGCAAACTTAACGACTTCTTTTGACAGCCACAACCAGGGGCTAACCATCCACTTTATCTCGGTTGCTATTTGCTACTCCAAAGTACTTTAATGCCACCACCAATTTCAGATTAGAAAACAACAGCACTACCCACATTCTAGTTTATCCTAGATTATCCCTGGGTAAACATCTATGTCCATAGTCAGTATCTAAAATTCCTGTTGAGCTCGGGCCTGTAGAAACCTTGAACAGGACCAACCATGGCAGGGCGGAGATGCCTCTGTCTCGCTCTTAGCTCCATCTGGATCAAACTTTCAAGTGCTTCCACATGATTCGCCCCCACTGCTGAGCCTGTTAAAATAGGTTAAACATAAGTCTTTATCAGTATTAGTCCTTGAAAATAAAAGAACCTCTAACGAATTGTAAGGAGAATGTTTTTTGGCAACTTTGAGGCAATAATTACATGCTGGTTATTTTCGAAATATCACATGACTAATCAGTGAAAAATTCCAATCTTAGTTACTAAACTAAAGGTTCCCAAACGCACATCCTTACTGCACAGAAGTTTACCTGTCATTCTCATCAGCATGGATTCTCCATAACCAGGCTGGCGAGGGCGAGGGCGTATCTCCAAACTATTCACTTCAGCTCTATAGTCAGGCCTGTGCTGTACTGGCTGAGATAGAGGAACCCCTCTTGGCAAGCCTTGTGGAGGGAAACTTCCAGGCATGTTCATGCGCTGCAGCATACGATGATGGGCAACCGGGTCAACACGATGGCCACCACGAGCAGGAAGAACATGTTGCATGGAATTAATATCTTGTGGGAAAGAACGAGTGCCACGGTGGATAGCTTCTGGTATGTTGAATGGCACCTGTTGGTTCTGATGGGTGCCACGGTTGATAGATTCTGGTATGTTGAATGGTACTTGTTGATTCTGACGGCTGCCACGGTGGATAGCTTCTGGTATGTTGAATGGCACTAGTTGATTCTGATGGTTGCCATGGTGGATTGCTTCTGGCATGATGAATGGTACTTGCTGATTCTGATTAGTGCCATGGTGGATAGCTTCTGGCATGCTGAATGGCACTTGTTGATTCTGATTAGTGCTATGGTGGATAGCTTCTGGCATGCTGAATGGTACTTGTTGATTCTGATTAAAAATATGATCCATGTGCTGGAACGTCGTAATTGCACTTTCTATAGGGAAAGTTGCAGATGAACTACTTCCAAAAAGTTGATAAAGATTGTTTGGGTCAACCTGATCATGAGAAGATGACCTCGGCATATCATGGCCAAGTACCTGAACTTGTTCTGATTCAGCAGGCACGCTACTTCGGAACCTGTTGCTGAGATCAGCAACTTCTTTTGCTGTCAATAGACTATCCGCTCTAGCGGATCCAGCATATGGCAAATTATGAGTATTGTCAGCATGCAGTGAATCATTCACTGAAAACAGATCATCTTCCTCCGGCAGTTGCATTCCCAAGCCTTCCTCACCAACGCTAGCACCTTCCCAACTTGAAAAGGCAGAGAATTTTGTGTTGCCATGCTCTACTCCAGCCCCCTTTTTCATGTGTAAAGCACTGTCTTTACTGTGGTCATCAGGAATGAGCGAAGGTATAGTCCCTTCCGCTGAAAACGGTAATCTCTTGGATGATGAATTAAGGCCACCAGCAGTATCTTCTAGGACAGAAACTGGAGAATCCCTAGAACGATGACCATTCGTAAAAGAAGCTCCAAACAATGGTTCAAGTGTCATATTCTTACCCAAGGTGAGGATAATTTCAGTATTACTGACCAGATCACTTGCTGTCGTACCACCTTTGACCATACCATTAGGATCAGAACTCGGCAGTTTATCAGCTGGTCCCATGTGGAACTGCAGAGGAGATGAATCCTTACTGGTTGTTCCTTTCTGTAACAAAGAAAGAATAGGGTGTGATGAATGCTTGTCAACAGCAATTTGCTCTCCAGCCCTTGGTTCATCTAGAACAGTCTGACACTTCTGGGAAGTAGTTTGCTGATTGGAGTTACTAGGGCCACTAACATGGGCTAGCATGGTCACCTCAAGATCCCCACATGTCACAACTGGAACTGACTCTGGAATACCATCGGTGCTAGACTTCTCGAGAGTCTGAACAACAGGTGCAGGAGATATAAAATGGCAGAGCTTAGATCCAGATTCACAATTACTTCGTGATGTTGTTGATAAATTCTCAGAAGTACCACCAGATGCCGAAGGACCTCGAACCATATTGTCTGCAAAGATATTTTCATCTTTGACAATCATGCTGAGCAGCTTCTTTGATGATAAATGTTCTGCATGTCCTGAGCCTACAAGCAACGTGAAAAGCTCGAATATGTAAAGAAACGACTATTATACGAAGAACGTTATGGCGAAATCAAGAAAGTAAATAAGATGATGCAGCATGGAGTTCAACCTAGCATACACACTCAAAATACAGACGCCTGTAAAACCCTAACTTTATTTGGAAAGCATTGGTAGCTGTTGACAAGATCATTTACCAACATGCTGAAGTTACCTTATGTACCAACCAGTGGTTCAGTTCCCTACATTTCTAATGATAACGTTACAGCAACTAAAACATAGCAGTGTCAGCAAGCATGATGCACATTGCACACATACAAACCAAAAATACCTTCATGTTTAGCACATTTGGATGATTCTGGTACAGGTGAAACCATTATATCATCAGTTTTCCGCTGCCGACTCTGAAAATTGTTAAATACTGAATAAGTACATGCAGACAACATAAGATGGAACGTCTAAGTGGCTAAAAGGTAGCAGAAGGGAAAAAACCATTTAATTAATGAAAGGAAAAGAGCGATTTGCCGAATGCTATTCTCAGGCTTAAATATGTAAACACTCAATTTCTAACAAAACACTCGTGCAAAAGTTGGAGACTCGTGTTTATTATACAGTTCGATTTTTCAACAGACTATTCAGAATGTTGGTTCTTAAATCTACAACATTAGTACTGTCGGCTGAACTTCAATCTCCACATCATCTCAGAAACCAAAAATAGTACTCCGTAAAATAACTAGAATGTGTACAAAATTTGATGCTGCCAAAATACATGAAACGGCAATTTATTGTCTTGACCAGTTACTATTTGAAACCATGATTTATCTTATAATTTGCACATTCTGTCGTAAGGGTCATGAAGTAAGTAACAGTTACATTTAGTATGAAATGTGAGGCCATAAGATTCCGAAGACCTAAATGTTATAAACAATTAAAACTGATTACTTCCACATCAAACTAATTAGGTGTACGATATGATCCTCAAGTCATTTATTAACTAAGAGAATAGATACAATTCTGAATTGACAGTTATACCTCTGAATTGAGTGATGATGAGTTGGAGGACTGCAGCTGAAGCCTTTTCTCAGGTAATGCTTTTGAGAAACCAGGGGGTTTGAGTGGCCTGGTTTTAGGAGTTGGTAGAAGTGGAGGTGTTTTAACTGCATCATCTTTAGAGCAAGAGGAAGCATTCAATTCAACTTGCTCATCAGTTCTAGTACGAGGACCTCCTTTTCCAGCAGAATTCTCTACTAAGGAAATTATTCCATCACCGAGATTTTCTCTGTCACAGTCAGGAGCGTTCTTCTTTTCTTGCAGGGCTTTATGCTGCTCTTTCCTCATCAATTCAAATGATTCTACAATCGACAGGCAACAAATATTATGCTCTTGATAAGTGCAGGATAAAAAATATGACAAGATCAGTGTGCATCAGCAATTACCTCTCCGTTTTCTTTCTTCTTCCACTCTGTCCTCGTTTGAGCATTCGGAAGAAGAGCCAAATGTCTCATCATTAACCGAGTCGACATTTTTGTGTGGTACAGGTATAACCTGCCATTATTAGCGTGCAAAGAACTTCAAATTTCCATCAAAACTTGCACCAAAATAACGAGGTGTGAGAAAAGAGATGCTTCTTGCTTCCCAGTGCAGGAAGGGAACATAGGCTAAGTAAAGCAGTGCATGTATTGGCTACTGGACATTAAACCTTGTATGGACGCGGTGGCTGGTAACGGCCAGAGTTCCTGTTTAGCTGATACCCACTCCCTAGATCATTTGCTGCCAAAGGTCCAACATAACGTGGAGGCCTGGGGAAAGCACCGCTTCCCAGCAACCCGTCATGCTCGGGTTTTGGCAAACTGTGCTTAAACTGGTTTCCAGGATGCATATCTGCAAGAGACCCATGACATTGATTAGCAGAATAACCAAAAGCCTGATGCTCCCATAAACAAGACATGCGACAAAGGAAATCAATCCAGATTACTAAACAATCTGAATGCTGAATTTAAGCATGTCAATAGGAAAATCCAATCACTCAGACAGACATGTAAAATGGCGAGGTGCTAACTAGCAGAGACGGGCAGTCGGTCACCGACCAACATAACGACATACAGTGGCACAAAACCGTCCATGACGTATCATATCTATTTCTACGAGGTCATAATCCGAGAGACGTATTAATTATGCAGGGCAAGGCATTTTCTGCATTGGTTTCCACGATGCCTATCTACAAGAGACCCATGGCATTGATAAGTAATGGAACAACCAAAAGCCAGATGGTCCCATAAAGAAGACAGACAGCAAAGGAAACTGTTCCGGACTAGTAAACAAATTAAATACTGATTTGTCGCATTTCAATTGAATAACCAATCATTCAGACAGACGTGTAAAATGGCAAGATGTCGACTAGCAGAAACGCTCACCAACCAACATAACAACATACCATTCCAGTGGCAGAAAACCATCGATGACGTATCAGATATATTTCTACAAGATCATAATCCATAAATAACAGAATAACCGAAAGTCCAATGCCTGTCAGCAAGAGATCTATTTCTACAAGGTATATTCTGCATCGGTTTCCAGGATATGCATCTGCAGGAGACCCGTGGCATCAATGAGCAACAGAATAACAGAAAGTCGGATGCTCCCATAAAGAAGACATTATGCAACAAAGGAAATTGCTCCAGACTAGTAGCAAACAAATTAAATACTGAATCTAGCAGTACAACTGAACAATCCGAACATTCACACGTGTAAAAACCGCCCCACCGACATACCGACACACCATTCCAATGATGCAAAACCCCATTCATGACATATCACGACACGCGCTATTTCAACAAGATCATAACCTCATAAATCCCGGACTGAGACACAATCATTCATGCAGGTGCAATATATTCTACTGGAGACCTTGGGCAGCAGCGTTTCAATCATTCATTCATCAGCCAACCATGAACTCACTCACCGAGCTGATCCGGCTCGCGTGCAGGCAGATCCCCTTGACAGTTGCCCGATCCAGACGGTGAGGAAGCATCCCACCTCGCCGGCGGCGCGGCCTGGTTCATCATCTCACTGCTCCACAGCAAACAAACAAAGCACGGGTGAGTAAACGAACTAAAAGCGAGCGCCGCCCGGCCGAACAGACATCAACCCCTCCGATCTAGGCAGAGGAAAGATACAAACTGGAACACGAACCTGAGGGCGGAGGCGTCGACGCCGGCGGGGAGGTCCCTGGACGCGACGGAGCCGGCGACGGAGAGCAGGAAGCTGCGGGGGTAGGCGATCCTCCCCCTCCTCATCGAACCCGTCGCACTCCCTTCTCCCTCATCGGGCCTAGCATTGATCGGGGGTCAGGAACCCGTCGAAACCCTACGGTAGAACAAAGAGCAGCGAAATCGGCGACATGGGGAACAAGGAAAAAAAACCTACCTCGGCAGCAGGGCGGCGACGGCGGTGTCGGGAGGCTCCGAGCAGCCCATGGAGGAGGATCGGAGGCTGACGGATCGGACCACGGGGCGGGGGGTTGGTGGCGCGATCGGAGGCTCCAGCGGCGGATCGGAGGCGAGATTTGTGAGAGAGAAGAGTGTGAGAGTGGGGAGAAGAGATGACGAGAGATGATAGATGGTGTGAAGAAGAAGAGAAGAAACGGAAGAGCTTTATTTCTCCTCTTGTCTTCTTTCTTCTCTTGCCGGAAAAAAAATATTTTTTATTTTCTTTTTACCCTCTGAATAATGCAAGTGATTTATGGCTGCTGTAAAGAAAAATTGAAGCTGTGAAAAAAAAAGACTCGGTAAAAATCTGGATATTGTTGTTTCTCCTTTCGAGGGGACTATATGCATTGGCCATTTCTCTCTCACTTGCTTATTTGGAAATGCAGAATTGACTTGTCCAGAAAAATTGCATATTGTCATATTAAAAATGCTGGATTTCTTTCCCGAGAACACTGCATAAAAAAGTTAAATCATGAAGACCTTGGTATTTTTTTTCTTTTGAGAGAAAGAGATAGAACGCTTGTAGTCTGATTATCTTTTTTTTAGGAATACATTATGATGACATACAAACCGAGAAGAAAATAGAAGTTAGTTGCCAAAGAAATATGCACAAGCTTCAAACGCGTTCGAAAGGGTTGAGACACCGCATCGGAAGCTCACTTGCAGCGAGGAGATCTAGAACAGTCATTCCCGCATGAGGCGAATACTTTGATCTGGAACGAAGAATCTCGTGCAAGATGACAAGCGGCAACACACAAGACCACAAGAGTTGGTCGAAGAAGGTCCACGACAACACGTTCTCACTGGCGCCGAAAAAGTTGTTGTCGCGACGCGAACCGGAGTCGAAGGGACTTATTTTCATGCAACAACGTCTCCACCGTTCATGCATATCCGTTACTGTCACTAGCACTTCTCTTCGTTCCTTTTTATAAAATATTCTAATTTTTTATTCCAAATCAAAACGTCGTATCCTAGGAAGATACATATTATGATGAATTTAAATTTTACTTCCCATCCAAATTAATTGTCGAAGCTTTGTCTAGATACGTTTGCACCTACAACACTGAAACACATTTAGACACATGCATAGCTAGAAAAAACCGCGATAATTAATTTGGATTGGAGGAAGTAATTAATTTGATTCAGAATAAATTTAGAGCATTTCATAAAAATGGATACAGGGGAGTAGTACTTAGTTTTTCTTGCACACGCAAGACAAGACCACGTAGAGGGCCACCGCCCACCGGTTTTGAGGCGGTTTGCCGGAAAACAGGTGAGGTTACACTCTTATTGAGTGGGCTGGGCTGGGATGGTACAGTGTCGTTTATTCGGGCCTACGTTGCATGGTTGTAGGCCTTCCGGCCCATCCTTGATCGTTTTTCTCTTTGGACCGTAGCCCATCCTTGATCGTAGTCCTCAGCATTCCACCGTGGAGGTACAGAAGGTGGGCCGGACAATTGGTCCTTGGGCCTACACCACATGGTTTATCCATCCACCGTAATAAGTCGCGATGCTGATGAGGTGGCTCATGGTGAGTTCTCTGGGTCTTCCGACAGTGTACATGTTCCTGGTCACAATCCTCTGGATTGTAAACTCTGAATGTTTTCATCAGTGAATAAAGAGCCACCGTTAGCTTGTTCAGAAACAAAAGTGCTGCTCTGGCTCTGCAATGGTGGTTTAACAATTTGATGGTCTTATTAATTTGACGACATTGATGCGCGCGATCTATCTGTTCATTTCGTGCCCAGCAATTAATCAAGATAGACCCGACTGGTTGAGTCGACTACGCTTGGCTAGCTTAATGAAGGCTGCTGCATGCTGCCTCCGTGCAAGAACGAGTTAAGACGTCGAATAGCTTAGCTAATGATAATTTGCAGGACACGTGTAGTGTGCGAACGTACGTACGCTCCCTCTTTCTCCCACCCTCTGTAGTACACACATACTGGTCCAGTACCACTGGAAGGAAGGACCATGCATGAATGTCTCATCGATCGATCTCTACCAAACCAACCTGTGCAAAAAATTCATCCCAAAATTCGAATCAAACCTGAAATTCCATTCGAATCAAATCTCAAAAATCCAACCAGGCTAATGATGAATATATACGGCATATTAATTGTACGTTGACGACATTTTCCAACGGATGTGGGAGTATTAAGTAGTTTCTCTGTCCAACAAATGATGTCTCAACTTTGACTAAATTTGAATGCATGGAAGGAGTATGTATTTTCTTGGTAGAAAATTAACACAATCTCTTATGTGGAGTATACATTAATACTGCTAGCTAGCTACTCGTTTGCTTTCATTCGTTCATTGAGTTTTATTTTCTCTCCTCCTGTTCCTGTTCCTGTGCCTGGCTTCGTATCGATCGGCTGTGCTAGCTATGCTTTGTCATTTGCTTCCCAGTTGTTGTTTCCTGGAGACTGATCGATCGATCTCTCCCAGCAGGGACCAACGACAGCAGCAATTATTGGCCTCTATAGGAGGTCATAAATATCTTGGCCATTTCTGCGTGACCCTTCCTCTATCTCACCCTCCAAATTTTAATTAACCATCCTGCTCAATCGTCCGGCCGGGCCCCCAAAAATAACCATATAACAAAATGCAAATTGGCCAAGCTGCTTCTTTAATTTTTCGCAAACTGCAAACATGCATGAATTCGCACACGCACGGCATATACAATGCATTGCCAACACCCACCCCACCGCCGGCCTCCGGCGAGGCCTACCTCCGCCGCCGCCATTAATTCCGGCAAGCCCGGCCCATATATGGCATATGGGCTGCGTGTCAAGGGTTCAACGGTACACATAGTATAGCTACACACCTAGCTAGCGACAATAACTAATTAATGCGCGGCTAGTGATTGAATTGTGTTGAAGCCAATATATAATTAGGCCCCATCCCAACGAGCATATGCATATATCGATCTATCGGTCTCTAGATAGCTAGGATGGTCCTCGTGCCATCGACATGTTTGCATGCATGGGTCCATGAGGAATTCAAGCAAGTGTCGGTCTTAGCTAGCTCCATCTCCATCTAGCGCGCGCTCTCTCTCTCTCACTCACACAAGCAAGCACAAATTAATTAATGGAGGCGTACGTGGTGGTACTCCGTACGTGCAATGCATGGGCCATGCACGAAATTAATCAAATCAAAAGAGACAGCGGATACATCGATCAAGATCACTACAAGATCACATGCAATTATAACTAATTAAGCTCCTCCATGCAAATACATTTACTCCTAGTCCTTCATTGTCAGTGTGCCCAGGGGCGGAGCTAGGTGGTGATTCTGCTACAGAAAGACTTATCAGTAACGATCGAAAAACAACATCAGTAACAGTCGGGGCCGCCGTTACTATCTTCGTGTTATGGGTATCATCAGTAATGGTCGCTCCGACCGTTACTGATGTACCATCATCAGTGGCGGACGGGCCGACCCGACCCGACCGTTACTGATGTATATATCATCAGTAACGGTCGCGTTGCCACATCAGTGTCGGTCGAGCGACCGACACTGATACATTTTCGGTATTTAAAAATAATGATTAAAATCACAAAAAATACACAGGAAATACACAGAATAATATATACAGCACATCACAGCACAGAAAAATACATATAAAGCCGCATCATAACACATCACATCACATCATTTAAAGCATACAAATGTATATAAAACCGCATCATTTAAAACATATAAAGATTACAAATGTATCTCACTTCACGACATTGATTACAAAGTGTCAAAATTTCATAGAAGCATAAAAAAAATACAAGTGTATTTCATTTCAAGTTTGAATCTATTGTTGTGGGTGAACCCTAGACACCACTTGTTCCACGCGTTCGTAGAAGTCCCCACTAGGCTTGATGACCTCATTGTTGATGAGATGGGCGAACTCCCTTTGAATGTTATACACGACCCATTTAGGTCGGTGTCCCATTTCATTCGGGGCCCCAGTACTCTTCCATCACCGCGACTGACCCCTTCCACTCAGGCTTGAACATGATGGCATTCTCCATAAGGATGTGACAGCAGTAGTAGCCATAGAACACACTACCGGGCGGCTGTTGCTGGCAAGGAAACCTGTGGTTGTGGTGAGGCTCGTCTTTATAACCTTTACCAGCTAGTTTTCCCTTGGTCGCCACTTTTCAGACAGTGTTAGTGAGTGATTTGATGGGTTTCCAGAACCGACCTCGAACACTATTCTTCGGAAGTAGTGAATCGAAGTAGTACACCACGGACCAAGGCAAACAAATGAGTAGTGTCACCCTATGGTCTGTGTTTTCAAAAGAAACAAACTTTAGTATCTAAGGGTGTATAAGAAAAACTGAATTAGAAAAAACAAACGGTTCCATATATAAAATTGAACTTACTCCAAATTAAGAAAGAAGAGGATAAAGTTGTGGTCCGCGTATTTCTCGAGACATGCCACCAAGTATTTAGATGCCAGGGTTCTTGAGGGATCCTTTTCTGGCTCAAGACCGATGTCACCGTAGTTGAACATCGCGGGATCTAGAATGGCTACTTTTTTTACCTCCATTCGCCGCAGTTCTCTTATTTGGTAGGCAGACCACAGCCTTAAGAGGTTGATATCAAGCTTCTGGCGGTTGAAGAGGTGGAACAGTTCGTTGAACTCCACACCAAAGGTGATAGGACGTTCCTGAATGTTCCCGCTTTCTTGGTCAAAGAAGCCATAGTCTCGTGGGATTCGAACATTGGTTTGTTAGGCATGCTGTTGAGAACTAGCTGATGCTTCCATGTAGAACTGATGAAGCTCTTGCATCTCTCTGGACACGGCACGCAGGGAATCTTCGGTGAGCATCGGTCTTCCAGGATAGTAAATAAGCACCCGGTCAAACTCCCTAGCCACGAAATAGGATCTGTCTTTGAATCTCTGGCCTTGACGGGGGTTCTTGATGAGAATGTCAGGCCTATTGTCCTCCCAGACTCCAGTTATGTTAGGCCCATAGTGCATCTCATCTTGAGTGACATTGGAGGACTCCTTGATGGTCTTTCCGCCGCGCCCCCTCTTTTTATACCTCCTCTTATTGTCCCATGCCTTCTGCTCCTCTGTCTTATACTTGTCATCGATCTTGCGGCCACCCATGGACTCAGCGGCACCCAAGAGATAGAAGCTTCCAGCCTGTGCCGACCCTGTGGTCTGGCTATCTTTGAGCTGTGGAGGCATCGACATTGTCCGCTCTTCATCTCCGCCGGCATCGACATGAGGAAGTATCCTAGGGGAAAGGCCGAGCGGCGATTGAGAAGTACCTTTGTGGGCGGAGGGAGATGGAGTCATAGAGGGCCGGCGCTGGTTGTAGAGAGATACTAAGCTCCTAGGCCACATAATGCGGTAGTTTGGACAACCGCCTAGGATATCCACGCCTTTCTCCGGAGGTAGCGGGATAGCATAATCACGATGCTCCTCGACGACGGAGTCCACCATCACACTCACTTGTGCGTCGTTCATAAGAATGCCGTGCACCAGTGGCGGTGATTGTCTGGGCATCAGGCGGCCAATGGCGCCTACAGGCTTCCCAGGCTTGTCTACGTGGATACAACACTTCACCAATGCCTGCGTGTAACATGTGTGTAAGATCTTTATTCATGAAGGTAAGGAGTGAAAAAGAGTTTGAAAAGTATGCTTACAAGGATGTCGTCGCTCGGACCCGGATCATTATCCCGGATGCCCTCGCTTGGGTCCGGTTGGCTAGCGGGGGGCTTGTCCATGCTAGGAGCCGGGCTGTAACCTGGGGTGTAGGTGTCTTCGTCGTCCATACGTGTGTCGGAGGCAGCGCTGCTCTTCAGCGGGGTGCTCTTTCGTGGGGGAAGAGGAGGAAGAGGAGGAAGGAAGTTCCTCAAACCTTCCACTCCTCCCCCGAGTATGGCGTCAAGGGTGGGGTGGTCTTTGGCCAATGCCGACACCAAATGATGGACGGCTTGCACTGCATATTCTCGTGACACCTCTTGACACACTATAGATGTCTGCTCTCGCGCCTCCGCCTTAGCTTGTTCTATTATTTCAGCAGAAGCGGGGAGCTTTTTCTGGACCCTGCTTCGCTTCGAAGCAGGCGGGAAATAATCATCCAAGCAGGCCCTTCACTTTCCCCTAGAACACTGCCCGTGTGCTCAGCCTTTTGCAAGCCGGCGGTCACAGCCGACTCCCACCTCTTGCTCTGCACGGAGTTGTCGGATGTTTCTGACCTCTTGCTCTCCTCCCACTTGTGGGCATTTTCCTGTTATCATATAAGACGGGACGTGAGTCTATATGCATCAGGAGTGTCATAATTAATGCCAAAAACAAATAAATGCATGTGAACCCTTACCGTAAATTTTTTAACAGGTGGCTGCATTGGCTCAATGCCTGCCCACTCCTCTGGTGTCATGTGCTGACGTGCATATTCTCTAGCACGTTGGTCCTCCAGCATGTCATACACTGGAGGCACCCTGCCTGCCGCCTCGAGAATTCGGTCCTGCTTGCGCCAGACCTGCTTCTTCCCCTCTTTCCCTGCACTCTCTAGTCTGTGGTTCAAGGGCTTCCTCGCGCGCAACGCCCTCATACGTTCACTCTTCACAATGAAGGCAGGGCCAGACAATTCCTTCTTGAATTTGTCCCATTCGGCCTCATCAGTTATCGACGGCCATTTCTTCTGATGATCTCATACGGTTTGTCCATCCACTTTCTAGCGGTGGTTTTCCAATTAGCAAGTCCATTGCGCAATGCTATGTTGACGGACGCTAGGAATCGCTCGCGCCACTCGTCAGATACTTGGAACCTCCTTGCAACGTCCGCGATGCACGTGTTTCTAACGACTTCGGAGATGTCACTCCACTCGTCGGTGATCTTGCAATATTTACGTGCAACCGCTCCACAGGTCGTTGCGAAGGCCTTTTGTGCCCTCTCAGGCGACTCCGGGCGGCCTCTCTCAGAGGGTTGGGTGACCACGTAACAAAACTCCTTCAAGTTGTGGCTCCCCCTCGGCGTCTTCTTCCTTGGCTTCTTAGCGGTAGTTTCAGTTGGCTACGGGTTACTCTCTTCCACCCGTCGCTCGTTGTTGCGCTCTTCTAAATGAGAGCTACCTGAGCCAGAGCTGGCAATTTGCTCTCCCGATGAAAACTCTTCATCGACACGATCTACCTCCTCCCTATCAAGAACTGATTTGTAGCTACTCTTGCCCATTTCGTACCTAGTCCATCAAAACCATCAAATATATATCGGCCAAAAAATTTGACATGACCTATGCTAAAAACTAGCAATTTTTCTCTACTAGGAGGTCCAAACCTACATAAAAAACTCACCCGCATATGTACCCCCTCGGCACGATGGCTGGCCCCTTCTCCAATGACCCGACACGATGGTCGGGCCCACAATTCATTACTCAATTCTCCAAAATAGCATATAAAACCGCTATATAAAAACTACATGTATAGCATATAAAACAACATGTATATAGCATATAAAACATTATGTATATAGCATATAAAACTACATGCATATACTCATCTGTGCTATATATTATCTACTGATGTGTGCTATATATCATGTATACAATGCTAATCAAATTCAATACTATATCAAATTCACAATGGTAAATAAAATGTGCTCACTACAAATTCACAATGATAAATAAAATGTGCTCACTACAATGCTCTGTAACTCAATACTATATCAAATTCACAAGGGTAGATAAAATGTATCCATGTTACAAATTAGTTATTACAATATGTGTGCCCATGTACATCTAATTTGATATAAATTATCTACTACTACAAACTACAATGCTAATCCTAAATTAACAGCAAGAAATCCTAAATCCTAACCCTAAATTAACATCAAGAAATCCTAAATCCTTCGGTATCTAGTATCGTCTAACGGTGATTGACTTCTGCGAGATGCTGTCAAAGAAGTCAAAAAGCTTCATGATTGTCTCCCTTACGTGCGGCTCCATGATACCGCTGATTGCAACTGAAAGTAACTGAGTGAGTATGACATGGTTGTCGTGAGACTTCATGCCAGATAGCTTGTGACTCTTCATGTCAACTAGATGCTTGATGCTCGACGAGTAGTTCGATGGGACTTTAATGCCCTGCAGGCACTGGCACATCCTATGCAACGCGTCTTTGTACAGGCTATAACATGCAAGACGACACCGCATGGTCACCGTCACGAAACCATTCTTGCCGGCTGCCGACACTTGATCTTTGCCCCACAACTCTTTGGTCTTCCGTGCATTTGGTCCATCTTTCGTCTTCTCTGGAATGTTCATCAGCAACCCCAGCACGATGCCGCATACATTTTTCTCCACGTGCATGACATTTATGCTGTCGCGGCATTCTAAATGTGCCCATTACTCCAGGTCCCAGAATACGGACCTCCTTTTCCACACGACGCCTTCAGGTTCCTTATATTTCTTCGCAGCAATCTTTCCGGGGACAACCTCAAGATCGTTCACAATTTCGAGGATTTGCATACCAGACTTCTCCTTTGGCGTTGTCCCGTGCTCCGTCTTCCCATTGAACCTTTTCTTGTCATCCCTCTAAGGGTCTTTAGCATCCAACCACTTTTGGTGTCCCATGTAAACAATTTTGGATGAAACGGGCAACTTCCTCGATGTCGTGTTTTCCCCGCACTTTGTACAGGCCTTGTAGCCATGTGTCACATGGCATGAAGTATTTCCATTCGCGGGGTAGTCATGCACGCAGGTCAGAAGCGCTGCTCTCATCGTGAAGTACTCCCTCCTGTTTGCGTCCCAAACCACTCTGCCAGGGTTTCAAAGCTGTTTCAGCTCATCCTTCACTAGCTTCAGATACACATTTAGATTAGCTCCGGGCTGCTTTAGATCCTGTATGAGCATGCACATGTGGATGTACTTTCTCTTCATGATTAACCATGTGGATGTACTTTCTCTTCATGATCACTGGCCATGTGTTGTGCTTGTCGTTCATGTTTCCAAAAGAATTTATCCCGTCAGTGTTGAGACCGAGCCTCAGGTTTCTGGGCTCTGCCCCGAAATCAGGAAATGCCGTGTCGAAGTTCCTCCACTAAGTCCCATCGGCAGGGTGTCTTAGGACCCCAGCTTCCTCCACACGGTAGTGCCCGTCAGGATCGAATGCAGCCTGCACAGGATCGTGATAGACGAGATACCTCGCGTCCTTAACGTTTTGCATCCAACGCTCAACTCGGCCACCTGCCGTAAGATACCAGACAGTCTTTGCCGGCCTGCCCTTCATCACTTCTTCCCCATCGTCTTCGCCAGGTCTGGCGTTTTTCTTCTTGTATCTCGATGCACCGCATATGTGGCAGCTCTCATGGTTCTCGGACTCTCCAATGTATACCATGCAGTCGTTTGGACATGAGTGATGTTTCACGCAATCTAATCCAAGCAGGCATGTAATCTTCTTCGCCTCGTATGTGCTCTTGGGCAATTTTTTTGGCTGTGGAAAAACCGAAGCAAGGTAACTCAACAAGTCCATGAAGCCCTTGTCTGACCAGCATGATGCTGCCTTCAGCCTCAAAAGTTCGAGCGACACTTCGAGCACGTTGTTTTCTTCGCCAGCTCCATCATACAAGGGTGTGTTTGCGTCCTCCAACAATTTTTTGAATTGAGCAGACTCTGCCTCATCTTCGGGGTCCTCCAGCTGCTCCCGTAGATACGGGTCATCTAGCATTTCGGTAATCCTGCCACGTGGAGCTCCTTCACCTTCCACATTAGCCTCCTCATCGACACTTGTTTCTTCCTCGGAATCATTCACTAGATCATACCGCAGGACATCATCATCTTCGCTACCGCTGCTGACATCAACCGCATCCTCCCCGTGACAAGTCCAGCGAGAATAACCTTCCACAAAACCCGATGCCAGCACGTGCATCTGAAAATCTTCAGGCTTCATCATTCATGTGTTTCCACATTTGCGACATGGACAACGGATCATCACAAGTCCTTTTCGTTCCATATCACCTTTCGCGACTCCAAAAAAGACCGTCCATTCGGTTATCCATCGAGCATTGATTCTTTCCGTGGCGTACATCCAAGAATGGTCATTCGATCTACAACACAATACACAAGAAAACAAACAAAGCAAAATAGTTAGCCTAATCATTGACAAGGGGATTAAGGTGTTAATTAACCGAGGCTAACTAAAAACTTGAAATTAGAGATATTCAGAGAGAAATTGGAGGCCGGCGAGAAAGATCGGGAGGGAGAGAGAGCTCGCAAGGGAGAGGGAAGCTTCGGGCGACGACGAGGAGGCCGCATTTTGGCCGACGACCGGAGCTCAAAAATTTGAAATTGGGGAACTTCGGAGAGAAATTGGAGGCCGGCGAGGCAGATCGGTAGGGAGAGAGAGCTCGCAAGGGAGAGTGAAACTTCGGCCTCGAAGATTGGAGCTCGCCGGCCATGGAGATGGCGGCCGCCGGCGCGGGGGGGAGAGAGGAGGAGGGGAGAGGGAGGAGGCGCTACCGGGGGGGCTCGCCGGCGGCCATGGCGTGTTCGGGCAGGGCTTCGCCGTCGCCGGAGAAGAAGGCGCGTTCGGGCAGGGCTTACGACGCGCAGCACAACCAGCTACGGCTCTGTTCTTCGTATTTAAACCGCGACACTCATCAGTGACAGTCAGGACTTGGGCGACCGTTACTGATAATAGGGGGTACAACAGCAATGGTCGCGTTAGGGCGATCATTACTGATGCGTGGTTCATCAGTGGCGGTCGTCTCTTAACCGACCGCCACTGTATCTCGCGAGGTAAGGCGACTGTCACTGATGTATGGCTGGGCGGGGACGGGCAGACCCCGCTCTGTTCATCAGTAACGGTCGCGCCGGACCCGTTATTGATGTGCCGTTGCATATAGACCGTTTTGTACCGGGATCCAAAAAGAAAATTAGTGCTAAGTACATCTAATTTTTGACGGTGCACCAGGGATTAGCAGCAGGAGGACAGCAGGCTCAAGGATTTTTGATCGAAATTGCATATAGATTTATGTCAATGTCCAAGTTGTGCAACAGGGTATTTTTTTCCTCCGCCCCTAAATGTGCCACCATGCATGCATGCAGATGCACGTACAGTACAAACAACAATTGTCGTGGTCCGATTGTGCCGGGGTGTTGGTATTTTGTTGATGGAATTTCTCGCATGCAGCAATTATCGTTAGCAATTTGGATTTACTAGAAAAACTGGACCACACTGGGTATATAGAAAAGCTGAAAATGTATTGGGAGTATAGATCTTGGCTTCGTCTTATCCGGTGGGTGGACGGAATTGAATTCGGACACACTACGACATATGCAGGAGATCCGGATCCATCCATAGGCTGGGAAACCAAGAAAAACTAAAATTAAAAGTAAATAAAAGGATGAACAAAGCATGTAGAGAAAAGAAGGAAGGAGACGAGACTACGGGGGGCCATGCAATGCAATGCATGCAAGGATGGTCCTGCATGCCGGCCGGCTGTGCGGTGTATAGTCGTCGTCCCTCAGTCCCTGACACGTCCAACGGACAAGGGGGCCCACCTTTCGTCCTCTCCATGACGTCACCCTGTTTTTGGACTCTAGCTAGCTGCCTTACCTACCACTCTTTCGATCCTTAGCTCTAGCTTGTTGTGTCATTGTGTGTGTGCAAGCTTTGGTTGGAAATCTATTGGTTGAACGTTCATGGTATGGTCTTATGTGACGAATGCTTGGCCGGCTTCGGGTCCTTGCGAGGTGAAGAAGGCGAGAGAGGAGAAAGAGAAAAGGGGAGAAAGTGGACGAGTGGTGAAGACCGGAAGGGAAATATATATGTAGAGGAGGGGGTACTCGATAACCTCGACGGTGATGGTGGGCCGGACGAGGGTTGTCCGAAGGTTAAGCGATGAACAAATCATGGGCAATGAGCAAACCCTCGCGGCCTGGCCTAGAGAATGGCTCGGCGGAGCGCGCCGATGGTTGCTAGGTATCAACGACGAGGTAAGAAGCATATATAATAAGGAGGGGTGGGATAATGCCAGGAAGACTGAAAGACATGCGACCTCCAATTTTAGGGACGTAGTTCCTGTTTGTTTGGAATTCAGCTTCAGCTTTTGGTGCTTTTAGCAATCTCAAAAACATTTCTCCCGTTTACACATGAAACTGAGCACGACATGCTTTTTCGCTAGAAGCACAAAACACGTCCGGAGATGCTTCTCAGATTCATGTGTAAATAGGAAAATTGTTTTTGAGATTGCTAAAAGCACCAAAAGCTGAAACTGAATTCCAAACAAACAGGACCTTAAACCGGATCCCGTTTGCATCCGGCTCCACGGTGGTGTATCGAGCAGCGCTGCAAGAGGAGGAAGAAAAAAAAGTCAGAGACGAGTATCCACACTATTGTCCTTGTCATTTTGAAAATTGTTCATGCAATGTATGAGCATCCTTGGCCACGCATGCATTGAGATCTGGAAATTTTATACGTACGCGTGTGCAGAGAATAAGATAACTCTAGACCAGACTGATACTGCAGGCCAGGCCAGGCCAGGGTGCAGAATACTTTAATTAATTAGTGCAGCATATCATATATAATCTGTGTGATTACAGCATCATGATGCATATGCCACCACCACCTGGCTGGTTTATTATACCATGGCCTACACATGCTCTCACGTAAGCATGTACCTGCAGGGACAGTATACTAGTCCCTACACAAGTTTCCAAAAGGAATCCATTTGCCATTGGGACGGATAAACAAATTTAACACCGTACTACGTCAAACGGTGTATACATATGATATGCAGTTGACAGTATAATACTCGCAGCTTGCTAATGACAATCAAAAAAGGATTTACCAAGCTACATTTCAAGAGCGTTTACGGTGAGGTTTCGCTCTCTTTTTTTCCTTCTTCGATCTTCTTCCTCGTCCCTCTCTTGTTTTCGAAAAAGCCGTAAAGATTTGGAAAACCCCGTGTTTCGCGCCTCTTCCGGAAAAGCGAGGATTTTATTGATTAATTCAATATCGTTTGGCCCTAGCTTTTGGTTCTTCTTGTACACCAATCGACTATTAATTACTAACTAAGACTCTAAGACCCTCCACTTGACATATCCAGCTGAAATGTTACTTCTTCCGTTTCTAAATATTTTTTGTGGTTTTAGAGCAGCAGAACGTTGGCATACACGACATGTCCAGCTGAAATACTACATTATACGTAGAGACTCTTGCTTTGTACGTACGACGTCTTGTGAGACACCTGTACGCGCTCTGCATAAGTGCTACTGTATGTGTTGCCACGTCTCCTCTCCTGCTAGCTTAGCTTTCATGCACGGACCGGGGGCCGGCCACACTTCATCAATGGAGTACTGTTCAGCCTCTTTTTCTTCTAAACCGTATATATATGTACTAGCACTGTTCAATCTTGGACTTGTAGTCGTGACACACTGGGACAGTACTGAGCCAAAGCCAAGTGTACGTACGTATGTATAGTAATGGAGATGGGTATGTATATATGACAGTAGTGTATTAGTACTGTTTATGTATTGCGTTGTCTATTATACAGTATGTAATACCACTAGATGATTCAATAATTTACCTTTAGAAAACAAAAATCTTAAAACAAAAATTACAACATGTGTGTATAGTACTCACAATAATATCCAAGAGGACACAGGCAGACAGTCAAAGCCAACGTGCCGTTTTTAGTTGTCTGAATCCTTTTCTTTATCTCCCAAAAGCACTCCATTTTTTTTCATTTTCTTTCTCTTGCTAGTTTCTTCACAGATAAATAAATTCAAGCCCTACGCGTCCAGAGGAGGCAAAAGCAATAGCAAAAATAAGCATCGTCTGCCGACACATCCTGTGACATTGACCACTGGATGGCCACAGATGAGCAAGAAACCAAAACAAAACAAGAAGCACATGATCAATACAGGAGCTACCAGTACCATGCAAATGCCTAGAACTGAAGCAGCAGCAATTAGTAACAGATTGATCGAATCGGTTGATGAATTATGCTAATCTCTTATAGATCCATCGTCATATATAAGCAGCAGCGGTAGTAGTACTAACAAGTAAGTGATCTGATCATATCATAGGCAGCTAACATTAACAACAAGCAGCAGCAATTAACAAGAACGAAAGAAAGAAAGAAGAGAAATTTCCTCTCTGGGACGAGCTAGCTACCTAATTCGAGGCATGGATGCTAATTAACCAAGCTATGGCGCAGTACGATCTTCTCCTAATGGTGTTCCTCGTCGTCCTCGTCGTGGTGTCCGCCATGGCTCTCACCTTCGTCCTGATCCTGATCCGCCATCGCCATGGCTCTCCCGCCCGCCGATCTCCCAATCTCACCGTCTTCCCCATCGTCGTACTTCTCGCCGCCATCCACGGCCATGTCACGGAGGCCTTCGTCTTCCCCATCTCCGGCGGGCGCGAACCCGGGCGGCGGGCCGTACTGCGCCGCCTGATCCCCCGCCGCCGTTCCCGCAGGGCACTTGACAACGGCGTCCAGCAGCTCCGAGCTCGCCGCCTTGCCCGCGCCACCATCGCCGGCAGCATCCATGGCTTCGCCGCCGCGGCCGGAGTAGAGGCGGTTGAGCTCGTCGAAGTAAGGGCAAGTCTTGGCGTGCGCCGGCCGCTTCTTGCCGCTCTCTTTCGCCTTGCGGAAGTACTTGTTGATGTTCTCCCACTTCTCCTTGCATCTCTTCGCGCTCCGGCCGCCGTACCCCGCCGCCGCCATGCGCGCGCTCACCTCCTCCCACAGCGGCCCCTTCAGCCCTGGCTCCTGGAACCGCCGTTCCAGCCCCGACCGCACCCTGATCAGCGCCTCCACCTCCTGCTTCGGCCACCGCGACGGCGAGGCCGAAGACGACCTCAGGACGCCGGCGTCGTACGGCACGAGCTCCGTGCCCACGGCGCTGCTGGCCTCGGGCTGGGGGATGATTATTTCTTCGGAGGCCGCCGGAGCTGGGGAAGACGGAGCAGGGGGAGGGAGGACAATGGGGTGGCCGGAGAGCTTCTCGAGGTAGGAGACGATGGCGGCCTCGCGGGCGGCGGCGGAGGCGCGGTCGCGGGCGCGGGCGGCGCGCTCGCGGGCGGAGCTCTCGGACTCCTGCCGGCGCCAGGCCTCGTCGCGGGCGGCGCGCTCGCGCTCGCGGCGGTCCATGGCGGAAAGGAACTGCGCGTGGAGGGACTCCTGGTGCTCCATCAGACGCTGCACCAGACGCTCGAAGAAGGACGACGCCGCCGTCGCCGCCTCCTGGCTCCGCCGCCGCTTCCGCTTGCGCCGCCCGTCCGCCATTGACGCCGGCGGTTGAGGAGGCTGGACCACGGCAGGGGTTTCTGTTTCTTCTCCGGCGGAGGTCTCCGACGCGTTGGCCTGCGGCTGCGGCGGCGGCGCATGGGGGAGTATGTCGTCGTCGCCGTCGGGGCACATTGTGGGCGGAGGCGCGTGTGGGAGGTCGGCCATGGCATTGTCGTCGCCGGTCAGGCCGGAGCCGGAGCCGGTGGTCTGTCCGGCGCCGCCGCTGCCCGGCTTGTAGATGGCCTCCAGCTCGCTGAACAGCTTGTAGCTGCTATTACCGCCGCCCGCCGCCGCCGCATTAGCGGTTACGTTGTCGTCGCCGCCCTTCTTGAAGTAATTGGCCGCGGCATTGGCGGCCGGTGACGGCGACTCTGGCGTGGGCGCCTTGTCCTTGCCGGCGGCTCTCTTGCTGCTGCTGCTTGTGCTATGGATGAAGTCGATGTCCAGCGGCCGCCTGCACACAAAGCAACCAAAAATGAAGAAATCAGCTCACCAAACAAGAGGAAAGCAACCAATTTGGCACAATGGCAAGTGACAAAATACAGCAATTCGAAACAGTTCGCAGCAATTGAAGACAGAAAGATGCACATCATTTTTTGAACAGTTTGCAGCAATTGAAGATAGAAAGATGCACATCATTTTCTGAACAATTTGCAGCAAGACAAGAAACGGATTTAACCAATCGGCAGAGTGAAAAAGGCAACAATTTGCAAGAAGTAGAAGAACAAGAATTGGGCATCTGCATCTGCACGGCATGCAATGCAATTATGCCTTTGCCTTTTCATCCTCTTGGGCGTAGCGTGATGCAATGGAGTGCAATGAGGAAGCTAAAAGGGAACAAAAAAGGTCTCTGTTTGGTTTTGCTGCTGGAGGAGGAATCGCAATCAGGTCAGGTGCGTGTGTTGTTTTCGTTCCATGTCCCTCTCAATCATGCCACTATTATTGCATCTGCTCACTCTCACTCGCTACTCATCAGTCCCTCCTCTGCTCCCCACCCCCAAGCAGACTACAGAGCATCCAAGGCAAAACCAAAGCAGAGCAAACAAAGTTGCAATCTTTTCGTTTCTTTTCCCCTTCCCATCCCTTTCGTTCCTCTCTACTACTCTGTCCATCCATCCATCCGCCACGAAGAGCAAATAAAACAAAGATGGATCGGAGCAGCAAAGAAATTGACACCATGAATGATGAATTCCCAGTTGCAGGAGTGAGTAGGCAGGTTACTAACCAGGCGGGTTCTTTGATGGAGGCTTCCTCCTCGCCGGTCCAGCGCCGGAGCCGGCTCTCCGTCGCCGCCTCGTCTTCTCCGCGTCCGGCGCCTCCCCCTCCTCCTCCGTGGAGCATCATGCCGCTCCCCCCGCCGCCCCCGTCGTTCATGGCGTCGTCCGTGGCGCCGCTGCCGCTCTGGTCGACCGCGAGCTTGAAGTTCATGGCCGCGGCCAGGAACGGCGGCATCCCAGAAGGAACCGCCGCCGCGCGGGTGCTCTCCGGCACGGCCGCCTCCATGTCCAGCCCCAGATGCTGCTGCTGGTGCTGGTGGTGCTGCTGCTGCTGCGGCGCCCACCTCGGCTGGGGCTGCTGAGGTTTGTGATGTTGCTGCTGCTGTTGGTGGTGGTGATGCTGCTGCTCGTGGAAGAGCTGGAGATGGTGGTGGTGGTGCTGTTGCCCGGCCGCCTGGTGGTGGAGCAGCTGCTGCGTGAACGGGATCCCGCCGCCGGCCGCCGTGGGGCCACCGAAGTGCGCGAAGTGCGGCGGCATCTGGGGCGGCGCGTGGTGGTGGTGCTGCTGCGGATGCATGGCGTGGTGGTGAAGCGGCTGGTACCTGAACGGCGCCCCGAGCTCCTGCTGCCCTCCGGCCGCCGCCGCCGCCGCCGCCGCATGCTGCTGCTGCGGAGTAGGAGGCGGCGGCGGCGCGGCGGCCATGGCGAAGCCGCCGTCCATGATGAACTGCTGGAACTCCGACACCCCTCCGTACCCCGACTGCATCGCCGCAGAGACCAACAATGGCGCCTTCCAACCCAAATCCAGAGGGGTCTAGCTCTGCTCCACACTCACTAGTATACCGATTAGCTGAAGCTCTTCGAGAAATTGCTACTTTGGACCTCACATGTCTGGCCAACAACAACAGCAGGAGGAGGAAGAAGGTGAAGAAAGAACCAAGCTTGGAAATGCAAGTTTAAGAATTGGAATTGGAAGTTCAAGATTGGGGCTTTTGGGGGCGAGGTTGAAGGAGAGAACTCCTCAGCTAGAGGTTGGGAGGAAGGGAAGGGGTGGGGATGGAGTTAAGGGTAGGCAGGGTTTGGTTTCCATTTTGCTACCTTGGGGAGCTTTATCTTTTGGGGGCGGTTTTGGAAAAGGAACCCTGCGCAATGCCTATATTTGTGGATGAGGGGCGCTCTTTATGGGCAGCCTGCTGGTCCTTGTCCCGGTTTGAATGGAGCCTTGCTTCTTAGGGCAATGCCTCCCATCAATGCCATGTTTGCTCTTCATGTGGAGGAGATTGTGGATAAGTGATATGGTGGTAGTCCATGCATGTCTTTGATTTTTTTTTTTGCACGTATGGTTTAGTAAGGCTTTGTTTCGAACTAGGGTTCGATCACCGGTTAGTACCGTTCCGATTATAAATCGGTATTTTCAAACCAATCGTGAGTGAGTGAATGCAAAAGTGTTATGTCGATGCCTACCATTATTAGTGTGAATAATACAAGCGGCATCGTTTGTATTATTAATCGGAGTACCCTGATAATCCTCACATGTCAATGCCTACCATTATCCGTCCGAATTTGATTCAGTTTCACCCCTAGCTGTAACAAGTCTTCTTAATTTGTGTTTGATTGGTTTTCTTGTGCCATAAAGGAGCACAAGATGGCGAGCGACGCTCTTGAAATGACGTGGCAGGCGGCTAGTTCATGGGCTTATTATTATCAAACAAGCCAAAAATGCGTGTATCATACAATTTTTTCCGTGATTACAGTTTCTCACATATTTGAAAAGCACAAGCACTAGCAGTATGGTTACAGTTTCATCTGAGATCTCTGTCAAAAGAGTTGTCAAACAAAACAAAACAAAATCAGTCCAACGTAAGCAAGACGTGCTGTTTTGTGAAGGAAGAACACATGCAGTCCTGTTTTGGAATACCGGATGAAAGCAGGGGTGTGTGAGGGGCGAAAAGGACCTGTCCGGACGGACAGAGAAAAGAAAAAAAAAAGGAAAGGGGAAAAAAGTGGAAAGAAAAGGCTGAAAGAAAGGGTGCGTGTCTCTGGGCTGGAGGTACAGATGTTGACGTCGGCTTACGCATGCATCCCCACCGCCAGGCCCAGGCCCAGCCACACACGTGCCACGCACGTGCGGACAAAACTTAACTTAGAAGAAGATGATGATACGTAGCCTTAAGCCTAGGGCCCTGCAGTTAATTAACTTAAGCTCGCTTCGTTTTCCTGAAAATTCGCTCAACCTGCGCAGCACCGTACTGGCTTTCTAAAAAAAAAAGGACTGTGTGTCTTGGGTTCCGGCCCAGCAGGGAACGGCCCGTGTACGGTCCAGACGGGTGGGCTGAATTACTGGGCCGGCCTTCGTCCAGGCACGTGTCGTGGCATGATTGGAGAAAAGCCCCGATCTAAAGGGTGGGGTGGCCCAGAGAGCAGAGGAACCGTGGGACGTGCAAAGCCTACGTGGGTCACGTCCGACGCGACGCCCGTCGCCCTCCTGCATGCAGCCTTTCTCTTCTTTCTTTTTTCCATCTCTCTCTGCCTCTCACTCTCTCTGGCTACTTGATAGCATGTCTTTATAATACACAGCCAGGCCAAATTAAGATAATGCAATGCATATACATTACATGCCGGAATAAAACTCCAAGATCAAATCAAAATGTATATGGAGTAAGTATTCGTATACTGTACTCGTATTTCCCGCCTGCCTGCTGCTCCCTCCGTCCCAATATATGAGACACGCACGCACTAGCATTACAAATTTAACTTAAGAAAATATAAATTATATTTAATAAAAAATATATCATTAGATTTTTAATCAAATAAACTTTCTAATGATATGTTTTTACGTTATATAATTTATTTTTTTAATTAAATTGACGATCTTGAGACGCGTGCTGGACGGAGCTACAGTGCATGTATGTATAGATATCTGTTTACCTGACATCACTGAGCTAGTACAGTAGTAGCGAGGCCAGATGCGCAGCTATGCTAGCTAGCTGCCTCTGAACCACGCGCGTCACATCCTTCTCCTATTATTATAAGTTTATTTATATTATAACTCAACTTAATTATTTTTCTAGCTAGCCATCCCTCCTTGCTCTGCGTGCTCAGCTCAGCTTAATTTTTTGACGTATTTTGTCCGCACATACATGCGTTGCTGCATGCTCCTATACGTACAAAGCCTCATCAACCACGTTATATACTGTACATTACTCCACTACTACAATACAGTATGAGTATTTTGATTCACTATTACCCCCTCATTCATTACGTGTCAGAATTTACTTGTGCTAGCTGCTATACTTGGGAATCAGTCGATCGACTGACCGGCTTGCCTATAGCTACCTCTGCATGGCCACCACAGAATACGTATAGGTGTACGTACAGCTAGCTAGGACTACGCCCATCGGTCCGATTCCTGCTTGCTGCTGCCGTTGTTCCTGCTGGCTGGCTCGCTAGCTCCTCTTGTAGCCGGCCAGAATCACGTTCAGGGGCCAGCCAAGCTAATAGTATATAGTACTAGGCTCCCAGCTAGCTGTTCGTACGTAGGAGCTTTTGCATTGCTGCATACGTCTAGCTATGCACGGATGGATGTATGTACTCAAGGAAGTAGACGTACTGGCATCGCAGCATAGTCACAGCAAGCTAGTACTAGTGCAAGGAAAAAGGATTCAACGGCTACTACCACATGCCTAGCTAGCTAGCCCTGGCCTGGCCTCCAAAAAGGGTCCCTTCGATCGTCTTGGATTTTCCCAAACCTTTTTCGTACCGTGCATCTGCCTGCCTGCCTGCATGACCTGACGATCGCACCTCGCTCTTCACCATGCATGGATGCATCTTGGAGTATACTTTATGTTTTCCCCTTTGATGTTTTGGCTTGCCCTGATCGATCAGCGAAAGATCCACCCATACGTCAGTGTGCTCCACAAACAATGTCACAATATCTTATGGGTACTTGAATGCATGCATTTGGCAGGCCGAAGATGCATATATATACTAGAGCATACAAGTTTTGGAAGGCCTAATTAACTTGCTCGCTAAAAGAAACATCTAACCTCAATATTGCCAAGTGTCACAATTAAAGTCAGATCTTTCTGTGGCACTCCTAGCAGTAGTGTGAGTGAATACCGGTCCGCTTAGATCTGGCTTTCCCACGAGTACGCTGGCTAGTCGGTGCTTGTGTTGCCAGCTGCATGCAGAACTGACCAAGTATTAACATAGCATCAGATATACTCCTAGTCGCAGATCTCATGCATCTTCAGCAGCTATAGTTAATTCGCTCTAGCTCGCTCGCTGTACTATATATCTGTCCGGTCCTGCCGGCCTCCGGTCATCAGTACGAACAGTTCAGATCCAAAGGAACTAATCAGCGTGTGCATGCATGCATGCAGCTCTTATATGTACTGCACGCTGTAAATTCAATTCGTGCGTGCAGAGAATAGAGCCGCATGCAGCTCCGATGTTACATGGTTCGAAAGGAACAGACCTTCAACTCATATGTTAGAGAGAAAAATGACCAGGCGATCGAGCTATATATGCATGATGCGTCAGTATTTTGTCCCCCAAAAGTCGCATATATGTGTTTGTACGTATATACATAGCTCCCGTACGTACGTTTGGTCGCAACCTTTTTGCATGCTATGCTATTCATGCTGCATGTAGACAGACGTGTAGGTCACGTGGGCGCCCTCGTGTAGTCGTGTATACTATTCATGCAGTGCTCACGGCCAAGTACTAACTGTATATACGGAATACATAGCGTGTGTATTATACGACTGTACGTGCGTATACGCATGCAGGGCATGCATGCATGCGTGCGTTAACTCGATCTTGGGTCGATCGAAATGGATGATCCGACATGTACGTACGTTCGTTGACCCGGCCTCTGTGGCTCTGTATATAATATATATAGTACGCGCCGTACGGTACGTACGCACATGCATGCACTATATATACACGTACGTACAAATGTTGCCAGATGAAAACGAACGAACGTACACAGCAGTTGTTCGTTGGTCATTTGCTTTGGTTGATGGGGCACTATTCTGTAATAGACTTATCTGATCTGTTGTTTTTGGTCGGGCACATTTTTTACGACCAGCATTGTGTAATGTAATATAGACATTTCATAATTTTTGTCTCAAATTTGTCAAAAACACATGTATCTATTTTAAAAAACGTTTATTTTCACCAGGATTACGGGACACGGAGCGAGAATATTTGATTAGACACGCATTTGCATGCCTCCGAACAACGCACACGTATGTACTGCTAATTATTCGTGCATGTACCCGGCCGAACAATTATTGACATCGACACACACACACCGACGCGACCTATCCGCTCCACGTAATAATAGACCAAGAACGGAGCAAGTGGGCCCCCGTGGGTGTGGGCTTTGTATGCAGGCCCACCGACAGCCGGCGCCCGACCCGTTGCTGTCAAATGTACGGCCGGCCCATTGACGTACGCCGCGGCCCTGTCCGTCCTGGCGGAAGGGAAGAATGGACCTGGGAGTCGAGCCCTGTCATGTGGCCCCGGACTTGCAGCGTGTTGCTCCGTCTGGCTAGCAAACAAGAACAAGGCAGAGCAATGTTGTTGCATCTGCATTGCGACGTCACCTTTAGAGCAGTAATTGCTAGGGTGTGTCGGTAAGTAGCATGTACGTATTCCAGTCAGAGAACACGTACGTACGTACGTACACAAGCTTGCGAACCGAACTATGCATTGTAGCTGAAATCGTTAGTTGCATTGACGGATGGATGCACGAGACCGATCGGACCACGCACGCTAGCAATCTACAGTAGCCAGACAACACGCTGCGGACTGCACGTACGTACAAACACACATGCATGTGACTGCAGCGACAACAACAACGTACACTAATGAACTGGTCCATATATGCATGCAGCAGGAGGACTTGCACAATGCTGCACACACATTGAATTGTTGTGTGTCGTGTGTTCCCAACATAATGAACTAATGTCATCGTGCATGATTGTTGATATATTCACGCCACCACGGCATGCAACGTGCGTTACAAAACATTTGGTGACCGCCGATTTAATGCCCCTGTCCATCTCTCCGCTATCTTCTCTTGCATGGTCCATCTCTCCTGGCCCCGATCTGCATGTTCAAGTATAAGTGGATTGTCTAGTCATTTTCATCAGATCGGTTTTTTAGTTGCGTTGTCTGCGGGCGCAGTGCATGCCGTAGAGCTGCTGCCCCAGCAATGTCCTTGCGCCTGCAGCCAAAAATCGGACAAAGTAGTAAGCATATTCGACCCCAAACACACACAAGCTAAAACTTCTGCCCAAACAATCCTTGTACCTCCCTCAGGGAAAAAAAACTTGGACCAAAACCTCCATTTTCTAGGACGGAATTAACACAAAACATCGATCCGTTCGTCCACCTAGATCCAGCGAACTGGGCCGTGATTTCGTCCCTCCGTTCGGTTCGGTGGGCCCCGAACTGGATCGCCGGCCCATCTCGATCCACACGACACGAAACTGAAGTGGGAAGAGCGCTCGACGCGAGGGGATAAGGCCCGCCGCGACCTTACACAGAGATAGCTCCAATGGCGAGCGCGAGCGCGTGCCCCCGCCTCCTCTTCCTCTCCTTCCCCAGATCCCCCGCGCCGCCGCCGTCCACCGTCGGCGTCTCCTCCCGCGCGCGCGCCGCCGCCGCCGCTTCCTCCGTCTCCGCCTCTTCGTCCGACAGTCCCCCGCCGGCACCGGCGCCTGCGGACGGCGTGGGGCCGGCGGCGCCGACGCGGGGGGACAGGTACCTGGGGAGGCAGATGGCGGCCGCGGCCGCCGCGCGGGTGGTCGCGCCGCACGAGGACGCGGCCGAGAAGCGCCGCCGGAGGAAGGAGAAGCGGCGGGCGCTCGCGAAGAAGACGCCCTCCGGGGTCGCCTGCTGCTACGGATGCGGCGCGCCGCTGCATACCGACGAGGAGGGGTCGCCGGGCTACGTCGAGCCCGCCACCTACGAACTGGTAAGCTAAGCACCCGGGCTTCGCTCTCTGCCCCCTTCACTTCATCTTGATTACTACTTTTGACCCCATTTACCATGCTTCGTTAGCTATCCATTGATTTACCAAGCATGGAGTTCCAAATTACGCTAAAGTGTGAGATTTTTTTTTAACTTTGATTAAAATTGATGCCGAATGAGACCCTGGTCCGTGACACTTGCTCCGTCCAGCGTCCATGGTTCCTTGTCTTGGCCTGCCTTGTGATTTAGTATGTGCACTAGATCAACAAGCAGCTGTAAGGGTGATCTAAGCGTGTATGGTACAATACTAGTTCACGCCGTGATTCCTTGTATGATTATTGGACAAGTGACACTTTACTTTTTGTTTCCCGTGTGAGCAGAAGAAGAGGCACAATCAACTGAGAACCGTGCTGTGTGGAAGGTGCAAGCTGCTGTCACACGGACACATGGTCACCGCTGTTGGCGGTCATGGTGGTTATCCTGGGGGCAAGCAGTTTGTTTCCGCAGAGGAACTAAGGGAGAAGCTGTCGTACCTTCGTCACGAGAAAGCATTGATAGTGAAACTGGTAAAGAGTTTGTCCTGTCAAACCTAAATGGATGGCAGCATACTTGATTTTTTTTGCTTGTGCCTTTTCCCACGCTCATCTTCTAGCTGTTACGTGTAGGTTGACATCGTTGACTTCAATGGAAGTTTCCTGGCACGCATACGCGATTTTGCTGGTGCTAATCCCATTGTGCTTGTGATAACAAAGGTGGACTTTGCACCTTACCAAGTGTTAGTACTGTTACTGTTGACAGTCAACTAAATCTAGTTATTCCGTAGGTCGATCTTCTTCCTAGAGACACAGATTTGAATTGTATCGGCGACTGGGTTGTGGAGGCTGTTGTTAGGAAGAAGCTTAAGTGAGATCCTTTTTCCTGGGTTTTCCATTCTCCCACAATTATTTCGTCAACTCTTTACCTAATTGATTATATCGCTTGGCATCTGTAGTGTCCTTAGTGTCCATTTGACTAGTTCAAAGTCATTGGTTGGCATCACTGGGGTTATATCAGAGATTCAGCAGGAAAAGAAGGTCAGCTTGTTATATACTTACTGTGTTGACTTCTCATACTTGTTTCTTTTCCCAATCCTGACTACAATTTTACTTTTTCTTATCAGGCCCGAGATGTATATATACTGGTAAGCTGTCTTCAACTATTACGACTGAGAAAAATAAATATTACATCGTGTTGTCCTATTTTACAAATTGTGTCTCAGAACACTATTCCAGCCTGTCATTTGTAAAAATATATATAAGGAAGATCCAACAAGCCATGGTTTTGATACGCTGATCATCCTCGTGAAATAATAAATAGATAAATAAACAGTGCGGCAATCATCATATTTACTCCCTTTGCTTTTATTTTTTTCGTCATGCATAATCTGAATAGTAACATTTCTGCAATCGCCTACTATAGTTATATCTGATAATGTGATGTGTCTGTACACCATTACAGGGTTCAGCAAATGTTGGGAAATCTGCATTTATCAGTGCTATGCTAAGTATGCCCTTACGATTCTCTTTTTTGTGTGGGGACCCTTACCATTCTTGACTACCACCCTTTTGCAATTAGCTACTCTTTTTTGTTCATCTGTATCTTAATGATGCTAATAATTGGAGCCTACTGTTACAGAAACAATGGCATATAAAGATCCCGTGGCAGCTGCAGCTCAAAAATACAAGCCCATACAATCTGCTGTTCCTGGAACAACCCTAGGCCCCATTCAGATTGAAGCATTCTTAGGCGGAGGGGTACGTTTGCACATTTTTTGGCATTTTTCTAAGAAAGAATATTTCAGATACTGCCAACTTTGTAAGAAATTGTAATATGCTTTCTGTCTCGTACGTCAATTATGTGCTAATAAAAAAACCTTCCAACTTAGAGAGTTAGATGTCTTAAATCTCCATCCATCACATATATTTAACATGACATACAATAGGATAAGTGGGTCCAGTTTGAACATTAGTTTACACTATACAGTTGAATCTATGCATGACAGAAATTATACGACACACCTGGAGTCCATCTTCACCATAGGCAAGCAGCAGTGATCCACGCTGATGATCTACCATCTCTTGCACCACAAAGCCGCTTAAAAGGACGATGTTTTCCTGTACGTGTACCTCAATCCATAAAATCCATGTTACTTTCTCAAAACTTTCATACTAATCTTTTTCTTCAGAACATAATGTTATGTTCAGGCTAATGATACAGATGTTGGATTGAGCGGTAATACATTGTTCTGGGGTGGACTTGTCCGTATTGATGTTGTTAAGGTACCTAAAAAGCTCAATATCCCAGTAATGATATTTTCTCATCTTTTATAATTCACTTGTAAAGTAACAGACACTAAATGATAACCAATCTATTACCAGGCTCTTCCACGCACACGTCTGGCGTTCTATGGACCAAAGAAGTTAAATATAAATATGGTCCCCACCACAGAAGCAGATGAATTTTACGAGGTATGTGTCTGCTCTACTAGTTTGATTTTCATTTACTAGAAGCGGAAACGCCTCATGTACGACGTTTTGACATCCGATAGATGTACGACTCGACGTGGCCCAATTGAGTTTCTTGATTTTTCTTTTTCTGAGCTAATGAAGAGCCACCAAGCGGTTACGATTGGATGTGCTAGCTGCATCGTACACACGTCGTACATAAAAGATCGTACGTATAGCACTCCTCTACTAGAAGTAGCAATCTATTTCTTTTTTCAAGCTTTATTTTGAAAACTCGATCACAATTGTGAAGTGAGGTTTTACATTATTATGAGCAACTCATGCGTATTATTTACTTATTTTGCTCTTCAAAAATGTGCTTGTGTTCCTTCTCTTCCCGTCGCATCAATGCTCGCTGGTAATCTCTAGATATTTATGATAGTCACACCTATTTCCCTTATTATTTATTTATTTATTTTGTATTTAGGCTTTGCTCATCTAAGTAAAACAGTGTCCCTGCATGTCGTCTCAGCTGCTAAAAAAGTTGGCTTTTGGTTCTGCGTACTAGGTGGATTTAGCAAAATATGCCATATGAGTTCAGCAGCGGGGAAGACGTATTTTGGATGAGCATTTAATGTGTGCTTCCATCCAAATAAAATTGTTCACTTCACTTTTCAGAGAGAAGTCGGAGTTACATTGACTCCCCCGACCGGCCAGGAGAGAGCCGAAGGATGGTGTGGGCTTCAGGGTGTTCGCGAATTGCAGATAAAGTATGAAGAGCTTGATAGGTAATGTTCACAAATAACAGTGAAGTCATAACTTTGTCCAGCAATCATTTTTTGTCCAGCACTACTACGATATTTGCATGGCAAGGAGACATCGACAGTCATTCCCTATATATTTTGTAGCTATTTCATTTATCTAATCATTTTAATCATGAATGCATAATTGGCATCATCTCTCTTGCATAGACCTGCTTGTGACATTGCGATATCTGGACTTGGTTGGATCACGGTTGAACCTCTTGGTGTGCCATCTAGTGACCCGGATGGCAGCGCTGAGGAAGAAGGTGGTGCTATGGGTGAGCTGCATTTAAGAGTACATGTACCCAAGCCAGTCGAGGTCTTTGTCCGCGCCCCACTGCCCGTCGGTAAAGCAGCATCCCAGTGGTACCGGTACCAGGAGCTGACGGAGGCAGAAGAGGAGCTGAGACCTAAATGGCATTACTGATGCTCTACAGTTGCCAGTTACCTATATTCTTTTTCTGTGCTGCTGCTGCTCAGTTTTGTAGCTAGGATCAGCTGTTGAGATTGGTTCAGGAAACATCGGGCCAAATGTTGCTGTGTTCACTCTTGTTTGTTCTAATGCTTGGTTGATAGTAATTTGTGCAAAGAGTGTACCGAACTCAAGTGTTGTCAAAATTTGATAGTATTATATCATGGCTTCATTGTGCCTCCACACAATTCTCGGTTAAATCGATATATTTAGCTTCGGTGCATTGTGATGTCCCAATCGCGAACCAGTCCTTTCCTCTCGTCGTGGCATCATGCATCGCCGCCTTAGCCTAATGACATCACCACACACCTCGCTCCCAACCACAACCTCAGCCAAGGTGGCGCGACAACGCTGCTCCTCTCCTGCTTGAGCCGTCCCAACTTTCGGTCGTTTCTTTGTCCGTCTCTCCAAACAGGAAAGTGTCAACTCCACGCAAAGCGTAATCCGACTTCCTTTCGCTTTTGGTTTCGGTTTCGGCTAAAAGTGTTGTTTTTCATGCAAGCAACCCTAAAAATGGCCATGCCATAAAAGAGACGTACTACAACAAGTGAAGTACATTCTCATGGGCAACTTTCGGTCATTTCTTTGTCCGTCGCTCCAAACAGGAAAGTGTCAACCCCACGCAAAGTGTAATCTGACTTCCTTTCGGTTTCGGATAAAAGTGTTGTTTTTCATGCAAGCAACCTTAAAAAATGGCCATGTCATATTGAGACGTGCTACAACAAGTGAAGCACATTCTCATGGGCAGTTTGAATCCAACAGTGTCCTTGCAGGCCCATGTAAATCCAACCAAGATTTACCAACCCTGGAAATTCTACAGACAAACTCCCTGAAACACGCGTCAGTAGGAACTGAACTGTGGAGACTGTTCTAGAAGGAAGAGAGAAAGGGTCAGCAGTCAGCACTCACACCGATTAAGAAAGACTAGAAAGAAGTCAGAGACCGATCGAGACGTCGGCCGCCTCTTTGTCTTCCTCCCACCGACCTCGCGAAGGCCAGATGTGCTTCTTCTCCGGCGGTGTGCTTGGTTTCCTCCGCCGGACAGCATCCTCGTCAGGTAATCCGCACCCTGCTTCCCTTGCTTTGATCATCACTCTCACCCGGAAAATTCGTTTGAGTCTTTCTCTCCAATCAAACCCCGTCGCGTCCGTCCAAGCTCCAACACGATCGCGCCGCCGCGCCCTAGGTTTAGCTTCGTCGCCGTCATCGCGCCGCCTCGTCGCGTCCCTCCCCACTCCGGCCGCAATCGGGCCGGGTTAGCCGTTGGTTTTTGCACCCTAGTGGTTCAGCCACTAGTTAAACCCTAGCGGACTCCACAAATCCTCGGAAAGTCCGCACAAAAGTTTCCAATTTTCCGTGGAAGGTGCGCATGTCCTCAACAACGCCAATTATAGGCGACCGATCTCGTAGCCTATGGAGAATTCTGAGCACACACACCGAAGCGGCGGCGGTTTTTGTTGCACCTGAATGATGTATTTTCGTTTTCTGTCTATGCAGGATGGCTGCTCATGCTTCTGGTGGGGCCAGCGGTTCGACGGTGAAAGCCGGTTGCGATGATCCAGAGTCTACCATTGAGATCAATATCAAGACCCTGGATGGGCAAGTGCACAAGCTCCGCGTCAAGAAGAATGTAATTATGCTAGCTCTAGCTCTTGACTTGTTCGGTTTCGTCTAATGTCTGTCTGTAGACTGTTGAACTGCTTTTAAGTCAATGCTATTAGTTCCCGGCAATGCTTGATGAACTAATTGCCAAATCTTCCCAGGAGACTGTTTTGAACCTAAAGGAGAAGATAGTTGATGCAGCTGGGATTCCTGTAGACAAGCAACTGTTGATTTTTAGAGGAAGAATCTTAAATGAAGATCACAACCTCTTGTCAGAATACTGTATCCTTTTGTTTATGCATTTCTATTAAGGCTACAAAGTGTATTCTTACATCTCTACCTCAGTTATTACCTTGACGAGTCGTATTGAGTTTTTCCCGGGGCTAATACATATCGTATTGAAGATGCTAAGCTTTGATTGCTAGAAATAGGATCGAGAACCTTAAATCATTGCAAGCATCGGGTATTTATTCATTGAGGAATTCTCCTGTGTGCTTGGAATTTTTTGAGCCGTCCAATGTATATCCAACCTGTGCGAGGGGTGGCTGGATGGAGCAAGCTCCAATGCTCCATGCTTTTGAACCTGCGAGCTGGGGCCACTTCATGCCCCTTAAGCAATCGTGGATTGCCAGGACCGAGCTGTTCGGGGCGTCCGCGCCCAAAAATGTGTCGCGTGCCGCCTCTTCGCTATTCCTGCTGTCCCTCAATTTGGAAGGAGTGGAACAACCGTATTTTCAACCACTTGAGGCGTCCAGCGGAGGGTGTTATCTCCACTATTAGGAGCGAGGTGGTTAATTGGGGTTTAATTGACACATCAGGATTAGGTGCCCTGGTCTCTAGAGCTGATGATGTCCAGTCATATAGTCATCTTGTTTGTTTTCGTTTATAGTCTTCGTTTTTGTTTTTCTTGTACCCTATGTTTATACTCTCCCTGGGTTGAGTTCTTCTCGGCCTTCTTTGATATATAAATAGCAGGCCATGCTGTTTCGTAAAAAAAAACTAGTTAGTGTCGGGACAGTAGGTTTTTTTTTTGAGAAAAAGACGGTCGATTCCGTCATTCGATTAGGAGAGAAGAAACTGTACAAACAAACGGGCCCCGAAGGGTCCGAATAGAAAGAGAAGGGACAGTAGATTTTTACTGCCCGTTTGTCCGATACTTTAATGTATGCTTCTAAGTTTGAATTCCTGCCACATTTATCTGTGGATTGTATTGATTTCTCATGGTCATAACTCTGTTATCTATGTCCTTGACAATCCAAAGATTTGGAAGATGGATGTGCATTGCATTTGGTTGCTCGACGTACAACTGAGGGCCCACATTCCTCTGTAGCTTCTAAAGAAAGCACTCATGCTAATGGTGAATGTCGACTACAGTAACAATCCTGACTGCAACAACTATTTGGATATGCTGTCATGATTTATTATACCTACTTGGTGCCTTACCCTCTATCAGTGTTATAGGAGCTTGCTTGCATTATATATAGTTTTGTACTCTCAAATGTCATGTTTTCCATTTGCACACACAGAGAGCAGTATATGGTATGCCACATCCCATGATAGATAGTATTTAATCCTGGGAGGGATGAAAATAGTTTTTGCTAGTTGTGGACGAAAGTAGCCAGTGGCCTTTCAGGCTATTAAAAATGAGCAAGTGATTAATCCATGATTTATGTTTTGCTTTAGGGCCTGTTTGGAAGAGGGGTCATTTCTTGGTATTTAGTTTAATTTTTACTTGAATACCAAAAATTGCCGAGAAATACCATTATTCCAAACATCTCCTTAGTATGTGAACTATAAAAATCATTGTCTACTGTTTTCGTGTTAACATTGGTGGAAGCCAAGTTCTTTATTAGTCTACACAGAGGCTTTTCTAGAACGTTCTGTCACTGAAGTATTTTTTTTCTTTACCTCTGCTCATTTTAGATGTATTTGATTGCTTCTGAAGTCAACTGATTTATCATTGTCTCAGTATATGATTGGATAGCAATGTGATATCTTCAAAGGAAAAATAAGATTACATTATGATGAGTCTGGGCCTTATGAAACTTTTACATTTTTGTCACTGGTGCAGTTAATGTTGCTGAAAATGGAGGAATGCTAGGAGATTTGCAGAGGGTATGCTTCTAACATTTGTTGATTGTCTTAAAAAAATAGCTATTCCGCCACATTCATCAATTATTGAACACCGACTCTTTTTATTTTAGTTAATCTATCTATTTGTTTATTTATTCTCCTGTAGGAATTGCTAGTTGATTTGTACTCTGAGGGAGGTGACACGTTAAGGGATATTCTGGATGTTCTGGATATTCTTGATGTCTTAGGTCATGGGACTCCTGATGATGTGGAAATTGGAGCATTCTCGGTAAGGAGGTTTCTTATATGGGTCTGTTTAGGGTTCCAGCGATGTATCGATATTTTACTTTTCTGTGTTTGCTTAACCAGGGGCCATTAACCACTGCACCAGAAGGGGCTAATGATGTTGGAAGAACTCAGACAGGGAACCCAGCACAACCTAGGTTCTCAATTCTCAACCATCAAATCTACAAATTCTCGGCACACACACGCCTATCACACCATTCTCCATCCGCCGTCAAAATGTCCGCACAAAAAGTTCCAATTTTCCGTGGTAGATGCACGTGCTCAACGCCAATTATAGTATAGGCGATCTTTCGTGTTCTGTCTATGCAGGATGGTTTTTGTTGCACCTGGGAAGACGTGCCCAAGCGGTGGTTTTTGTTGCACCTGAATGGTTTATTTTCGTGTTCTGTCTATGCAGGATGGCTGGTGGTGATGCTTCTGGTGGGGCCAGCGGTTCGACGGTGAAAGCTGGTTGCGGTGATCCAGAATCTACCATTGAGATCAATATCAAGACCATGGATGGGCAAGTGCGCAAGCTCCGTGTCAAGAAGAATGTAATTATGCTCTAGCTCTTGACTTGTTTGGTTTCGTCTAATGTCTGTCTGTAGAATGTCGTTGAACTACTTTTAAGTCAATGCTATTAGAAAATGGGTGTTCAGCTCCCTGTTAATCCTCAGTTGCTGGCAATGCTTGATGAACTAATTGCCAAATCTTCCCAGGAGACTGTTTTGAACCTAAAGGAGAAGATAGCAGATGCAGCTGGGATTCCTGTTGACCATCAACGGTTGATTTTCAGAGGAAGAGTCTTGAATGACAATCACAGCCTCTTGTCGGAATACTGTATCCTTTTGTTTCTGCATTTCTGTCAAGCCTACAAGTACAAGGTGTATTAATTCTTACATCTCTACCTCAGTTACTACCTTGATGAGTCGTATTGAGTTTTTTCCAGGTCTAATGTCAGTTTTTTTGCGGATAGGTGTAATATCATATTAAAGATGCTAAGCTTTGATTGCTAGAAATAGGAACGAGAACCTCAGATCATTGTAAGCATTGGGTATTTATTCATTGAGGAGTTCTCCTGTGCTTGGCAAAAAATTTAGCTGTCCATTGGTTCACTAAGGTCACTCCCAATGCATCGTATCTTATGTATTAAATATATGTTTAGATACAATTTCTCTAATAGTTTATATCTTGGTGTTGTATCTAAACAAGCTATAATTTATTATGTTTTGTGGGAGAAGAGTTATGATTTTCCTTGGTTTTAGTGATAAGAGCTGTATCTAGATTAAGATACCATACCTGCATACCAGTCTCTTTCTTCATTAAATAGAATGCCACATCAGCATTTTTGAGTATGTGCCATACTTAAGATATAGTACACGGTGGAGCATTGGGAGTGGTCTAATGACTAGTTAGAGCAAGTATAATAAGATGATGTAAGTACGCTAGAAGGGTTTAAATATCTTGTTTTTGCTTAGTCGGCGGGGAGAGAAGATGAGAGAGAAGAGAAGTGGGCTATAAGCGAATAGCTAACTGCAGCACATGCTCCTAGATACCATTTGAGAATGCTATGTGGGCCATGTATTAATAAAGTAATACAATCTTATAACCAACTATTATACATGCTAGCTATTGCACTAACTATATATAGCTGACATGGCATCAACTAATAGCCAGCAGTTGGCTATACTATTAATCTTGCTCTTAGTGCCAGGAACAGTAGGTTTTATTGCTCCTTTGTCCAATACTTTAATTTAATGTATGCTTTCAAGTTTGATATCCTGCCACATTTATCTGCGGGCTCATGATCATAACTCTGTTATTTATGTCCTTGACAATCCAAAGATTTGGAAGATGGATATACATTGCATTTAGTTGCTCGACTTACAACTGAGGGCCAACATTCTTCTGGCACTTCTGAAGAAAGCACCCACGCTAATGGTAAATGTCGACTACAATATCAATCCTGACTGCAAAAATTATTTGGATATGCTTTGATGCTTTCATGATTCATTAGACCTACTTGGTGCCTTACCCTCTGTTAGTGTTATAGGAGATCAAATTATGCTTGCGTTATAGTTTTGTACTCTCAAATTTCATGTTTTCATTTGCGCTTACATAAAGCTGTATATGGTGTTCACACTCCATGATAGATAGCCCTCAGATTCATACTAAGTGTCCTCGACACTTATTATGGAGATCCATAATAAGTGTCCGGGACACTTATTATGGATCGGAGGTAGTAGTATTTAATCCTGGGAGGGCTGAAATTAGTTTTGGGTAGCAATGTGATATCTTAAAAAAAAATTACGTTATGATGAGTCTGGGCCTTATGAACCTTTTACATTTTTGTCACTGGTGCAGTTAATGTTGCTGAAAATGGAGGAGGATATTTGGGCATGGTATGCTTCTATCGTTTGTTGACTATGTCTTCAAAAATTAGCCACAATCATCAATTATTGAACATCAACTCGTTTTATTTTAGTTAATCTACTTATTTGTTTATTTATTCTCTTGTAGGAATCAATAGATGATTTGCGCTCTGAGGGGATGATAGGTGACTTGGCTAGGGATATTCTGAATATGCTTGACTTCATTGGTCTTGGGATGCCTGATGATGTGGAAAATGGAGCATTCTCGGTAAGGAGGTTTCTTATATGTACCCGCAAAAAAAGAAGGTTTCTTATATGGGTCTGTTTAGGATTCCTGCGGTGTATCAATATTTACTTTTCTGTGGTTGCTTAACCAGGTGCCATCAACCATTGCACCAGAAGGGGCTAATAATGCTGGAAGAACTCAGACAGGGAACCCAACGCAACCTAGGTTCTCAATTCTCAACAATCAAATCCGCGTGCCACAATTTCAACCAGGAGAGACTATTCCCCGCAACATGGTAGTATATTGTTCATTCTTTTTCTTCTTGCTGTTTTGCCATCTCTATTTCATTCTAATTTTAGTATTGATGACCATATATGTTGATGACAGGTTATTCCTGATTCCATGATGACTCTTTTGGGGTACATCAATCGCATGGACCAAGTATTGCAGAACAATGGTATGATTTTTTCCCTTTTTGCAGCTGGTTAATTCGTTGCTCGTCAATAGTACTATTATCTGTTAGCTTAGTATTTAATCTTGTCGTGTGCTTAATAAACATGTAAACAGCTTGATCACATTTGTTAAGTGGTCAGCTTGAGTGGTACTTACTGCGGTACAGGCATGGGCACTGTGTAGCCCTTGACTTGGTGTGAGTAGCAGCATGGCGATGTGATGCCCATGACTGTAAATAGTGCAGCAGTAAGGTAAGGAAGCAGTACTCGTCAGCAATAGTGTAGCTGGTCGGGGGGAAAATCTGCTCCTTTGTAACGTTATCAGGCTCTCTCTTCTGCATTCAGATGAAGAGAGTCATAAACTGAAAAACAAAAAAAGAAGGGCAGGCACAAGAAGGCAGTGCCGCCTGGACCAAAAACTTCAGTGTGTTCTTACTCTGTTTTTCTCCCTTCTTTGTATCTTCTCTGCTCCAAGGAGGTAGTTTAGGTCTTGCTGTTGAGTCCACCGTGAAATTGTGAGGCTGAGCGAGACCCTGGGCCATCATTATCTGTGACATTCTTTTTTGATGATATAAATGTAGGTGTTCCATCTGTGGACTCAAATGCTCAGCAACAACAAAGATCAGCTGATGCTTATTTAAACCAAAGATTCCCAAGTCCTGAGGTGCTGGTTTCAGTAGTTGAAAGAGCCCAACAACTTCTTGGCGGCAGTGCTTCTTCCGCTCTTTCTGTATGTTATTTTTCTAACCTGTAGTTGTATTCTACGCCTCCAACCTTCAAATATTTCACCTTTGACAGTGACACTAAACTACATAATGATTTTTCCTTCTATTGTAGTCTCCTAATCAATGTTCGGTAAACAAGAATGCATTACCCTTCTAGTAATTTTTTGGTTGTCTTTATTTTTACTCCCTCCGATCCATATTAAGTGTCTCAGATTTAGTACAATCTGAGACACTTATTATGGATCGGAGGGAGTTGATAGCATTATGGAAAACTAACTGAACTGGACATTTAAAGTTTTGCCTTTGCCCATCCTCCAAACACAACACTCTGTGACCTCCATTAACCTGATTTTCTGTCTCAGCATCTTGCACAACATATTCAGAGAGATGCTGCTACTAGTGATACATCTATACGAAGCAGATCCAGAATGAATCAGCTCAGTTAGGAGTAGCAATGCAGCATTTGGGGGCTATGCTTTTGGAGCTTGGAAGGACAATGACGATGCTTAGAATGGGGACATCTCCTGTATGCATTTTTCTACCATGCCATGTCTCTGATTTCACACATTTTTAACTATATTCTGAAAGCTTGCCAATTTTGCAGGCCAATGCTTTTGTAAATGCTGGGTCTGCTATTTATATAAACCCTGCAGGACCAAATCCAATCATGGTTCAGGTGAAATATTGAGATACTTCTTCGCGTTGGTTTTGATGTGCTCTGCCATTCTAATAACATTAACTATTATGTCTGCAGCCATCTTTCCAGAGTGCCCCTCGTTCTGGAGTTTCCAGCATACCAGTTCTTGGTGCAAGTCCTGTTGTTATTGTTGATACTTCTCAAACATCTGGTGCCAATGATGATGGTGGTAAGGCCACATCTATTGCATTTTAAGTACTAATTTTGAGGGGAAAAGGTATTTAAGTGGGCTATTGGATGATCAAATTGTTAGTGTGTGTATAGGCTATAGTTAACCCAAGCCCATGTTGGCGGTCTGTTGGTCAACTAGCGGATTAATGACTCCTCTTGTTATGTGCAGGATCGTCAGAGCAATAGGATCATTGGAACTGGCCGTCACCGTAGAGGCTCCACATCTCTCTACTTCCTTGACATCCTTCACCTTCCTTCAGCTTCCGCATCATCTGTGTTTCCTGCTAACAGCTCAACATCAAGAAAGTTCTCTTTTGCCCAGTGGCACCACCGTTTAGGTGATTTATGTGGTTCTCGTTTATCTACTCTTGTTCAGCAGGGTGTTTTAGGTCGTGTATCCGTAGATGCTGGTTTTCACTGTAAGGGCTTGTAAGCTAGGGTTGTCACGAACATCATGTCATATTTGTTGATGATCACTCTCTATTTTATGAAGCATCATTAATTGCCTTAGAAATGACCTGGGTCCTTATGACGTATTCTAATTTATACCTCCCACTCGATGCTGAAAACAGGCTTTAAATTTCGTGTTAATTGCCTTATAAACGGTGATAAGTCTAAGGATGCAGATGTCAGACTCCTCATAAATGGTCTCACAATTATAAAGTAGATTTGCTTTCTGAACCCTTCGATTGACAGATATGGTGACATATCACAAGTGTCCTTGATATTTGGTGTACTGTCTAGGTCCATAGTTTGTTCTTGTGGGATTTACAGGCAGCATGGGAACCACGTCGGGGAAATTCAAGTGCGTGTTTACTGTCCTGAGCTGAGTCTCTTGGATGGCAAGTAGGCACTTTAAGACTACAAGGCTCAGTTGTTGGGAAAGTTTATTTTCTCGAGTCCTTTCAAGCAACAGTAAAATATTCCTAAATATCTACTGGCATCTTGTGTCCTGGTCACAAACCTGTAGTTTTGAAGTTCTAATGAGTGCTTATCACATTTTGATCTCTCTCCACTGACTTGTGTTTTATCCACTTCATATCTAGCTTGGTTTGGAAACAAATCTAACGATGACTATATAAAGTTCATGGTTCAGTTTGTTGTTTAATTGAATATAGCATATTTGGACCTACTGTATATGCTAGACGGCCCCTCTCTCTGTTTGGACTCCCTCGTAGCCCATAAGAAGCATTTTTATTTCCTTAATGTTGATAGCCAGGTTCTTCTACTTAGTGTGAAGTCCTGAACCTTGCATATGTGACATCACTCATGTTTTGCATTTTGTGGACAGAGTAATCTTCACCAAGCCTGCGAACACACATCGAGCAACCTGGTTCCCCTGAAGATATCTTTGGTGCTGTCCTTGAAATTACGTGCTGCTCAAGCAGTCAAGCTTTTGGTGAAGACGAGAGCATTCCGGTCATGCTTGAAGAGCTTGCTAATGATCAAAGCTTGCCGATGTATGTTTTGTGCAAAGTTTACTTTTATAAGTAAGCTAGCTCTGTTGTAGTTAAAACATGCAATGTATCGTGTACTTGATCCCACGGAAGTTAAATTGTTGGCCAATGCTACAGTATGAGATTATATTATACACATAAGTCTTCTGGGTATATGGGTCTGTTGAGACTATTGTATACCGTTGATTGGTAGTACCATGAATATAGACTATAATTATTATAAGGAGTACTATGCATAGTTATTTATCAGGAGAGTGATTCTTTCCCCTTGTTGATCTACTATTGTTAAGAAAAAACTGCTGATGTTTACCCTAACCTGCCGCTCTGAATAAATGTTTTTTCAGGAGTACTGGAAACTTCTGCTCGAGCAAGTCAGCAAGAGGATACAATCAGAATCTGAGACTGAGAAGCAGCCTTGAAGCATGGCATGAGGAGTGGGTTATACATTACAGCCGATTTGGTGGATATATGGGGCGTAAACCATGTGTTCGGTCCCGTTCGTTCGCTCGTTGAACAGTACATTTACTTTAAAACAAGGGCATACAGAAGTCAGGCACCATGTTGTGGATGTAAGTGTGTCTCCAAATGTTGAGGATGCAAGTGTTTCTCTAAATGTTGTGGATGTAATTGTCTCTCTAAATGTTTTTACCAAATTTGCTAGTGGCTTATGCACATTGTTTGAGAAGCCATCCGTGGATCATTTGTGGTGTTGACATTTGTTCATCAATGTGATGTTACTGTGGCAGATCTGAGGTTAGTGCTTACTTTCGATTCCTCCGATCATTTGGTAGTTGTGCTCACCATTATATCTGCTAATTGCAGTCTGGGGCAGGATGATTTCTTTTTTATGAACTGTTCTAGATTTTTGTTTCATGCTTCTTACACGAAGATGGGAGGAGATGATCATCGTGGAAGCGGAGCAGATTGTCCGATGTCATGTCAAACTTATATTGGAACTGGTAGGATTACAACACCTCAATTTCCTTTTTAGCACCTTTTATTTTGAATCTTCAAACATGGAGCATCACGTTCAGTACAAAGTAGGAGCCAGTTGTTTAGAGTTATCTGCAATCCTTCAATTTTCGTAATATTTTGTGTTACAAATAAGTATATAATTCGAAACATAATTTTGACATCCATAGGAGTAATATTCTCTCCTAACAAAACATAACTGCAATGCTAGTGCATTTTACACTCACAGCGTCTAGCTAATTATCCAGTTAGAACAATTTAAACTGTTGGGCTGCACACATTCCGTAAAGCTTTGTATGAATAAATGGAGAAATATGCTATGGACATAAAATGAAAACTAAAAACACATAACCCTGTACCTTCGGTCAATGTGTGCATAGCTAACTCAAGAGTTCACTGTTTTTTCAGGCATTATGAGGGGTGTTATGCATTATTATTTCACAAGAGCGTGTTTCTTTTTTCCATTGTAAGAAGAAAGAAGTTATGGTTAGACAGACACTTGCTAAGTGCAAGCACCAAACAGCACAACAAACACGGGCGTCATTCTTTCTTTCCCCTTGTCGCTCTACTATTTGTAAGAAAAACAACTGATGTTAACCCTAACCCACTGCTGTTGCCAGGGCTACTTGAAACTTGTGCTCGAACAAGTAGGCAGAGGATACACTCTGAACCTGATTCCAAGAATGTATTCATTTACATGAGATTTGGAGCACGGTTCGCTCCCTGCACAGTAACTTCTGAAACAAGGAAATGCAATAACAAGATTGGGAGTTGCTTCAAGAGGAATACGACCTGAAGGAGAATGTGAAGCACTGGATCGACGCGTGGTTTGTTTGTTGAAGAGAACTGCATGCTAAAATTAAAGCAATAAGTGCATCAACTCCAAGGAGGATTCACATGTTCATGATTTATGAATGGACAATAGAGCTCCTGCTTCCATGCATTCTCCCCGGAAGCGTTTTATTGTCCCCTTAATTTGTCATTCAAATTTGATGCCCTGCCTGTGCCCCAAATGGATCCAGTGTATATTGGCCTGTAATGGGAGCAGTGAATTGATCATGGAAAGATTTAATTTACAGATGTAACTAGATGTCCGTTTCATGGATGGTAGACTGTATAGAATATGCTATGTACTTATGCTGGTTCAGTAAGGATTGGATACACGTATACCATAAGCCCTGGTGGTGCCTTCGTGTAGGCTCTGGTATATGCACTGATCATACCAGGGGCAATGGAATCAAGTGTTGATGATCTCAGTTGCAAATTTTAAAATAGGAAATAATATGTTGGGTAATATGTGGTCTGATCTGCTTGTCATCGCAGCAGTCACTGCTTCTTAGTTACCCACCATCTCAGGTAAATGTAGGCAGCATGCACATAAGTTCAGTAAAAAGATGTACCATGCAAACAGGTTCAGTAAAAAATTGTACCATGCATATAAGTTCAGTAAAAAATGTGTCATACATATAAACTCAGTAAAAATGTGTGTGCGTATAAGTTTAGTAAAAAATGTCTCGTAAATATAAGCTCGGTAGGAAAAAAAATGTATCATACATATAAGCTCGGTAAAAATGTATCGTACACATAAGTTTGGTAAAAGAATGTATCATACATAAGGTAAGAAAAATGCATCGTACACTTAAGTTCTGTAAAAACAATGTATCATACATGTAAGCTCAGTAAGAAAAATGTGTCGCACATGTAAGCTCAGTAAAAATGTGTCGCACATGTAAATTCGCTAAACCAATGTATCAGACATATGAGTTGGTAAAAATGTGTATCATAATTCACTAAAAAAAATGTGTCATGCATATAAGTTCAATAAAAAAATGTGACATGCATATAAGTTCAGTAAAAATTGTGTCATACATATGAGTTCGGTAAAAAATGTGCCATCCGTGGAAGTTCGGTAAAAATGTGTCTTACATATAAATTCTGTAAAAAAAAATGTGTCATACATATAAGTTCAGTAAAAAATGTGTCGTGGCGCACATGTAAGCTCTGTAAAAATGTATCATACATATGAGTTCGGTAAAACAATGTATCAGACATATGAGTTGGTAAAAATGGGTATCATAATTCAGCAAAAAAAATGTGTCATGCATATAAGCTCAATATAAAAATGTGTCATGCATATAAGTTCGGTAAAAAAATGTGTCATCCGTAGAAGTGTGGTAAAAATGTGTCTTACATATAAGTTCATTAAAAAAATGTGTCGTACATAAGTTCATTAAAAAATGTGTCGTACATAAGTTCATTAAAAAATGTGTCGTACATATAAGTCAGGAAATGCAACTGTTACTGCTCTTCCCTGATGGCGCCCATGTCACTGACCATCCAAATGATTCCTGTCATCCTTGTTCATCAGGTGGCGTTTCTGTTTCACAGGAAACAGAGGATGATGGACATATATACCAGAAGGCAAGCTTTCTCAAATGTCGCTTACCTTGTGTTGTTGAAATGGCCTAAGGAATAATTCATACAGCTAACACCACTCCGCGGCTATAACAAACAGTTTGATGGATGATCTGATGCACTCAAACAAGAGCACAGAACATATATATCATCCAAAAGATCAAAAGTCAAACCTTCCAGGATCATCGTCATTGAGCGCAAGGAATATCAAATATGGGAGGCCAGATCATCATAAGACTATAAGAGGATGGACAGCGCCCAAAGATGGGTCCTCTTTCGGCATCTCATATACTTCACTCAATGTCCTGCGCTTGATATCCAAGTGGGAGCTCTTTTACGTTACACCGGAATAAATATGAACAATTTGTTTTCTCTAATCTGATGGATAATATTAACCAGTACTCCGGCACAAGCATCAAGGTGTACTACGGTCAAAAATTAGGAAGTACCATGATTGAAGGGGTAAAATCGTAATCTAAAAGGCCATTCAACTCAGGGCTATTCGTCAGCCATGGCCGATTTCTTCAGATCCAAGAGTGGCGGCCCTGGTCCGTGCGGAAGCACGCATTGGGGAATCAGCAACTAGCTAGGCTATGATGCTTCAAACATCACCGGACATGGTGATGGGTGCGGGTTGGCCGGAATTGCGGGCAGGAGACGGCGAATGAGTTGCGTCGATGTACTGCCAGGGCTCCGCCTTATGTCTAAGGCCAGTTCTCACATGGGTCATGGCCGCATCAACGAAGCACTCTACTTCCAGATCGAATTGATTCATATATAAATGAATCTAGTATTTGGTCCGTTTGTGATAAAAAAAAAATCTGAGGTCTCATCATCTCATGCCAATGAAACTGGCGTCATACACTCGGCATAATACCCGACATGAAACAGGCGTCATACACTCAGCATAGTACTCGACATGGTTTATCCAGAGATTAGACGCGGCTCCTACAATCTGCGTACCGGTACTTCTTGCGTACAGGTGCACAGCCTATCAATAAATTCAAGCTCGGCCCAACAATCCCAGAGAACTAAAACCCATCTAAGTATATAGGAACTAAGCCCAGGAGCATTCTGAAACTCCTGCCTGCTCCGGCTTCCGACCATAAGGCCTTCCACAGTGTAGGTGAAGAAAACTCAAAAAGTTTGCACCGGAGCTTGTTTAATTTTGTCATTTGGCTACAATGGCATGCACCTACACTTTGGTACCTAGTGGGACCTACATGTTGGCAAAAGTATTTTATTCAATCACATACTCGCTCTCCATCCCTCTTTTCAATGACATGTGGGGCCTTCCAACAACTTTATTTCTTTGGATCGATTCATCTATATGAACCGGTGCATGCAAAAGCTGAGTTTGCACCACCTGCTTTTTAATGCTCCAGCTGAGTTTGCACCACCTGCTTTTTAATGCTCCAGTGGTATGCACCGATGCAAACTCTGAAAAGTGAAGTATGCACCGATACATTGGAAAAGGCCTAAGAACGAATAAAATGCAGCAGATCTCATCTAATTAAGCAGACCTCCGAGGGGAAGAACAAATACAGAAAGAAACATAATCGGTGCAAGCAAAGATTAATTGGTTGTACTATCAATATCACCCAGGAAACAAACATCTCGATCGCCTTCTCCGGCTATACTTGATCCGGTAATCAAGTGGTGATTCACTCGGGGAAACAAAAAGCAGCGACAGGATATTGGTACTGGACTCCTCTCTCCTCTAGGACAGTTTCTTCTATCAGCTAACAAACTAACAAGCAGATCATTGGGGCTCTTCCTTGATGGCGCCCTTATCGAGAACTTCCTGATATCATCCTTCTTCTTCACATGGCATTTCTGTATCCAGACAAAACACAAGCATGGGTCAGGATACGGAGATAAATCAAGTATGGGAGCATCACGAGAAATGACAGCATAAGCTGTAAGTATAGGTTAGGTTAGACTATACACTTGTCTAAATCAGAAGGAAAAAATAAACTCAAACATGAATGCTGGGGTGTGAAGTCTATACAATCCACTACTAAATTCATGCCAGGGGCATGCACAAAGAAGATATACAACCCACTAAGCGACTTTCAGAAAGAAAAAGACAAGCATTAACAGTTTCATACATAGCTTAGGGTTCGCAGTTCAGAGGTAGGCAGATAACCAGTAGCCATGGTATAAAATTACACATGATTTTATTTAAGAATTAGGAAGCTAAGATTCCAGGCTTGATGGGTTTGTGATAACATTCCAAGACAAGGAAATACAGTGGTCGACACGATAGCAAGGCAAGGTTTCTTTCAGCTCTTAATAAATGATGAGTTGTACTTTTTTTAGGTCCAATCTGTAGTTTTGCACTGACAGTTCAGAAAACTGTGATACAGCAGACTTAGAGGTCCATGCTAAAAACTCCAAACAAGCTCAGGACGTATGCTCTCATGCCAAAACAAGGTTTAACATAACTACATAAGTAACCATTCAATGGAGTGATCTACGATAATCAGATATGTGTAGGAAACAAGAACGACAGCAATGGCCACTATTAAATGTAATGCAGTAACTAGACTTTTGAGGCCAAGAAAATATTACTGGCTCCACAAAACCAATGAAAAACTAGTATGACAATACCAAAACCAATGTAGGATTATTTAAAGGCCAAAAGGCAAACCTCGCAGGATTAAGATAAATGGCCAGTACAACTACGGTCAAATGTTATGTGTGCTCAGAAATCAAATAATGAATTTGGTCCGGCATTATAGTTTTATTCTTCAAAAAAGCTACAGCAAGCACAGGTTAAATGCCTTTGTATTTCCATTTTATAGTTTGTATTTCAGGGAAACAAAACTCTGACCATAAAAGGAGAAATGCCACACAAACACAAATTACCCACTGTTAGCCACTTATCAAATAAAATGAATTTTTTGGCTCAGATATATCTGAACCACAGATCATGCATTGCTCAAGGCCTCAAGCGTACCAGCGTAAAATTTATGATCCACTTGTTTGTGAGAAAAGATATATGATCCGGCCGCTAAGCAACATTTGGGAAAAAATATTAACAATCGCATATGTAGCTTGAGGTTCACAGTTCAAAGGATTAGGCAGCCAAACAATGACTGCGGTGGAAATAGGAAGCCAAAATTCCAGTATTGATGGGTTTGTGATAATATTTCAGGACAAGAAAATAGAGAAAACAATACTAGGCATCTCAAATCATGTACCTGTAATATTGCCCTATTATGAACACAAGTAAACACCAAGTAATATTACCCCTGTACAAGTAATTTCATATATAATCTTAATTACAGCAACATTCTCTAATGACGCTTAACTAGTTTTGTTAAAATGGTGCGATGAATAAACAATTAAACACACAAGTGATTTAAAATCATCTTACGGCGAGCATTCGTAATGTTGCTTAACTTTGTGGCCTCAATAAGAGAGCTATATATAGTTATATACATATCATATAAAGGCCAAAAGGCAAACCTTGCAGGATCATCCTTGAGCACAGGGAATTTGGGAGGCCAGATCATCATAACAGGATGAATATCACCAATCTTCTCGACAGGGTAGTTTTTACCCCGAAAAAATGGATCATCTTTTGGCATCTCATACAATTTACGCAGTGTCCTGCACTTGACATCCAAGAGGAGTACGCATCGACCCATCTCCAAGAACACAAACTCAGCATAGTCCCCCACATGGCTTATCCGGGGAATAGCAGTAGGGTCATCCTCAACCGTGCAATCTAACATCCTCAAGTTAGCACACATCTCATGCAAACAAATGGTGTCCACCAGCAACCAATCGTCGCCCTCCTTGTGGAGCCAGATGCGAAGTAGAAGGTCCTTGCCGGCATGGATGAGATATACACCAGAAGCATCATCGGCCCGTGACAGTATGGTGCCACCAGTGACATACTCCACCCCATGTGGGAGGTGAATTGTGGAGAAGCTTGGAACCGTCAAGTCAAAGACAACAATGTCACTCAGGCCAGACGCGATATATATTTTGTCGTCAACGAGCACAGCTCTTGGATCCGAACGCAGATGAGCGAGCTGCTGGTCTGTGGACAAGGTAAGATGCTCGCGCCAGGCACCATCACCATTTCGCAACACGTATACGTGCACCGTAGATCCTGTTGCATCCTTGGTAGGCTCCCCCGCCACATAAAAATATGACAAGCCGTCGCCTTCTTCTTTGGAGAGGAATGTAACGAAACTGTCCAGCGTGAAAATAAAGCAGGTTGGGAGTGCTGGGAGGGTGGCCAGGCCTCTGTCGGAGCAGAGCGGGCTGTGCACCGCAAGTGCGAAGTCGCCTGTGAAGACGCCAATGAGCAGGTTGCCGTTCCGGCAGCCAATGATTTGGCTCGAGCTGCACAGCTGGTACTGGTAGGTTTTACGGCGGATGACGGTGCCGAGCTCCGGGGGCTGAGGCAGCACCAGGATGAAGCGTGCGGCCACGCTTAGATTCCAACTGAGTTGGAGGTAGAAGCCGAGGAGGCGGCGCGGGTGGAGCTTGCGGAAACGGTTGAGGAGGGCGGGGTCGGAGGCTTGGCGGAACCAGCGCTTGCAGACGAGGGCGGCGCGGACGAGGGTGGTGGGGAAGCCGACGCGGACGATGATCTCGGCCAGGAGGTTGTCGTCGTCGAGCACCTTGGACACGGAGTCCGCCATCCCAGAATGCAGCACGCTCTCTCCGCTGTCGCCACAAGCAAGCAATCGCCAGGGTTTAGGAGGGGGGGAATCTAGCCAGGGGGAGACGAAATTGGTAGGAAATACGAGAGGGGGGGGGGAGAAGGGGTCACCTCGGATCGTTCGGGGGAAGCGTGGGTCGCCGGCGTTGGGGACGACGCGGGCTGGCTGAGATCGCCGGCAGTGCCCCTCCTTTCTCTCGCTCCGCCGCGCTCGGGTCGGTGTCGTGCCGTGTCGAGAACTGGAGATGGGAGACTGAAGCGAAGAGAACGAGAGGAGTGTGCAGCCCATCAATTCTGGCCCATTATAGTGAAGCCCGACCCAACCTGGGAGAACTAAAGCCCATCGATCTCACTTCGCTTTTTACTCGCCAAACCAAAGCCCAGCTTGTTTCCTATTTGCATTTTTGAGGGGAAAAAAATAATACTATTTGCTCATCGCTCGGAAACCAAACCTCTTCTCAAAAAAAAAAAACAGTAACATAACAAAATTACACTGGACACAAATTACTGCAGTAGGTAGCAGATGAGCAATACCGTGCGAAATGTGTATCTACATCATAGATATACATACATACATACATTCATGGAAGCATATAAGACCGGAAGGCGAGTGAGCTCGATCGATCGAGACAAAATACCGTGCGTGTCAGTATCTACGTATGGATCAGAGCTGGAGAGCCAACGATTTCATCTCAGCTCACCATATGACCGAAGGCAATGTATGCATGTATGATCGTCGAAGCTTGATCGAGCTTGCCACAATTCAACCGGGAATGGGGACAAAAAGGAAAATTAAGAACATGTAGTGCATATGCAAGCATGTCCAAGTCCATCCATATGGCAATTGGCATGGCATGATCAGTAGACTTCGACGTTCCATTGCTCCGCCTTCTTCAGCTGCTTCTTGTAGTCGATCCAGTCGATCCCTGCGACGACAAGAAATCATTTAATCTCATCACTGGCTAGCTTCGACCATTAGTTCCGATCGATATCAGCAGCAGCATTGACCAATATTGAGTGGATCCAGATCGAGCAATGCTGTGATGTACTTCCTCCGTTCCTAAATTCTTGTCGTTGTTTAAGTACAAATTTGAACTAAAACAACGACAAGAATTTAGGAACGGAGGGAGTAGTACCGTCTTTGGCGGCAAGGTCGATCATGATGTCGTCAATGCCCTTCTCCATGCCCCTGAGACCGCACATGTAGACGTAGGTGTTGTCCTTCTTGAGCATCTCCCACAGCTCCTCCTTGTACTCCGCCATCCGGGTCTGGATGTACATCTTCTCCCCCGCCGCGTTTGTCTGCTCCCGGCTCACCGCAAAGTCCAGCCGGAAGTTGTCACCGCCGATCTCCGTCATCTTCTCAAACTCCTGCACACACAATTTGGAACCGATCCGTTGAACCGTGGAATTCAATTGAGCAACGGCACTAGACAATGCAAGGACTGACCTCCTTGTAGAGCAGAGTGTCACTTGTAGGAACCCCCAGGAAGAGCCATGCCAGGCCATTGAACTGCGACATTAATACATATGCATAGCTCAATAGTTAAGCTCGATGTACTATACTTGTGTTAATTTATTGGGGAAACAGAGACAGTTTTTCTGGTGTCGTAATACAAGCATGACCGATATGTATAGATACGTGGTTGATCCATGTCAGTACCTTGTAGTCCTCGTGCTCCTCGAAGAACATCTTCCACAGGAAAGAGCGGAACGGCGCGATACCGGTACCCGTCGCGAGCTGCCATTTGGTCATGCAGGGATATGTGTCCATCAGTCAGCAAGGTGTTCATTTTTTACATGTATGTCTATGAGAAAAACAGATCATGGATCGATGCAAAGTGTGAAGGTGGTGATTATTCATTGTAATCAAGCAGGAATTAGCTTAGTGTACCATGATGATGGTGGCGTTGGGGTCTTTGGGCATGAGCATCTCCTTGCCGACAGGTCCTGTGATCTTCACTTCAGAGCCAGGCTTCAGGTCACCTGCACATATATCAGAGCAGTTTCAGCAAACAATTACTAGAAGAAGAAGACCAAAGGTATCTGTCTTGCCATCAAATGAACATGCATCTCATCATTAATTAGTTTCCTTTAGATCTGATGATGTACTTAATTAAATCAACAGATTAATCTGAAGAAGAACTAGCTACAGAGAGAGAAGAGAGTGAGGCTGAGAGAGAGTTACACACATAGGAAGTTTGAGCAGACTCCCTTGACGATCTCTCCCTGGTCGTTGGTGTAGACGAGCCTCTTGACGCAGAGGGAGACGGTCTTGGAGTCCCCGAAGTCCCCAATGGCGCTGCTGGCGATGGAGTAGAGCCTGAGCTTGTGCGGCTTGCCGTTCTTGTCCTCCCCGTCCGCGATCACCCCGATGGACTGCCCCTCTCTGTACGGGATCTCGCCTGCAAACCCACCAAATTAATCTCGCCGCCCCAAATTCAATCCAGGCTCTCTCCGATGGATCCATGGGATGGAATTGGAATTGGAATTGGAAGAAGGGGGATGTGGGTTAATTGGTACCTTCGGTGCTGAAGACCATGTGCCAGGTCTCGCCGGGGGCGTTGTCGCCGGTGAGGCGGGTGTTGAGGAGGCAGCGGCCGACGTAGGGCTCCTTGGGCCGGTACTTGTTGGTCACCACCCCTTCGTCCTGCTTCTTCGAGACCTTGGCCGCCTTCACCGGCGCCGCTGGCTCCGCCGACACCGCAGTGTCCGTCGTCGACACCCGCAGCCGCCCGCCGCCATTGCGGAGCCGGGAAGGGCAGGCCAAGAAGTGGCTGGTGCTTCCGCCATTGATCGGCGACGCGGCGGCTGGAGAGGACGGCAGCGTGGCGGTCAGCGCGGCGGCCATGTGTGGGTACTGTGGGAATGGAGACTGGGTGGCTGGCGACTGGATTGGGTTGGAGAGATCACGCGGGAGAGGAGAGGCGAAGAAGAAGATTGGGTGGAAGAGAATCGAGGTGAGGAGCAAGTGGTGTATGATCCTTCCTCCGATTCATGGGCCGACGGTGGACTGTTATTCAATGGGCCGAAAGTGGACTTCAAGCCTGTCAAAAAAAATCTCGGCCCATCTTTACGACCAAGGCCCTCTGCTCACGCATCTTGTTTCTCCCTCAAAAGAGTACTGACGTTCATCATGCGTGTCAACTCGGCAATCTACCATTGACGTTTAAGTGCTGACGACGCGTGCTTTGGGATCCGTGCAAAAAAAAATCGGAAGAGCAGATCAGCCATCTCTTGAATGATTGGATTAATCATTGTGAGTGTTGCTCTTGCGTTCAGCCCATGAACTTCATCTAGCTTCAATCCTTATCTCTTTCTTGGTCTTTCTTCTCTGAATGTAACTGCACCGGCCGTTCAAATTGGGAACCAACTGACTTTGAAAGCAACGCAGCAGCACAATCTGAGGCAGCCAGTACAGCATGGACCTTGCCTCGGTCGTATTCGTACGTGCTTTCAGACGTTTCTTTGCGGCTACCCAAGATTAATTGTTTGTACAATCAAACATATGACAGACCAAGAAGCATCATCGCTGATCTATCTACATAGCAATATACAGGGCACGAAATTAGATTAGAAATAGATTCCTGATAGGCATAATTAAGCTTTGGTTCAAATTAAAAGTCTTTGAAATAGCTAGCTCTATACGCGCATGAGCATGAACATATATGTATGTATGCATGGATTCTTAGTAGTATACAGGATGGAGGTTACGAGAGAGTTCCCTCCACACTTGGCTCATTAGCAATGGCTTCCTGCTCCATTTGCCACTCCTAACCAACTTTCCATACACACACATACATCAATCATCAAGACTAATTCTCTCAGTGCAAGCAACAACATCACACACATGTCTGATCCCGAACACCATCACATATATATTGGGACCTTCCTTCCTCCTCCTGTTCTTCTCTATATCTTCGAGCTTAATTACCTTCTCCTTGATCATCTCTCTTCTCTAGTGGGAGGGAATTAATGCATGAGGATGGCATACAAATGGGGATGCATGGAAGCAACAACAATGGTGCTTGTGGTGTGGTTGGCCGCTTTGTCGATGGCGACGACGACACGAGGCCAGCAGAGGAGTAATCTGACAAGAGGGAGCTTCCCAAAGGGCTTCGTCTTCGGCACCGCCGCCTCCGCCTACCAGGTTTAATTTGAGATAATTGTTCATTCCTAATTCTTCCATACAGTCCACATACATATAGCATGTACTGTTTCATGCCGACATTCTCGACATATATAAAGTCCTCTCAACAAACAAAATCCTCGTTGTCCATACCGCGCCCGAAAGTGTCGAGAAAATGATTGTTAGGTTCTGATGTCGGTCTCGTCGTGGGTAACACTGTCTGTAATGAATTGTTACAATATATTTCAATTACTTACATGCATATCGTAGTTTAGCTTTGATCAACAGAAAATTTTATGAACCATGCATGGCCAACTGCAATATGCTTATGTATGCATGCACACAGCTGTCATAGGCTCAGCTTTAGGTTTTGGTAACAAAAAAACATCTGTCATGGCACTATTTGATATTTTCACATGCACACCGTACGTTACAACTTTGTTCAAAGTTTGAGAAAAAAAACACCACCGATTCCGATAAAAAGAAATCGCTGCAGATTTTAAATTAATTAACATCATCATGTAGGAGTGCGCTTTCAGAAAGCAATTACTCCAATTAACACCATGCACTAGGAAAGATTGAGTCTATGTGTTCAAAGAAAGCTGGCACAAATATTTGTAAATTTTGTACGAGTGGTTCAGTTGTTCTGTAGGATCCTAGGAAACTTTTGACAGTTCTCCACTGACCAATAATTAGCCAAAACCTGTCCATCGAATCCAAACAGTAGAAATTGACATGATGCACTGAAAAGGAATTAGTGTTCTCCGGAAGAGACACGAAGAAAAAAGTTGGAAGCCACACATATATGCCTCCGAGCTGAGTGCGACTTGATTGCAACTGGTGACCCCTTTGGTCAGCTAAAGTTGTAGCTAGATTATCTCGGATGATCGAGCAAACTGGAAGGAGGTGACTACTTATCTTTATATTTTACAGTGATTATTTGTACTATTTCAGAAAAAATTATCCATCACGAATATTGAACACGATGGCTTCTATCCATCAATATTACTTGAACCCAAAATGGATTCAGTGACTATTGATGCAATTATATAGGCGAAAAATATGTAAAAATCTAAAACGATAGAATTGTATTTTACTATTGTTTGATATACTACCTGAAATCACGTTTTCTTCTATATAGTATGAAGGAGCCGTCAAGGAGGATGGAAGAGGACCTGCAATTTGGGACAAATTTGCACACACGTTTGGTAACATGAATGAAGAATGTTTCTCTTTCTTTAACGTAGAACATTGACTGTTAAGTAGGGGTTGCTCCCCCTAGCCATTCTTTGGTCTTTAATGAATAATGACTCAGCAAGGAAACTAACCTTGGTAACTGAAATTGACAGTCCTATATATGATTCAAGATGGTGATACAATCTTACAGATACTTCTTTTTCTCCTCTGTAGGGAAGATTCTTGACTTCAGCAATGCCGATGTTGCAGTCGACCACTACCACCGTTTTGAGGTTTCTATTTTTGTTATTGTTGGAAATGGACACTATATCAACGCATCAAGATGATACAAAATGTTTTCTCTAGAACAACACGTTGAATATGGATATAAACACTCTTAATTACACACTGTACAGTGAATTTTACTGTCCTTGAAACAAATTTATATTTAGGAGGACATTGAGCTCATGGCAGATATGGGATTGGATGCGTACAGATTCTCGATAGCGTGGTCTCGGATTCTCCCAAGTATGCGTTACAGTATTTTCCAATGCCTTGCATCTCTTATTTAGGATTTGAGTATAATAAACAAGGTTGTCAAACTATGGACATAATAATTTATGAGCTTCATTTGACATTCAGATGGCACCGGTGAGGTCAACCAGGCAGGCATCGACCACTACAACAAGGTGATCAATGCACTAATAGCGAAAGGTGAACTCTAGAAACCTACCAGTTGGACCTTCTGTCGAATTTTTGTTGGAAATATATAATTAAGTGCTGGATCCAATTGTTGTTTGAGAATGTAGTGCTGAATCCAATATCTTTTTTAAAAGAAAATCTAGTGCTGAAAGCAAATGGGTTGTGATTTTACTGACAAGATGAACTAGTTTTTGTTTTGTTTTTCCAGGGATTGAGCCATATGTAACACTGTACCACTGGGACCTTCCCCAAGCCTTGGAGGACAAGTACATGGGCTTGCTAGACAGGCAAATAATGTATGTGTAGGCAGATAATGACATATAATTTGGATAAACTTTAACCAAAATGCATGCCAACCAAATTGCCATTGGTTTCTGAAAAATGAATGCAGCAACGACTACCTGGCGTATGCGGAGACGTGTTTCGAGGCATTCGGGGACAGAGTGAAGCACTGGATCACCTTCAATGAGCCGCACACGGTAACGGTGCAGGGCTACGACAGCGGTATCCACGCACCGGGCCGCTGCTCCGTGCTCCGGCACCTCTACTGCAAGCAAGGCAGCTCAGGCACCGAGCCCTACATTGTTGCCCACAACATCATCCTGGCTCATGCCACGGTTTCAGACATGTACAGGACCAAGTACAAGGTCAGATATATAGGAGACCATCCTATATATACAAAAATTGATCCTTTCACTTCAGATTTAGTTTCTGCACTCTGAAACTCTGTGATCTTGGCAAGACAAGGCCTTAATTAAATTATCATGTTACCTTAATATATACATGTTATGCAGGCAAAGCAGAATGGAGAGCTGGGGATGTCATTAGATGTCATATGGTATGAGCCTGCCTCAAACTCCACAGCTGATGTTGAGGCAACCAAGAGAGCACAGGAGTTCCAGCTGGGATGGTGAGCCTCATCACCAACTCCATTGTTTCTAACTGAATTAATCTGATCATGGATAACTGATGAGGTGGTGCCAAAAGGTTTGCTGATCCCTTCTTCTTCGGTGATTACCCGGTGACGATGAGATCGAGGGTTGGAGTTAGGCTGCCGAGGTTCACGACGAAAGAGGCTGACCTGGTGAAAGGCTCGCTGGACTTCATGGGAATCAATCACTACACCACATTCTACACAAAGGATGACAACTCCACTTACATTAAGAAATTTCTGAATGATACCTTGGCAGACTCAGGATCCATCAGCCTCCGTAAGTTGATCTGTTTTCCTCCCTAAACTCTAAATCTAAATTGCTACTGATGTACATGTATCTTGTGTGCATTTTCAGCCTTCAGAGATGGCAAGCCAATTGGAGATAAGGTAATCATGTTAGAAACATGCACATCTCTTCTTCCATGATGTGAAGGAAGCTCATTGTCTAAACAAATTTCACCATATATTAGCGAAGATTAGTCAAATAATAAACTTTTTTTAGCTGCAATACTACTAATTATGTGATGTGATGAGTGTTTGTGAAATTTAATTGCAGACCTGACTGAATAATATTTTCTGCGCAGGCGAATTCAATATGGCTATACATTGTGCCTGGCAGCATGAGGAGCCTCATGAACTATGTCAAGGACAGATACAACACGCCAACCGTCTACATAACTGAAAATGGCAAGTACATGCATAGTACAAATAGCACAAAGCTGCAAAAGATAGAACAAAAACCGCTTTGAGTTAACGGAAATAACAAGGATGTGTTCTTGATCAGGTGTAGTGTGCCCTTTGACATAGATTCCCTTTCATATTTCAGGGATGGATGATAGCAACAGCCCCTTCATCTCCCTCAAGAAGGCCCTCAAGGACAGGAAAAGGATCAAGTACCACAATGACTACATGACAAACCTAGCGGATTCCATAAGGTACTCGCTTAATTTTACCTTTCCTCGATCCCAAAAAAATCTTTTTTTTGTAAAATCATGGACCGGTTAATCTTTGATGATCTAATTTCAGGGAGGATGGTTGCGATGTCCGCGGGTATTTCGTGTGGTCTCTTCTTGACAATTGGGAGTGGACCGCAGGATACACCTCGAGATTCGGGTTGTACTATGTGGACTACAGGGATAACCTGAAGAGATACCCCAAGAACTCAGTCCAATGGTTCAAGGATTTATTGGCATCCTCTTGATCAAAAGTTGAGACCCAGAATGTAGAGGGTCACGATCATTTGGCATGTAGACATGATCACATACCAATTGGAGCCTTTCCCTGCATGTATTCATCGATTGTATATAAATATAGTGAGCCTGAAAAACTTGTTGTACATAATTGTTGGTTTGAGATAATGGAATTATCATTTTCGATCGCTTTTTGTACGTTTTATTTTTTGAATGAAATTGGGCCTGTTAAAATTTGGTGTTTCGGCCGTTAAATTGGGCCTGAAAAACCTGTTGGGCCTGTTAAATTTCGCTGTTGAAAGATTTGTGAATGATTTTGGACCTAAAACGGGCGCGCGAGTGAACATATTTGGCCCAATAAAAGCCCATTTCCCTCCGACAGAGGCAAACAAACCCTAACGAACAAACCCCAGGTATATAAGTCTCCCTCTCCACTTCACCCCGCCGCCGCTGAACCAAAGCCTCCCCCTTCCGCCGCCGCCGCCCCAAGCCTCTGCTGCCGCCTTCCCACCCCGCCCGGCGAAGATGAAGACGATCCTGGCGTCGGAGACGATGGAGATCCCCGAGGAGGTGACGGTGAAGGTCGCCGCCAAGATGATCACGGTGACGGGGCCCCGCGGGACGCTGACCCGCAACTTCAAGCACCTCAACCTCGACTTCCAGCTGCAGGAGGGCGGCCGGAAGCTCAAGGTGGACGCCTGGTTCGGCACCCGCCGCACCATGGCCGCCATCCGCACCGCCATCTCCCACGTCCAGAACCTCATCACCGGCGTCACCAAGGGTTTCCGCTACAAGATGCGCTTCGTGTACGCCCATTTCCCCATCAACGCCTCCATCACCTCCGGCAACAAGGCCATCGAGATCAGGAACTTCCTCGGCGAGAAGAAGGTAAAAGACCTAAACCTAACGATCTGTGAACCCGTTTTTTCCTTGTAGGGTCTCATTACCTGTTGCTCTGTATGCAATATGTTCTTCTGGCTTCAGTGTTTCCGGTACCATTAGCAAAGTTCAGGCACAACACTTGCAGTACTCCATAAGCTAGTCGGCAAATTTTAGTGGCCTCTGATTCTTGACAGGAAAATATTTGTTCATTACCACTGTCTGTTATGTGCTGGTGTTTTACATATTTATGTGTAATATGTATAGCTTGTAAACCATGTGTATAACTGAGCCAATTCTTGTGAGGGTTTAGAATCACATGTGTTGTTACACTGAATACATTGCTGCAATAGAAATGTTGCTGGCCTTGATTAAGTTGAATTGATCACTCCTCTGATGCAGCTCTAAAAGTACAGGGGTCATTAGCATTACTGTCGTTTTTCTTTCTGAAAAAGAGGGCTGTTAGCACTACTGTAGTGACGCCCTGCTTCTTCTGGTAATTTGCTTGTAGTGTTTACCTTAGTGTCAGACAAATTTGGGTTGGCTATGCTCTAGAGAGGCAATAACTTGTCCTGTATGGCTTCATCTGTTGTTGAGTCATTTATGAAATGTTCTGAGATTCTTTCCTTAACTTTAATAGGTCAGGAAAGTTGATATGCTTGATGGTGTGACGATCCTGCGCTCTGAGAAGGTCAAGGATGAGCTTGTTCTTGATGGCAATGACATCGAGCTTGTCTCCCGCTCCGCTGCTCTGATTAACCAGGTTTGAGTCCTTGTATCTGTGTTTCATGCAAGGAAAACTTGCATCACGAAAACTCACATCACAAGTTAGATTCCTTTCTATTGAGAACCCTATTATGTATGATTATACTTAGCATAGTGAATTACGGAATGTACCTTGCGGGTTTGTGTGGGAACCATGCCTTTTGGTAGTATTCACAATGATTTGTTTCACTGGACTTCCAACTTGGAAGTAAAAAATATATGCATGTTTTGGAACAAGTGCATTTTCTTTACAACCGTTGAGCTAATAGCCTGTGTTTCTCTTGACCTTTTTGACACTTAATCATCTCCATCCTGACCCTTTTTTGCGTTTTGCTTGTAAACAGAAATGCCATGTGAAGAAGAAGGATATCAGGAAGTTCTTGGACGGTATCTACGTCAGCGACAAGGGTGCCATCAAGGAAGAGTAGTGGTGATATGCAACTCAACCCCGTTGTAGCTGGTAGCAGAAATTGTCCTAGAGGAGAGTCCAGAACCACCAATATCCTGTGCTGTTTTATTTTCTTTTTGAGTGGATCACAAGTTGATTATAATTTGTACCGGATCAAGTGTAACTGGAGAAGGTGTTCTTTATCGTTTGCTGAGATGTTTGTTTCCTGGTTGATAAGACATCTTATCTTTGGTTGCTGGAGTCGTGTTGTCTTATTTCCTATGCACTGTTTATTTGTTATTTCTGTGTCTGGTGCCTCTGCTCTGAATGTCTTGCTCGACTTGGCGATCTGAACTCAACTCTAGAATGTTATTGGACTGTAGTATATCTATCAAAGGGAGATCTGTGATCCGCATTGTCTCAGCAGCTGTTACCGAAAGCTGAATTGGAGATCTTTGTTCTTCTTTGTCGATCGTAAGTTGACAGTGGAATTTTTACTGGACTAGGTTGTTATGTGACTGCTGTGGGTCGATTAGGCAAGAAGTCCTGGATTCTGTCTCGAGGAAAGAAGTCATGATCTCATCAATTTGGGCCTTAATTGTTATCGTCCGAACTTGTGACACTTTCGGACAGTTCATGGGCTTTGGCGAAAAAGTACTAGCAGCAGCAATCTGGACTGGTATTCTCAAAAAAAAACAAAAAGCAAGCTGGACTGGTCAGCAATAAACTGGCCCGGCCCAATCGTGGACTACATATATATACAGCCCTCAGTTAACTGAATCCCGATCCCCATCCAGTTCGTTGGGTCCGAGAGATCCTCAGATACATGGCACTTTTAAACGGTTAGATCCGAGAGATCTCCAACGAACAAACTAACCTTGGATCCATGGCGGCCGCTTCCCCCCGCCGGCGCGACCGGCTCTCGGACCTCCCGGACGACCTGCTGATCCACATCCTCTCCTACGCCCCCGTCCGCGAGGCCGCCAGCACCGCCGCGCTCTCCCGCCGATGGCGCCGCCGCCTCTGGCTCCAGACCTCCGCCATCAACTTCGACCACCGCTCCTACCCCGCCATGACCGCCGCCGGCGTCCGCGGGCGCGCCGAGATCGACACCCGCCAAGCGCTCGCCTTCCACCGCCACTTCTCCCACAAGTCCGCCACCCGCAAGGTCACCGTCGTCATGCGCGACGCCGCCGCCACGGCCATGCACGACGACATCCTCCGCGCCGCCACCTTCCCCTGTGGCTGTTTCAGCATCCATGGCGAGGAAGACGGCGTCGTCGAGGAGCTCCGGGTCGACTGCGGCTCCGGCGGCGGGAGGGATCCGTCGGCGTCGTCGTATGCCCTGTCCCTGGACTCGCTCCCGTTCGGCGCCGCCGCGCTCCGGATCCTCGACCTCAAGGGCTGCAACGTCGTCAGCCACAAGACCTATTCATGGGCGCCGGGGCACCATGGCCATGGCGGCCGTCTTGTCGCTTTCCCGAGCCTGGAGGCGCTGCGGCTGCGGCGCTGCGGCATCAGCCTCGACGCCGTCCAGGCCATGCTCGACGCCGCGCCCAAGCTCGCCGACCTCTGCATCGAGTCCTGTACATTGCAGGGGGGGACGACGACGACGATGGTCAACGGCGCCGTCTGCCTCTGCTGCCCGCCGGCCACCGTCTCCGTCGTCCTCGCCGAACTCGACACGACCGGATCCGGATCATGCGCCTCCTTCTTCCTCGACGCGCCGGGCCTCCGCCGCCTCCGCTTCACCCGGGTCGACCCGACCGCGTCCGCCGCCGTCGTCTTCCTCCAGTCCCGCGGGTCGGATCCGCCCATGCTGCTGCAGCGGGTCCACCTGGAGGTGCACCACGCGAAGCCGCTCAGCGCCGTCGACCTCCTCGGCCTGCGACACACCAGGGCTCTCAAGCTCACCGTCTACTCCACCGCCGACCTGCTCGACGCCGACGCCGACGCCGGGCAGTCGACGCCGTCGGTAACGTTCCCCGACCTGGAGCGGCTCGAGATCGAGGAGCTGACGACGTGCGGGTCCGCCGCCAGCCGTGCCGCCGCCGTGGTCAGCCTGCTCCGCCGCTGCCCGGCCGTCCAGGAGCTCCGGCTCAGATCCCGCTGGCGGGACTACCTCCGCGACGCAGTTCCGGACCAGGAGGTTCGGGCGGCGGCCATGGCGGACTTGTCAGGCGGCCGCCATGACCAAGACGACGAAGCAGATTGCTGCGAGGATTTGGGCGAGTTCGGATGCACAGGACTGGATTCGCTGAGGAGAGTGGCCGTGGATCTCGACGCCGAGGAGCTGAGCTACTTCCACGCCCGGCTCCTCAGGTTCCTGGCCCAAAACGCCGCGCACCTCGAGGAGGTCGTCGTCGGCGCCGGCGGCAATAGTGGCTTCGACTCGAGCCGCATCGACCGCAAGGTGGCCGTATGGATGATGATGCAGGGATCGGCGAGCCGCTCTCACTGTCCTCCTCCTACGCTCGTGGAGTACTCCTCCTGTTCTTGTTGCGGCACGGCCGGTGGGTCGTCTTCCTGGGCGCCGGCGCCGGAGTGTCCAGTGTGGCCGCCGTTCCTGATCGAGTTCCCGCCGCTGGAGGCGCCCGATCTGCCGAACCAGCCGTGCTCTGACGGAGAAGATGACGACGATGATATATCCCCTAGGCATTTCATGGATGTTGCTAGGAAAAGGGGAAAGGAATGGAGCTCGCCCGAGTGTTTCAGCTTGAAGCTACCAAAGGCAAAGTGACGGCAGGACGGATGAGGAGCCACTCGTGCTCGCCGACGTTCGCTTGGGGAAGAAGATCAAGAAGGATGAGCAAAAAATAAATAAATAAAAGGTTGCGGAGGCTCGACTGAGTACAGTAAATTAATACTCTCGCAATACTGTAATAATTTAATTTTTGCATGCTCAAGTGTACGTATCTCGACCGTACCCATTTGCAAATTATGTTACTCCTTGGCTTACAAAGAATCAGTCGTTGCTGCATCGAACATATGGAAACTATATATGAATCATCAATAGTTAGTCAAAATTGAGGTCATCAGATAATCTGTTTTTTGTTTTCGCTAGTGACAGGGAATAATACTTTAGGTAACTTTATTTTTTTTGTTGAGAACAAACTGACGAGGATATAGCAGAGAGAAGAATCCTCCTTATCTTCTCATCCAGTAATTCCTCTTCTTTTCCAGCGGAAAAACCCTAGCTACGCAGAATTTTTCCCTCCTACTAAAACCCTAGCCTTTTGATTATTGCGACAGTGGAGATACGAATACAATGATGGGTCCAGCTGAGATTACCCAAGGGTAAGATCGATCATCCAACCGATTTCTCTTTGTTTTGAGCACCGCATATTGTGCAGTATACTATCTCCACTTCTAAATATAAGATGTTCTAGGTTTGTCCTAAATTAAATTTCTTAAAATTTGACCAAGTTTATAAACAATTCTAAATTAGTTCTGTTAATTCCATCATGATATATATTTTCAAGGTCAACTTTTTTGATATTGCAGATATTAGTTTTTTTTTTGTAAACTTGGTCAAACTTAGGACAAAGCTAGCACATCTTATATTCAGGAACAGTGGGAGTATGTTGTTAGATTGTATTACTTTGTGGCTGCTGCTGTTCCTTCCAGGGTCAAATCCAACAGCACCATGCTCGTGGATGCCGAGATCCTGCCGGTGGATGCCATATCCAAGGTGCTCGACGACGACAACCTCCTCATCGAGATCATCGTCCGTCTCGGCTTCCCCACCACCCTCGTCCGTGCGGCCCTCGTCTGCAAGCGCTGGCTCCGCCACGCCTCTGACCCTCCGCAAGCTCCACCCACCCCGCCTCCTCGGCTTCTTTGTCGACCTGAGGTCATCCTACTCAGACTACGAACCGCAACAACCGTTCTTCGTACCGATGTTTCCTCAACCCGCCGAGCTCGCCACCGTGGTCCACCGTGTGACGAGCTACAGTTTCGATGCCTACAACAAAGTGTCGGTCGACGATTGCCAGAATGGCAGGATCCTCATCAGCGGCTGTTTGGAGGCTGGAGCACCCTCCTCATCGCGGAAATTTCACTTCGGTGGGCTCCTCTCCCCGCTGTGCCCTGAGAAAGCGATGACTATTGTCCCACGACCCCCTCATGTCCTACTGGAAATCAGTAGATGCTTCGCTTCCCGTGACCTCCTCTATAAAGAAGACGGGGAAGGCTTGTCCTACTTGTTGTTTTCCCAGGAAGGGATACGTTCTGAAGCTTGCGTTTATATGCTGCAAGATGGTGTCTGGTTCATGCAGACGTTGGCCAAGGCACAGCTCCCTCGTGTGGCATGGGGACTAGAACCTCTTCTCGCCAACAATAAAATTTATATAATGGCCCCGCGCGACATTGTCATCTTGGATTTGTTGGCTTCAAGTTTATCAACAGTTCAGTTCCCACAAGGGGTGGAGTGCGGAGGCATACACAGAACCACCATGCTGTCACGGGCCGACGATGATTCCAGAGTATATCTCATCCATGTCAAGGTGCTTCAACTTTGCATCTGGCTCCAAAAGGGGGATAACTGGTTGCTGGTGGATTCCTTTTGTTTGCGTGAGATTGTTGCCAATCTGAGGATGTCAGATCGCACATTTGAGGGTGATCATACTGCTATTGTCGAGATATTCTAGGTGGGGAACAATGCTGAGTTTGTGTTCTTGACGATGGGTCGATCCATACTCTACTTGGATGTTAAGTGCAGGACGCTGCGTAAAGTATATGGGCCGTCACTGAAGGGTCAATTTGTGCGTCATATGTATCCTCTTATGATGGTCTGGCCTCCCACATTCCCTGCACCCAAGGATGACCCTGCAAGGTTTGCCTTTTGGCCTTTTGGTGGTGCTACTATAATTTGGTTTTGTTTGGTTTGCAGCCTTTGAATTGTTAGTACTTGCTAGTACTTTGGGAATGATGATTATTTCAATTATGAACAGTACACTTGACAATGACATCCATGTGTTTCAGCTATTCAGCATAGAATCAATGAATGATGATTATATCACGGATTATGTTTCACAAAAAAAAAAGATATATCGGGATTATCTCCATCCTGATCCCTTGCTTCTTTTTTTGCTTGGAACAGAGATGCCACGTGAAGAAATGATGAAGTTGTACAGCCAAAAAGAAAAAGAAGACAGAAAATAGATCAAACAAAAGAGGGCAACTGATTAGGGGGGGATATATAGGGCCCAAGGAGGAACCCACCGCCGGCCCAATTCCTGGAGGAGGAGGGGCGGCCCGCGCAGGGCATCGGCGCTTATGGGTTATCAAGGCCAAGGCGCCGGATTAAACGCCTTTTGTGTTCTCAAGTGTCGGTGTGCGCTGTGGAAGCAACACACCCCTGCAGGCATGGACCTCCAAGATGAGAGGCAGCGCAGGAGGTTTAGGGTTATGGGACGCGCACCGGTCCGGTGCAGGCTCGTTACGCGGGCGCTCCTCCTCTCAACGCACAACTTCACCCTCTGCTCGTTGCTTGGAGAGCTGTTTGCGAATGTATATATGCTGGGGGGGCCGTCGGTAAGGAAGCGAGGTGGGACTAAAAGAGTAAAGGGTCACTGTGAATCGGTGGGAATGGATCGATGGGCCTTTGTCTGGCAGGAGGAGAGATCTATGTGAGCCATTTCACTGCGCCCATTCGTCGATCCAGCAAAGTGTCCCTTGTATTTCGATCGTCAGTACGAATGTGTAATGTTGTTTGATCGATGATATATGTACATTTTCCATACGCATGCTACTGAAGAGGCCCTGATGATGATCCATCCATCGATTATACATATACACAATTATACAGTCATCAGTCGGATGTGAAAACTTTGTACCGTGGGTAACATTTAGGATTATACGATGAGCTTCTTGATCTTGATCATCGGTGGGATGCATGCATCTATCCATGGCTCTTGGATCCGGACGGGACGATGTATGTAGTTTCTAGCTAGACGGCTTTGTGGGGGGCGCCGGTGCGGAGGTCCTCGAAGCTCCAGTCCCTTCGCACGGCGCCGCTCCGCCGCAGCCTAGGCGTGTCGTCGCCACCGCCGCCGTCGTCATCGTCATGGCCATGTCCTGCGGCGATCCGCGAGACGTCGACGTCGGCCACCGACGACTTGCACTTGCGCACCATCTTCTTCACCATCGCCCTCGGCGTCGACAGCTTCTTCGTCTTCTTCGGCGTCTCCGGTGCCGCTGCCGTCGTGGTGACGATCTTCTTCATCCTCCGCTGCTGCTGCTGCTGCTGGCCGTTCTCCTGACGATCTTCTTCTTCTTCCTCTTGGATAGGATTGTAATGTTCTTCCTGATCCTGCGGCGCTAATGCCGATGATCCGGGCATCCGCAGCGGCGCGAACCGCGTGTGCAACGATGCCGGCCCGCCGGCGCCGGAGGAAGGGAAGCCACGCTGCAGCGCCGTGCAGCAGGTGGCCGTCTGCGGCTCGCGCGGGCCGTCGGCGGCGGCGGCATGGCGGGATGAAGATGAAGGGACGAGCTTGCAGGTGAGGTAGGAAGACAGGCTCTTGCTGCCGTGGTTATTGTTGCTAGCCTTGTTCATCGATGATCTGATATCTTTGTCTCCGTCAGCAGGTTAATTGTGGATCTATGGATCGATTTATCCCCTGCATGCAAGCTATTTATGATAGTAACCGCCTAGTGCTAATTATGGAACTTGCCCCCCTTGCGTAGCCTAAATCTGGATTGCATGCATGTGCAACATGTGACTGATTAATCACCGTTTGTGCTTCTGGCCGGCCGGCCGGGAGATCGTAGCTTTCAAATTCGAACCCATTGCTATTCATTTCATTTTCAAGTCCAAACCCATGCATATTCATGCTATTCATTCGCAAGTTCAATTCAAGTCATGGCGATCTAGTGGCCGATAAAGGGGATCGCGCGAGAATGTTTGATCGATCTCGATCCCTTGTATTATTCTTGGATTGATAAAAGTAATCAAGGTTACATATATATTACATCACGCACTCGCACAGACCTATGTTGTAAATTGTAATGTGATAGGAACATTCATATCACAAACACACTACTGTAATTTTACTGCATATGCTTTGAGTAGTGCTCCTTCATTGCTTGATCAGGCTTTATCCCCAGCAGCAGCAGCAGCCCCATAATGAACAATGAAACCTGCATACATAAAAATATCTTCATCATTTTCCAACACAATGATCGATCGATAAGGCCGGGTGCTACCTGGATACATCAAAGCGAGAGGATCCTATATATACATACCTGCACAGTTGGCGCCTACGGGCAGTGCATTGCCACAGACATGAGTGACGGCGGCCCACCTGGGGAGGCTGATCCCGGCGAGGTCCGCCGGCGTGAAGGCGTCGCAGATGGCCTGCACGTTCTTGCCTCTGACCACATGGCAGCAAACGTCCTGCGGCTGCAAGAAGGGGTCAGGCAGAGCAGCCCTGATGTACCTCCTGCAGTGCTGCAGCATCTCCTCCTTCTCGTCCCTCATCGACCGGCTCGCCTCCACACAAGAAGAAGAGATCGCCAGGAGAAGAAGAAGGCACAGCGCTGCTGCTGCTGCAGCTGATGATGATCTCTTGCCACTCGCCATGTTATGTGTATTTGTGTGTTGTTGTGAGATTCTGCAATGTACTGTACCTATACAGGCCGTGTTGTTGGTTCTATATATACAGGGGCGAATGGACTGAATTGTGCTCGTTTTGGCAACCGAGATCTCTCGAGTTAATTCCTTCCTAGCTACCGAGATCTTGAGGGATATTGGGAGATTTGTTGGCTGAGTCTCCATTCCTTACGCACGAAGTATTTTTGATGGTACTTCCTCCATCCCTAAATACTTTTCGTGGTTTTAGTGCAGACCACGATGAGTATTTATGAACGGAGGAAGTACTTGTTAAGGAGGGGAGAAAATTCGAGCAAAAGAAAGCACTCAAGGTGTCAACACGGAAGCCGCTGGTGCGCCGCACGAGCGCAGCGTCATTTGCGGCCTCCGTGACGTCAGCACCACCAGCTTTCGTGAAGGGCCGACGGCCAATTCGCTCCGGAAGGCTCCAGAAACCTGTTCCGTTTAGTAGAATTTCTGTAAATTTACCCCATTTAAGCAAACTTGTGACACAAATAACCCCCATTAACTAAATAAGTATCTGTTCAGAGTAGTGAGATGATGGCAAGGGAGATGACGGCCTGCTGGAACAAGCGCCTGCTCTCCCTTTCCAAGGGCGGCTTTAAGCCCTGCTCCTTGAACTCATCATTGCAGGTCACCGGCGTGTCGGCGGTGGCACTCATCTTGGTCTTGGCATCGGCGTACCGCCCATCCTCGATCGCGGCAATGGCGTCGTCGAGGTCGACCATGGCGTCACTGAACACCCCCGTGCACGCGTCGAGGCAGGACCTCCTAGGTGACCCCGCCGCCTCCTTGCCCCGGAGTTCCAAGATGCTAGAACCCATGCTCGCCACGCCTGCCCGCACGAGCTTGGCCGAGATGCCGGCCAGCCCGTGGAGGTTGGTTGTGTGGCTCGAGGGGTCGGCGGAGAGGGAGGCGACGCAGAGGGTGTAGTTGACGTTGGGGTTGGCGTCCCTGCACCTTTGGCATGTCTCGGTGATGATGTCGTCGTCGCCGGACCGGAGCTGGATGATGGTGGGCAATACTGGTGGCAATAGGAGGAGGGCCATGGAAGAAGCCAGGAGGAAGAGGTAGCAAGATGGTGTCATTTTGCTTAGTTCGTCTATACTTCCATCACATTGTGTCGATGATCTAGGGTATATATTCAGAGAAATGATGTGTTGGTGAAGCGTGCAAGCAAATGGAAGTTGCAGGTTTTGAGGTGGTTGGTTCTAACTGAAAACCAAAGGCCAGCTCGTTACACTACCCCAAATTTCAGAGATTCTCAAGACAGATCATCTGGCTGTGTCGTTCTTTTGTCCTAGCGATTCATTATCTGCCATGCTACTTGACTCATTTCCCTTTGCTCAGAAGTAAACATTTCCATTTGCATCAGGAACAGAACTACTGAAGCATCATAAGACAGACACAGATGTATAGATAACAGAGGTGGCCAAATAAAATTACACTGTAAACCCAGCTTGTTATTGCTTTATCATCAGATCAAGCCCTACAGCATTTGCTTTAATCGACAACCAAAAAAGAAACGGAACAAGGAAAAAAAAATCACAGATAGTTCCAACTACACTTAATCAACGATGAAGATGAGTCTCCAGGAAGAAGTAAGAAACTAATTAATCAACAATCAACAAGGCAGTGATGATGTCTGAAGAAGAAAAGCCATTCGAAGAACAGAAATTAAGCAGAGCAGCGGCGAAAAGAATCCAAGGAATTAATCAACAAGAGATGATGATGATCATGGATTCAAGCGGCGGCGTGGGTGAATCCGACGGCGATGTGCGCCATCCTGCCGTACTCCCTGTCGTGCGCGGCGACGGGGAGCTCCTTCTCCCCCTTCCAGGCGTCCTCGCAGCTCTCTGACGCGCCCAGCGCCGCCATGAGCTGCTCCATGGCCTTGCCGTAGATCTTGGCCTGCAGGTTGTCCAGCGCGTCGCGGAGCAGGTCGGCGGCGCCGCCGTACTGCTCCAGGCAGTGGTTGAACCTCGCGCGCTTCCTCGCTCCTTCTTCTTCCTCGGGCTCGAGCTGGGCGAGGTCGTCGAGCTTGGCCTCGGTGCTGGCGGCGTGGTCGATGGCGAGCCTGGTGGCGAGCATGGCGAGCCCGTGGATGCCGCCGCCGGCCGCCTCGGCGCTGCGCGGGTCGACGGAGAGCGAGCGGACGCAGTGGTCGTAGTCGACGCCGTGGTGCGTGTCCGCCGCGCCCCTGCACGCCGCGGACACGCTGACCGGCTTCGCGCACTCCTCCATCTCCGCTTCCACGCTCGCCGGCGCCATGGCCGCCGCCACCAAGAAGAACACGAAGGCCATCTCCCTCAGCCCCATACTCAGGCGGCGAACTACCTTGATTGAATTTATTCTAATTTCCTCGATGGAGAGCTCGATCGATCGATTTTCCCCTCCGGCGCGCACACAGAACAGAGGAATTCTTGATCCACGGATTCTTAATTTGCGAAATCGAAGAAGAAGCCAAGAAGAAGGAAGGAGTTTTAATAGATCGAGATGGGGCGGGGAATTGAGGTCGGGAGGAAGCCTCGCTCGCTCGCCGGCCATTTATCGGGGGTTCCATTCCATGGCGGCCTCCTGACCTCTTCTATTCTTAGAGCCTTGCTGCTCCGGAGAGCGCGCCATGCCAGCCAATACATGCATACATGCGTTAATCAATTTGCGTTGCCTTCGCTGTTGAACGATTCAGACTTAGTCCGCGCCAATCACTCGCTCGCCTCGCTCATGCAGAGGAAGAAGACCACGAGGAAGAAGAAGACGGTGAGATTAATGGGCTAAATCGGGAGGCCCGTATGGAAAACAACAACATGGAAGGCCTGCTAATATGGAGGCCCATATTAATCTCGAATGATCTGCTTAGATGGAGGCCTAGTTTTTGTCTGTGATGACATGTTTCCTAGAGAAGCCACCCCCAAATTTGGTTAGACTATCATGCTAGGTCAGCTTCTTTAGGAAACGGAGTCAACCTTAAATTTGGATAGACTTTAATAGTATAATAAATTAGGATAAACGAGTCGGGTTCCTGAAGAAGCCAGCCCCAAATTTGGTTATACACTTATACTTCCATGTTATGAATCTTCTTGTCTGTCGTTTCACTTTCACTCTAGAGCATTTTGTAGATGAATACATTTTTCTCTGAACATCTAAACTGCCGTAACATGCCATTCATTACTTGTTAAATGAGTATTATGGTTCTTCCTCGCACCTGGCAATATATGTGGCTTCATTTACATAGATGTATCCTTGTCATATATAAAAGACGGTCTTTCCCCCTCAAGTTACATTATACATATGAACATATGCCTTCATTGTTTACCCAGCTTTTCCTTTGTTTTATTGGACTTCTTTTGCTTGTAGGCAGGGGAATTGCTGGCGGAGATGGTGGAGCTGAAAATGTGAACGCATGAGATCTGCTAACGTGCTATGTTGGTTGAACAGGTGATGTAATCCCTTGCTATGTGTATATCTTCTCTCTGTGTTGCTCAACTAGTGTTTAGTAAGGATGATGTGTGATCTCTTATGTGAGGTCTCCACAACATCAATTTGATTAATAAGATGATGCACATGATACAGAAGATAAATTACTGTTCTTCTATTGGCTTTTGCCGTTCTCCATTCATTTAGTTTTGTAATTGAAAGATGAATGTCTGCATATATATTTTTTGTATGATCTTCAGAATATAGTTTATTGTCGGAATCATTCAAGATCGTGGGATCAAACTTCATCGCTTTTCCGTAGTGATTACTACAAATTGGATTGACCGATGACGATGATTGTTAATTTGTTATGAAGGTATCTGGAGTTGCTGAGATGCACATGCCGGGCCTGGCCCACCTTTTTTGTGCCGTGCCCGTGCCGACCCATGGGTTTTTATTTTTTTTTGAAAAACTGCCGCCCCATGGGCTTAAACGAAAAGAAAAGTCCGGCCTGTGGTGGGTCTCGTGCCTGGTCCGGCACAAATTGGCCCGTGCCGTGCCGTGCTTCGGCCGGGCCAAAACCGGCCCATTAGCTTCCACTCTTGCGCTAAAAAAAAAGCTTCCACTCTACCCTCTGTATCAGCAGTTCAGCACACAGCCCGTTCCAAACCCTGCCCCGAGAGACGATGAGCCGCCGCCGCCATTCCACGCCGGCGCCGGCGACGGCGGCCCCGCTGGACGACGAAGACCTGCTCCGTGAGATCCTCCTCCGCCTCCCTCCAAACCCATCCTCTTTCCCGCGCGCCTCCCTCGTCTGCAAGCGCTGGCGCGGCATCCTCTCCGACCCCCGATTCCGCCGCCGCTTCCGCAAGCACCACCGGAGATCTCCACTCCTCGGCTTCTTCCTCAAGCAATGGAACGCTGCCCCCGTCTTCGCTCCCCTGCTGGACCCTCCCGACTGCATCCCCGTCGCCCTGCCGGAGAACATCGGCGGTGGGATTCGATGGGACTTCTCCTTCTCCTTCCACGGCTGCCGCCACGGCGTGGCGGTCTTCCTCGACCGAAAGCGCCCGGAGGTATTCCTGTGGGACACCCTCACTGCCGTCCAACGGCGCGTGCATATGCCACCGAGCTTTGCCTTCGACCATCATGACACAAATGGCACCGCCCTGAGTGCAGCCGTGCTGTGCGCTGATTCCGACGATTGTCACTTGACCCCATTCAAACTGGCCTTGACTAGCCAGAACTCCGATCGCACAAAGACGTCCGTTTGTCTCTACGAATCCAACACTGGTGTGTGGGGAGATATTATGTCCATAACCACTGCAGGAGGAATTCTTTCCGCAATTCTTTCCCAAAGGCCCAGCGTCCTGGTTGGGAATGCACTTTGCTGGTTGCTTTCTGGAGGCGGCATCCTTAAGTTCGATTTTCAAAGGCAGACCCTTGTTGTGATTGACAAGCTGGCAGACCTCCATTTTACTGGCCCTGAAGAGGTCTTGTGGTCCTACCAGATCTTACGAGGAGAGGATGGTGGCCCTGGCCTTGCTGTTTTGTCAGTTTCAGAACTGAGCATTCAGTTATGGGCGAGGAAATCTGATGGTGATGGTGTTGCCTCATGGGTGCTACAGAAAACTGTTCAATTGGATGAGCGCTTTTTACGACACGGGTACCCAGTGGTCCAGATGCTTGGGTATGATGAAGACACAAATGCGATCTTTCTGTCTTCAGGTTATGATGACTTCACGCTCCAGCTTGAATCGATGAAGTTTAAATGTACTCGTAGAGGATATTACATGAGGGACAGAATCTACCATCCATATACAAGTTTCTATACTGCAGGTAATACATCGTCTCTGATTTGCATACGTAACACTTCACGCTCCAGCTTGAATCGATGAAGTTCAAATGTACTCGTAGAGGATATTACATGAGGGACAGAATCTACCATCCATATACAAGTTTCTATACTGCAGGTAATACATCGTCTCTGATTTGCATACGTAACAAAACTAAGTTACTCCCTCCGATCCATATTACTTGTCGAAATATTACATGTATATAGACGTTTTTTAAACATAGATACATCCATATTTGGGCAAATTTGAGACAAGTAATATGGATCGGAGGGAGTACTTGTTTTGCTAAGATTCATTTCAATTACTTCGGGTGCATGCTTCCTCTTCCTGTAATATCGTCAGTGTGCGCAGGGGTTGACTAGACATTTAAGAGCAAATTGACTTGTTTGTTTCTTTCTCTCGATGGTGATCTTATGACAATGTAAATCTTTTATATCACTGTTTATCGCTAAACTGCAATAAAGCTATAACAAAACTAGAACCATAGCTATTGCTTCCTTCTATTGATCTCATATGTGAAATAGTTATTTGATTGGCACGTCTGAAAGCTTAAAGCTCATAATAATGAAAGGAGCTCAAAAGCTTCCAATTTCCATTTCCTTCTATTGATCTCATATGTGAAATAGTTATTTGATTGGCACGTCTGAAAGCTTAAAGCTCATAATAATGAAAGGAGCTCAAAAGCTTCCAATTTCCATTTAACTGGAAAATTATAACTTGTGAAATAGTTATTCGATTTGGCACATTTTGTAGTATTTATGTTGATAACAAATCAGAAATTCATAATGGCATCTATTGTATCTTCTTTGGAAGAAAACAGTACCGGTTCATTAACTCTTAATAGTTCTATGTAATATTCATTTTGTCATAGAACTTTCTCAATCAAGCATCTTTTGTTTTGGCTAACTTCGCACAACTGAAACCAATTCCTCGAGAATACTCTTTAATCTGAACGCCTAAACTGCTGTAACTTGTCCTTCATTACTTGGTAAATGGTTACTTCATTCTTCCTTGCACCTGGCAATCTATGTGGCTTCATTTACATATTTTTATCCTTGTCAGAAAAGATGGTCTCTCCCCCTGAGGTTACATCATACATATGCAGACTTCTTTTGCTTGTAGGCAGGGAAATTGCTGGTGGAGCTGAAAATGTGAACACATGAGATCTGCTAACGTGCTATGTTGGTTGAACAGGTGATGTAAATTTATCTCTTTGCTATGTGTATACTTGTTTCTCGGTTGCTCAATAAATATTTTATAAGATGATGCGTGATCTCTTGTCTGAGGTCTCCACGGCATGAATATGATCAAGTTGATTAATAAGATGATGCACATGATACATCTAATTTGTGTATATCTGTTGTAAGTCGTCTAATAATTCCAGGATGATTCAGCTTTGCATATATTTTTTCCATGATCTTCAGCGTATAGATTATCGTTGGAATCATGCAAATTTGTGAGATAGAACTTCATTGCCTTTCCCGTGAAGTGATTACTACAAATTGGTTGACCTATGACGATGATTGTTATGCAGGTATCTGGAGTTATATTCCAGTTTCTGAGATGCAGAAGTGGCTATTGGCAGTAGGTTCTTCCGTTTTGTGTATGATGAATTAGTGGATGCTGAAATTGAACCCCCTCTATGTAATTAACCGTGTAATATCTTCTATCAATAATATCTCAATTTCCTTCAAAAAGATATAGTTTCTTATTTAATTATACGAATAGAACATATTGCACTCTCTGGAGAAGGCCTGCCACTAGTAATCTACTCAAGCACCTTTTTTTTAGGAAATCTACTCAAGCACTTTCTACCATTCGTCAACTCACTTTTGTCTTGTCCTGCCTTGCTCCAATCAACAGCCCTTAGCATTAGAATTAGCATCAGCATTGCTCTCTCACATATAAAGCTAGTGATCTGACTGTACTTAGATAATGCTCTCTCACATCAGTACCTGGTGATTGGTGTCTGGAGAGACATTGTTTGTATACAATATTATTATGTAATATTTATATAAGATGGCTAGGATGAAGGATGCCTAGCTAGCTAGCTAGTTAGTGCTTACCACCTAGGATTTCCTTTCATGAATGAGACCTGTAACTTTTTGTAGCACCAAAGGTGAGTGGCAGTGCAGGCCTATCTATATATAATCTGGCAGTTCATGAGAAGCCTAGCAGAGCAGTCATCTTGTAGGTCAAAGTTAACTACACACAATGTGGGTGGATGAGTGGATGCCGGTGATCGGAATGCTGGTCTTCGATCTCATCTCGGCGGTGATGACGGCGCTGGTGAAGAAGGCACTTGAGCAAGGGCTGAACCGCCTGGTCCTCGTCACACTCCGGCAGCTGGTGGCCACCATCTTCCTTGCTCCGATAGCCTATTTCAAAGAACGGTATACCCTTGCATCCATCCATGCATCGAGGGGCGAATCCACCTTCCACCTTAGAGGCTGTGGGGGCAGCTGCACCCACTTGATTTTCATTCTCTTCATACCAAGCCTATGGTACATAGAGGCTGCCCCCACTCTCAAATGTCTAACTGGTTCATGAATACATCCTTGCCTGCTCCCAATTTTTATTCTGGGTCCGCCCCTGCATGCATTATCCATGTGAATATCGAAATTGACAGCAAACTGAAACTGCCTTATATCTCCCTAACTGCAGGAGCACAAGGCCCGAGCTCACAGTGGAGATCTTTGTGTACCTCTTCTTCAGCGCTGTCCTCGGCGTCGTGCTCTTGCAGTACACCTTGTTCTACGGCTTGCTGTACACCACCGCGACATTCGCCATAACCTTCATCAACCTGTCTCCTGTGCTCACCTTCATCATCGCTGTCGTGCTGAGGTACACGCACATATATAATCACATCAAGTTCAAACCATTCTTGTCATCATCGACATCCCCGGTGATCCCAGGATGGAATCGCTCAAGGTGAAGAGCATGGCAGGAGCTGCAAAGATCACCGGGACACTCCTGTCGCTCGCCGGCTTGCTGCTGTTGAGCCTCTACAAGGGAGTGCCACTGACGCACCAAGCCTCTGCTGCACTGAGCCCAGCAGCTGCTCACCATGCAGCAGCAGCAGAGGGCAGTGGCAACAAGAGCTGGATGCTGGGCACTGTTGCACTGCTGGCAAACTGTCTGTGCTTCTCCTTCTGGCTGCTGCTGCAGACCAGGCTGACCAAGAAGTACCCGGCCATCTACTCCAGCACCGCCCTCATGTTCTTCATCAGCACGCTGCAGGGCGGGGCGCTGACGGCGGCGATGGAGAGGCGCGTGTCGCTGTGGATGCTGACCAGCAAGCTGGAGATCATCACCGTCCTGTATACAGTAAGATAAACATCACCATCTTCTTCATCCTGACTTCTACACACACAAAAAATGGAACTTGTCTGTCCAAAAGGAGCACATACTAATAAAAATCATTTACAATAGCTTGCAGCTTACACACTAATCCGCGCAATGTAATCAATACGCACCAGCTTCTTTGACTTAACTGGAACAAAGTCTTCGAATCAAAAATATTGTGTGCTCGTAAAATACTTAACCAGTTAATTTTACAATTAAACTGTATCATGCAGGGGGTTGTCGGGTCTGGAGCCGGATACCTGATAATTACGTGGTGCGTGGAGAAGAAGGGCCCGGTCTTCACCGCGGCCTTCATCCCCGTCATCCAGATCATGGTAGCCATCATCGATTTCTTCTTCCTCCATGAGCAGATCTACCTCGGAAGGTATATAATTTCTTCGGTCTGGCTCGCTGTCTTTTTTTGGGCTCAATGTAAACTGAATTAACGGTTCGATTAATTGTAGTGACAGCATATCAGTTCTGCTTGTTGACTATTATTGCCTTTGGCTTTCATGTACAGCGTGCTGGGATCTGCACTGATGATTCTGGGACTCTATCTTCTGCTGTGGGGAAAGAAGAGAGATGAAGCATCGTCAGTTTCCTGTGCTGCTAACAAGCAAGTGGATGAAGAGACTGAAAATAGGCAGTGAAACTGTAAAGATCGTAATACACTCTTGGCTGTCACTCAGTTGCTTCTTTTGCTAAGATTCATTTCAATTACTTCTGGTGCATGCTTCCTGTAATATTGTAGGTGTGCTTATGGGCTGACTAGACATTTAAGGGCAAATTGAGTTGTTTGTTTCTTTCTCTGGATGGTGATCTTATGACAATGTAAACCATTTTTATCAGTGTTTATCGCTGAACTGCAATAAAGCTATAACAAAATTAGAACCATAGCTATTGCTGCCTTGTATTCATTCCATATGTGAAATAGTTGTTTGATTGGCACATCTGTAAGCTTAAAGCTCGTAATGTTCACTCAGTCAATATGTTTTCTTTGTGAAATAGTTTTTTTTATGCAAGGAGCTCAAAAGCTCCCAATGTCCATTTAACTGAAAACTGATTACTTCTGAAATAGTTATTCTGTTGGCACATTTTATACATGAATACATTTTTCTCTGAACATCTAAACTGCGATAACATGTCCTTCATTACTTGTTAAATGATCAATCTCACTCAATATCATGTGGCTTCATTTACATATGTGTCGTCGTCATAAAAGATGGTCTTTCCCCCTCAAGTTACATCATACATATGAACATATGCCTTCATATTTTACCCAGCTTTTCCATTGGTTTATTGGACATCTTTTGCTTGTAGGCAGGGGAATTGTTTGTGGAGATGGTAGAGCTGAAAACCTTTCGAGCTGCCTGCGTTGTCCAATGTGGCCTGTCCTTCGCAGTGACCTGCCATTCCCAACCACAGTTTTTTGCTGGGCCTCGTGCCCGGCCCAACCCGGCACATAATGGCCCGTTTCGTGCTTCGGCCGGGCCCAAACGCGCGCGACGGCCACCATTAGCTTCCACTGTACTTTTGTATCAGCCTGTACCAAACCTGCCAGGTACTTATAGCCGTGTCCACTGACGTGGTTATGACTAACCAAGTACTCGACTCGAGTATACCCATTACGGTCCAGCCGAGGGCCCACAAGGAAGCCTATTACGATTACGATTCCAGAAGTTCATATGCCAAATCTTATGACTCAAGACAAGGAAGCTCAATTAAAATACGTCTATCTGAGACCTGGCCTCCTGCATATATAAAGGATCAGGAGGGGGAGCCAAGGACACCCCCAACCTAGCTAGAAGCCGCCTAGACGCACTCGCCAGATCGAATCTGTGAATCTAGCCTCCACGACAACCCTTTGTAATCGGCTCATCAATATCAGATCAGACAAGCAGGACGAGGGATATTACCTTTCGAGGGCCCTGAACCTGGGTAAATCGATCGTGTTCCCTATGTCCTTGTTAGCCGGCGAGATCGCCAAACATACACTCGAAATCTTTCCTAGATGTAAGTCCACCAATATGGACATTGTCGAAGTCCCAACTTCGTCATCCACGACTCTCAGGTGACGACGGCGCCCGTGGCGGCGATGCCAATTTCTCCCGTCGATCCCCAGCGGTGAGTCCAACCTCCTCCCCTCGATCCCCGACGGTGAGTCCACCTCCTCCCGCCGATCCCCTGGCGGCGAGTTTTTTCCTGGAGTCGCCAAGCTCTGCTTCGGTTATCCATCCAGGGTTTCCTTCTTTGGGGGCGTATGCAGCCAAGTTTTTTTCCTACTGATTCAGATCGGTTTCAGCTTTTCCTACCGAGAGGTGTTTTTGGGTTTAGATAAAGACTTTATGCTGGAATTGTTGAAAGGGCATTTCCCTCCCTAAGTGTTTTGGTGTTAATGACAACATGACACGTGGACTAACCGTGTGCTCGAGTGTTTCAAATTTGAGATCAAATGACACAAGACGGTTCGTTGCCCTCAAAAAGGAAAAAAGCGTAGCAATGTTTAGCGGCTTTTTATTTATATTGTGTCGTAGGAACTCCTACTATAAAGAGGGAGTCCACATGGGAAGGTAATGGGTGAATCAACTTCACGTACACAAATCTACCATATTTGCACCCACATAAAACCTACCCAAAGTGAGAGAGAGTAAAGACATTTCAGAAAATCATTTCCAGTGCACCCAGCTCTCCAAGCACCAGAACTTCCGGCCCAACCTCCCGGTGAACCTCCGGGTGCTCTCTGTTACCTCTGACTGGAATATGCGGAACTTCCTCCTGATCGCCGGAACTTCCAGCTGACCGAAACATTCAGGGGTGCAACCGGAACTTCCTTCCGTCATTGCACGAAATACACATAACGGTCAGATTTCGAGTCCACTTAAAGGGGCTTCGTCCCCAACGGGTTTCTTGACCCAAGCATAGCCAAGAACAGCCCCTCTCTCACCCCAAGAACACAAGAGCTTCATTTCCCTTGATCTCCCTCCCTAGTTTCCCCCTTTGATTCATCTTTTGAGGATTGGAGAAGATCAAGATATAGGGTTTCACCAAGTCGAAAAGTTGATTCCCTTTGTTTTCTTTGTGGATTTTGTTACTCTTGGGATTTTGGGATCCCTAGCCAGAAGGTGTCTCTTCAAGACCTCCAATCTTGTGAGGAGGTGCTTGAGGATTCGGGAAGGAGCCTCCAATTAAGTTGTGGAGTTGTGCCCTTCTCCTTGTTTGTAAGGGTTCGGCGTTCGCCCTCAAGGAAGCCACTAGTGGAACTCACCTCACCTTTGTGGTGTTGCGAGAGCTCATCTCACCTTTGTGGTGTGGTGATTTGGAGAATAGAGTGAACCTTTGTGGCGCCTCTACCTTTGTGATAGAGCACTCCTCCAAACGGAGACGTACACCGACTCCAATAGGTGAAACTCCGGTGAAATCTTCGTCTCCCCGTGTGGTATCATTCTTGCCCCTTTACTTACTCGCAAAGCTTAATTGTTTATCTTGTGCTTCGGCTATCAAGCAAGTTTCAATTGATTATCTATTGCTTGTGCTCGTGCTTCGGCTATTGCATCATACTAGGGGTGTTCATAATTTAGACGTTTTAGTGAACCCATGTATTGATGCTTGTATCCCATAAAAGTGAAAAGAAAAAATAGAATTTGTTAGTCGCCTATTCCCCCCCCCCCCCCCCAACTCTAGTCGACCATACCGATCTTTCAATTGTCGGGGGATCGGCGACCCAGCGACAGTTCGTGAACTTTGTGATCTCGTTAGGGATTGTGCGCCGTCGGTGTTGTGTCTTCTGGAGACTCCATTAGGCAGACAACGAGTGGAGGGTTTGGCTGGCACCCTTGGCTTTGATTTTGCTTTTGGTGTGGCTAGTAGTGGTCGTATTGGTGGTCTTTGCATGTGCTGGAAGAGTTCCATTAATTGGACAATAAAAACTTGCTGTAAGTATCACATTGATGCCGTGGTGGAGGAAATGGGGAAGGATCCGTGGCGGCTGACAATTGCTTTTATTGCGAAGCTCAGCGCAACCATCAACACCTCTCTTGGCAGATGATGTGTTTCTTGCGATCAGAATATACATTACCGTGGATGTGCTTGGGAGATTTTAATGAGGTTTTGCAAAGGGAGGAACACATGGGAGTGAACGAGAGGAAGGGGTGGCAGATTGATGGTTTCCGTGAGGCGATTGATGTTTGTGGGCCTTGTGGCCTAAGTGATATTGGTTATATTGGTCTTGATTGGACTTTCGAGAAGAGGGTGGCTGGTGGAAGCTATTGTCGCGTCAGGCTAGATAGAGTGCTGGCTTCAGCAGATTGGAGCACTGCCTTCCCGTTTGGGTCGTTGCAGCACCTCAGTGCAGCCAAGTCTGACCATTCGCCTATTTTGTTGATGAATGAACAAGAAGCATCTAATCGTCGGATTGCTCTGAAATAGACCGTTTCGGTATGAGCTTATGTGGGAGAGGCATGCAGAGCACCAGGAGTTAGTGAAGAACACTTGGGAGGAGGATGTGTGTGCTAATGTCCATGACCATAGCAGGAAGTTGACTCGGGCAGCAGGTGTTATGACGAGGTGGGGAAACGACACCTTCAGTCAAGTGCGTGCGGAGCTACGTGACTTGAAAGCCAAACTAGTTCTGAAGATGGATCCTTTCCGTGGCAGGCCATCACCTGAAGAGCTGCAGGTAGAAGAGAGAATTGTGGAATTAAACTACCGAGAAGAGATCATGTGGAGGCAGAGGAGCCGCGTGGAGTGGCTTGCGGAAGGGGACAAAAATACAAAGTTTTTTCATCAAAAGGAAAACGGTCGTCGTAAGAAGAATAATATTTCAAGCCTTGCTAGGGCTGACGGCTCGATTTGTTCTGATCAGAAGGAGATTGGGGTGATGGTGACATACTTTTATGAAAACCTTTATTTGTCTGGAGGGACGACTGGGATCGAGGAAGTTTTATCAGATGTGCCTTCAAAGGTGACTGAGGACATGAATAATCTTTTGATTGCTCCTTATCGGGCGGAGGAAGTTAAAGCGGATCTTTTTCAGATGTTCCCAACTAAAGCTCCTGGTCCGGATGGTTTTCCGGCTCACTTCTTCTAGCGCCATTGGGATATTTGTGGTGTCGATGTTGTCAGAAATGTGCTTCGAGTGCTTAATGGAGAGGATTCCCCAGAGGTGATTAATGGTACGCTCATTGTTTTAATCCCTAAGGTATCTAACCCAAATTAGTTGGTGCAGTACAGACCAATTAGTTTGTGCAATGTGATATATAAGATCATATCCGAGGTCCAAGCTAATCGTCTAAAGCTGATCCTTCCGGATATTATTTCGCCTGAGCAGTCGGCATTCATTCCTGACAGATTGACCACAAATAATGTGATAACGTCGTATGAGTGTTTGCACTTTATTAAGCGGTCCAGGAGAAAGAACAATGGGCATTGTGCTGTCAAACTTGATATGATGAAGGCTTATCATCGTTTGGAGTGGTCTTATTTACAAGCAATAATGTTGAAGCTGGGAATTAACGCAAATTTTGTTCATGTTGTCATGCGGGGAGTCACGTCGGTCTCCTTCACTGTCTTGTTGTATGCAGGTAAATTGGAGAGATTTTGACCTATGAGGGGAATCCAGCAAGGTGATCCTATCTCACCTTACTTGTTCCTATTGGCGGCAGAAGGGCTTTCTTGCTTGTTGCGAGCTCCAAGTGTGCACCCAGATGTTCGTGGAGTTGTAGTTGCGCCAACAGCCGTGTGTAAACCATTTACTTTTTAATTTGTCGATGATAGTTTATTGCTATTTAATGCAAATTGCTCCGGGCCACTCAGATCAGTGAGACCATCCAAGTGTATTGCGATGCTTCGGGCCAACGGGTGAATCATGACAAGTCCTCTATGTTTTTTTGGCAAGGGTGTGCCTAATGCTGTGAGGGAGGAGGTGAAGCAGATTTTGCATGTTCCAAATGAATCACTTTAGGGGAGGTACCTACTGATGTTGGGAGATCCTCCCAGGGTGCTTTCAAATATCTGAAAGATAGGGTTTGGAAACGGGTGCAAGGATGGATGGAGAAGTGTTTGTTGGCGGGAGGAAAGCAAATTTTGATCAAATTTGTGGTACAAGCTATCCCCACTTATTCTATGCCGTGCTTCCTAACATGCAACATATCAATTCGTTAACTCGCAATTTCTGGTGGGGCAGCAAGAATGGAGAAAGGAAGACAACTTGGTTCTCCTGGGATGATATGACGATGCCTAAGTATATGGGTGCTTTGGGCTTTCGTGATTTTGAGCTTTTTAACTTGGCTCTTCTGGCCGTCAAGCCTGGAGAATTTTGCAAGATGCGAGCTCGTTGAGTGCCTGTGTTCTGAAAGCTAAGTATTTCCCGGATGCAAGTTTTCTGGAGACTGGTTTGGGTGCTAACCTGTCGCATGTCTGGCGGGCTGTTTTTTTTAGGGAAAACATGTTCTTCGTCAACGACTTATTAAGCCGATTGGATCGGGTGTGGATACACACATATGGAACGATAACTAGATCCCTAGGGATTCTCTCCTGCGACCGATGTGTCCGAAGTTAGATCACCGTCTGGAACTTGTCTCTGATCATATTGATTCCAATCAACATTGGGACTTGAGGAAGTTAGAGGATCAGTTCCTCCCGATGGATGTGGATATCATCAAGAACATCCCTCTCAGCTTCTCGGCGCGTCCATATTTTTGGGCTTGGCATTTCGAAAAGAAAGGAGTTTTCTCTATACGATTTGCATATAGGATGCTCGTTGACACCCGCCGGCGGCGGGAAGACTGGCTGGAGCATCGGGCTGCTCCCTCTGATGTGTCTAAAATTCAGAAGCAATGGACGTGCCTTTGGAGGCAGCCGGTTTCAGCGAAACTGAATTTTTTTGCTTGGAACTAGCAAAGAATTCTATACCAACTGAAGTGGTGCGTTGCCGACAAAATATGGCTAAAGACTCTTGTTTGCCAGATCTGCCATGGGGCGGAGGATACTTGGCGACATGCTCTGGTGGATTGTTCGATGACCAAATGTGTTTGGGCTCTACTTGAGGAGAGACTTACCGAGCATGTTATTCATAATGATATTCATGGACTCTATGCCTTCGTGTGACTTTGCTATAATTTTGACGACCCTGTGGGCAGTATGGTGGGCAAGAGTGAAGACTATTCATGAAGGGAAGTTTCAAAATCCTTTATCCACTTTTGCTTTTATTCAGAGCTTCATGGAATATCTATCTATTGCGGTTGACGAGAAGAAAATTGATCGAGCTTTACCGGGAGGGAGAAGTGAAACTTGTCGGCAAGCTACTCATCGATGGATTGCTCCTCCCTCGGGTGCAAAATCAATGTGGATGCCGTTTTTGCTAGATTGGGCAACGCCGGTGCTTGTGCTGCAAGCTGTTCTCTGACGTGCCGTTCAAACATGAGAAACGCTCTTTTCAATGTTGACGCCCACAATTTAGCTAAGGCGGTATCACAATTGTCGGTGGGTCAACTGGCGTGACTTATCGGAACTCCAGATATTGCGTGTATTCCGACGCATGAGAAACGCTCTTTCAATGTCGACGCCCACAATTTAGCTAAGGCGGTCTCACAGTTGTCGGTGGTTCGACTGGCGTGACTTCTCATCTCACGGTTGTCGGTGGGTCGTCTGGCGTGGTTTCTCGAAACTCCAGATATTGCATGTATTCCGACTTTTGGTAAGGTTGGATAAACATGGTTGTTTCCCCTTAAAAAAATACTCTCTGTATCAGCACACAGCCCAGCCCAAACCAAACCCTGCCCCGAGAGACGATGAGCCGCCGGCGCCATTCCACGCCGGCGCCCGCGACGCTGGCCCCGCTGGACGACGAAGACCTGCTCCGTGAGATCCTCCTCCGCCTCCCTCCAAGCCCGTCCTCTCTCCCGCGCGCCTCCCTCGTCTGCAAGCTCTGGCGCGGCATCCTCTCCGACCCCGGATTCGGCCGCCGCTTCCGCAAGCACCACCGGATCCCTCCGCTGCTCGGCTGCTTCGTCAAGGACCTCGGCATGGCCCCCGTCTTCTCTCCCCTGCTGGACCCTCCCGACCGCATCCCCGCCCCACTGCCGGAGAATCTCGCCGATCCGTCTTCATGGTCCAGCACGCACAGGCGCCTCTCCTTCTCCTTCCACGGCTGCCGCCACGGCATCGCGCTCCTCCTCGACCACAGGCGCAACGAGGCCGTCCTGTGGGACCCCCTCACCGGCGTCCAGCGCCGCGTTTGTTTCCCGCCGGGCTTGGGTTTCGCCGGTGGTGCCCAAAGTGGCATTGTCTGGAACGCCGCCGTGCTGCGCACTGCTTCTGCCGACGATCACGACGATTGCCGCTTGACCCCATTCAAACTGGTCCTGGCGTGCCGCGATGACAAGTTCACCAAGGAGTTCGTTTGTCTCTACGAATCCAACACCGGTGTATGGGGAGATGTTATCTCCATAACCACTACAGATAGGATTGGTCTTAAAAGTCCCAGTGTCCTAGTTGGGAATACACTCTGTTGGTTGGTTTCCGGAGGCGGCATCCTTGAGTTCGATTTTGAAAGGCAGACTCTTGTTGTGATTGACGAGCCGACAGACCTCCATGCTACTGATCCTTATCCTGGTATGATCCACCGGTCCTTTCAGATCTTACGAGGAGAGGATGGTGGCCTTGGCCTCGCCGTTTTGTCAGATTCAGAACAGAGCATTCAGTTATGGGCGAGGAAATCCGACTCTGATGGTGTTGGCTCATGGGTACTACGGAAAACTGTTCAGTTGGATGAGCGCTTTTCACGACCCGAGGGCACACAAAAACGGCTCTGGATGCCTGGGTATGATGAGGACACAAATGCAATCTTTCTGTCTTTGGATTCTGATGACTTCATGCTCCAGCTTGAGTCGATGCAGTTCACATGTCTTCATAGAAATGGACTTGAGATTTTCAGAACCTATCATCCATATGCAGGTTTCTATACTGCTGGTAATACCTCGTCTCTGCATTGCATAGATAACAAAGTTCAGTTTTACTTCTTTTGCAAAGATTCATTTCAATTACTTCTGGTTGCTGTAATATCGTTGGTGTACTTAGTGGTTGACTAGACACTTAAGAGCAAATTGAGTTGTTTGTTTCTTTCTCTGGATAGTCATCTTATGATAATGTAAATCTTTCATATCATTGTTTATCACTGAACTGCAATAAAGCTATAAGAAAACTAGAACCATAGCTATTGCTGCCTTGTATTGATCTCAGATGTCAAATAGTTATTTGATTTGACACATCTGAAAGCTAAAGCTCTTAACATTCAATATTTTTTCTTGTGAAATAGTTTTATTTAATGAAAGGAGCTCCCAATTTCTGTTTAACTGGAAACTGATAACTTGTGAAACAGTCACATTTCATAGATGAATATGAACTTCTAAACTGCCATAACATGCCGTTTGTTACTTATTAAATGATTATTCTCATTCTTCCTTGCACCTTGCAATATATGTGGCTTCATTTACATATTCATATCCTTGTTACAGTAGATGGTCTTCCCCCATCAAGTTACATCATACATATGAACATATGCCTTCATATTTTATCCAGCTTTTCCATTGGTTTATTGGACTTCATTTGCTTGTAGGCAGGGGTATTGCTGGTGGAGATGGTGGAGCTGAAAATGTGAACGCATGAGATCTGCTAATGTGCTGTGTTGGTTGAACAGGTGATGTAAATTTATCTCCTTGCTATGTGTATATCTTCTTTCTTGGTTGCTCAATTAATATTTAATAAGATGATGTGTGATCTCTTGTCCGAGGTCTCCACGGCATGAATTTGATCATTTTGATTAATAAGATGGTGCAAATGGTACATCTATTTTGTGTATATCTGCTGTAATTTGTCTAATAATTCCAAGATGATTCATCTTTGCATATATTTTTTTGAATGAGTATAGCTTATTGTTAGAATCATGCAAATTTGTGAGATATAACTTAATCGCCTTTCCTGTGAATGATTACTACAAATTGGTTTGACCTATGGCGATGATTGTTATGCAGGTATCTGGAGTTATAATCGGGTTTCTGAGATGCAGAAGTGGCTATTTGCAGTAGGTTCCTCCGTTTTCTGTATGATGTGGCCTCTGAAGTAGTGGATGCTGAAATTGAACCCCCAGTAGTAGTATGATATATGTAGCCTGTGAAGTGGGATTTTAATTCACCGTGTAATATCTACTTGTGTAGACATTAATCAATTAACTTGTGTGCGCTATAATTATGCAGACCGTGACTCTTGCAGTTGCTTTCGTTAATCTGTGGCTCTTGACAATGATTGTCTTCGTCTAGTCCATCTTTGTCAAGTCTTGCTCTTCTGAGGTTTGCTATAGTTGATCTTCTCATCTTCTGATCCTTTGCTTCAGAGTTCAGAGTTGTATTGACCAGCAATCCAATCAATCTACTACACACATTTGCAGTACACAGACATCGATGGACAAGATGATGATACCTTCCAGTATGTAGATGCCGGCAGCTTGCCATCAAATCTGAGTTAAAAAAAAATGGAATTAAGCCCCTGAGCTGAGATAAAAAAGAAGAAGTAAAGAACAAACAAAATGCAATCCTCACTTCCTCGGTCTAATTAATACAATGATCATAAATTAAGCTCTAATCTTGTTTTACTTGAGGGGCCACTTAATTAGCATGTACTCCTATTCTAATTAATTAATTATAGTTCGAACTTTGGCAGTTGTAGTGAAGTGCACGGGACGACAAGAAACATTTTGATAACAAACAGAACCTGCAGGTCGATGCTAACCACTTGCTGCATCTTATTCTCTTCTATCAACCGTCCGAAAATAAGTGACTTAATTTATTTAAATTCGTATGTATCTAGACGTGTTTAGTATCTTGCTTTTCTTCAATTCTAGTATCTTGCTTTCCTTCAAAAAAGGAATAATTGCTTGCTTAATTACACCAACAGAACATATCACAGTCTGGAGAAACGCTTGCCACTAGTAATGCACTCAAGCACTTTGTACCATTCCTCAACTCACTTTTGTCTTGGCCTGCCTTGCTCCAATCAACAGTTCTTAGCATCAGCATTAGCATTGCTCTCTCACATATAAAACTAGTAATACTCTCTCACATCACTGCCTGGTGACTGGTGTCTGGAAAGACATTGCTTGTATAAATTATTAGTATGTATTATGTATATAAGGTGTCTAGGATGAAGGATGCCCTAACTAGCTAGCTAGTTAGTGCCCACCACCTAGGATCTCCTTCAGGTTTGTAGAGAGAACAATTGGGCTGGATGGAGCTGCTGAAGCCGGTGGCCGCCATGCTCGCCTTCGACACGCTCTTTGCCGTGATGGCGGTGTTGGTTAAGAAGGCGTTGGATAACGGCCTGAACCCTGTTGTCCTTATCGCTCTGCGACAGTTTGTCGCCGTGGTCGTCCTAGCCCCAATTGCCTACTTCAGAGAAAGGTTTGTGAGAAATAAACAACTTAACCTTCAGCTAGTGTTTCAGTTGCTAGTTGTTTCAGCCTTTCAGGTTTAGGATGAATCTGATGGTGTGATGTTGTTTGTCACATGATCCTTTAGCACCTCTGCAAATTTATCTGAAATGTTGTTGTATCTAAGAATTTCTCATGTTTATTTTGTTGAGTTTGTTTTCAGGAATGCAAGACCAAAATTCACGAAGGAAATCTTTGCCTACTTGTTCATGAGTGCGCTACTTGGGTAATGTTACTTTGGTCTTTCTAAGTGCAGGGGAGGAGACAAGTCTAATGAGTGTTTTAGTTTTTTTCTTAAGTAGAGTGTTGTGATGCTTTTCTTTTTGTCTAAAACTGTGTATACACATTTACAGGGCACTGTTGTCTCAGTATCTGTTCTTCTTGGGGTTAAGCTACACCACGGCAACACTCGCTGCAACCTTCTCCAATATGACTCCAGTTTTCACCTTCTTGGTCGCTGTCCCTCTCCGGTCAATTTCTTATCCCCCTTCATTTATACTCCCTCTGATCCATATTAACTGTCGAAATATTATATGTATCTAGACGTTTTTTAGGCATAGATACATCCATATTTAGGCAAATTTGAGACAATTAATATGGATCGGAGGGAGTATTTCTCTTCAAGTTTCAGACTATTAGAAACAAGAATAGCTCAAGATGGAGTTTTCTTGTAAAAAATATAAAAAAAGAATGGTCGGCAAATACTTAGCTTAAGTGAGCACCAAGCCCCAAATTGCAACCAAATAAAAGCATGAGTTGGAACAAAACATATACTTTTTGGGACTATGTGTTACTGAACAATCATTTGCCTAATTATATAACCAAGTCTGCTGCACATATTCTATACGGCAACTACAATGTCACTCATGAAACTGATGATTTCACGGCGCAGGCTGGAAACAGTAAGTGTGAAGAGCTTGGCAGGGCTGGCAAAGATCGTCGGAACACTCACGTCGGTCGGTGGTGCGATACTACTGAGCCTGTACAAGGGTGCTGCCCTGACTCACACAGCATCTTCAGTCCAAGAACACACTGCAAGTGGTACTACCACCACTAGCAGCAGTAGCAAGGGGAGATGGATGTTGGGCTCGGCGTTGCTGCTGGTGAACTGCATCGCCTTCTCATTCTGGATGCTGCTGCAAGGGAAGCTGACCAAGAAGTACCCTGCAGTCATCTCCAGCACTGCATTCATGGCCCTGTTCAGCTCACTGCAAGCAGGGGCACTGGCACTGACCACACAGAGGCACCTCTCCGTGTGGCTGCTTCGAGGAAGTATACAGATCGCAACCGTTCTTTTTGCGGTATGTAAGATAGCTCAGATCACCACCAATCTTTTCTTTTATTGAGTTACAGCGACACTGTGTCAGGGCTTAGATGGTTTTTTATCCCACCTGTCAATACAGAAACCAGAAGTGTTAACATCAACCCCCTGACCTGTCTAGCGAACCTAATTCCAATCCTTCATGGATCTGATAGTGATGCACACAGTAGCACTAGTGCACACATGGTCCCACAATTCAGACAAGTACCTTGCTCTGGCACAGTGAACTCTGAATTCAGTCAGAGACAGGAATGTTTGCAACAAGGAATGATTCAGATTTAGTGTCGTGTGCTGGGATTCCACTAAAAGTTTCACTTACGCTGTGCAGGGAGTGGGAGTATCAGGGATAGGATATGTGCTGATGACCTGGTGCATCGAGAAGAGGGGGCCAGTGTTCACTGCAGGCTTCATACCTCCCATTCAGATCATAGCTGCAGTCCTTGATCTCTTCATCCTTCATGAACAGCTTTACCTCGGAAGGTAGTGTCTTTAATAAATAAAGTTTATCAAAAGTTGAAAACAACTGTATGGCATATAGATCTGCAAAATAAGCAGGCGTGTCTACTACATTTTTCTGAAACAGAACACCTATACTCTATTTTACTTTTTGATGGCCCACCACGTGAAATGTCGTGCTTAAGCTATTTACTTTCTGAACTATCTAGTTAAGATCTTATGTCCTAATGGGAAGGGGGAAATCCCAGGGAAAAAAGTTCCGATACATATATCATCATGCACTTGTACTGTCATTTATCATCCACAAGACTAAAAATTGACATATTACTAAAACTGTTGCAAGTGTATCGAGAAAACTGGTGCAGGTGTAGATAACTATGGACGGCAACTATCATCAATGGACTAACAATTGACATATTTCTAAGAAGTTGCATGTGTAAATAACTATCTGCAGAACGACAACTTTACTTCAAGGCATGGAACTTTGGCAAAACAATGGAAAAGTCACACTTATGTTTCTCTTTTTGTCCTTGAAGTGTTGTAGGTGCTGCTCTTGTGATTGGAGGTCTCTATCTTCTCCTCTGGGGAAAGAGCCAGGAAGCGTCAGCAACCGTTTTATCAGCTAAAGGAGCGGAAGAAGACAGGGAGGAGCAAGTAAATTTGTGAAGTGTATGAGAGGACATTCTTAGTGGCTACTGGCTAGTATTTGCAATGTCAACAATCACCCTAAACGTTGCAACGTGCGATTACATATAGCTTAATTTCGAATAATCCAGTGTCATATTTATGATCATTGTGCACATTACTGTCTGGTATCGTGCTGGCTGGTGATGTTGCCTCCTTGCCTTAGGTCTTCAGCAGAGTGTACACCGTGAAGTCATTGATTAACTAAAGCACCTGTTGCTGGATTTTTTTAGCATCCTCAATGGAAAGGTAAACTGGTCCTAATTTATCGCTGAAAATGACACTTGATTAGGAGGAGGATCACACTAACAAATACACAAATGTAAAAGATCAGTAGTGGTGTTTGAGTTGATCAAGATCACTGCCTGTCTGCCTCTTGTCATAGTATTGCTAACTCAAAGATAGTATTGCTGACTTTCTGACATACTACCAATGGGAAGTATTATGTTATTTTAGATGCTGATGGTAGGTGTATCAAATTTAGGAAGTGAGAAGACTAGTCCACATACATAAAAAGGAGTTTCTGCAAGCTGAGTGCTCCCATCTTTTCTCCACTTTGCTGGCATCTAATTCAGATTTTGGTCGGGGCAGCAGAAAAGGTAAATTTTGTGATGCTGGCTGAATAAGCATATAAATTTTACTTTCACATTTGCACTATAATTTGATTCCTACTGTCTCTTTGATTTGCCATTTATATTATATAGTTAACCTTCAGTAGTAGTAACTTGCCACAGGAGGAGCTAACCAATTGATTTTGTCGATAGCACATTAGCATTTGTTTTGCTTTCTCCCTTGGATGAATGAGAGACATCACTTTTTGTAGCATCAAAGGTGAGTGGCAGTGCAGGCCTATCTATATATAATCTTTCAGTTTATGAGCAGAGCAGTCATTTTGTGGCATCAAAGTTAACTAGAGACAATGTGGGTGGAGGAGTGGAGGCCGGTAATCGGAATGCTGGTCTTCGATCTCATCTCGGCGGTGATGACAGCGCTGGTGAAGAAGGCGCTGGAGCAAGGGCTGAACCGCCTGGTCCTCGTCACGCTCCGGCAGCTGGTGGCCACCGTCTTCCTTGCTCCGATAGCCTATTTCAAAGAGCGGTATGCCCTTGCATCCATCCTTGCATTATCCATGTGAATATAGAATCTGTCAGCAAACTGAAACTGCCATTATATCTCCCTTCTTCATGCAGGAGCACAAGGCCCAAGCTCACAATGGACATCTTTGTGTACCTCTTCTTCAGCGCTGTCTTCGGCGCCGCGCTCTCGCAGTACACCTTCTTCTACGGCTTGCAGTACACCACCGCGACATTCGCCATAACCTTCATCAACCTGTCTCCTGTGCTCACCTTCATCATCGCCGTCGTGCTGAGGTACACCGTACACACAATACATCAAGTCGATCAAGCCATTCTACTTTTCATCGTCCCAAACAATTGATGCATGGGATTGCAGGATGGAGTCCCTGAAGGTGAAGAGCATGGCAGGAGCTGCAAAGATCACAGGGACACTCCTGTCGCTCGCCGGCTTGCTGCTGCTGAGCCTCTACAAGGGAGTGCCACTGACGCACCAAGCCTCTGCTGCACTGAGCCCAGAAGCTGCTCACCATGCAGCAGCAGAGGGCAGTGGCAACAAGAGCTGGATGCTGGGCACTGCTGCATTGCTGGCAAACTGCCTGTGCTTCTCCTTCTGGCTGCTGCTGCAGACTAGGCTGACCAAGAAGTACCCGGCCATCTACTCCAGCACCGCCCTCATGTTCTTCATCAGCACGCTGCAGGGCGGGGCGCTGACAGCGGCGATGGAGAGGCATGTGTCGCTGTGGATTCTGACCAGCAAGCTGGAGATCATCACCGTCCTGTATGCAGTAAGATATAAACATCACCATCTTCTTCATCTTGAATTTTATACACACACAAAATGGAACTTGTCTGTCCAAAAGGAGCAAATACTAATCAAAAACATTTACCTTCTCTTGCAGCTTACACACTAATCCACGCAATGCAGTCAATACACACCAGCTTCTTTGACTTAACTGGAACGAAGTCTTTGAATCAAAAATATTTTGTGCTCGTAAATACTTAACCGGTTAATTTTACAATTAAACTGTAAAATGCAGGGGATAGTCGGGTCTGGAGCCGGATACCTGATAATGACGTGGTGCGTGGAGAAGAAGGGCCCGGTCTTCACCGCGGCCTTCATCCCCATCATCCAGATCATGGTAGCCATCATCGATTTCTTCTTCCTCCATGAGCAGATCTACCTCGGAAGGTATATAATTTCTTCAGTCTAGCTCGCTGTCTTTATCTTTCAGTGACCACTGTATAATTGCACGGGTTAAATACATACATCTACATAATGCATTCTTGCCAACTGAATTTATTATTTTGGGCTCAGTGTGTAAACTAAATTAATGGTTCAATTAATTGTTGTGACAGCATTTCATTTCTGCTTGTTGACTGTTATTTCCTTTGGCATTCATGTACAGCGTGCTGGGATCTGCACTGATGATTCTGGGACTCTATCTTGTGCTGTGGGGAAAGAAGAGAGATGAAGCATCCTCAGTATCCTGGGCTGCCAACAAGCCAGTGGATGAAGAGGCTGACAATAGGCAGTGAAACTGAAACTGCAAAGATCATAATACACTCTTTGCTTTGGGTTAATTACTGCAACACAAAATACATACACTAGTTAATCAGTTCTCATTTTCCTGCTGGATGCAGCTAGCTATAATTTGCTGGAGTACATGCTGTCTTGTATCCTAGCTAGCTACTGATTAGCAATATTTAGTAAATGATCAGATAGCACTAGCAAAAGCATCCTTTGCTCTACAGTAATCTGATTATTTGCATGGTAATGGGATATTTTCTTATTTGCAAAAAAATGGGATATTTTCTTTCAGAATACTTGACCCCATGCCAATTTTCGGTCACAAGAATTGAATGGTAAATCTTACTATGTTTGATTTGAATAAAAAAAAGTTTCCCGAGGTAGATTGTAGAGTGACCAGTCTGAAATCTGAATGAATAATGCTCATTTAGTTGACATAAGACAGCAAAGTAATTACTTACAATTTTTATTCCGTGTAATCACCATTCAGGCTTTATTAATTCATCGAACAGGCGCAGTAAGATTATTTTTTTTAGAATAATAGGGGTTTCCCCCCAGCCCCATTTTATAAATGAGACCAAAAGTCGTCCAAACATTCATCATCCACAGCAAGAACATGCCAGGCGGCAAAAAGAGAAAAAAAAAAACATAGTTCAAGCTGGACTAGAACGATAAGCAACACACAGCATTCTAAGAGCTTCAGGCCGAGACATGGTCAGCAGCCGGGAACCAGTTCGCGCAGTAAGAAATATATTCCACCATCACAATTATTAAACAAATTAATAAGAAACATATGCCGCTGGCCAGTTGAGGCTGAGCTAAGCACTATTTTTTATTCTGTTGACGTAGGGAGAGATGTCATGCAATTCAGATACGAGTTCTGAATTACTGAGACAGAGTATGCGCCCAGCTCCTCTCCCCCTCCTCTTTCCCTGAGCCAGTGAGCTCTTCTCGCAGTTCCTTGTTGGTGCCTCTTCTCCCCCTCACTTCCACCGGTTCTGCGGACCGGGAGAGAGGGGGAGGGGAGCTCGAGCGCCTTCCATTCCTGTACAGTAACTTTAGGTTTGTTGCCTTGGGGGCTCCTGGCACTATGGCGTTACAGAGGTGCTCTCGGCCGGATCTGAGGCTCATCCGGCGGAGGACCATTGTCTCTTTTGCCATCGTCGTCGTGGGCTTGTTGGCCGGCGCCGAGAAAGGCAACCGGAAAAAGGTCAACCGCCCTCCTTCCAATAATAGCCTTCCGTCTTCGGATCTGAATTCTTGGACTCCGGTTTGGTTCAGATTTGTGCCCTCTCTTCTTTATTTTAGATTCGTTTCTATGTCCTGCAATTTCTATGTGAACTCGCCGGATTCGTCTTGTGCTTTTTCTGTTCTCCGGCGAGCCACTGATAGAGCTCCACTTCTGCTCTTATCCTGGTCGGGAAAAGCTGGTTCAGGGTCGATACATGTTTTTCTATTTTATTTTCTGGTGTCCCCCTGTTCTTCTTCTGGCGATGGATTCTACTATCTTCTCATGCACCGGACTGAGGCCAGCCCAAGCTGCGCGGCTTGCCGACGGGCTGTCGGTTCCCTCCTTAACCTCCATTCAGGGGCCCGCTCTGCGGTTCTTGGGAACGACAGTTCCTTGGCAATTGCGTCGTTTGCCATGGCCACCAGATAGGGAGCATTTGCCCGTATCAGGGGTGTGTCGGTTTGGTCGCCGACGAGAGCATCTTCATCAACAAATGCGGCAGCGGCCTCTTCTTCCTCGTGACCATGCTATGGGTCAACGCGAGGCAACTCGTCCTCTTGCGAATCCGCCTTGCTGGTGGCGGCCTTGGTTCCGTCTCTCCGACGGAATCAACTCAGGTCATCGGCGGCAAAATTTCGAGGACTCCAGAGGCGTCTAGGTGGCGCCTCAAACAACCCATGCTTCACTTGGGTACACGTGTGCTTCGAGAAACCCTTCGACCAGACGCATGGCCCATAGGGGTGTGCTTGTAATTTTTATTTTTATTTCGCCCCATCTGGTGGGTTGTAATGGTAGGTGGGTCTTTTCGCCCACTGTTGTTCCAATATAAATGCAGGACTGTTTATCTTTCAAAAAAAAAGTTCTGAATTACTCTAGACCTGGATCATGTGTATCAGGCCTGATGTACTTGCAATGTACGTGGCTCAGTCGGTATCGGAAAAGAAAATAAAAAAAGCCCGATTGGGTACACAGTTTGGGCCATAATTGAATCGGGCCTAATCCCAAAACTTTATTTCTGGCAAATCTACTGAATTGGGCCTCACCGCGGCCTTCATCCCCATCACCAAGATCCATCATGGTAGCCATCATCGATTCCTTCTTCCTCCATGGAGCAGATCGTCATGAGTCTCCCTGTCTTTTTTTTTTCCAGTGACCATTGTACGGTTGCACAATTACCTACATTTAGTAGGGAGTAAATATTATCTTGTGTCCTGGCTAAGTTACTGACAAGAATTTGGTAAATGATCAGGTAGCACTAGCAACAGCACCCTTTGCCTCTACAGTAATCCAACCATGTTTGATTTGCATGGTAAAGGGATATTTTTCTTTCAGGATACTTGAGTAGAAAATTGCATGGTGATCTTACCTTATTTGATTTGAATTTTAAAAAGTGTCCGGATGGACAGGTGAAAAATATGCATATAGTGGGATCAGTCTGAACACACAATCATGCATGCTAATTTAATTTTACAATAGACAGTTATACACAGTAATTAATTGAGATTTCTTTTTCTGCGTAATCGTCATTCATGTTTTATTAGTTCATCAAAAGGGGCAGCTGGAAATATGTTCCACCATCACAATGATTAAAGAAATTAATAAGAAACATATTCCGCTGGCGAGTTGAGTTGAGGCTGAGCTAAGCAATTTTGATTCCGATTCGAAAAAAAAAGAGTACATCATTTCAACCGGGAAACCAGTCTGTGTCCTCAAATTTGAGGATCCATTTACTAATTTGCTAGAGCTGCACACCATTAACAAATTATTTACGTGACAGTCGGTATGTGTATCGGAAGAGAAAAAGCCCAATGGGTTGGCTAGAAAAGGAATACAAGAAGCCCATTGGGCATTTTGGAGTCACATAGTTAGACCGGCCACTTTGTTTAATCCTGCGAGGAAGGATCCTGGATATACAGCAACCACGGCATTGGACATAAGACCAAATTTGTTCCAACTGCTCAATTATACTCAAGGGACCGATGCAACATTTTTCAAGGTCAAGAGAGTGAATAACAAGATATAGCTCTAAAACCTATATGACATAGCTAGGGAATTGTTTATACACTTGTCTAGGATCAAAGAATAGATCTTCTGATTGCCCCGTAAAAGCTGCTTTCAGATCAGCTCTAAATGTGCACATTGTTGCTAGTGACCTGTCTTTTGTGAGCTATAGCATTGAAGTTTCACTGCTTCTGAAGTAACTGAATTAACATACTCCAGTATCATTTTTTTTTTCCAGAAAGATTCAGTCCCCCGATTCGTCGCCTGTTGGACCGTTCAATGCATCTAAAAGGCCAAATCTCATCCATCCCTTTTAAAAAAAAAAAAAATTCTCATCCATCCATTCGTTGCAGCATTATCTTTTCGCATTTTCGTTTAACGTGTACAACATCAAAACTCATCGCAACATTAAAAAAAAATCAGCATGGAGCAATACATGGCAACGGTCCGTCAATCGGTTGATACAAAACTGTAAAGCCAAATCTCATCCATCCCTTATCTCACCCAGATATATATATATATATATATATATATATATATATATATATATATATATATATATATATATATATGTGTGTGTGTGTGTGTGTGTGTGTGTGTGTGTATGCACGGATTTTTATTTTTTCCCCGCACGGGTCGCGCTGCCCCGAACCTCGCCGCCGTTGATGCTCTCGCGCGGGCCCGCGACCTTCTCCTCCGGTCGCGCCTTTTTCCCGGCATCTACTCGTCTCTCTCTCTCTCTCTCTCCCTACTGCATCTGCTCCGGTTTCCCCACTCCTCTTCTTCCCGGTATCTCCCGCTCGCGCACCGACGCCAGCTGCCGATCTCCTCTCTCCCTCCTTCGACCTCCCTCTCCCTTTGTCCCGCCAGCCGTCAGCGCTGCAGCCGCCGGCCGGTACTGCCGATCTCATCTCTCTCCCTCCCTCGATCTCCTCTCTCCCGCTAGCGCTAAGCGCCCCCGAGCTCTCCTTTCCCCCAATCCTACTCGCATCAGTTTCTACAACAGGGGGAGTGGAAGCTACTGCTGCAGTGGGAGAGCTGCACCTCAACGGAAACCTCCGCGACGTGGATTTGCGCAGAGAGATCCATCGGGGAGCTCGGAGCTGGGTGTTGGGATGAGGCATGTCGGGGTGGAGCCGTGGAGGAGGTGGAGGGTGAGGCGCCTGGTGGTGGTGCAGGCACCGGAGCAAAGAGGGATGGATGCCTGCCATGGCCTGGAGCTTCGCGGGGGAGTGGCGAGATCGTCCATGGGTAATTCACAAGCTCCAACCAGGCTGCTCTGTGAGTCACAAGCTGAATTGATGACTGCACTGAAGCATTTAGGATTGAATTGTATTGTGGTTAATTTGCAAGAGTGAAGCATACTTGTTATAGAAGGAGCAATGCTTTGGTACCTTTCTTGAGTACCATCCGTTGGATTGCTAGCTGCGGTTTCCTGATGCCCTATTTGAACCCTGACATGGACGGTTTAGTTGACATCTTAGTATTAATTGACAGTTTTAGTTGGCATCTTAGTATTAATTGTTCTCCCTTGCAACGCATGGACATTTGACTAGTTTCAGTAATACATGATGGACAAGTTAAATACAACTCGTTAGTACGTCGCTCCTCATGAGACAAACTACTCTGGACCTGAAGTCTTATTTACGTGACAGACAAAGTCGGTATCGGAAATCGAAAAAGGCCTGATGGGGTACAAAATTTGGGCCGAAATTAGGTCTCCTCCCAACGCTTTATTTCACGCAAATCTACTGGATCGCGAGTTCTCAAAAACAAATCTACTGGATCGCAAAGGTACTATAAGCACAATGGAAATAGGTGAAGCCCATTGGGCATTTAGTAGCCAGATAGTTACACCGGCGGCCCACCCCAATTACCCCCAAAAAAGTGCTCCATGTCCTCGAAGAGAAAAACTAAAATGGAATTGACCTAAAAAAACTAAAGAGAGAGAAGTAAAATAGGGCTCTATCTGGTTAATTAACAATATGTGGTGGTCAATATTGGAAGCCATGCATATATACATGTTCAATTAAAGTTAAAGTAGGGCTCTATGTGGACTATTATCTTTTACAAATTTATGTGAGAATATTAGCCAGATTTAGACGATCATGTCTCCTTGCTACATTACATATCTATCTATATCTATGCAGGACATGACATGACAACGGCACCCTTCCAATTAATCCCTTTCTATATATGTGTTTAATTCCTCACCCCTATAAATAACTTTAATTTGATACTACTATATATCAATGCATGGGCTGGGCCTTGCAAAGAAGAAGAAAAGAGAGAGATGTCATGCATGGGAATAAAGAGTTTTACATGCATATACTACACACCAACACGTGTTTGAGTTTGTGCATATAGTAGAACAAATGAGGGAAATTATATTCCTCGAATGGCATATGTTAATTAAAAGCAGCACATATATGCAATCTAAGACGAAGATCATGACCAGAAAACGAATATAATGATTTGACATAATGTTCTGTATGCTATATATATAATATATACCTGCTAGCTGTGCGCTGTGGATCGAGTTATATATGTTTGTGAAACTTAATTACGTCTTTTAGCTAGCCAGTGCTACCACTCACATGAACCATCAGAATGGGGATTTTAAACTTAATTTGTTTGATTTTGGGGAAAAAAAATTCATTGGTAAGTAGTGGTTGAATATCCTAGCTAGATTCAGTTATGAAGTTTATGCAGATTTTCTAAGATTCTTTCTGACAACCAACAGGAAAACACACCACACACTTAATACATACATACATATACATTATATATATACATACTATATATATAGTGGTCAGAATTTGTTTAAGTTCCATGAAAAAGCACACGCATGACACTGCTACTTAGCACTGTTCTCTAGTTGAACATTAATTCTCAAGAATATGGAGTTCTTCAGGCATTTATGATTTAATAGTGTACTTAGTTGATATATATTATTCCTTGATCACTTCACCTGGGAATAAGAGGAAGGTATAGCATGCAAGCAACAAGTACTAATCAGACAGAATGCATCATGAGAGACATATGCTTCAATTATTGGTGGATATTAACATCTAAACCACCAGCATATATATGTTCTTAATCTCTTCTCTCCCTCCAAGACTAGTTACCATACATAAGATAATTAGTTCTTCTTTGTCAATTTCAATGTACTATTGACTTGGGAGCTAGGACATATTAACACACGGAGGAGCTTCCTATAATTGTTTAATCATTAACTTGGCTAGTGCAGGGACCAAGATTAATTAGTGCAAGAGAATCCCTTGGTTAAACTAAAACAAATCAAAGTTAACTATTGATCACGAGAGAGATGGTCATGTGATGATCGATCGAGCTGACTATGGGTCGATCGGATCATTCCGACAGTCAAAACACATAGCACAGGACCCCAGCTAGCTTCTTCTTCTTAATTAATTAATCTTCTCTAGTCAAATCTTGCCGTTTCACCTAGCTAGATCAAGATTCCCTTTCCCGTCCAAGACAAATCTGGTATAGGGAATCATAAACTGGCAAACACACATTCAATGCCCGGCCACTGGCTAGCATCAAATTAATATAATTATTAATTAATTAGTAGTATATCTCAGTCAATGATGCTTTGCACGCCCAATAGTACTTTATGCATTAATTAATTAAACCTTATCAGGAACCATGCACGAATATCTTATATGCTTATGTAAGATCTACTAGTTAGCTGACTACCTAGCTAGTAACTCATCATAATATTACATGAAGAGTGAGGTTTGATCCACACTCCTCGGTATGTAAGGCCAATTTCGAAAATTGCTATAACCAAGATGCGTGGGGAGAACAATGGAAACATCAATTTATTCCTCTAAAACATAGTGTTCCGTATTAACTAAAAGTATATGCGCAGCAAAGCGACCGGTATATAATTATGAACGGCTAGCTTAGCTAAATGTGCATCACAGTGTGTTTGATAAAGAGATATCTCTCAGACCGAGAGAGAATTAACATAATGTGCGGCAAATTAAAGGTGGTGCAGTGTGGATGGATCAGAAGAAAAGAAAAGCTGGAGAAGGTTGGCCCGGAAACTAAGCAAAGAGATCGACTGATGGAGATAGCAATCGATCTCTATAGCTTGGTGTTTTCGATCCCTTTCTGAAAAAATAAGTTTGACGCCGACAGAAAGCTACCCAAAGTGACATGATCGATGATATGGAGTATATATCATGCTATGCCCTCTAATCTTTCTATATCTGCATCGTCTTTTTATGGCCGGTGTTTGAAAATAATGAGGCTAGCTACCTTGCTCTCCCAAATTAATCTTCCATAAATTCCACCTATAAGTGATTGTCAATCGCGAGAAAGGAAAACAAGAACTTTGACCACTAGATCCTTCAAAATATTTCTGACCAGACGCTGAGCGCGCGCGAAAATCATGTATAGATTTGTTTCAAAAGGAATTACATGTACAAGAGATTGTTTTTCGGGGGTATATATCTAATTGTGTTGGCTTAATTAGTCTACAGCACTGGTGGAGAGCTGTGAAAATAGTGCATGCATGTGCATATGCTATTACAAAAAATTCACTAGCTCACTTGGAAAATAGAGTTTTGATGATGTCAGTTGTGTATTTGCAATAATTGAAGACAATAAAACCAAGGGAAACAAAAATCTTGTATTAAAAGAAGAAAGAAAGAAACTACTCGATCGGTGTTAAGGCCTATTTCAATACTCCGACGTGGCGTTATCTCTAAAGCCTCCATGTCAGCATTTTGCCTATGCCTGGCACATAATTAATGATGAGATTGTCTTATGTTATCTACTGTCTTTTCATGCAAACCAACACAAGGTCATTAAAGCTCTCTAACATAGCTATTAAATAATTGATACTTCACATACAACATTAAGAGACAATGCATTGGGTAGATGATTTCTTAACATTTATTATGAACTAAGAGACAATGCATTGTGAGAGGCCTTAACAGTCCTCACTCTTGTGCTCCTCACATCCACAAAATTTGCACTAGCTCATTCCAAATTAACAGGCCCTTAATTAAGGAGTGTTTGCTCCTTTTGTAAACTCCGACTCTTTTTATCCCATTCGCAGTGACCCCTGCCTGCAAATCAATTAATGCTCTTGTTCCATTGTTCATCTTCACCTTCACCCAAGGGTCGTCCATACACCACCAATTAATTCCCTTCTATAATTTCCTATGTATATATATTTATGTATGTGCTGCTAGCCCTGCTAGGTACATACAGTACTGATCTCACCACACCGTACCTAGCCAGCACATGATGAGAGAGATGGATATAGATAGGGGAGAGAGCTAGAGAGAAAGGGCAAGGAAACAGGCAAAGGGTACAATAGTGAGAAGGAGAGAGAGAGGGGGAGTGAGAGAGATGCATCTACCTCAGCTCTCTTGCCTGCTACCTAGCTAGCTAGCTCTCTCTTATCAGTCATTTCCTAGCTTTTCACCATTCATTCATTCCTAGCTATAGCAAAGCAGACACAAGCACAGACAGTACTCTCATCTCATCTCACCCACCCACCAAGCAAGCTCTGCTCACCAAATCTTCTTCCTCTTCACCTCTCCTCTAGCTAGCAATACCACACTCTAGCTAAGCTAAGCTAGCTCGCCACCAACAACCAAGAACCAGCAAGATCCAAGAAGAAGAAATCTCCAATTGACCGTGGCGATGAATCGAATGAAAGAAGAGGAATTACTTCTTTTTCCATACTGATTATATCTACAAGCAAGCTTAGCTTGTTTGATCTCTCTTGCAGCTAGCTTAGCTTGCGATTGATCGATTGATCTCGCATATATATATATATGGAGCTGTTCCCCCGGCAGCCGGACCTGGCGCGGCCGACAAGCTCCTCCTCCTCGGCGTCTTTCCCTCCGGCTCCGGCGCCGGCGCCGACGACGGCCTGGCTGCGTCCACTGGACACCACCACCACCGCCGGCAACAACATGGATCAATTCGGGCACCTAGGGTTTTGGCAAGCCCCCGGCAGCGCCAAAGACGGCGACCTGCGCACGCCGTCGGCGAGAACGGCGGCACCGCCTTCCAACCACTTCCTCTCCTCAGCCACAGCCGGAAGCTACAAGCAGCAGCAGCATGTTAACAGCATCAGCCATGGCGGCTGCTACTCCAACAACCACCATTATTACGAGAGGATGAATGCTTTGCTCAAGCCCATCAGGGGAGTCCCCATCTACCATCATCATCCCTTCCAGCTTCAGCATCAGCATCAGCAGCAGCAGCAACAGAAGCACATGGTGATGGGTTCCCGGAGCATTAACAACGGCGGCGGCGGGTTCTTGTCGTCGTCGAGGTTTCCGGCGGGGCGGCGGAGCCTGCGGGCGCCGAGGATGCGGTGGACGACGACGCTGCACGCGCGCTTCGTCCACGCCGTCGAGCTCCTAGGCGGCCATGAGAGTATGGTTAATTACTACGAGTAGTACTATATTAATTGCTTAATTTAGTTGAGTAGAATTAGGATCATGCCATGGCAATTAATTTGTTGCTACTGATTTTCTTTTTGGGTTGTCGATGGGACGGCCGTACGTGATTGGATCTTGTTACTGAATTTGTTTGTTTTCAAGGGATTTGATTTGATTTGATGGAATTTAGGAGCCACTCCCAAGTCAGTGCTGGAGCTCATGGATGTGAAGGATCTTACCTTGGCACATGTCAAATCTCATCTCCAGGTACATTTTCTTTCTGATTTGCTTCTTCTCAATTTGCTGCATCTAAAATTCCCTTATTGAAATCTGCTGTATCATCTTAATTAAATTTCTGAGATTAGAGTGTTTGCATGAGAAGGAGAAGAATTCATTTCATGACAATCCTTCCAATCTAGATATAGCTACATATATATAGAGGTCTCTCCGATTATTATTACTACTACTATATATCACATGAGCTGAGAAAAATTAACGAAAAGAAATGAAACAACAGTAGTATATACAGTACCAGTACTGATCTAGCTATGCAAATTAAAGCTACACTGCATGCATCTCTCTTTTATTTCTCTGCATTCATGTGTGGACTGGACTGGACATGCATGTCTTGGTAGCTATAGTAGTGAACTTATGATGGAGCAGCTTTTGCAAACAAGGGGGCAACACAAGGCTTTCCTTTTGCAACTGAAACACACTCTGTTAATTCCTAAAAGAAATGCACTTCTTTTCCTTTCTTTTCTGTAAAATGGAAGCAAAAAAGTAAAACAACATGAACGGTTGCTGGATTAGTTAGTTGCCTCCTGGGACTTCTGGGCGCGCTATAAATGGCTGCAATAATATACTAGCATTTACTTGTTCTGAGGAAAAAGAAATAGTACTACATGTACTCTCACCAATCATTGCTAACATATTACAGTTAGCAATTTATCACACTGGTACTTGCCTACCCATTCATATGGGCACTATATAAGACACAATTAATCATAAGAGAGTTTTACCACACAGTACTGTAATAGTCGCGTATCATATCTCTTTGCAGATGTATCGCACGATAAAGAGTACCGACAAACCCATGGTTTCATCAGGTAAATGTACAGTGATTTCTAAAACTCAAGCACCGCCACATGTATGCATATAATATGCTAGAATAATTTGATATTAATTCATGTACTTGTATTACTAAGGACAACATTGAAACAAAAATCTATACAGGACAGCTTGAAGGTTTTGATAACGGATCAGCGGGTGAGATCTCCGACGAGAGCTTACCGGAAACCCTCGGCACCCGCCGGATCATCAGTACAGATCAAAATGGAACCAGTGCAAATTCTCACAGCAGCAATACTTACAATGGTTTGTGGAGCAACTCTTCAAGGTAAATTAATTAATTAATTCTCCTTGATTTAATCCGCTAGCTACAACCTCTTATCTGCTAAATTACATGCTTCTACCAGCAAATAATATTAGTAATAACCCACATAACCTGAGAATCTAAAATATCCGGAATATGCATATATAGATGCATATATTGAGCAGAAAGAACAAACACCATGTTATATATATGGTACTAGCTAGGAGTACTATACTGGAACATATGCATATACATGCAGCAAGCTACGCAACACATATAGCTAGCAACAGCACTGCAAACATGCATGCATTTGGATGTTTGCCTGCTTCATGTTAATGCCGATGCAAGAAAAGACTGATCTCATTTCTGTTTGTGCCAAACAGATCGAGTGGCATACATAAGCAGAATGCATGTACATCTCATCTCATCTCTCTCTCTCTCCCCTTCTCTTCTCTCTCTCCACATGCAAATGCAAATGGGCAATGGCAAGAAGTACATCAGTACATCCATGCTCTCAAGAAAAAGAAGAGAGAGAGAGAGATCTTGGCATTGTTCGATTTGTCCAGTATAGGGTGGACATTTGAAAGCTCATGATGGTTCAATGATCCTCTTCACTAGTTTAATGGCTGCAGTGAAAAGTTTCTCTCTCTCTCTCTCTACAGTGGTCTCACATAAACTACACATGTAGCAGTACACAGATACCAAGGAGCAGTAGGCCCACTTGTGCAGAAAAGATCAAGGATGACAAAGTGTGCAGGACAGGGGGACTACTGAAAAATGACCTCTTTTGGTTAAAAAGCCACCCCACAAAAAATACTAGGAAAATATATTGGAGGGGGCTATATTTTTTAACAAAAGTAAAAGGGGGAGGTCCATACAAAGGACAAACTTTGAAACTTCTTTGGAGTTGCTGAAGAATCATACTTGGTACTACTAGACATAAAATAATTTTGTTGGCATCATCTCCAGATGTTCTGTCAACGACAACAAATATAAGCATCATATCTCCCAATGCATGAATGCATGCATTGTTATTCAGGGCCGGTTGTTGTGAGCACATATAACATAAACACAAGATATAGTAACTACCATGCATGTTTGTGTGTTATTTTCTTGATCGGTGATTAAATGTACAATCTTGACTATCATTTTCTTTCTCCCTGCTGGCTTTGCAGCAGGGTAGGATGTCCTGAACTCGGCTCAAATACTACTGAAATTGGAAAGCTGCGACACAAGGTAACACACATATCAAAAAGTAGTTTTATTTCTTCAGACAGTCGAAAGAAATTAAATAATTTGTGCATGTACAGTAATAGTTGAATTAATTAATTAGTGTCATTCATGCATTTTGTACATATCTCCAGGAAGAAGCAGCAGCTCCATCAAAGAGCATTGAGATATCAGCAGAGATGAATGCGTCGTGCATCTCCTATCAGACATCGAGTCCTCCAGCGCAGCCAAACCTCGAGTTTACGCTAGGAATCAGGACTACACTGCACACCATCGATTAACTAAACAGAATATAAATTCCTATATATCTAGCTTAATCAATTGATGCAATACATCAGCAACCATAGATCGAGGTAATTAAAGCGAAAGATCGATGCAGGGGACAAAGAAGAGAAAGCATATGCATGACTTGATGCATTCTGATCAAGCTTGGACAAAGCTGCTGATGAGATAGGAATTAAAGAGTATTATGTAAAAATGTGCCATCCATCTCCCATCCATTTATGTATGTCTCTGTGTGTGTGAAAGAGAGAGAACTAGCTAGAGTGAGAGAGAGAGAGAGATGAAAATCATGAAATGCCTTTGCTCCTTGAATGGTTAGCTTTATGTATAAAGTCATGTTGTTTAAAGTTTGTGCATGGAATGTGGGAGAGAGAGAGAGAGGGGTTCATCCATCTGTTTTTACTGCCACATACAGCAGTACTATAAAGCAGTGAAAGGAGAAAAGAGAGAAAGATCCATCCACGTGCAAGTCTCAATTAACTAAAGCCTAGCTAAAAGCAAGAGGGAAAGTTTGCATCAGAGATCTGGCACAGTGCTGCTTGGCTTTCATGGAATTACTTGGTAAGCGTGCATGTAATGCCTTTGCAAATTAACAAAGCTCTTCGCATTGATCCAGCTAGCTAGCTAGCTGGAGTAGCTAAAAACAATTTACCCCTCAACATACACTGCGACCAAATTTTACATCCATACAGTAACAATTGGGAAGTCCCTTTTCATACACCACGGCGCCCTCTGCCCTCATCTTGATTTTGTATATGTTCACCGGCCTCCTCCAGCCATGAGCTTTAGCTAGCACATCATACTGTTATTTTTTAATGTTACATTTATGCATCATAATAAAATGCCACTTGGGTTAAATCTTGATAGCATGTCAGTTCAGTTCAAGCAGCAATTCCCTAAATATGTAAATACCTACAAAGTTGCATGCAATTACCATTTTTTACCTGAAGAGAGAAGGAAATTGACAGAAAACATGCGTGTGCACACACTTGATATATGTAAGTATGCAGTTTGTAGTGTTGTGCCATGCATGTACCATGAGACCATGAGATGCAGGCAGAAAGACAGCAATGAGTAGTGGGAAGGGTCAAACCTAAGAAAAGCAGAGAAAGCAAATGATGCATGTTTTTCTTTTTCACTCAAGGTGAAAAGATCAAAAGCCCTGCTAGCTAGACCCAGGTGACAGCTGAATGATAAAAAGAAAGAGCTTACTTTTCTTTCTTTCCTGCTGAGGGAGCTAGCTTTTGTTTTCTGAAAGAAGCTGTGAGAGCTTTTATTGAATCACTGCTGCATGTGTACATGTTGCCTAGCTTGTTTCAGCTTTAAAGGTGCTGTGTGTGTATGTGTGTGCATGGAGGTGATGCAGTTGGGGGACCTCTACCATCTGTCTGAGTATGACATTGACCCAACCACAGCCAAGAGTTTGTCTCTGTGTAAGACGGTACACTGCACTCATAAGGGAGAGGGAGGGAGAGAGTAGGGCTAGGGGATCACCCATTCCAATTATATGAGAATGATTACCATATGATATGGTGGACTGACTCATCATATCATGGCATGCATGCATGGGGCATGGATTGGAGAGCTGGCTCTAGCTATATATCTATCTCATCTATATCTTGGTTGCATGGGGAACTATGTGTAAGAGGACTTGACTGTAGCCTCTAGGTGTATAGTATAGTGTGTGGACAGCCATAACAGCACAACACCAGCTTCTGCAGCCTCTCTCTGTGTATATGTGCTACTCACTCATCAGAGAAATAAAGCATGCACAGTAGTAGTGGTACTGGCTAGTAGTATGTGCATTTGTTGAAAAAGTGAGGTGACACCTCTTTCTGATCCTTGATTTCACCATCCTGAATTTCCTGACAGCCATTGCAATCTGTGCTGTGCATGTCTGCAATGCTTGTGGTAGTGAATAAGGATCTAAACAGGACCCCGCTTGTATCTCGTTTCTAGGCCAACCTCCAAATCTTCGAGTCAAATTTGAAGCAAAATTTGAGAACTAGCGAGTCAATTAAGCGGGATCCTGCTTGCACCCCTAATTGTGAATGGAAACAAAGACTTCTGATACAACTTCAACTTCAAATGAGTACTTAATTTGGGCATATCCATACACTGCAGCTGATGGAGTGATGGTTAATTCCTCAACTAGCTAGCTAGAGAAAACATCCAACATTAGTAAGTACTTAACCTACACCAGTTGTACACTAGTACTAGTACTTGATAGTAACTGATAACTAATTGCAAGAGATCTGACAGCGGCAATATCAGCTTTGATTTGCTGGTGTCATCGTACGGTTGTCGGTGTGCACACGTGTTGCTGCCCTGAGTGGCCTTCACGCTCCTTTTTCAGCTGGTCTTAACTAAATTTAAATTTTGTAGAAAAAAGGGAAAGAAAAGAGAGAAAGAGACCTGGATCCATTATTGATTGGGCTGGACGGCCAGAAAGCGACCCAATGTCGGGGGCCCACTAACTGGCACGTACAGTGGACCAGCTACAGGGCCCAAAAGGCAAAAAGGCTCTGAGAAGTTGATGTGTAATCAACAAGGAACTACTAGGATTTGTCACTCCATTTGCCTATGTCTCTATGTCTATTAACTCTTGTTAAGGTCATGTACAATTTCATTTCTCTCTATTTCATATTCACTCGACCCAGAGTCTCAGACAGATCAAAGGACAGACAATTCATTTATGTCTAATACTTCATGGCTGTGTCACTGTGTGCATTTTCGGATGCCCGGGCCAGGCAGAGTTCTCTCTTCCATTATTGTTCAAAAAAAAGGTCCTCATTTCTCTCTTGTAAGTCTATATACCTCAGCAATCATGTTGTCAGCTTCCTGCCTGGTGAGAGAGACCAGTACTCCCTGACGAGCTCCCTGAACAGCGACCCTTCTCTCTCCATCAGCTTCCAAGGCTGCTCGTACTCCACCACCTCACCTGCAGCAGCAACAGCATTGGTTCCTCTAAATCAACCTAATTAATTAATCAATCATCTATGAAAAAAGCTTGAAGCAACCGTAGAATCATTGCCGTACCGTCGCTGATAGCCAGCACCATGTCACAGTCCATCACGGTCGGTATCCGGTGGGCGACCGTCACGACGGTGCTGTCCCTGAACTCTGCCCTGATGGTCCTCTGGACGATGGCGTCCGTCGCGTTGTCGATGGAAGCGGTGGCTTCGTCAAGGACCAGGATGCGGTTTCGCCTCAGGAGCGCGCGGCACAGGCAGAACAGCTGCCTTTGGCCCATGCTCCAGTTTGAGCCTTCCTCCACAACTGCCAGGTTAATTTAATTCAAGCAAACAGTTAACAGTGTGGCACAGTGGTATATGACTCGGTTATCTGACAGCAATAACTAATGCAGAGATGAGAAAAGAAACGTACTTAGTGAATCCAACCCTTGTTTCTTCTCATGAACAATTTCACGCAGATGGCACTTGCCGATAGCCTTAAATACAGAGTTAACGAACTTTGTCAGAACACAGAACAACTAACGGTGTAGGAAAGAATGAGCTCTTATAGGAAATATGTGTTCCATACTTACTTCCCATAGCTGTTCATCTGTGAACTGCCCTAGCGGATCCAAGTTATAGCGTATGGAACCATGAAAAAGTGTCGGATCTTGTGGAATAAGACCGATGCGTGATCGCAAGTCATGCAACCCAATTTTTGTAATATCTTGCCCATCAATAATTATTTTCCCTCCAGATGGCTCAACAAGTCGAAAGAATGCATTTATCAAAGTTGTCTTGCCACTTCCAGTGCGGCCAACTATACCAATCTTGTCCCCTCCTCGAAATGTGCAAGTGATCCCATGCAGAACGAGTGGAGCATCTCGACTATATTTAATCTGTAGACATGAATATTGGTAAGTTCAATAGTAGACCAAACTCGAAAAGAACATTGAAAGGAGGTGAGTTTTCAAGTACCTTCAAGTCCACGAGTTCAATTGTACCCATGCTAGGCCAATCATCAGGTGGACGATTATCTTCAATGATATCTGGTGCCTCGCTTGCAACATTCATGTATTGGCTTAATCTTTCAACACAGACAATTTGGTTTGCAAGAGAACACTGGCTTTGGACAGAGAAAACCAATAACATGTTGAATGAAAGACCATAAGACAACACCATTCCTACAACTCCTGTGATGAGCACATAAAGGACAAGCAGGTCAGGTAGTTTTCAGGGAATTGTAAATCCAGGGGTCTGCAGAATGACACCAGTTATACCATCCCCTTCATACATGTATGTTCTTCCAGAACTTTCAGATGATAGGGCTGATATAGTATGTATGAACTACGATAAGCCAAGATAGAGATGTAAGTTAGTGTTGAGATGTATCTTACCTGAGGTAAAAGTTCCCTGGGGCAGAAGAGCAATGGCAAAGGCCGATGATGAAAGGATAGCAACACTCATTATCTTCAGGTGTAGAGTAAGCCATTCAGTTGCTGCAAAATTATGGAAACATGGGCTTGCATTGTTATCAATAAGCTCTAACATTTTAGCAAAAAAACGATCTTCTTGCCCAAAGGCCCTTATTACACTCGCCCCTGAAATCGATTCTCCAAGGTGATTGGCAATAAGAGATTTTGTGGTACCATTGATCCTCATCAGTTCCTTTGCAAAGATTAAGTAGTACCTCTGCAGAATCATCCATAGCTCAGTGCAACTGACAAGCATTAGAAACTAATGCATGCACGGAGAGAACAAGACATCTCTATTTTTGCAACAGAGAACAAAGGCACATATATTTTTGAAACAGAGAAGAATGCATTTCTAGACTACCTGCAGCTTAGCAGACAGGAGGAGGACAGGCACAGCGACAAGCAAAACTTGCCAGGTTACGAAAACCAACACACCCAAATTACCATATGCATTCAGGGTCGCACTGATACTGAAAGCCAAACTGAATGGAATATCAAGGTCAATAATGCTCAAGTCTGTAGACACCTGCATCAAACCAGATTTAGCACTCACTAAGTATCACCGACACTGAGGAATGCTTCCTTTAATTCTCATTCCTATGCCCTTACTTACCCGGCTAAGTAGCCTTCCAAGTGGAGTGGAGTCAAAAAAGGAAATCGGAGCACGGAATAAAGTGGAGAGTAAATGGGAAAATAAAGACTCTGACGTTTGAAGGCCAAGACCTACTGCTGATAGAGCTCTGAACAGCAGGAAGATGTTTGAACCCAGTCCAATTGTTACATACACCATAACCAAACGCAATGTGCTCACATTAGGATTTTGGACATTGGCAGCAAGCCATGAATTTTGCGCAACTTGTCCAGACATGAAAAGTAAGTTTGTGACAGCAATAAGGGAAGCATGTACATAACCCTTATTCTGGAACAAGTACTGCAAATAAGGTCTCAAGCCAGTGTGGCTAATCTCTCTATCTTCTTTCTTGATCAACTGATCCCATTCTGAATGCTTCATTGCCTTGTCTACCCTTCTACTAATATGGATACCACTGATCTCCACAGCGGGCTTGCTATTGGTCCTTTCATCATAGGCCATAAAGATAGGATTTGATACACCTTTGTGTGATTCTACAAGTTCCTGAAAATCCTTTGAAGTTGCTAATAATTCTTTGTAAGAACCAGAAAGCTTTATCCCTCCGTCACACATTAGCTGCCAGGAGCCCAGAAGGAATGTGTTACTCACCACTATTAATCTTAAGAAATATATCAATATATTGATTCCGATAATCAGTGAAATAATGCCTGCAAATTTAGAATTCCAACCAACAAAAACAGAAAGACAAAAATCCAACCAAAACATAAGGAGATCTTTTTACACCTTGAGAGTTAGAAGAACGTCTTAAAAAATATATGCATGGGGTGAATCCTCTTAAGACTTTCACGGTTGCACCCAAGTAAAAGAAGAAACGAGTGCACCGCAAGTGAGTAAAAAATGCCAAGCAGCTAAACATTAATGAAAATATACAACGAAAAAATATAGCCCTTTTAAACACTGGGTGTGCTAGACATACTTACTTGGATGGAATTAAATGATTGTAAAAACTCCACTTGGTGAGTTACAAAGAGGACAGTCTTTTCGGCTAAAGAGATCATAACATATTCCTGCAACACAACTGTGACATCAGAAAACTTGGAAATAAACACCATTAAACTAATAAAAGAAGGTGCGTTTGTTTTTTTACATTAAAAAGGCTTGTCGCTGTGTGCACATCAACAGAACTAAAAGGGTCATCAAGAAGATAGATATCTGCATCTTGATACAACGCTCGGGCTAACTGAACACGTTGCTTCTGTCCTCCACTAAGATTAACTCCTTTTTCCCCAATTTGAGTAAGATCACCAAAGGGCAACATTCTGAGATCCTTGATCAAAGAGCATCGGCAAACAGTCTCTTCATACTTTAGCTTGTCCATGGTGGACCCAAAAAGAATATTATCCCTCACAGTTCCTTTCTGGATCCATGCATTCTGGGAGACGTACGCTATTTTCCCACAAACTTTGATCTGCAAATCGCCATTGTTTCAGAAATTTCTGAATGGCATGAAACTCTGCACGCATTAAGCATGGGATGGCCCTGTACTACTGAATGGTGCTAATTTCAAAAGAGCAGAAAATCATTTTGCATGCCAACCCGCATCATAAATTGCATAGTTCATTAGCGGTCATACTATTTGACAGCAGATGGGGTATAGGCATACCTTGCCCTCTGTGGTTGAGACGTCTCCAAGAACAGCTCCTAAAAGGGTTGATTTTCCTGACCCAACCTCACCACATATTGCTACTTTCTCTCCAGATTTCACTTCCAGATCTATATCCTTTAGGGTTGGTTTATCTGAATTATTTTCCCATGAGAAACTTGCAGACTTGATCGATATAGAGTACTGATCATGTTCACCGCAAAGCTTCCTCCCATACAGAATGTCTTGCAGCTCAGGTGCATCAAGGAACTCGGTTATCCGAGAGAATGAGACCCTCACCTGAATGGTGGCTCCGATGACATCCGGCATCCGATTGATCGGGTCCTGCACAAGCCGTAGTGCCGCGACAAAGGCAAACACATTGCTAGGATTGAGTGGCCCCCCCACAAAATAACATGCCATGAATGTTGCAGCCGAGACAAGTGCCGGCGATGCCCAGAACACGACACTGGTATACGCTTTCCCCATCTGGAATGCCGACAAACATCTGAGCTCCGACTCCCTAAGACCTTGTATGACCTTCTTGAAATGGTTCTGCCACGTGTAAAGCTTGAGCGCCTTCATGTTCGTGAGGGACTCCGACATAGCCCTGAGCCTCATGTCCTGTGCTTTCATGAGCTCGCTCCGAAACCGGTGCTGCTGTTTCGCGAGAGGTGCGTTGACCAGGACGGTGAGCATGATCACGGCCAGGGATGCGATCGTCGCCGGACCGACCATGTTGTACAGCACGGCCAGCGCGATGCCGAGCTGGAGTACCGTGGCCCATGTCTGGTGGAACCTGAAGGGGAATTCCCCAATCCTGTAGGCATCCACCGTCAGGTAGCTCAGGATCTGCCCCGAGGAGTGCTTCGTCCTCCCCAATGTGGATAATCTCTGCTGCTTGCGGTAGATCGCCGCGGAGAGGAGCGAGTTGAGCTGGATCCCCACCCTGCGGGTGCGGAAGTACCACTGCCTCTGCGCCAGCGACTCGATGCACTTGCAGAGGAGCAGCGCCATGGCGAGGAGGCAGCACCTCTCGCGCCGCCCGAACCCGAATCCCGCCGCCGCCGGAGACGACGAGAAGGATGCGTCGACGAACGCCTTGAGGATGAGCGGCCCCGCGGACGAGGAGAGCACCTTGAGGAGGGCGAAGAGGCCGGAGACGGCGATCTCCCCCTTGTAGCAGGCAAAGATCGCGCGCAGGACCGCGGCGGGCCGGTTCCCGGGGCTGTCGGCGAGCGCGTCGGAGAAGGCGGCGTAGTTGGCCCCGGCCCGATCCGCGGCGCCCAGGGCCGGGACGTCGGCGTCGGCGAGCGGCCTCCTGCGGCGGGCGTCGACGATGAGCGGGTCGAGCCAGCGGAACGTCATCCTGCTGAAGAAGCCCGCGGCGGAGAAGGGCGTCTCCGGCCTGGCCCTCCCACCGGCGGCGGCCACGCCATCCCCCTCTTCGCCGACGACGGCATATCCGTCTCCGGTGCAGCTTCTGGGGCCGCGGGCGGCGAGCAGCAGCGCGGTGAACGAGCGGTGGTGGTGGAGCCTCTTGGCGTTCCACGGGGGCCGGCGCCGCCGCCCCTGCTGCTGCTGTTGTTGGATAGGTCTGGCGCGCGGCGAGAAGGGGAAGACGGCGCAGAGAAGCCCTGAGGAGGAGGGGATCGGGCATGGGGAGGGGGGGCGGAAGGTGGCGGGGTCTAAGCGGCGACGTGGAGGGGGGATGGAGGAGGAGGCGGAAGAGAAGGTGGCGGAGGTCGCCATGGCCCACGACCCGAGCTCGCTGTCGGTTGACTCCTTTGACCCACGACCAAAGGTCTCCTCAGAAATGATAAAGAAAGAGAAGTTCGCCCACCAGGCTTATTGGGCCTACTAACCCAATGAGGCCTGACCCAGCAACGGCCCACCAAGTCCAACTCATCTGTGTTTTCTTTTTTTTATGTGCCGGGGCCAACTACGAAAGAACGAAAAACTGATCTGTTGTAAATTTTGCGTGGTGGGACCCAGCCGCAGTGTCAGTACTCTGGGTAGGATGTACAAGCTACCCAGTGTACTACTACAGTATAGCACTCCGTATTTACTTACTGTAAGTTCTCAGTCTTCCACCACCGAAATTAAGCACAGAGTTCAGCAGAAATCCTCATCATCGCCAGGGCGGTACACCGGATTTGCTTTCGTGTGGAAATTAAAAGGACAGTGCCTTTTGGGTAGGACATGCTTTCTTCTTTCTTGTAGGCCAAAAGAAAGGAAGAAAAGAGCCAAGGCAGACATGAAAGCAGGCAACCAGCTCCATGCATCCATTGCAAGCAAATGGAATAGTTGGTGAGATCTTGGAGACAGATCACAAAACAAAATGTGCAAAAGATATAATACTATAAACAACAGGGAAAAAAAAATGCTATATCTGACTCATATGTCTTGTTGCCCCCTAAATGTAAGTGAACAAATAAAGTGCATTTTGCAAGCCAAAATACAACACTCTCTTTTAGCACTAGTGTCGTTTTCGTTGTCGGCTGGCCTGTTTTTTCAGCAAGTCACTAAATAAGTGAATAAATACACGTAGAAAATTATTTGAAACCACCAATTATTATTCTCAAAACATCAAGTGTGTATATATCTGATGAAAAATATTAGACTGCTCATTTTTGGATGCAAAAGCTTTCAGTAGTAGTAACGTCTTTCCAGTCAGTTGCTGCTTGCTGGGGGCTGAAGATGAGATGAGATGCATCAAGTTCCAAAATTCGCCTCCGCAACTTGCTTGTCTTCTCCATCCACTCTCTCCCTCTCCTCTGCCAGCGAGATCCCCTAAACCTTTCCTCTTCCTCACCTACCCGCCTCTCCAATCCAATCCAATCCAAATCCCTAGAGCATCATCGCCGCCGCCGTCCCGTCGGGAGTCAAGCTCCGGGCATTGGATTTTTCTTTCTTTCATCAGCAGGTATGATATGAAGGAGGAGTCTTTTTGGTGACTGATTGGTTCTAGATCCGCCCTAGGGAGTCTGGGAGGTGGAGAGAAGGAAGGGGGAGATGGCGGAGGCAATGGACAGTGGTAGCTGGCAGGACATGATGCGGCGGATCCTGCCGCCGGGCACGCCCATCCCGGAGGCGCCGCCCAACCTCGACTACTCCATCGCGCTCGAGTACGACGGCCCGCCGGTGCCCTACGAGCTCCCCAGGGTCGACCCCGTCGAGATCCCCTCGACGGTCCCCACGGCGGAGCCGGTGTCTGGTCCCCAAGGCTTCCTGGGGAATGGAGGAGGACTGCCGGTGGCGCCGGTCGTTGCTCGGATTGCTCGCCCGGTGCCCACCCAGGCTGGTGCTGCTGGTGGCGGCAGCTCCGAGTCGGTGAACTCGGTCCTGCAGAACGAGGAGTTCGACGACGAAGACGACTCCCGCTCGCAGTCGCATGGCTCGGCGCAGAGCTCGCCGGGGCCGCGGAATGGGGGGCATGATGGGAGGAGGGCTCAGATGGTCACCTTTGGGTTCACGCCCGACAGCAAGTACGAGAGCAACGAGTTCGACGAGATGTCCGAGCAGTTCGTGGCGGTCAGCAAGAAGGACCGGAAGAGGAGGAAGCCGTGCAACCGGTGCGGGAAGCGGAAGTGGGAGAGCAAGGAGGCTTGTCTCGTCTGCGACGCAAGGTACTGCGGTCACTGCGTGCTCAGGATGATGGGATCGATGCCCGAAGGGCGCAAGTGCGTCACCTGCATCGGCCTGCCGATCGACGAGTTTAAGAGGTCCAAGCTGGGGAAGAACTCGAGGACGCTCTCGCGGTTGCTCAGCCCGCTGGAGGTAAGGCAAATCTTGAAAGCGGAGAAGGAGTGCCAGGCGAATCAGCTCCGGCCTGAGCAGCTTATTGTCAATGGTTGCCCGTTGAGGCAGGAAGAGTTGACAGATTTGCTTAGTTGCTCACGGCCTCCTCACAAACTCAAGCCTGGAAAATATTGGTATGACAAGGAGTCAGGTTTATGGGGAAAGGTAAAATGTTTTAACTATTAAGATCATGTCTGATGTATAAGTTGTACTAAGGTTTGTGCTAATAAAATTGTTTCCTTCTCATAGGAAGGACAAAAACCAGGCAGGATCGTTAGCTCTAACCTCAATTTTAGCGGGAAGCTTCACGCCAAAGCGAGTAATGGAAACACCCAGGTTTTTATAAATGGAAGGGAAATAACAAAGAGTGAGCTGAAAATTCTCAAGGTAAAAATCTTTCCATTTCTGTTGCCCTGGCATCTTCTCTTCTTATAGCATATAGGGCTGCTTGTAGATAGTTCTTTATCGGAAATCGTGAGGGGGCAAGTTAGCTGCCCCCAGCTTCATTTATTTTCCGTTACATCTACTTTTACTTAAACGCCCACTTTTTCAACATTAATAATGAGGTACTGTGTCTGCGTAGACAGCTAAGTCACAGGATCAGGCGAGGAAGTGAGAATGACTAGTAGATATTAAATTTTGTTTTGTGCACCAGTGTGGTTTTATACCCTGAGACCTGAGCTATTTTCATTAGAACTAGAAACATTCTTTACCTATTCAGCACGTTCGAATTCCAGTATATTAGCTGACTTGAAATGTGTTAATTTATGTGTCATTTATTTTAAAATATTGAAATTATTTGCTCTTTTTTAACAGTGATCACTCTGAAACTAAAAGATCCAGGTAACCATTACTAAGGTACTTTGACAAAGAAAGGGAACACTTTTAGTGTAGCCTGTTTGTTTTGTTAAAATGTCACAATAACCACGCCCCCTTATGCTTTTAAACACATTTCTGTTTTAAGACTTCCCAGTTCACGACAAATTGGGAGTTGACCCTAAATGCAATGGTTTTTGTTACTCTGGACTTGCTCCGTGAAATATTTATTAATTGATCGATTGAAGTTCCCGCTGTATCTAGAACTGGTAACCGTCGCTAGTAAATTGGACTAATTATCTGTTTGAGCTCCGTGCCATTCGATCAACGGCCATAACCTAAAGAGTCCTTTTACGTCCAGAGGCAAGAGATGCATCGTAGAAGAGCTCTTTTCTCACATCATTTGCATCATGCTTGCAGGTTGCAAATGTGCAATGCCCCCGTGATACCCATTTCTGGGTTTACGATGATGGTCGTTATGAGGAGGAAGGACAGAACAACATCAAAGGAAAAATATGGGAGTCGGTATGTATCTTTGTTTAAAGGAATTCCATTCTGTTGCTATTTCCTTTGAAGTTCAAGCTAGGCGTGCTTATTCATAATAATTATTTTTTCCTTCTATGACCAGGCTTTGACACGTTTTGCATGTGCATTGTTTTCACTTCCGGTGCCTCCTGGGGACTCCAATGGAACCAAGGATGAAATTACCTATTTACCTAGAACTGTCCCTGATTATTTGGACCAGAAAAGAATCCAAAAGCTGCTGCTTCTTGGACCACCCAGTGCTGGTACAAGCACTATATTTAAGCAGGTATGATCCATTTCATACAGCTTATGCCTTGAGTTCTACGAATCTTGGGATATACACAGCTGTGACTAGCAAGCTGGCCCTGTAATTATCTGATGTATAAACCCTTTGAAAGTCCGTAGTGTGGTGTTTAACTGTTTACTTTAGCACAAATGACTCATGTCTGTATATTATCTGATCCCTACCACGTACCAGAGATGGTCTATGATGTTTTGTATAGAGTGTATAGTGCAATCACCAGGATTATGTTGTTAAGCGTAATGCTCGACTTTTTTTAGAGTTTTTGCGAGTCGTGATTCATCATCCTTTGGAGTTGTGTTGTCTCTACCTGGCAGTGGTGTACATATTTCTAACCTGTGGTAGCTGTTGCATGTGTCATGCTGATATGTCTTCTCATTCTACGGATCAGGCTAAGTATCTATATGCGACAAGGTTCACCCAAGAAGAACTTGATGGTATCAAATTGATGATCCAAAGCAATATGTTCAAGTATCTTGGAATTTTGCTAGAAGGTCGTGAGCGTTTTGAGGAAGAGACTTTGTCTAGATTGCATTGCACAATTTCAGAGGATGAAGCAGCACAACAAGGTAACATGGTCAAGTCATTTGCTCCACTTCACATATGTTCCATTTTTTTTTTGCGGTGAACATATGTTCCATTATTGATCTGGATTTTCTTATGCAGATGAAAATAAAGCTAACGATTCAAATTCGTGTATATACTCGATAAATGCAAGGCTGAAGAAATTCTCGGATTGGCTTTTGGATATCATAGCAATGGGTGATCTAGATGCATTCTTCCCTGCTGCAACACGTGAATATGCTCCATTTGTCGACGAGATGTGGAAGGATCCGGCCATACAAGCAACATATAAAAGAAAGGACGAGTTACATTTTCTTCCTGATGTTGCTGAGTACTTCTTGAGCAGGGTATGGACTCGAGAGTTTTAAAATTAATATAGCTCCACCCTTGATAAGATCGCACTATGCGCTACTCATATTGTGCATTTGACTGCTGTTTTTACAGGAGCACTTAACTATATTTTATTAGGTCCCTGTTTCCTATCACAGTAATTTATGACTTCCAGAATGCACGCTAATCTTATTTATTTAGGGTTGCTTCTTTGAAAGATTCAGCACATAATGTATATACTTGTGTTGAATCCCTCTTCTAAAGACTGCTAACCCCCTTTCCAGATATTGTTTTTTCTCTTGCACTGTTACATATAAGATTTTCGTTGTTTTTTGGTGCCGGCGAAGTTGAAGTTTGTATCATGCATAATTAGTTTTCGTTGGAATTGTTCAATTGACTTCTCTTATACATGGCATATTCTTGCAGGCCATTGAGGTGTCAAGCAATGAGTATGAACCTTCAGAGAAGGATGTGATCTTTGCTGAGGGAGTAACACAAGGGAATGGGTTATCTTTCATTGAGTTCACCCTTGATGATCGCAGCCCCATGTCTGAACCTTTCATTGACAATCCAGAGGCGCATTCTCAGCCTCTTACCAAGTAATCCCTGAACCTTCTTCATGCACTGGGCAAAAATCATCTAAATCGTGCCCACTTAATCTTATATATTTTGCTCCTCAGATATCAGCTGATTAGAGTTAATGCCAAGGGCATGAATGATGGTTGCAAATGGGTGGAAATGTTTGAGGATGTCCGCATGGTGATATTCTGTGTAGCACTCAGTGACTATGACCAAGTGGGACCCCCTGTAAATGGCAATAGCCGGCTTCTTCTGAACAAGATGATACAAAGCAAAGAGTTATTTGAGGCTACAATCCGGTATGCTAAACTTTTTCCGTAACTGCTATTCTTGGTGTTGGTACGGTCTTCAAAATAGAAATCACTAATTTTATTAGTCAGCAAAAATCATGAATCATTCTCTTCTGTTGAACCAGGCAACCATGCTTTTGTGATACACCTTTTGTTCTGGTGCTCAATAAGTATGACCTTTTCGAGGAGAAGATAAACCGCGCCCCTCTCTCGACCTGCGAGTGGTTCAACGATTTTTCCCCAGTTCGGACACACAACAACAACCAGTCTCTCGCCCAGCAGGCGTACTACTACATTGCGATGAAGTTCAAGGACATGTACGCTGCCCACACGAACCGGAAGCTCTTCGTGTGGCAGGCCCGCGGCCGCGACCGCCAGACGGTCGACGAGGCGTTCAAGTACATAAGGGAGGTCCTCAAGTGGGAGGAGGAGAAGGACGAGAACTACTACCAGGAGGAGTCGTTCTACAGCACCACCGAGATGAGCTCCTCTCCTTTTATCAGAGCGGAATGAGACCCACCCGAAGGCTCCGGTCGATGATTCCACCAACTGATTCGGTTTCGCACCATACCCCCGAAAAGAAATCATTGATTTGTAATATAATTAATTTACAGATTATCCCTTTGGAAATTTTCTCATGTGTGTGTGTGTATCTTGAGTCTTGAGAGACCAAAGCCTGACTTGTTTGGTCTCCTGATGTTATTGCCCAGCCTGGCATGTATGTAGTAGCTCTCTAATCTGTACACAGGTAGATCAGCTTCAGTATGGATCTGAGAATGACAATTCAGCCTGACATGTATACATTGGTTGGACTTGAGTTAGAAAATTGCACTGTATGATGATGGCAATTGATGTCGATTACAGAGGATATGGATTTCTGGTTGTTAGAGAATGATATTATGAACTTGTTTTCTATAAACTAAGCAAATGCTTGCACCTAGAGGGTGGGTAAGCCTGTCCTTGTAAATTTCTGTTAAAACTATTTGTCATTTGGCACCATTAGATGCTACTCCTCTTTCCATTAATTCATAACGGAAATAACAAGTCCCGAACAAAGTAAAGGGAAAGAAAGTGCGGGTTTGAGGCATTATCAGGACTCTGGAAATCTGGTGCCTAACGTCCGTTTTTTCTGAAATCTTTGTTGTCGTTCTAGTTGTTCGTTAATTAAATATAAAGTCAGCTTGTTTGTTCTAAAAAGAAGAGAGAAAAAAGACCCGCTGTCCGTATCTACCTCAGGTTTTTTTTATTACAAAAGGCCATTTGGCACGCTTTATTGATTATCAAAAACACTTGCTTCGTGCATCTGCCTCAGGTTAAATGGAAGGACAACTGATTCCACTAAGAAAAAGAAAGGAAAATGCCTGGAGAAAAGCAAAAGCATAAAGAAATTCTCGGATTGGCTTTTGGATATTATAGCCATGGGCGATCTAGATGCATTCTTCCCTGCTGCAACACGTGAATATGCTCCATTTGTTGATGAGATGTGGAAGGATCCGGCCATACAAGCAACATATAAAAGAAAGGACGAGTTACATTTTCTTCCTGATGTTGCTGAGTACTTCTTGAGCAGGGTATGCACTTGAGAGTTTTAAAATTAATATAGCTCCACCATTGATAAGATCGCACTATGCGTTACTCATATTGTGCATTTGACTGCTGTTTTTACGGGAGCATGTAACTATATGTTATTAGGTTCCTGTTTCCTATTACATATAAGATTTTTGTTGTTTTTGGGTGCCGGCGAAGTTGAAGTTTGTATCATGCATAATCAGTTTTCTTTGGAATTGTTCAACTGACTTCTCTTATACATGGCATATTCTTGCAGGCCATTGAGGTGTCAAGCAATGAGTATGAACCTTCAGAGAAGGATGTGATCTTTGCTGAAGGAGTAACACAAGGGAATGGATTATCTTTCATTGAGTTCACCCTTGATGATCGGAGCCCCATGTCTGAACCTTTCATTGACAATCCAGAGGCGCATTCTCAGCCTCTTACCAAGTAATCCCTGAACCTTCTTCATGCACTGGGCAAAAAACATCTAAATCGTGGTGAACTCCGGCGAGCTAATTGGGCGGCGTGGGCGCGTGAGAGAGAGGGCTAGCAGAGGGGAAAGAGAGAGAGGTGCACGGCCTTTATAGTGACGCGCGAGCAATGGCGTTTAACGCTCGGAGTAAACGGCACGGCGCGGCGTGAATGCGCGTCGTGGGCGGATTTCTCGCGCTGCCCGTTGGAGAGGACGACGGACGGGCGCGTGCTGGGCTGGGCTGGCGCGGTGCGCGGCAGGTAAGCGGGCCGGTTCAGCCCATTTGGCCGGGCCGGTCCGTTTTCTATTTTGTTTTCTTCTTTTCTTTTTCTTTTTCTGTTTTCCTTTATATCTTTTGATTTTGAACTCCAAATCGATTCAAATAAAAACCATAAAATTTGTAAAATCATATTTAAATATGATTCAACTTTTGGGACAAGAATTCCCTCAAAATAAAATATACAAAATTACTTTTGTACCATGAGTCTTGAGAGACCAAAGCATGACTTGTTTGGCCCTGATGTTGTAGCCCAGCCTGGCATGTATGTAGTAGTTCTCTAATCTGTAAACAGGCAGATCAGCATATCAGTATAAATTTGACGACATGTGGAATGACAATCCAGTGTGACTTATACACATTGTTTGGAGTTCATTAGAAAATTGCACTGTATGATGATTATGATGTTGAGAAATTGTTTTTCATAACTAAGAAAATTCTTGCCCCTAGAGAGAGTGAGTCGAAGCTAAGCTTGCCCTTGTAAAATTTTGTTGCCGTTTGCCACCAGGAGATGCTAGAATTCGAATCCGAGCTGATCAGTAGGAACAAACGGATCAAGATATCGATGTTTCCCAGGTCTTTTAACATCTCTAATATATTTAGTCAGGAGGAGGGCAAGATCCATTCCGAGTTTAAATTGACAAGTTAAAAAAAGAAGAAGGTGTTTTTTTAGTAATCACTCCAGTAACATCTCCGGACAGTACAGGTTACAGTTGAACAACAAACAACATAAACCAACTGACTGAAACACACACAGCTCGCCCTGCACTCTGCTAAATACGAACTCTGCAAACTAGACAAACACAAGTCGACGGCAACCGCTAGCTAGCTACTGCAGGCGCAGTACATACACAAACATAACACAAGACTAGCTGGTGCAAGGAAATAAACCGTTGAGCAGGGAGCCCGACCGGCTGTGCCATCCCACAGCGGCTCACCGTGCACAACCCGCTAACCGCCGCCACGACCTACACGTGCCATCCCACGTGAAGAAGCGGCGAGCTGCATGCTAAACAGTAAATTAAGATAGATTATCCATCGGCATGGATCGGAGGGAGCGACGAGGTAGAGGGAGCTACTCGTCGTCATCGTCGTCCTCGTCATCGTCCTTCCCCTCGTCCTCGTCATCGCCCTCCTCCTCCTCCTCGTCCTCGAGGGGGACCTCGTGGAGGACGTAGTAGTCGGGGAGGGGGTCGTCGACGCCTTCAAGATCGTTATAGGTAGGCTCTGCGTCCAGATCAGGCCTGGGCTTCGGGTTGCCGTCCTCGTCCTCCTCCTCATCCTCGTCATCGCCCTCCTCCTCCTCCTCATCATGTTCATGAAGTATGCTGGTGCATTGGTCAACCCAAATGGCATCACTGTATATTCATACAAGCCATATCTAGTGGTGAAGGCTGTTTTGGGTATATCCGCTTCTCGGATCTTCAGCTGAAAATAGCCTGATCGAAGATCGATCTTTGAAAATACACATGCTCCTTTCAATTGATTGAATAGATCATTGATAATAGGTAAGGGGTATTTATTCTTTATCGTCATCTCATTCAGGGAACGATAGTCAATGCACATCTTTTGACTCTTGTCCTTCTTCCTCTACAAACAGTACAGGTGCTCCCCATGGTGATGAACTGGGACGGATGAAACCTTTCGACAGTTGCTCTGCAAGCTGCTTCTTCAATTCCTTTAATTCATCCACAGCCATCTTATATGGTCTTTTGTAATGGAGAGTATCTATATGGTCTGCTATTCACTGGCTGGGCATCAGGCAGTAAGTCAATAGCATGGTGAAATTCCCTATATGGAGGAAGAGAAGTTGGTTCCTTGAACACATCTTGGAACTTGTGCAACAGATCAGCTACAGCTGGTGGTACTTGAGCCTCACAGCTGACAGAGTCAGTGCCCATAGCATGTAATTCTGTCACAGCCCATATAGCATTGCCCTTTAGCAATTTGACCAGATTCTCCACTGTGATAACCTGCAATTCAGTTATAGGAGGTGGATTGATACCCTGGAGCCTGACCAGCCTGCTATGGTAAATAAACTCAATCCACCTGTGCTCCCAGTTGCAGGAATGGTGCCCCATTGCTTTAACCAATCCATGCCCAATATACCATTATAGCCCCCAAGTTGTAACACTCTCATGTCATGAGAAAAGGTATGACCCTGCAGCCACCAAGTGAGTCCCTTCACTTGAGAAGTACACAACAAGGAATCCCCATTAGCCACTTTCATCCTGGTGGGAGCTAGAACTTCAGGCAGCAACTGTAACTTCTGGACCAAAGCAGTATCAATAAAGCAGTGGGAACTGCCCGAATCAACTAACAACAACAGGACTTGATTTCCATCCAAAGCTCTCAACTGGATAGTGCCTGAATCTGTGGCTCCTGACAAAGCATGTAAAGACACATGGCAATCATCACCTACATCTTGATGGGTTGTAACTAGAGCATCAAGTACTTCATCTGATAAAATTTCAGAAGTTTCCAAGGCTTTGAGTTGTGCTCCTCCAGCTGTTGGACATTGATGTCCAGGTGCAAACTTCTCTCCACACTTAAAGCAGAGCCCATTAGCTCTTCTATAATCTTTGAGATGTTTGGCCTTCCACAATTCACCCTTCTCAAATTTGTGAGGCCCAGTGTCTACAGATCCACTTGTGTCACCCTTAGTCACAGGTCGTTTGGTATAAGACTTTGTGCTCCAAAACCTCATCCCGTCCATCACTCCTTGCACAGCAGCAAAAGCAGCAGCTGCAGCCAATGTGTCAGGCATCTGCACCTCCACAGCAGCCCTGAGCTCCTCTTTCAACCCCAATATAAACTGCTGAACCAACATCATGCCACTAATGTGAGGATCATACAAGTGAATCTGATAGACAAGCATATCAAACTGCCGTTTGTACTCTTCGACGGTGCCAATCTGCTTCGATGTCAACAACTCACGAGTTTTATCCCTCTGCATATTGCCCTCAAACTCCTGAATAACAGCAGCTGCAAAGACGGGCCAGCTATGGTAAGGCTGAATTAACTTGTATGACTGGTACCAGTGCGCTGCATTATCTCTCATATACATAGTGGCGGCAGAGACTTTAAATCCTTCAGCTATGTTATACAATTGGAAGAAAGTGTTGCAGGTATCCACCCAAATCCGAGCATCAGTACCATGGAACTTTGGGAAATCCATCTTCGGCATCCACGTGCGACGGTGTTCATCACTAGCATCGCTGGATGTCTGGCCAGGCATTTCAACAAACACTGCCTCGGGTGTGGGTGAGGGAAAAGATACCTTGGGAATGGTGGTTGACCGTGCCTTGGGTGGGAGTGGTGGGGGCTCCGGGGGCATGCCGTAGGGCATACCCATGATGCTCCGCTCCTCGGGAGGTGGTACCGTCAACATCGGCAGTACCACGGGACGCGTCACGCGTGCCGTGCCACCCGGTTCCTCCCGCGCCTTACTCATCACCTCCATGGCCAAGTTGACCTTGACCTGCATCTACTCCATCGCCTCCGCATGCTTGCTGAGCTTCGCATCGATCTCCTCCAGGTGAGTGCGCATCGTCCCAACCGCCTCAAACTTCATCTCCATCGCGCCGAAACGCTCCAGCAATGCCTCCATGGATTCGAGCACAAAACGGGTCTGGGCGGACGGAGTTGAGGGCTTGGACGGTGCCGTTGCGGCTTCCTCTGTACTGCTCCAATGCCGATCTCGGATTTACAGCAAGTCATCGAAGTGCCCTGCAACCGATCGGTCGATGTTACGGAACAGCGTCGAGTGGCGAAGTGCAAGTGGGGTCGTGGCTCCTGATACCAATTGTGATATCTCAAGAGCAGATAGAGATCGTCGCCGCTGGGATTCACGAGTTCGAGAGGCTACCGAGAGAGAGAGAGAGATACTTGGGGAAGAAGAAGAAGTTTGGGGGAAGTTTCAATTTCATTTCTTCGATAACCCAAAGACACCACCGGGTGCTGATTATATACTCAGTCACCTTAACACCTTACAAGGCCCATGGCCCACAACTCAACACGGCCCAAGGCCAACACTTAAACGTTTACAAGCAGTTAACTTGCCGGATCCGTCACAGTGTCTGGCTCACAGGCGTGACATTCCTGTGTTGGGGGGTTCTTTACCGATCCCCCACCTCTTTTCCCCTTTCCTAGTGACTGAGTTCTTGCTGCCATGGATCCGAAAAGTGGTTTCGAATGGAGCGGCTCTTGTGTCACTGGTATGCTTGGGGATCATGCTCGATTAGGACTGCTTCCTCCAGGGTGATCCTGCCCCTGGCGCCTGCCTGGGGGCGAATCGCATCCTCTTCCGTCAGCGGGCGAATCTGTCCTTTTCCTTGACCACATCGATCGAGGTTTGTATCCTCCTGGCTCCAAGTTCTTCGGGGTACCATGGAATTCGCATCCAAGATCTGCGCCCCAGAGAGGTATTACAGATTTCTGGCTTCGTAGCCTTGTGTAAGGCGTACCTCTGTATTTCCCCTAGGATGGATTTGTGGGCGAAACTCTTCAAGTGTGTCTGGAAGAAATGTGGTCCTAGGATGACCCCTGATTTTGGTGCCGCAAGCTTCGAGAGAACAGCCCTTTCTTTCTCGGAGGAGGGCGAGGAGGCATGGCATACCCGATTCTTCTACTGCCGTCTCGTAATTCCGGATGGCGATAACGGATTTGAATCGTCCTACCACGCCCCTGTTCGTGGGGATAGTCATTATATGCTGGATCCTTTCTGGAGTGTTATCCCGTCAACGGACGAGCTTATAAGTCGAATTCAATGGCTGGTAACCCATGGACCTATGGCAGTCCTCCTGGTGGACTTCTGGGTGTACCGCCGAGTGCAACCTTTGTGCGCTCCGACTTGTTTACTAGGTTACTTCCAACGCACTACTTAAGCAGCCAAGTGGTATTCCACTCACTCCTGGTGAAATGGACGGTTTGGGAACCGCTGTTCACGACCACGCAACCCAAGTTTGATCCAACTTGGATAAGGTCGATTCCGGTTTTCGTTCTCCATGGACGGGAATCGCCTGAATGTGGACGACGGCAATCCTCGCAAGGGGGAGCGGCGGCGACAGCTAGTGCTGGCGAACCGGTAATCTAAAGGATGCTACTTTGAGCAAAGTTTTATGTAGATCGCCATCTTGTAGCTTTTGTAGAAAACAAAAAATCCGATATTTACAGCATAAAGGATTTTCCGCCCTACTCTCTGGTGGAAGGATACACGCATCCGTTCCTTTTGCGTGCGTCCATTGACGTGTATGACGCGTGTCACCTACGAGTAGGTGACCTTTCCTCAAGCTGACTCGCTCAGGCAGCCCATTACTTTAATTCCCGCAACGTCATTTTCATGGCTCATATGGGTGCCCCTCGACGACGCAAGCCTTCCTTGGTTTGGGCCGACTGCTGCTTCCCACACCCACTACTTGGCCGGAAAGTAAATTTGACTAGGACCTGGTTGTACCTCGCTTGACTAGTGATCGATTGTGCCACACGACAACAATCTTCTTTGGCTTCCCCAAAATTGTTCAAAAAAGCAACTTTGATCTCAAAATCGATTTGAGCAAAAACAACAGCCCCCGAGCGTCTCGAGGGGGTTGGGCTTTTTTTATTCATCATCAACACAAGAGTGTCACATTGTCTTACGGATGTCCGTCGGGTAAGAAATAAGACTATTGTGTGGTGATGTGAATGCTACTATTGGTGAATAATGTCACCGAAAAAACTTGTTGTCCTATCGAAGGCTGGTTTCGAGGGACTTACTTGTAACATATGTCGCCCTTTGTCGCTTACGTGCTCTACTGCATCCTTTGACGTTGAGGTCTGTGAGGTCGACCAGTATTTTGCATGTGCGGCGGCTGCCTTGTTGGTATTGTTTGCCGGCCAAATGTATTGGCTGGTTTTGTCTACGGGTTGTTGTGGGATTGTCCCGAATTGTTCGACGAGGTCTGGTGCCTGCTTTGAGTTTGTTGGTGATGCTCCTGGGACAGTTGTTTCCACCAAGTAATTAATGTAGCAGCTTGCAGTCTTCAAAAGTATGATGTGATGGCCTCGATGACATATTGTGTATTCGGCAAGACTGTGTTAACGCGATGATTGTTGAACGTTCGATCTTGGAGAGCTCGTTATCATTTCCCATACACTACGTAGTGGCCAAGTTGGGGTTGCTTTCTTTTCTTCCTGGGCCGAGTTGGCTTTCACCTTTTTGACCTTGTGCTTCTTTGCTCTGAATTCTAAGGTTTCTAGCTTGTCTACTCGCTGCCAATGATCTGGGTGTAAATACTCGGAGTACTGTGATTTACTTCCGGGGACATGTATCATCATGGAGGATGAACGTATAGTAGGGCCAACGAGGGAGGAGAAGGCGAGTGAGATCGGAACTCTGCGAGTAGCGAAACAGACAAGGGTTTATACATGTTCGACTTACTCCTTCTCGCAGAAGTAAGCCTGTGCTCATCGAGGGCACCTAGCCCGGCTTCATATAGTCGAATAGTTAGGGTTTTGGGATCGAGCCGGGTACAACTCGTACATGGACTCTACCTTTCTGAACTACTTAGGATTCTTCCTTGAGGTAAATACACCGGCGGTCCTACAATTATTAAGTTGGTGTCACTTTAGTCCTAAAATTATGAAATCGCACTCTTAGATCCTAATATTATTTTAAGTGGTTCATGCGAGGTCCTAAGCTGGCTCTGGAGCGTTTGACCCGCCTACGTGGCTCGTTGACGCAGTACACGTCAGCAAGAGGCCCACAGACCATAACCGACAGCAGTGTAATTTAACAAAAAAAAACCTCGCGGAATAACCATCTCGTGGAAACCTCGTCCGTCCTCGTCGTCGCCGACGGGGCCATGGTCTTTGCGATCTTGAGGTCCGTGGCGAGGCGGGTGAGAACAGGGGAGGCCGTGTTGGCGAGCACGGTTGCTAGGCTGAGGAACGCACGGAGGGAATGCTCGTGGACTCGTTCCCCTCGCGCCGCCCGCCTTGCGCTCCGCTGCGTCACGCCGTCTTCCTGCGCGAGCGCCTCGACGGCGCTCACGCAACCTCGCTGCAGCGCAACCCCGCCGTCTTGCGATGCCACAACTATTTTGCAGAACCTCACGGCCGCGACCAGCTGCAGGAGAACTCGAGGCGCAGGACTGGGCCGACAGGTTCCTCGTCCCCACAGGCATCTCCGTCTCCATTGCTCCCCGGTGATGAAGGGGGTTTCTAATAAATTGCATTGGCATTGGTTATGGTTGTGGGCCTCCTTGCTGATGTGTACTGGGTCACGGTTCACGTAGTCGCGTCAAACTCGCCAGAGCCAGTTTAGGACTTCGCGTGAATCACTTAAAATAAAATTAGGACCTAAATGTGCAATTTCATAATTTTAGGACTAAAGTGACACCAACTCAATAATAGTAGGATCATGGATGCATTTACTTCTTCTTCCTTTACAAGATATGCGCATGGCATCCTTCCTATATAAGATATCTACAACACATATTTTCCATAACTCAAACTAGGCTTCCTTCTTCAATACGCCGACTTCCCTTCGCATTTATCCCTTGAGGAATCCGTTCGTTTTAAAAACGCACTACCTTCTTCAATTCCTTTTTTGTTGTTTTACTGGGCTATACATCCCCACTTCGTTGAGCTCGAACTCTTTAATCTCTCGTCTCCCATCTCCACCATGTCGTACAGTAACTCTCGCCAGAACACGTCCATCTCGGACATGAACCATTCCATTTCCGGCGAGTCCTCGAATGCGAGGAACAAGCGGAAGTGGGACAGGATGATGCGGGAGGAGCCCTCGTTGGAGGAGGGGAGTGACAAGGTGCTGTCGAGCGACGGCATGGGCGACGGCGACGGCGGTGACAATGGCGGCAAGAGCTCCTGGGACTCCAGAGACGGCGATGATGGCTCCGGCGGCTCCAGCGGTTGCTTTGACGGCGGCAAAGGCGACGGTGGCGTTGACAGCAACGACGGCGGCGATGGCGAAGACCACAGCGAGGGGCACTCGGCCATTGCTGGCTGGGCTGCCTCCCTGCCAGTCCCGGATGATCTGAAGGTCCCGCCGGGCTTCTCACCTTGCGCCCCGGCCGCCGCGCTCGCTGCGCCTCTCGCCCCTACTCCCTCGGTCGTCGCAACCGAGAGAGAGCTGGGGGATATACTTTCCACGGTGGAGACGACCGGCCTGCTACTGGAGCGGCTGGTCGCCACCCTGACGGAGCATGCCGAGCGCCTTCGGGAGCTCGGCCGTTCAGTGAAGGCCCTGCAAAAGGCAACCACCGAAGAAGTAGGCACTCGGCCTGGGGTTTTGGCATTTGCTACCTTATATCCTACTAAGAATTCTTCCTTGGCTCGCTGGGCCCGAGTAGGAAAGTTCTGTGTGGCACGTCTTGCGGTTGGCCCTGGAAAGGGCCTACTGTGCGACACGCGATTTTTTTAAGCGAGTGACTTTTGCAGTCGGCCTTGGAGCTTACTCGGTCTGTCGTTATTTTGGGTAATCCCTTGTTGGTGTAGCCACCGAGTATCAGTACGTTTGTGAATTAAATTAAACAAATTGATACCCTGTTGGTGTAGCCCCCGAGTTCTTTTTTTTTTGCTTATTGCAAAAGTAATAATGACTCATGATTTAACGATAGCCCCCTATCGATTAATCTCAGAGACAGATACAATCACGGAGGATGATTGTAGAGCGGGGCCGACGAGAGAGTAGATGCATGAAGAAGATGGATTCGGCGAGTAATGAAAGAGACAAGGTTTTATACAGGTTCAGTTTGTCCCTTCTCACAGAGATAAACCTACGTCCTGTTGGCAATCTATTATTTGTCTATGATATTACAAGTTGTGTTCTGCCCATCGAAGGCCCCTGACTCGGCTTTATATAGTCGAACAACTAGGGTTTGTGGCGGAGCCGAGTTCGTACCCAACTAGGCTTCTGCCTTCTATTCTACTAAGGATTCTTCCTTTTACGAGATATGCGTACGGCATCCTTTCTATACAAGATTGATATATACTAAAACCTATACTAGGCTTCATTTTCTAGTACTGCACCTTCCTTATTGTACATGGTTTCTTGTCAAGCCGAGTAGTAGAGTGTCCGACTTAATGGCTTGGTCCACTTGGCACTCGGCTGCCCGGCTCGGATATTTCCGTCATTAGCCCCCGGGTGTGGCGTTGATCATAGGCCGTGTTCTTCTGACTGCTCGACGGAGCTTTGACTCTTCGATTCTTGAAAACGCTTCTTTGTATCAACGGCGCGCTTGCTTCGAAATTCCTCCAGCTTGTGTGATTGACGAGTTCGTTGCGCTTCTTCGGGAAAAAGTGGGTATTGACTTCAGATCTGGAGATTCGAAATTCTTCCCCCAATTCCTCTTGCGCGTTCTATTTCTGCCACCATGACTTCGGGAGAGAGCTTTGGTTGGAAGGGATCTTGCGTATCTGAAAGGATGCTTGCGAATCGCGTCCTATCAGGTCTTCTGCCCCCAAAATCTATTTGCCCTTGGCGTATCCCTGGCGATGAATTATAGCCTTGCCCTGCAGAGGGGGAAATTTTCTGCTTTCTAAATCACATTGATCGAGGTCTGTATCCTCAGGGTTCCAAGTTCTTTAGAGATTTGTTGCTTTTCCATGGCCTTCATATTCAGGATCTTGGCCCCAAGGAGATCCTACAGGTTTTTGGCTTCGTTGCTTTGTGCGAAGCGTACCTCTGTATCGCCCCCAGGTTAGATTTTTGGTCGAAGTTATTTAAATGCGCCCAGAGAAGAAACAGTTCAAGAATTACTTCTAATTTTGGAGCTGCCAGCTTTGAGAGGACCAAGTATGGATCTTATCCTTCCCTTTCCTTCTCGGAGGCAGGCGAAGATACCTGGTATACCTGTTTTTTTATTCGCGTCCTGCCATTCCTGATGGCGAAACTGGATTCGAGTCTTTCTATAGTGTTCCTATCTTTGGAGCTCGTAGTTATATGCTGGAGCCTCTTCAGAATGCTTTCCCATCGGTAGATGAGCTTGTAAATCGAATCTGGTGGCTGCTATCTCGTGATCTTAAGGCGTTTGGGTTAATAGATTTCTGGATATACCGTAGGGTACAGCCTCTGAGCCTTCGGAATTGTCTCTTATGTGATCTTGATGATGAAGGCGATTTGCAACATGAAGCGACCGGCCCGTAATGGGTTCGATATCTGTGCTTACAGTGCTAGTTCCTGAATTGACTCGCTACCACACACAGTTTCAAGATGTAATATCAAGATACAAATGTCAAAGTATATACATCGCATTGATCCAGAATTTAAAAGTACTTACAACCTGGCATAACCTTATAGGTTAGCTCAAAATAAAATATAAAGTTTGACAACGGAAAACGGGAGATACAAGAGCCACATCAACACCATAGTGGTAACATGTTGGAATGTAAGCTTGCAACCCAATCAAACGATTCCTCACTCGTCGTCTGAAACACTTGCATCATTAAACGATGCAGCCACTAAGGGGTCAATACATTGAATGTATTGGCAAATTCACTAGAGTGGTTATAGCAGACCTATCAAATACATGCAATATTTGGCTGAGCGGGGTTCAGGCTTTTTGCATGAGAAAAACATAGTTTTTCCTACTACAATTTATAATTGTTACTCTATTTGACATTGGGTAGACACATCAATGCTCCTATTAATCTATGGACACCGGATAGAAATCAATGAGTGCTCCTAATCCCAAGTTCAAACCATCAAATTTTATTAAGAAATTGGAGTGGGTGAGACTTTCCTTACAGCTTCCAAATCTAGCTGCTCATAACTGTCCATGACCGGGGACACGGCTAAGTATTTAGTTTGACACTTTCGAGAGGTTGTACACTTTACCCACAAGAAACTGACGTGTTAATCCATTGTTGTCCTCAGGGTGGAGTAGCAACCGTGTCAATTACGAGACTTTCAAAAGTAATCCCCCAAACCACCTGAGGGACCCGTGCTCCCACCTACACATTCTACATCATCACAATTCCTCGGATTTAGGTTCAAACAATTTACTTCATCAAGCCAGAGCCCATATTAGTATGTGGCTGTACTGGAAGCAATTAAATAGGAAACTAGTCCAGTCTCTGGATACCCCTGGTGGCATTCCACGATTACGTGAACGCAGGCGCTCCCGAATCCACGGTAAGATGACTCATAGAAATGGACCCATAGAAATGGAACTTCCATCGAAAATCTCAAAGCAGCCCACCCATGATGGTTCATTGAATAGTTGTCTTAAGCATACTTTGAAAATACATTTCAACAACAATTTCATGGTATAGTGATCCACCCATGTATACTAAAATAGCATGGCTAAGCATTCAACTACTCACGGTGGCTATTGGTGGAAAGTTAATGGCAAAGATAATCTATACTACTAGAAATTTATAGCTAGTATAGATACAATAATAATCATATCAATGCATTTTACAACAACTCTCAATGCATAAGAATTTAACATAAGAATAATAGGATCATGGTCAAAATGAACTTGTCTTGGTTAAGGTTGTTGAATCCTTCTTCTTAAACGACACACAATCACTAATCGCACCCCGAGTGATCTATCGTAGAGAACAAATATAAATACGCAGTTCACACAATTCGAATAACTCCAAATATAACTCCAAACGAACACCAAACACGAGTCAACATGAAAAGCAATCGATAACAGTACTAAGTTAACGTATAGCTAATACTACTTTAACTCTAAACAAAGTTCTAGGTCCTAGGGCTAAGACTAAAGTGGCCAAGTCTGGAATTTGTCTATAGGAACTGTCATAACGTAGATACTTTGGCTGTTTGGCATAAGGTGCTAATGGGCAGAACATAAAGGGGTTTTCTTCTCACTATCTAACAAAGTTAGATTCCTCTCAATAGGATCTACGGAGTAATAGCTATGGGTTTGAAAAGATGGCTAGTCAGAAATTGGTAGACTAAACGTGCTAAATCCAATTGAAAATGTACTAGTGCTAATGGCTTCAAACGACAGAGAACCAATGGGATGAATCTCTATCTCTACCCGCTAATCACGTCGTTTCGTCCGTACATATTCATCAAACGGCTCACGTCGTTTCGTTCTCCACCCGCTAATCACGCGCCCGCCCGCATCATCTCTAGCGTATCCGGTATCCCTATTTTCCCGGACAAAAAGAAACAAACGTCGTCCACATCCGTCGCCGTCGCCCAGCACTTCGCCGCCATCGCCCAACCTGCCGTGCCCCACCCTTCCATCGCACGTCGACCAGCCCGCCGCCGCCCATCGACAAGCTACCTTCTTCCTGGCCGTTGCCCCCTCCTCCTCGCCTAGGTACTACCGCCGTGGCTGCAGCCAAATCCTCGAACCAGTCGCCTCCTTCACACGTGCATACCTCCTCCTCCTGGCCTGCTGCCAACTACCAGCGCGGCCTTCAGTGCTCCTCCTCCCCAAGTCCCCTGGATCCAGATCAGGAGGAAGAGAGATACGAAAGAGGCCCGGCCAGCACCTTCCTAGCAGAGATCGATTGATGCAGTGCTGAAAGGTATTTGGTGAAATGCTGATTCCATATGACTTCTTTGCATGGAAATAGTGTATCTTGAGTTGAAAATAGTGTATCTTGAGTTGAAAACTGAATCTGCTGCATGCTGTTATTGAGTAGCCAACTTCCAAGCCCTATGTCTTTTGAATTATAGCTCCTATTTAGTCGATTATTTCTGTTACGTAAATACAACATCAACCTCTACACTTTAGACCACTGTATGCACATTATCTAATCCACCTACACTAGTGGGTCGTCAATTAAAAGTTGTATTCACAGAACATTGTTGTAGATTAGCTAGATTAGCTAGAACCTCTTTGTTGTGGGTTTCTTGTACTTTCCAAGCCACGACTCTTTGTCTGTGTGTAGGTACACGGCAGAGCATCCCTTGAACTCTTCTACGGTCCGAGGGTTTCTTCGCTTTAACTCCGGAATAAAGCGAGCTGATGTGCACGTGTTGTAAAACGATGATATTGCCTCCTTGGGCTGCAGGTGTTTGCGGTTTTTAACGAAAGTGGGCCACCGTGCGATGTATTCTTGGAGCGTCTCGTTCTGCCGTTGATTGCGGTATCCAAGTTTATACTTTCTTTGGGGCCTGGGTGATCGAAGTTGGGCTGGGACTTTTTTCGATCGTTTGCTCCCATTATCCTGGTTTGGTGCTTCTTCCTGGGTTTTTCCCGCAGCCATGTACTGTTTCTTTGATCTGTTGTATCGTGACGATACCTCTTCTCGACATTTGTGGTGGTCTTCCATCGGGTGCTTCGTGTAATCCTCTTGGATCGAATTTCCTTCACTATCCAGTTTTTGAAGGATGAATCGCTGCTTGCGATGAAAATATGATTGGTCGCCGCTGTGTCAGTGACAAAGGTGGCTTCCCAAGCCCCCGTGTGATCTTATCGAAAGATCATCGTGCTTTCTTTTTCTGCTGGAGATCGATCTCTCGATTTCGCCGGATCTCGATCATCTCCTGATGAAGATTTTCTCCCATTGTGGGCCCCACGGTGGGCGCCAACTGTCGATTAATCTCAGAGTCAGATACCATCACGGAGGATGATTGTAGAGCGGGGCCGACGAGAGAGTAGATGGAGGAAGAAGATGGATTCGGCGAGTAATGAAAGAGACAAGGTTTTATACAGGTTCACTTTATCCCTTCTCGTGGAGATGAACCTACGTCATGTTGACAATCTATTATTTGTGTATGATATTACAAGTTGTGTTTTGCCCATTGAGGACTGGCTCGTCTTTATATAGTCGAACAGATAGGGTTTGGGGCGGAGCCGGGTTCGTAACCAACTAGGACTCTGCCTTCTATTCCACTAAGGATTATTCCTTTACAAGATATGCATACGGCATCCTTTCTATACAAGATTGATACATACTAAGACCTATACTAGGCTTCCTTTTCTGGCACAACACCTTTCTTCTTGTACATGGTTTCTTGTCAAGCCGAGTAGGAGAGTGCCCGACTTAATGGCTTGGTCCACTCGGCACTTGGCTACCCGGCTGGGATATTTCCGTCACCCCCGATTTGTTGATGTGAATGGATGGGAGGCCTGATTTTGAACGAAATTAGCGCTTCAGTCCGAGCGTTGTGTCCGGTCTTTTTGTTGGGGTCAACTGCTTGTTGGCCCGCTCTTTAGAGGGGAAAGTGAATTTTGATGCCTATGCCCATATAAACCCGTGTCTGACCATTCGCTATACAAGGCGGAAGGGACCGATAATTAGGATGGGCAGAATTGTCTAAACCTTTTCTTCTCTAGAAATTGACATTTGTTGGAAACCGGCTCCTAAAACGGAGATATAGCCGGTAGGCGTAGCCTCCCGGTGTTATGACTTCGATCTTGATGACATCTCTTCCAAATGATGCTATGCCTGCCCTAAATTCCAAATGCTGAATGGTCAAATTGTCGCACCGAGTCCATTGTGTACCCAAAAAAATTGAGCGAAAGTTGTACACAGATCCTGGCTGACCAGTGTTCTTTGTGTACTACCCGAGAATTGCGTTTACAAGAACTGTCCTGCTACGCCGGGCGACTATATCTTTCCAGATTTTTGTATATATCTCTTCTAAAGACTGCTAATCCCCTTTCCAGATTTTTTATATCTTGCACTGTTACATATAAGATTTTTGTTGTTTTTTGGTGCTTACTACTGGGCCTGGACGGACATGTGTCAGCGTAAGAAGACAACACGTGGCCAAATTGTTAGCGTAAATGTGGGCCAACCTTAGGTTGACACGTGGTTCAACGGGACGACGACAAGTTATCCAATCGAAACTTGACACGTGTCGCCCTCTGACAGGTTCGTACCGTCGACACGTATCGTGCATGGGGCCTGCCTCATGTCTTCGCGGGTCAACACACCTGTTAAACATTAGATTCCCTTCTGACAATGCTGATGTCATTCTATCAGTGACGGCTTGACCGGCCTTAATGGGCTGGGCTGAGCCAAGGCCTACTAAAGATCGGGACGGCCTAGGAACGTCATTGATGGACAACTTTGCGACGGCTGGGACATTCTGTCATAATCGATCACCTATGAGCAGCGCCCCCCCCCCCTCCCCCCCGATTAGCAGGACTGTCATAACGAATTTTTCATGACGGGTTTTTGGCCCATTATGATGGTTTTGGAACGCCATATTTCGTGTAAATTCTTGCAGTGACACGAGCTCAAGCGGACCGACGGTGGCGGCGGCAAAGGAACCAACGAGCGATGGACCACCGTTCGGCAAACCCCGTCGAGAAGCAACGCCACAACACACCCTTTATAGGCGTGGAGAACGACCGAGACGCACACCGTGCATACACAAGCAAGCAAAAGCGACTACGCAAGACCAAACAGTACACAAGACAGTGTAAAGGGAAAACGAAAGAATCGGGAAAGAGGTCACCGGCTAGGCGGATAGCAAGAAGCGAGTAAACCACAACCCGGGGGCCGGCCGAACAAAGGTGACTGACGACGGACCACGCAAAACAACCGCACTGTTGAGAAAACACAAAACCAATGGACACATGCGGATGTGGCGCGCTATGAGGGCGAGAAATCGTTCCCCTATCGGATTGAGAGTTATTTTAAAGTCTCAACCTACAAGATAAGGCCCCACACAGATTCTACAAATTGTAACAAGCTCAAGCAGAAAATCTTCCATTCCTGAAGGTTGGGCATCTCCATAGACAGTCAAAAAATACCACATGGTTTGACTTGCCTCATGGAACATCTCAACCTTTAGTACATATTCACCCTTAACTACCTCAATTACTTCAAAAACACTGTCTCTAACACCAAACAAAATCCCACCGGATCTCCCTTAAGCATGTATCTAGTTCCAAACAAACTGAGCACCTCCTTGAATGGATTGTAAGGTAGCATCATCAAAGGAAAGTTCAATAGTTTCTTCAATACCAACAAAATCTAATTTAAGCTCCCCAATCATTTCTCTAATATACTTCCTCTTAATTCTGCTGCCAATCCCTGTATAATTCCAAAACACACCTTGATAAATTAAAGTTCCTAGATTTTCTACTTCTAACCTTAGTTAAAGGCTTCACGCTGAAGCACTCAGGTGATCCTCCTTTCTTCTTCTTTCTAGAACTACAAATCTAGGAGAGACATCTTCATCATGTTCATCTAGAGACAAATCATCAATATCATCTACGAAGTACTAGCACTTTGAAGGATTCAGTCACAAGAGAGGGCTGTTCTGAGTCCACCATGGAACCATTAGAAGTATTCTGCTTAGCTAAGCCATGCAGGTATAAATCTAATCTACTTTCAATAAGAAAACAGAAAGGGAAATAAATAAATGACTGGAGAAAATGCAAAAACAGAGAGACGAAAAGAAAATACAAAACCGTGGGTCGAACCCTGGATCTGCTGGGCCACAGCAAATGCACCGAACCAACCCAACCAAGGACCCAATCCACAGAAACCCTAGATTGTTTCTTTTTTAACAATAGTCGTAAATTTCTGCCTTCCTATTTATTTGGCCCGCAAAGCGAGTTGCCTCCTGGCACCGAACTTCCTTCCTCGGGAGAAAAAGCCGGCGGCAACAGAATCCATCGGAGGACCAACCGGAGAGATCGGAGGTCGATGGCGGCGCAATGGCGGCCGGAGGAGAAGTTGCGGTGCACCAAAGAGCCCTTCGTCGACGACGCGAGCCCCCAGAGGATGTAAGCAAACGATCGATGCTAGCTGCCGCTCTTTCTTTTCCGTCGAGCACGCACGCACTGGCTTAGCTGAGAACAGCTGCTGCTGCTGTTGGTTGATTTCACTGAATCTCTCGATCTACGCTGCTGTTGTTTTGCTTCAGAAAGAGCATGCGGTTCTGCACCCTGTCGGGCAAGGAGATACGGCAGTCCGCGGCGGCGCAGGTGTGGAACACCCGTATCTACGACAGCAGCTTGAAACCCGTGCCCAACGGCTTGCTCGACCCGCGGATGGTATTTCACTAACCGATCTATACCTCTCACTGACTGATTAATCCAAGGGTTTCTCTTATGTGTGCATCTGCCTAAACAATTAATTAATTGGCCACTACGAAGGGAATGCCGGCCGCTCCCTGTGTATTGCGCCATTAACTAATGCGCTGTCTTACCGATCAGTTCGTGTCATGGTGTTTATGGTTGTGATTAGAGGGGATGCCATTTCAGAGCGCAATTTGATTGATTTTTCAGGGAGCCTCGGACAAGTGTGGGGAGTGCGCTACTTGCCATGGCTCATACACCGAGTGTCCAGGCCATTTTGGTTACATCAAACTCGCGCTCCCCGTTTTCAACGTTGGATACTTCAACAAGATTCTGGCTGTTCTCAAGTGTATCTGCAAGGCATGTTCTTTTCTTCTTCTTCTTTAATGTATGATCTGATAATCAAGGGTTTTCGGTGAGCCGGCCGGGCCTCACAGGGGGCAATGCTGCTAATTGGTTTGCAGGGCTGCAGCAGGGTTCTTCTTACGGAGAATATACACCAAGAGTTTCTGAAGAAGATGAGAAATCCTAGAGCTGACAGAAGCTCTATCATGATTAAGGTGAGGGACAAATGCAGGCCGTCCCGTTGCTCCTGGTGTGGATACATAAATGGCAAGTTTTTTCTCCTCTCTTCCTCTCCCCGTCAGCTGTCAAATGAGTTTCCTAGCAATGAGAACCTGACTGCTGTTAGCCTTTTTATGTGTCTGTTGCATTTATGCAGGTATAGTTAAGAAAGAGGGCAGGAGGGCACTGAAACAAACCGTGGTAATTGTTCATGATTGTAGCAAAAATTTGGATGCAAGTACAGAAGAAGTCCGGTCCGTGTTGTCACACAAGAAAGAGAAACTATCCATTACTTCAGTTCACACGCTAGACCCTGTTACTGTTCTCTCTCTTTTCAGAAGAATCACTGATGAGGTAGATATATACATGTCGTTTTTTCATCTTACAGTAGTTTCTTTTACTTTCAATAGAATTTCCCTGCAATTTATCAGACATATGTGGTTTGTTTGTTTGATTGGTTATTATATTTTTACTTCCAATATTCTGCAGGACTGTGAATTGCTAGCCATTGGTGAAAGGCCTGAGAACCTTATCATTACAGACATTGCGGTGCCACCTGTGCCTATCCGCCCTTCCCGTTTTGTTGCTGGTACTACAATGAGGTTTGTTCTTCGGTTCCTTAAAAACTTGTATGATGGTAATCATGCGCCATTGTAATGCCATTAGTGTCTTGCTACTCGCAGCAATGAAGATAGTATTACTTCCATACTGAGGAATATCGTTAACGCAAATTCCCACCTGAAGTTGACCATTCAAGATGGTCAAGTGCCCATGAAGTGCTTTGTAAGATAACTCAGGGCTCTTCATTTGTTTTTCCTTACATTGTCTTATATACTTACCACCATATTCATGTAATGACCAACTCGAGAGCTACTTTTATATTCTTAATTTTTTTTATTGCATTTTAGAAATTATTGTTCCACCACTAGTTGTCCATGTAATGCCCAACTCGAGAGCTGATTGTTGGATAAGATGATGAGTTCTGTTCAAGATGCAGTTTAATTTTGGTTGGATGTATGCAAGTGCTGCTTAGGAAATAATGAGTTATAGAAGGTTTGAGTTAAATATACAATTTTATGCTAACATAATTGAATATTTTGAAGTAATAAGTTCAACTATGAGTTATGACCTCCCATTCTTTATGGGCTAGTGGCTGATGCATTATCAACATCACAATTCAAAGGCTTCTGCCATTCTGACATTTAAATTAATAAGATATTCTAAACATTCTTAACTATACCAGATAATTTAGAAGTAAATGTTTCAAGTGGAAGTTTGATGTTTTATTTATCATGCACAATTTGCATCGCGATCGTTTCCAGTCTGGCATTACTTTGGTTTGATTAAAGTGCAATTTCTGCTGAGATACTCTAACTCAATTTTCTCCTCTGTTTCTTTGAAGACCTGGTGGGAACAACTTCAAGATAATGTTATTGAGTATATCAATAGCGATGCGTCCTCTCTTCAGGATTCGAAAGATTGTGGCCTTATTCAACGACTCAAAGGGAAGACAGGTCGATTTCGTGGGAACTTGTCTGGAAAACGTACTGAGCACACTGGAAGGACTGTCATATCTCCTGACCCCAATTTGAGAATAACAGAGGTACTTGTTCATATTTGATTGATGTTCTTTATTCTCTATCTCCACTTGATTTTTTCATGTCATTATCAATTCAAACTTCAGGTGGCTATTCCTGTTTTGATGGCTCGAGTCTTGACTTATCCTGAAAGAGTTACATACTATAACATAGAGAAACTGCGTCAGTGTATACGAAATGGACCACACAAACATCCAGGGGCAAATTTCATAATACAACCTGACGAAACAAAGCTGTAAGTTGTATTTTTTTAAGAATTTTTTTTATTTCTTTAACAAGTTCAGTTTTCATACTTTGTTCTGAACTACATTACAGGCACTTAAATTACTGTGATAGAAGCCGTGCTGCTCGAGATTTAAAGTATGGCTGTATAGTCGAAAGGCATTTAGAAGATGGAGACATTGTCCTTTTCAATAGACAACCAAGCTTACATAGAATGTCAATTATGTCACACAGGGTATAAATTGGTCCATCTCACACTATACTTTCTGTACTAAATGTGTTGTCTCACCTTTGGTTAGCTTACCTAGAATGTCAATTATGTCACACAGGGTTTAAATTGATCCATCTCACACTATACTTTCTGTACTAAATGTGTTGTCTCGCCTTTGGTTCCTTTTTATATATAAATACAGGCAAGGATAATGCCCTGGAGAACACTAAGATTTAATGAGTCTGTATGCAACCCTTATAATGCTGATTTTGATGGAGATGAGATGAATTTGCATGTCCCACAGACAGAAGAAGCTCGCACTGAAGCATTTTTGCTTATGGGGGTAGAACTTGCTAACGCTCCTTTGCTAGTAGAGTTTGATATTTTTGTTGTGATTTTCGATGCACCAACACTAATTTGATAACTGATATATATATGTATTATTGCAGGTTCAGAGTAATTTATGTACCCCTAAGAATGGGGAAATACTGGTTGCTTCCACGCAGGACTTTTTAACCTCTTCTTTTCTGGTCACAAGGAAAGACACCTTCTATGACAGGTCTTACTTTACTCTCTTGTGTTCATATCTTGGTGATGCAATGGAAAATATTGATCTCCCGACTCCAGCCATAATTAAGGTAATTTCTACCAAACAAGTTCTTTATGGCTACATGTTCTCCTTGATTTAATTCCCCTTACAGACGGCAAATTTTCTGTAAAAAGTTCTGTTATTTGTGCTTCTACTGATGTTTATAGTTAACAAGAGATGCATGATAAATTAGCTAGCGTAGTTATGAAATGTTAAAATGGGGAGTGAGACAGTCTAGTACGTGCACTAAAACTAGTTTGCTCTACTAGATGAGTTGCTAGTACTGTTTGCACGGCATAACAAGAGACGACAAATGGAACATGATTGGTTTATTGATTTTTCCTATCCCTCTATGACATACATGTCCTTTTGTTCATATGTTCAGGTTGCATGTAGCCTTCTTATCGAAGTTCTGATCCCTCTATGAGATTGACCATGCTCTCTTTTTTGCAGCCTGTCGAGCTTTGGACGGGTAAACAACTATTCAGCGTGTTAGTACGTCCTAACGCGTGTACAAAGGTTTTTCTGAATCTTACTGTTGAAGAAAAAGTTTATATAAAACATAAAGAACGTGATAAGAAAGCGATTACAGTTTTGGAAGAGACAATGTGTCCAAATGATGGTTTTGTCTACTTCCGAAACAGTGAGCTTCTGTCTGGGCAACTTGGGAAGAAAACTTTAGGTGAGAAAACTAGTGCTGCTTTGCTAAAAAAAAAGCGTTTATATAAGCTTATTTTGATTTATGATTTCATGATTCATCTCAATTATAGTTTGGGACTAGAAGACTGAACTATTATAGTTTTGTATGCATCTTCCTAATTAACTGTTCTGTTTGCACAGCAGTATTTTGCTTTTTCATTATATTGCTTCAGAATATTTTACATTCCTGAGTAATGAATTTTTGTATTCGATGTTGGAAAGGTAGTATTTCATTTTTCCACGTAAAATGAGCTATGCATGTTCAGCCTAAGCAGCCGCCATTAGTCCACCTTACTGTGCTTCACTTTTGTCGAATAGTCGAATTTAACTCTGCAATGATAATCTTTTGTTTCGTTACATACCGAATTGGGAAATTGTTCTGCAAATTTTAGGAAGTAATTGGGAAAAACTTAGGTGGGTCCGAGTTATCATGAAATAATGTATTGCACGATTATTGTATTATGGGTATCCTTGTCAATCTAGATTCTTGGACAATTTGTACCACATTCTTTGGTTACTTCCTTCTTTTTCAGGAATTAGCTATACATCATCGTAACTGAAATGCTTCACTCTCAGTCACTTATATACCACATATAGTAGTTGATGTCCATTTCATCATTCATGTTAAAAGCATTGTTCGCTCTAGTTATTTTTTATTTTCATATTTCTTGTAAGATCTGGAAGCAAACCAAAATTTATTTCATGTTTTGTCTCCAGGTAATGGGAATAAAGAGGGCATGTTCTCTGTTCTTTTAAGAGATTATAATTCTCACGCTGCAGCAAGCTGTATGAATCGTTTGGCAAAGTTTAGGTGAGACATTTTTCAATATTTGCACAATTCACATCATTCTTTCTTAACTATTACTCCCTCCGTCCCAAATTAAGTGTTGCAATTGTGTAGATTCGTTCATTTTGGAAAAAAAATTGCGACAGTTATTTTGGGGCGGAGGGAGTAGTAATTTGGCGTCATGTCATTAATTTGCTCCATTGGAGAATGAGAATGGAAGAACATCCTCCTTACTCCCCTTTAACTTGTATACTAGTCTATTCGCCCTACATTTCTCATTTAGTTTTCAGTGATCATACTTGGTGAACACATTACCTAAATTCATACATTATTCTTTCTAATTGGAGTTTTTGTGGGCTATAAACTATGTAGTTGCTCATTTGCATCGTGGTGCTAAATGTTTTTTCTTCGAATAGTTGGTGTTAAATTGTTATCTGAAATTATTGTATGGAAATTTTGATCTGATCCGAGTTATGTGTCTTTTCACCTGCAGTGCAAGATTTATAGGGAATCATGGTTTCTCAATTGGTGTGGATGATGTCCAACCCGGACAAAGCCTAAATAAAAAAAAGAAAGTAATAATAGATGAAGGGTATGAAGAATGCAATAAGCTTATTGCCTTATACTCCAAAGGTCACCTCAAACCACAACCTGGTTGCAGCAGAGCTCAAACACTAGAGTCTCAAATATCTTGTGTACTAAATAAATTAAGAGAAACAGCTGGAGATGTAAGTTTGTACCGACATTCTTGGCTCATCGCATTTCCTTAACCAATTGGCTTGTGAATTTTCTCTAATCTGATCCTTCTTGCATTACTGTATATGGTGACAAGTTGGGAAATAGTATCAGTGTCAGATGGCCAACTTTCAGCCTTACATTTGATATTTTGCAATTGTCATCATTTTCACATGCCAGTTCTCCTGAAATTTAAATATCCTCTGTTTCTCTGTTTTGTTTGCTTAGCAGTTTTATTTTCTTTGCTTGCTTTTAGTACGTTACGTCATAGTCACTTTGGTTGCTTTATATACTTAGTGCCTTATTGACTGTCTCTTCTACTATAAAATGGGACAGTTTAGCTACATTTCCGAGAAAAGTGATCACAACCTTACGGTGTTACTGAGCTCAATTCTTGTCCGCATGTCCTAATAGCCTAATTTTAGAGCGGGGATTTAGTGAGAAAAAAATGGTTGATGCAATGATTCAGTCCAGTGACTTGAGCTGGAACTTATTTTTCAGGATTGTATGAGTACACTTCACTGGAGGAACAGCCCATTGATTATGTCTCAGTGTGGATCTAAAGGTTCTCCGATCAATATCAGTCAGATGGTTGTATGTGTTGGCCAACAATCAGTTGGAGGATGTCGTGCCCCAAACGGTTTTATAGATCGAACACTTCCACATTTTCCTATTAATTCAAAGACCCCTGCGGTAAGGACATGACTAATTTCAGTAAAAAAGAACAGGACTAAGAAATATGATTTGATCATTTGTGTAACCATTTCTTGTGTTGGCTGCTGCTAATTCTGTTCAAATAAAAGAAATTCTGTGAATGTTATGAACCTACTGAAACCACACATCAATATTTTGAAGTTCCTTTTTTTACCTAGTGAGCACTACTGAATTGATATAAGCTCTGTTTTCGTATACTGTGGTAGTTAAAAATGTTCTGAATGGCTATGAAGAATTGTCGAAATATTGAGACTTTCATGACAATACTAGCTCAGTATGATCACTAAGATGTACAAATTTGAAAATTCCATCCACCGTGAGGATGACATGTACAGCCTGCGGCCATGGGCGGACCCATGTGGAGGGTGTGGGGGCAGCTGCCCCCACTTGATTTTTTTGGCCCATCTCTATTTGGCCCATATATACGAAAAATGCCCCACTTGGCCCATTTCGCACCATTTTGCCGCCTCTCAGTTTCTTTCCTGGGTCCGCCCATGCCTGCGGCCCCATGTTAGTGACACATTGGTGGTATTTTCCAACTCGGTGTTCTTGTGATCATATTGAGAAACACTGCCATTTGTTTTTTATGCTATATTACATGAAAGGACATATGTGGTCTGAATTTATTCTAAATGTGTCTTCTGTGTAATTAACTGGCATTTTATTTGTATTGAGTGTACGAAATCGACATATTTTTACAGTGCAAATGATTGTTCGCTTCAGGTAAGTACTTCTCTTGTCTTCCATTGACAGGCAAAAGGTTTTGTTGCTAATTCATTCTATACCGGTTTGACTGCTTCCGAGTTTTTCTTCCATACAATGGGTGGACGAGAAGGTCTTGTTGACACAGCGGTATGTCTAAACTTAGATCATCTTGTGGTTGCATACTTGCATGTATTCAAATTTGTACTCAATTTCAGCACAAAAGGTTGCTGCGCACCACATGCTACGCAGTCGAATCGATGGGTGTTTTTTTCTGACCATTAGTTTCCTCTGACTGATCGATGATCTAGTTTCTCTAATTGGGCCAGCCTAGCAGCTTAGCTTGTGCAATCTCAACAAGATCCGACCATGACCCTTCATCATATACTAGTCATTTGTAAAGGGAAAGGTAATCCCAGCCCCCTCAGAGGGCAAGGTACAGTTAGAAAGCAGAACATCACACTGTTGATACCTAGAGGAGAACAGATCAACACTTTGTTTTTGATATCCGCATCAACCTACCAACTACTATAGATTTGAACAACTATTTCATAGCTATCTATATACTAACACTGTTAAATTATTGGTACTATACTAACTTGGGGGCCTATTCATAGAGATGCATCCACCACGACATGACATCCTTACTTTTAGCTGGACTGAGGTGGAACCCATCGGGCACTGCTAGTTGACTGTTGACTCGATACATCTTCTGGATACTGATTATTTTTTGTATCTTTCAGTTTTTTTAGTGGGTATTTGATATCTGTTTTTATCCTTTGTTTTGAACTTGTAATCATAGGTCAAAACAGCAGATACTGGTTACCTGTCCCGTAGATTAATGAAGGGTCTGGAAGATCTCTCAGTTTTCTATGACCAGACAGTCCGTAATGCTAGTGGTGGTATAGTTCAATTCGTCTATGGAGATGATGGCATGGATCCTGTAAAGATGGAAGGAAAAGGTGGCAGTCCCTTGAATTTGGACCAGTTGTTTATGAAAGTCAAGGTTAGTTCAACATAAAAGCATACTTCCTTAGATTGATGAAGTTAAGTGTTACATCGGCTCTAACAAGTGACCAGTGACAAATTGACTATTTAACTTTGTAGGCCACATGTCCTCAAAGAGGACACGATACACTATCTCCAGATGTAATCTTGCAAATGTTCAATGATACGCTCTTCAAACAAGAAACCTCATCTGGTCGTTGTAGCGATAAGCTCAAGGAAATGTTAACAAAATTTCTTGAGGATCGTGTCAAAATGCTGAGAAGCACAAGGAGAGCGCTTCATATAGATGAAGATCATGTGGGAAGGAGGGACTCCAGCGTTGAAGAATGCATTGCTGCTGATATTTCTGGCATATCCGCGAAACAACTGCAGGTGTGTATCATATTTTGTATGTTCTAATTCATCATGGTTTTGCCAAATTACTGCATCTTAGGCACTTCACCTAAGTTTACGTATCTGCAGCATGAAACTATCAATTTTCTGCAGTAAAATGTTATGGTCCTTAAGTTACTGAGTTTCTGAAAGCATCAGGTGTTTAGTATTAAGCAAGTGCGTATACTGAATTGTCAAGATCAACTTCTTAGGCTTTTTAGTCTCTTGTGTAAACAAGCTGGTGGCTCACGCTTATTTCTTACCACACAGAATGTGCCTTGCTGTCCTGTCAAAATCAATACCAAACTTGTATAAACCACTCCTAAATCAATAAATGTCAATGCATGAGCTACTTCATGCGTAAGCACTTTAACTGTGATGTCCTAACCAACCACTTCCTGATGCCACCTTCATCTCTCTAGTTTTGTTGAGATATAAAAATGAGTGCTTGAGGATAGTTGTTTTTTGTTTGTAGCTTTAATCCTGTAGCTTAAAGTCTGCTAAAAGGATTGTTTTTACGGAAATGTTTGTTCGTGCATTTTGTTCTTGTGCTATTCTGCTATATGATTAATTTTCCTTTTCCCCGGCACAGGTTTTTCTGGATACTTGTTTTTCTCGTTATCATTCAAAAATAATTGAAGCAGGAGCATCAGTTGGGCCAATTGGGGCTCATAGTATTGGAGAGCCTGGGACCCAAATGACATTAAAAACCTTCCATTTTGCAGGAGTAGCTAGCATGAGTATCCTTTCTTTATTATGTTGTATTTAAGGAAGATGGTGCATGTTAGCGTGATGAAGCGGAAACTTTAGTTTCATTTCTGAAATTTATCATTTTGAGGTAGATTTGTTTCCTTAATGAACAATAACAAAGATGTTACTCTTGGAGTTCCTCGTATCAAGGAAATCATCAATGCTGCTAAAAAAACAAGCACACCCATTATCACTACGGAACTCTTGTCAGGGCAGGATAAGTCGTTTGCAGTAAAAGTGAAGTCTTCTATTGAGAAAGTAGTGCTGGGTGAGGTAAGTCTTCTCAGATAATTATATTCTCTTGGATTTGTATATATACGCAATTAAAGTTGTCTGCTTGCATTTTGCTCTGGGTTTCGTTAAACAGCTGCAAATGTTGGCCCTTCTCTAGTATATATTGTTAGGCTGTATTTATGATACTACTGAAACAGAAAATCTAATAGAAAATCTTGTACGAGTTTTCTCATCGCATGCAGAAATAATGTTTATTAACAATCTGTTAGTTTAGTACCAAATCTTGCATTGTTGTTATGTGTGAAGGTGTGGCCATAGTCACACATACGTTGGCTTTTGACTTGGAGATAATTCAAGGATTTGTCTTGGTTAATAATTTTAGTATTGTTTACTCCTGCATCTCCTTTTCTCTGTCAAAATGAACAAAAAGCTATGTGCACGTTTTATTCCGATGCATAACAGATAATTTTTTGTACTCGACTTGACAAGAAACCTTGTAATGCTGAACAGGTGGCAGCAGCCATAAATATTGTCTTCAAAGAAACCGATTCAAATTTGGTTGTTAAACTTGATATGGAGCGCATAGAAGCTCAGGGGTACATGGGAATCTCGTCTGATTCTGTGCGTCTGTCAATATTAAATCATCGAAGAATCCGTCTAGAACTGAAGTTAACATCTGAGGTATGAACGAAGCTCTGTGGTTGTGTGTTTTTTTTCGAAAAGGGCTCTGTGGTTGTGGTTGTGTGATATGCTCAACATTTTTCTCTTGTATTTAATGGTATATACGTCACATTTACAGCATGTTTGTGTCGTTGATCAAGCCAAGTTGAGAATACATGCAGCTGGAAAAGGTAAGTCCGGCCTTCTGCTTGAGCTGCACAATCTCAAATCGATGCTTCCAAAAGTGATTGTGAAGGTAAACAAAATATACATGCCGTGTTAGATTTCCTGCCATTATGATAGCTGGAAATTGTTGCATCTGACCTTTGCACGAATCAAATCCAGGGGATTCCAACTGTCGAAAGAGCTGTTGTCAACCCTGTTTTTAGACATGACAAAACTTTCGACAGATACAACTTGTTGGTTGAAGGGTAAGAGCTCCTATATATATTCATTCAGATTTAGCAGCATGAACTCACTAATTTACTGCCGGTGAGGAGCTTTAGTTTACTGGAGCATGTCAATTGCAAGAGTTGTCTCACGCAAACACTTTATATATAGACCTCTGATATAATCTATTCTAATCAAGTAATTAATAATGTATGTTTATTACAGAACAAATCTGCTAGCAGTTTTGGGCACCCCTGGAGTTGATGCTAAGAAAACAAAAAGTAACCACATCATGGAAGTGAGCCAAACGCTTGGAATCGAAGCTGCAAGGAGATCCATTATCGATGAAATCCGGTACACGTTCGAAAATAACAACATGATGATTGATCTAAGACATATGATGCTTCTGGCAGATGTGATGACATCCAAGGTATATACATTAGAGTAATTGCAAACAATGCATATATGTACATGCACGTCATCACTTCCATTGATTAAATTTGACACCATTGTAATTCACCCTCCATATGCATCTGCAGGGCGAAGTTCTGCCCATGACGGCACACGGCATCGCGAAGATGAAGACCAGCGTGCTGATGCTGGCTTCGTTCGAGAGGACCATGGATCATCTGTTCAACGCTTCATACGCTGGCCGTGTGGACGAGATAGAGGGAGTCAGTGAATGCGTCATCATGGGGATGCCCATGAAGCCTGGCACTGGTATCCTCAAAGTCAAGCAAAGGTATTCCTTAATTAATTGCCCATGATTGTGCGTGCTTTGACCCTTAATTCGTTCTACTTATCAGCTGTATTTAATGACAGATTTTATTGTTTCGGCTACATGGATACAGTACTACATTTTGGTTCTTGTTATGAATCGTGTTGATTTAGAGCAATTAACCAGCTGACAATCATGCACATGAAATAATAGTTGGTGTTAATTAATTTGTGTTTTCTGAATTTGCAGGCTCCCGGATTTGCCTGAATTCCAGTACCAGCCTGATCCACTTGTGCTATCATGAGGCTGATCATTTGAAAAGAAAAAGTTTGCTAAGGTAAAAAAGGAGGAGGACAAGAAGTATATCAGGAGGATGTTAATATGCTCATTTTGAGACTAATTTAACTGTTCATTTGACACAGCACCATGTATAAAAATACGCCTTGACCAACAAACTCGAGAGATCTTGCGAAACACACTCAAATTTCACGAGGAAAAAACATGAGTAAATTTCACAAAACTATTACTCTAGGGGCAAGTGTTTCACGGAGCCATCACTTCAGGGGTTCGCATCAGTTTGCCACTATTTTAGGAGTAATTATTTTCACTTTGCCCAAATCAAGCCGATTAGCCCATTTAACAGTAAAATTGACATATTGGGCCCACATGTAAGATCCGATGTTTTTTGTTCAAAGCTCCTCATGTTTTTCTCTATTTTTTCAGCCCTTCACCCTTTCTTCTCCAACTCCGACTTACTCTCTGGACGCCCGCGCCGCACCGCTCGCCGCCGCCGCCGGCCGCCTGAGCCTGCCCACCCGCGTCGCCCGCCGCCTCCGGCCGTCTCCCCACGCTCGCGCCTGCCCGCGGATAATGACATCGACTCGATGATGATGATCGTTCAGTAAAATTCTGAAATTTCTTCTCGGTGATGGATAAGATGGCATTTAGATTCAGGGTATTGTTGGGTTATGCCCAAAATGTAGCCTACCAATTCGTCATTATTGGAAGATTGGGTGGGTGGTGCCTCCATGGGCACTTTGGGCATTTTTCTTGCCATTACCGAATACCGACCATTGGAAAGAGAATATTGGGAATTCAAATTTATTTATTTTCCAAAGTTCAGATCGAGTTTTGCTCATATGTTGGCACTTGGAGTGACGATGATGAGCACTGGTATGATATTTGGTTTCTCGACTTAAAGAAGATCAAAACTTCATCGACTAGCAGTGTTGTCTCCTGTATATACCACAAACTCCATATGAGTATTTTTCAGCTATTCAGTACCATTCAGTGTTGTGATTGACTTCTAATAAAAGAGGTCTTATTTGGTCCCAAAAAAAGGAATATAATAAAAGAGGTTTTATTAAGGAATAGTAGTGAGTATTTTTATTTTATTTTGGAAGGGACAAAGAAAAAGGAACAGTAAAAGAGGTTTTATTTGGGCAGGCCACCGAATTCATTCTGAGCTTTAGGCCCAACAGACCTCGTAGCCAACCCAAGCCCACTCGGCGCCGGCCGTGTTACCTTATATAAAGAGCCCAAAGAGCTCCTAGGGTTCCTTCCTCTCCTCACGCACTCGTCCCTTCGCGCCGCCGCCGTAAGGAGCACAACCGCCGCCGCCGCTGACAAACCGAAAAAAGGTTCGTCGTCTTCTGTGACCCTGCTGTTAGTTTACGCGATAATACCAATTTGAACCACGGAGGGGGCTATAGATCGATTGGATTTGATTTTTGTCTGTGGACTGATGTCGTTGCGTCGCGTTTGTTTCGCACGATCCGTCTCGTCAGTTGGTCATGATGATCCGGGGAGATGCATCTTCTATTCTTTTTTCACTTTGAATGCTTGGTTTGTTTTAGCTTAAAATCTCTCTAGGTTCGTTTCGTGTGGAGATGAGTTGGCGACTTGTTTAGATTCTGTAAGATGAACCGGCGACTGTTTAGTCCTGGTTCCAAAAGTGTGATTCCCCATTGATGAGTAGTCGGAATGCTAATCGGAATTTGCTTTGTAGATTTTTTTTATGCTGTAGTTGGGTAGAACTATTCAAATTATATTCGGTTGAGAACTCATCTGTATCTGATTGACCTGACAAAAAATGTGCTGTCTTCTAGGGAGGCAACCTTTCTAGGCATTAGAATTAAACTTTGTCTTGGCGCTAGAATTAAATTTTGTTTTCTAGTTATCTGTTTCTTCTTTCATTGTGGGTCGTCAATTGGGGTTCCTATCGAGTCATACATTCATTGCGCGTGAGCAATTGTAGTTCCTATCGGATCATGTACGTTAGGTGACTCAAATTGCAGCAGTCCTTTGCCTAATGCAACTCCTCCTTCACTTGTGTATGTGCAGCAGCATGGATACCCAGGTGAAGCTCGCGGTGGTGGTGAAGGTGATGGGCCGCACCGGCTCCAGGGGTCAGGTGACCCAGGTGAGAGTCAAGTTCCTCGACGACCAGAACCGTCTCATCATGAGGAACGTCAAGGGCCCCATCCGCGAGGGCGACATCCTCACCCTGCTCGAGTCGGAGCGCGAGGCCAGGAGGCTGCGCTGAGCTCTTGCGGTGGTTTCAGTCTCTGAAAGCAAAATGTTGCCATCTTTAGTGTATTTCTTCCATATTAAGTTCCTGGACACTGGTTATGTCTTTGGCCTAGGCTTTGGAGTTGTATGAAAGAGCAATGGAGATTTAATGACTACTGCTTGCCTGGTTTCAGTTTTGGTCTGTTGCCTAAATTAAGTGCATTTGCTGTGAGATTGATCTTGTTATGTTATGATAGCCTGTTGGTCTGCTTGCCTGTCCCCTTTGGAGGTAATGTTATGATTTTTTAGATTCTTGTGTTCTAAATAATCTCTTGATATTGATATATGCTCATGTGACACTAGAAACTGTGCGCCTTGGACTTAGGATGGAGGGGATCTGATGTGTTGTTATCGGGATCTGAAAAGTAATCCGTGTTTCATTTGATTAATTAATTTACAAACCTGAAATATATCCTTGTGGATCTCATTCTGGATACTGCTGCAAAGGAAGCTAACCAATACCCAGCAGTTGAGTCATCCACAGCACTGACTGCTTGCAACTGACCACCCAGAGGCACACCTCTCGTGCAACAGCAAGGAGCATTCGTTGCAATTACTTTGTAGAAACGATTTTCCATTGCTGGTGAAGCCATAAGAGTACTCCCTCAGGTCCGTAATAAGTGTCTCCCTCAGGTACTAAACTTGAGACTGAGGAAGTAGCATTTAGTAAAAGCCAACTCGTGCAACTGAATGGCAACGGCCTGCAGTGCGGTGCAGGCTGCATGTAATTTGTGCTGAACCCCTCCCTCAGTGAGGCCAAGACTGCTAGAGACGAGATATGTATGCTGGTCTTGAACAAGAATCTCCAATGGAACTGGCCCAATCAAGGAACACATGATACTAGATGCATGCTAGCTCGATCCATATGCATGCAATTCTGACTCTAGAGCTAGAGCTAGCTCCTTCTGCCTGCCTCGCCGGCTTGCTTGCTTCTATCTACAAAGATGCAACTGGCTCGCTAGCCTAGCAACAAGGCCGGAGAGCTAACAAGCATTCTCACATCTCCGCTGGAAAGATGAGCAACAACTCCAGCAGCGGCCTCTGCAGCGACTGCGGCAACCGGAAGCGAGACTGCGAGTGCTGCGACAGGTGCGGCAAGCTAGAGGCGGACCTCTGCCAGTGCTGCCCCGAGTGCCACCAACACCGGGACCAAGCTTGCGACTGCAGCGACGACGAGGATGATGAGGAGGAGGAGGAGGAGGATGAAGGTGGCTCGCAGGAGTCCATGGACGTGGAGCCGGCGTCGGAGGACGAGGATGGGAACCCCAAGGTCGACCCCTCCATGGCTGACCTCCTCCAGCAGGCTACCACTTACCGTCCCGACGATGACGATGAAGACGAAGACGAGGACGACGAGTGAGACCGAGCTCCATCTCTATGCTGCTTAATGGCCTGCTGGAAGACAAGATGAAGATCGTATCGTGCGTGCTTAGCTCGTGTTGTGTTGGGTTTTGTTTGTGTCTAGTGTTTCATCTGTTTTGAGTTTGTTGGTTTGTCTTGTTTCTTCAACTGTAACCAACTGTAACGTCCGTGTGGGATGTATGTTATTGGAATGATGATGATACGATGATTTGTGTGTTAATTTTGTGACGCCCCTAATTGATTATAACTTAACTAGTAATAAACACACTTTTGTCAAAATTAAACTTGGAATAGATGTTAATTAATCATAAGCGTCCAGGAACATGGCCTCTTGCTCCTCTACTAGACGATTGCTTTGTTTGTCTGTCTAGACGGCTGAGGACTCGATCGGCCGCGGAAGGATTCCGGCCAGCCGGCTGCAGGCGTCGCTCTGGGCCGGGGATTGACCACCAGGCCTGGGCCGCCTGACCCGTTCCTTCGGTCCAATTCTCACTGGGCCAAAGCTAGCTAGATCAAATGATCCAACCAGTCTTTTCCACATGAAACCACAGCATTAATTACCACAAGACTGACTAGCCAACAGCTTGAGAATATCGTCTATATATAGCTCACTGTTCACTTTTCAAGACCAGTGTAAAACCAAATACTATCATGTTATTCCAGATCATGAAAACACTAAAATTTCTTCCTTCTCGAAACATAACGCTGCTAGTTCGTTTCTGCCACCATCGATGTATACCATGCTGCTGTGCTGCCCCAAGGAACACGGAATCAAACAGAGCTCTTCTCTCAAATTAGAACCCATAACCTGCACACACAAGTAAAACAGGTTAGGCAAAGATACTACTGGATACGAGAGATAGCAGATGACTGTAGAAAAGCACGTTTTGTCTCTGTACTGTATATACCTGAACCTGCCATCGGGTTTGCAGCAGGCGCCTGCTCTGCCTCCTTGATGTCGACGACGACGGCGTCCGAGGTGATGAAAGTTTTCGCCACCGATGCGGCGTGCTCCAGGCAACACCTCACCACCTGTTTTTGCGAGGAATCGGGTTAATTAAATGGGCGTGGTGCTTGTTCAATAAAGCATTGCTCCTGCAAGCACATACCTTGGTGGGGTCAATAATACCAGCAGCCATCAAATCCTCGTACTTTCCTGTAGCGGCATTGTATCCATACCTGAAGTTGTCATTGGCAAGGACCTGAATGCAGGCAAGTTCCATATTAGTTACGGGCAAGTTTCAAACATCCAAATTCATATCCGAGAGCAAATTTGAGTCCCGAACCTTTTCAGTAACAACGCTGCCGTTAACACCAGCATTTTTCGCAATCAATTTAAGGGGGTAACTCAAGGACTTCCTTACGATTTCAGCACCAATCTTGAAAAGGCAAAGAGACAGGTAGGTAAATTTCGTGGAACAAAGCACTTGAAAAAAGGGTAGCATTCTAATACTGAAACTTCAGGAAAGAGGATTCCATTTGCTTTTTCCATACCTTCTGTTCATCATTCTCAAGGGTTTCTTTAATGGCATCGACTTTTGCTGCAAGCCTTAAAAGGGTGCAGCCACCACCGACAACAATACCTTCCTCAACAGCCGCCTGTCCACAAAGCAAGCAGTCAATTAGCAAGCAAGGATTACACAAAGAGCTTGATGTAAAAGCACAATCAACGATAACACAGTGCATCCCAACATTACCTTTGTTGCATTCAGTGCGTCTTCAACCCTCAGTTTCTTCTCCTTAAGCTCAGTTTCAGTCTGTGCTCCCACCTACACAACAAGATGTACCACTTTGTAGCTGTCATATTCTGCTAATGCAGACTAGTGCACTACCAGGAGCCTTTCTGCACCTGTTGCCAAGCAAATCAATAGGTATCTAATTGTGGAACATGAGCAGCACCTGAATGACAGCAACTCCACCAGATAGTTTGGCTATCCTCTCGTTTAGCTTTTCCTTCTCATATTCCTGTTCAGCAGCCTGAGAAGGAAAAAAAAGTTTTGGAACGGAATATCAGTCAAAGCATTTCTGTCTACACTTCAAGTGACATGTGCAACAAGCTAACAAAACTCTGTACTTTAAAACAGAGAAGCCAAAAGAGACTCGACAAATAAAGAAGGGCCATGTGGAAAACTAACAAAGATGATTCGACAAACAGGATATGGAAACATTTACAGACCTCAATCTGGTTCTTGATTTGTGTCACCCTTTTGCTTACTTCCTCTTGCGTACTACCATCTCCAACTATTGTCGTTGTGTCCTTAGTCACTAGAACCTTGGCAGCAGTACCTAGGACTTCGCTGTCTGCTTTATCCAGGGACAGTCCAATTTCTTCTCTGATGACAGTGCCTGCACAGAGAATGACCTTTGTTATTAGTGAACAAAGTCACAATAGGACACATCGTATCACATCAACGCATAAATTCACCTCCTGTCAGAGTAGCAATATCATCCAGGTATTGACTCTTGCGCTCTCCAAAACCAGGGGCTTTTATGGCAGCAATCTTCAATGCACCTCTAAGCCGATTGACCACAAGGGTAGCAAGAGCTTCCTGCTCAATATCCTCTGCGATTATGAGAATTGGATATCCGCTCTTGATTGCGTCTTCCAGAATAGTGATAAGATCTCTGGCATTGTTAATTTTCTTGTCCACAAGAAGCAGCTGGGTAATAGAACAAACATCAGCTTAAGAGCACGAAACTCATGAAGATGGTGATTAATGAAATTAAGTAGGCAAGTTGTCAAGCTAGAGAGTGCCTCAGACCTTGCAGTTCTCATACTCCACTGTCATTTTCTCACTGTCAGTTACGAAGTAGGGAGAAATATAGCCTCGATCGAACTGCATCCCTTCAACAACATAGAGGTTGTTTTCAGCACTCTTTCCTTCTTCGAGTGTGACCACACCCTGCCGCCCAACCTTGCTCATAGCCTCAGCTATCATGTTGCCAACTTCATAGTTATTTCCAGCACTTACTGCAGCAACATCAGCAAGTTCGCTATCTTCAACCTGCAGTATCAAATGTAGTTCGATAAACTCAAGTTTCAAACAGAAAGTACTGCCTTTGAATATTTCTTATATACGATTTAAAATGGAAAAAAGTGGATGATATCTCAAGTATGGTACTTAGGGGTGAGTCAGCGATCCCGTTTATCAGTATCATAGTGAGCGAACGCAGCACAATCAGATGCACTGTTATGAAGTTGTGATTGTAGAACGACAAGAGAAAGATGAATGTATTTCGAGAACAGAACAATTGATTGAAAAGATCTTACCTCCTTGGACATCTTCCGAAGTTCGCTGACTAGTGCTTTGGCTGTTTTCTCGATACCACGGGCAATCTGCACCGGATTAGCACCAGCAGCTACAATCTGGGAAAAGCAAACAAACCCAACATTGTTTCAAGAACTGAATAAAATGTTTCTATGTTATAAATACAAGATACAAGTTTTTTATATTGGTTTACCTTAACACCCTCAGTTATCATTCCTTGAGCAAGGATAACAGAAGTGGTTGTGCCGTCACCAGCCAAATCATTTGTCTTAGCAGCAGCTTGCCGAACCAACTTAGCTCCAATATTTTCAACAGGGTCCTCCAGCTCAACCTGGTTCATAGGGGATCATGAGAACAATTCACAGCCACGAATTTAACTTTTACCAGGATTGCACTGTAAACACATGAAGCTGAATTCCTAACAAGACAATACCTCTTTTGCCACCGTGACACCGTCATTGACAATTTTGGGCGACCCATACTTGCTCTCAAGGACAACATTGCGTCCTTTTGGGCCAAGAGTGACTCCTACCAGATCAGCAAGCTTATTGACTCCATTCTGAGAGGTAAATATATAAGACATATGAAGTCAGCAATAAGCATCTGAAACCAAAACGACGCAACGGCATATAAATGGTGCTTAGATTGCACACAACTCACTTGCAGCTTCTTGATGGCTGATCCATCCTTGTTGAAGTAGAGCTCCTTTGCGGCATTTACTCTGAAACTGCACTTCCTCCTGGGCCTGAATTTCTGGGGAAGCGAAACGCACGGGGGCAAAACAAGGGAAAGTTGCTTCTTGGTCGCGAAGCCAGCAGGAGCGGCGGCCTTGAGGCCACATGTGGAAGTGCCCCCGAATGGTGAAGCCATATATGTTGTCTAGCAGACAATCAGAGAGCTTTTTTAAGAAACACAGTTCACATCAGCATGAATTTCAAGATGGAGAAAGAAAAGCAGTGCTCCGAAGAATATGTGTGATACGATTAAGAGATGTATGGAAAAAATGACTAATTAAGGCGCTTGGAAAAAAAATGACTAATTAAGAAGACTCTGTTTCTTGAAGAAAAAAAACAGAGTAGAAACAGAGTAACTCCTCTACATTTACGCAGCAGACAGTCTACGCTGTGTAAATCAGTGGTCCCGTGCATTTTTGCTTGGCCGTGTGCTATTTCGGAACTAGCGCGATCTGTCACTAGCTCGACATCGTGACAGGAACTAACTAAGACCTGGTGTCCGACATCAAGCTAGTAGCTAGTAGGACGTCTAATTGCAACTGCCCAGAACAAATCAGCCGTATGAGCCCTGGGGACTCCCCTCCCCACCCTCTGCACTGAATAGAAGAACCCACAGGATAGAGCAGCATACGAGCCGGCGGACAAATCTAGGAGCGTTTACCAGCAGCAGCAGCGGCGGGATGAAGAAGCGGAGAGGGACCTTGATAGTCAACTTAATAATCCCCTAATCACGAACGAATCAATCCAGCGTCTGTCTGACAAATCCCGATCCGCGCCATGGCCTGTCGCTGTCTTGCCGATCGGCCAGGAGCAAATTAACAGAGAGGGAAGGAGGACGCTGGGGATGAATCGATGGATGGATACCTGGAGGAGGAGGAAGACGACGGCGCGGCTCCGACGATCTCGTCTCGCAGCTTTTGGCTTAGGGTTTAGCAATGGTTTCTCCGATTCGGTTTGGGTTAGTTCTTCTCTTATATAAATATAAATAATCAAAAAAGGGACCCAGCAACGAATGAATGAAGGAGACAAAGGGGACGGACGGGCAGGTAGTTGTTGGTGGCTGACAGGTGGGATCAGACTAGCTGCTGTCACTGTCAGTCAACGGTGTTCCATCACGTTGGACCGGGAAGCATCTAGAACCTTCTTTATGTTTTCTCTTTGTCACGCATTTTGGTTGCTTTGCTTTTCTTTTCTTTTCTTTGGGACGTCCTCCTTTGCTTGCTAGACGAGCAAAGTCCCTGGTTCTCCTGGAAGATTATACGAGTAGTCGTAGTATCATCTTCCAACAATTTTTTTTTTAAAACAACGCTCGCACGCGCAAGGGCGCCCGGGCTGTAGCACGGGTCCGGCCCATCTAAATAATACAGAGTATATTACTCATTCAGACCACGTAATTGTTTACTAACGGCCTAGCCCATCCATCCAGGCCCAGAATAGCACCTCCACTCCCGCAGCCCAACATGGTACAGCCCACAAACGGCACACACCTAGCCTTTGAACAGTCTTCTTTTTTCTTACAATAAGGCATTGTTGGATAAGTGCGAGTGTGCGACGTCGAGATGGTTAGAGCATCTTCGGCAGCAGCACTTAAATCAAGACCCCTAAATGTTGTTTAGGGGTTTTTTTCTAATTTTTGAGCCCTTATTTCAGGTCAATCTTCAGCGGTAGCTCCTAAATATCTGCTCCTATTTATTCTTAGTATTACACTGATTAGTGTGACCCGTGTGTCAGTGGGTCATTTTCTCCTCTCATCTTCTTCTTCCTGAGGTAGTAGTCGGCCGAGGTAGTAGGACGCGGCGGTCGGGCGACGACCGACCAGCGGCACGGCGGGCAGGCGGTCCGGCGGCGGCCAAGGCGCAGGCACGCTCTGCCACGCGCAGCGAGGCGGTCGTGGTTGCGATGCCGCCGGGGGATGGTTGGGGCGGAGGAGGGAGAGGGGCGTGGCAACGTTGAGGGCGGCGGCGCAAACAGAGGCAGGGGATGGGCGCGGCGGCGGGGGTGAAGGCAAGGAGGGGCGTCACGGCGCCAAGGGAGGCGGTGGCAGTGGGGTGGAGGCAGGGAAGGGCGCGACGGCAGTGGGGTGGAGGCAGTGGAGGAGCCGGCCACCAGCGCCGCCGAGCGCGGGGGAGGCAAGGCGGGGGGCGCGGGGGACGGGCGGTGACGGCCTGGGAGGTAGGCGGCGGTGGTCGTGGGCGCAGGGAGTGAGGAGGAGAGAAGAGGAGGAGCTGGGCTGACGTGGCAAAAATAGGGGCTTCCTTGGAGAGCCCCTGGGAACGGGGGCTTGAGAGTGGATTCTAGGGGCCTCCCTATTTTAGAGGATCAAATAGAGGTCCTGTTGAAGAAGTTTTTTTACTTCCGGCTCTAAAACGGGATAGGGATCTTGTTTAGGGGTCCTGCTGAAAATGCTCTTAGAAGACAATTAATCGACTTCCTGGTCGCAACCCGATTCCGCACCTCCAAAGAAAAGCCTGGAAACGGAAAAGGACCAAGCATGCATCGCAATCCGATTCCACACCTCCAAAGGAAAACCCGGAAATGGAAAAGGAACAAGCTTGGCAAGCCGACTCTGCACCTCCAAGCTGCTAATTATACAACGTCAAGTTGGATTTGGTTCGATCATGTCCGTGTAACCAGGACGTTGCAAATTTGGTGATCAGTGTATTTGTATTATCGAGTGAGAAACTGTTCTCCACTGTTTGTGTCTCTGGAACTTGAGATTTAAGAGTTACTCAAGGTACGTTGGTGTGTAGTATTTGTCGATCGAGCAGATGCGATTAATTGTTTCTCGCTGCAGCTTTGACGTTCATATGTTGTTGCTCATGTTTTTTCTAAGTTTAGGTTGTGACTATAGTACTTCATCCATCTCAAAATAAATGATTTGGATTTGTATAGATTATTATACAATTCCAGCCACTTATTTCCGGTACTCAGACCAGTTGCGTGTGTTCTCGTGTGGAGTGCATACAGTAAGAGAGTAGGATCACATGACCCACAGCTCTCTAGAAGTCTGTTATGCTATATTAAAAAAAAGATTCTTAATCTCAACTTTCAAGTAGTCGCGGAATGAAACGGATTGTAAGGCAGCATCATAGCAAACCAAGCATAACTACTCGGGGCGCGCTAGGCGTCGGCCGGTTCGACAGCCGTGCGATTCCTGCCATCGTACGTACCAGATCGGATTAAGAAATCATCTGTCGGGGGCATCTTAGCACAACAGCTTTGGCCTGCAGCAGCTTGGAGTTGGACGCTGTTGACCGCCACTGTGACCTGTCGCTGCAACCACAACGTCTCCTACCGTCGTCTTCGTGATGCATGCCCTTCCTCCGTTGGAGTTGCCGCTCTCGTCATGCCCGGCCGTCACGGGAGCCGTTGGGGCCGAAGAAGAAGAAGAGGTAAATGCATTTTATTTTATTTAGATGTTGCAAACGTTGTTTCTAGATGCTACGAGTATGTATTTGTGTTGCTACGTACACAAGCATACTATGTTGCAACGATTATAGGTATACTGCGTAAGGGGATTTGTTTCGATGCTGAAACCGCTTCAATTCAATTCCTTGGATCGGTTGCTCGGGCAATCAATCAATCAACCGCCAAGAGACGCGAGACGTTTCATCTGCCGCTTCTACTTTTTACAGCTTCCATTTAACCGGCGCCGGCGGCCGGCCAAGACGAAGAAGAATTCAAGACAAAGGAAGATGGGCGTTGGGGGCAGTTTCTGGGACGTCTTGAAGCCGTGCGCACGTCACGAGGGCGGCGACTACCTCCGCGGGCGTCGCGTGGCCGTTGACCTCTCCGTGTGGGTCATCTCCTCCCTCAGAGTCCCCGCGCGCCGCCCCCACCTCCGCACCACCTTCTTCCGCACGCTCTCCCTCCCCCGTCTTCGTCCTCGACGGCCCGCCCTCGCCCCTCAAGTCGCGCTTCTTCTCCTCTTCCTCGTCTCCGGCGCCGGCCAAGAGCAGAAACGCCGCCTTCACCAAGTACATCTCCGAGTGCGTCGACCTCCTCCGCCACCTGGGGATGCCGGTGCTGTGCGCGTCCGGCGAGGCGGAGGCGCTGTGCGCGCAGCTCAACCGAGACGGCCACATCCACGCATGCCTCACCGCCGACACCACCACCGTCATCAGGGCGCTCCGCCCAAACGCAATCGAGTGCTACCACATGGCCGACATCCAGTCCACGCTCGGCCTCACGCGCAACCACATGGTGGCCATGGCGCTGCTCGTCGGCTGCGACCACGACCGCCATGGCGTGCGCGGCGTCGGCCGGGCCACCGCGCTCCGCTTCCTCAACTCCTTGCACCAGCACAATAATGTCTTGGACATGCAAGTATCTTTCCATCTATCTCTTCTTTTTTGCCATTATATATATATATATATATATATATTTATTTATTCAGATATATTTCAGATTACATGAAATCGGTAGCGGCAAATACCCAAGGACGACGAACGACTGGCAAGCCAACGTCTGCAAGAGACTAGCCGCCGAGCCCAACTTCCCCAACGACGACATAATCAAGCTCTACTTGTGCAGCCATCACCATCTGGATGCAGAGGCTCTGAGGTGGGACGACCCTGATGTCGACGCCCTGGTGGATTTCTTGGGCTACACGCAGGACTGGCCGCCGTCTTACGTCCGGAGACACATGCTTCCGATGCTGTCAACCATATATCTACGCCGGCTGGCTTCTTCGTCTCCTCCATGTGGTCAAAACTTGCTTCTCTGTGACCGGTGTGAATTCCACTCGATTCAACGGATCAAGGTCCGCCATGGCCGCCCTTGTTACCTCGTCAGATGGATCATCAAGAGGGCCGGGGACGACGATGATGGCAGCATGTTTCTTGTGACCGAGGAAGATATCTAGCTCGTGACTGCTGCATTTCCTGACCAAGCGCGACGGTTTCAGGTATGTATATATCTGGCCTGTTGCATGCTCAACTCATTTTCTTGTGCCCCACCAGCAAGTGATCGACCAGTAGGTACATATATTTTCTGTTGAACAATAACATCAACACGTACGTACGTTTTATTGGTTTGCAGAGGCGGCTGAGAGAAGAGAAATCAAGACCACTAGGGAAGAAACGCAAGCCGAATTAACCTGCAGGCAAAGATTAATAGCAGCAGCAGCAGGCTGGAGATGAGATCAAAATTTCGACTCAACTGAAAACTGAATCAGTGTTATTTTGCAGTCAGCCCTGTATATATTTTAAGACAAATTAACATACTAGTATATCAATTCAACCATCTCTAGCTAGCTAGCACGGCGTATCTATACCAATATTCTATTACTATCTATTAAATTGGAGTTGGTGGTGATGGTACGGTCGTCGTCTCGTAGATTAACTTCGTTAAAATTACAACCAATATGCCATTGCCTATTATATTATTTTCCTCTAGTTTTTTTTCATGATTTCTCCTACTCCGTCTTACGACCGACGCCACCACACCCACATACCGACCTCGACGCGCCATGAGTTGCCTACATGGAAAATAAAAATAAATAGTTTGTGATTTTGTTGACCCGTAGCAACGCGCGGGCACACCTGCTAGACCAAAATTACGAGTTTGCCACCGCTGTCATCACTTTTAATCCCGAAGCGTTTTTTTATCCGATTGATTCTAACCACCAAGGTACGTCCTCGATACTTTCCGCACGACCCTCTCACGCGGGCACGTAGCCCGACCCCTGCCCCCTTCCCTCTCGCACCTATCCCCTCGATTCATCCCCCCCGAACTCTTCTTCCTTGCACCGCTCGATCCGCCTCCTCCACGAAGTCCGACTCCTCCCTTCCCTCTCACGCGGGCGCGCAGCCCGACCCCTGTCCCCTTCCCTCTCGCCCCTATCCCCTCGGTTCATCCCTCCCGAACTCTTCTTCCTCGCACCGCTCGATCCGCCTCCTCCCTTCATCGCCATCCTCGCTCGTTCTCCATCTCCATGCCGCCGCCGCCACTGCTCTCCCCCGCCGCGCCGCCCTCTCTCCAGTCCTTCTCCGGTCTCTCTACTACCGATCTGGCCCGCGCGACCACTCCCGTCTCCTCATCCCCTGCCCCGTCTCCTCCTCCCAAGTCCCGAGGAGACTCGATCTGGGCATCTGGCGGCCCAGAGCCCCCTGCCCTCTTCGCTCCTCCGGCGCTCCCGATCTGGACCAAGGACACCGAGCCCCTGCCCCCTTCCCTCTTCATCTATCTGGACGGGTGGCTGTAGTCTGTGGAGGAGATCGACAGTGTGTTCTGGTAGAGGCGGGGCGAGCCGCGAGCGAGGTAGGCGGAGCTTGGCAGCGGCGCTGCAGTCTAAAGACGGAGGCGTGATGACAGTGTTGCAGAAGATCGGGAGAGGCCGGGTGGCGTTCGACGACTAGGTGGAGGCGTAGGACGACACGCTGCCAGTTGCGAAGCGCTCGGGTCCCGTTGAAGGCCAGATCCCAGTGATGAGGATCCGCGTGGGGAAGACAACAGTGCCGCTCCTTCGTCCGGCCTGCGTCGTCAAGATCCTTCGCGGCGCCCGCTCCTCGGCGGATCGGTTGGGCGCCTCCTTAGCTGGTCGTCAGCGCGCCGCGGCTGCGGATCCGATGCATGGTGGCGGAGATGGGCATGGGGGTAGCGCGGGCGCCTTCCTCCAGTGACGCCGCAGTAGCAGCTGCTCCCGAGCGGGCGTTCTAGCGATGCTATTACCGACGCTTTTCTCTATTTTTTCTTTATTTTTGCTAAAATCTTGGCCTAATTGATGGTACATGCAAACCATGCTTTCTAAATATAATTAGGACATGGATCTGCTCTGAAAATCCCATTGATTTAATTTCCCTCCGTATATGATTTTAGTTTTACCATTTTCCTGAATCTATTTTTTGACCCGATTGGACTTGATCATTTGACTAATCGATGATGGTTGAAACATGCCCAATATATGTGGCATGGCATCGCATAGATGCGTGATGGAGCGAAGGGAGAGCAGCATCTCGTCGGGGCTAACATAATTTTCATATGGACTAAAAATTATAAAATATGAAATTATATCGGAAAAAGCGTTTTCGGCAGACTGAATTAACGTTTTTTCGATCAGAAATTTCGGTAACTGCTAAACTTGCTCTCAATACGTAGCTACGTGCAAAAGACACCACTTTTAAAAACTGCTAGCATGTTTTTTAATTTCTTTTCTTCCGTAGCAACGCACGGTGCTTTTTGCTAGTTTATATATTAAATTGCAGTTGGTGGCTCGATCCAAAACATTATTACCGCTACCTGCCACCGCGCGCCCGTTCTTTGCTAACGCACACGGAAAAAAAATCACCCGGCGCAATCCTTCTCCTCCCGATACAAAACTCACTCGCGTAGCGCCCGTGGACCGTCGGTGGATGTGACAGCGCCTCCAAGATCCAGCCATCCTCATCCCGATCCAAAGCTAGCCGGCGGAAGGCAAGTTCCCTGTGAGGCTTGCCCTCATCCCGATCCCACGCCGCAGTCTCCTCCCTGGCCGGGCCACGAGATCGCCTGACAGCGTGTACATCATCAGGCAAGAAGCGGACCTGGGCTTGCGGCTCGCTGCAGTACCTGAGCCTGTATGGCTGCTGCGTCGCATAAACCATCACCACCGCCACTAGCATCAGGTAGCTGCCTACTTGCCTGCCGCCTGGCCACATCTCACACAATCAATTCTCTTCTTCCCCCTTGCTTCCCCAGTCCAAAATTTCTCGCCGCCGTCCCGAGCGCGCCGCCGGCAACCAGGTGAGACATCGTCGACCTCGTGGCGTTTTTCTTGATCCCCACACCCTTGCGCATCTTCTGACACGCGCCATTTTCCTTCTGGGGCGCCGTAGCTCGCAGCTGACGCACGCCCGAAGCTCCACGCCGCCAACGAGCTCACCCGAAGACCACCGCACGCCGTCGTTGATCTTCCGCCATCCAAGAGGTACGAGAACGACCCTGTTTTGCCTCCTCTTCTTTTCCCCCTTTGCCGCATCGCCTAGAACGCACAGGAGCGCCCGCGCCGCCATTCCCGTGGAGTTCGCCGGTGAGAAGGACTCGTCGGAACCCTAACCCTAACTATCGGAGACGCGGAAGCGACCGTGACCGTTAGATCTCCTCCGACAGACGAGATTAGATCATCTTAATCGAACGGGTACGCTTAGATCTCGGCCGCACGTGTTATGTTAAGGAGATCCAACGGCTGAGATTAAATCCCAACCCGAACCGGTACTGGCCAATCATAGCGCGCCACGTGGCCCCTGTTAAAATGAAAATATAAACCCCGATTTAATTAAATGGCAGTTTTGCAGAAAAGCCCCTGTAACTTCAAATGATCACATCTTTAAATCTGTTTGGCCAAATTTGATGATCCACACCTTTTTGGATTCCTTAGGAAATTTAGAATTTTTTGGCACTGTCCAATTTTAAATTTGAATTTTTGAACCACATTCAAATTACAGAATAGAGTTCAATGCCATTTAGTTCATAACTAATTATTTAGAAGTCCTTTTTAATTGAAACCGGTGACCAAAAATTGGTTTTATTATCCTCTGTCCAATGGGACAGAACAACAAATATTTTGAATTAAATTATTTGACCGATGCCAATAGAACCTTATTTATGGTTTTAATAAATTGTTTTTACCTTTGTTTAAAAAACCTAATGCATTTTCTTTTAATTGCTAATGCTTAGGATCAGTTGATCATCCAAATAAAATAAAACCCAAGTCATGTCGCATGCTTTGCATCGCATCATAGCATATTTTATTTTTGTCATGATTTGAATTGTGTGTTTATGTGTGTGTATATTGTTTGTATTTGAATAGTTTTCTTCGAGAGCGAACCTTGTGATTGTGACGAGTGTTTGAACTCCAACTGCTACCAAGGCAAGTTCACTTTGATCATTAACCTATTATTATTAAATGTTTTTAAATTATTATGCATTAGTGTTGCTTGTAGAAATGCATTGATAGGACTATTACTCGTACTTATGCTAGCTATGATTTGACCTATTAGCTATAGGGATTACCTTTGGCATGAAACCTCCACCAATAGCCATCGTGATTAGTGTTGCTTAGCCATGCTATGTTAGTAAACGTGGGAGGGAATCTCAATCACTGTGAAATGACGGTGTCGAGTGATTTTAGAAACTTGGCAAAACAACCCTAATGAACCATCCTGGGTGGACTGCTTTGAGATTTTGAGATGTTATGCGACGTCAGGTCCATTTCTATGGGTCCCTCTGAGTCGAGTCTCCGTGGATTCGGAGATGGATCGTCCATGGACGTCTCTTCCGTGGATTCGGGAAGCGCTTGCGTCGCAAATGTGAAATGACACCTGGGGTATCAGAGACTGGACTAGTTTCTTGTTTAGTAGCTTCCAGTACAACCACAAGCTAAATGGGCTCTGGCTGGATGGAGTAAGAAATATGAACCCAGATCCGAGGGATTGTACTGAGGTAGTTGTGTAGGTGGGAACGCGGGTCCCTCAGGTGGTCTGGAGGAATATGTTCTGAAAATTCTTGAAGTCGATGGTGAACAGGGTAGGGGCACTTGATGTTTCTACTCGATGTGCTCTAGGTTAATAGGAGCATGGGTGTTTCTACCCCGTGTCCATTAGTTAACCATAATGTATCTTTCTTTGTAGTAAGATAAACTATGTTTTGCTACCACGCCATAAAAGCCTGAACCCCACTATACCTCAAATGCATATACTTGGTAGGATCTGTTATAACTTCCAGGTGAATTTGCCAATACATTTAATGTATTGACCACATAGTGGCTGCAATCGATAATGCAGGTGAATCTGACGAAAAGTGAGGTTCGTCGATGTTCTATGGGTCATGTGCTTACATTCCAACATGCTCTCTCCTCTGGGCGTAGATGAGGCCCATTTGCTCTACTTTTCCGCTACAGTTTTATGATACGATGTTATCATGGTTTTGAAACAATATTTGTTTATGCTGGCCCAATGGGTCATGCAAGTTTGTAAGTACAATTAAGTTCTGGATGATACGATGTAATAAAGTATATTTGACTATTATATCTTGGTATTACATCTTGAACTGTGTGTGCTAGTGAGTCGATCCAGGGACTAGCACAAATAAGCACAGAGATCGAACCCTTGTGAAGGGGGGGATCGCTTCAAGGCGATTCTCCCAATTTTTGTTGTTCCACCCCGGACAACCGATGGTGACCCAGGATGACCTGTATCGCCTGCCACGGAAGATGCAAGAGCTCCATGATAAATACATGAATGTGGCATCATCAGACGTAGACCTCCAGAATCTGGAAATCAGGGTTCGAGTGTGTGGCATCATCAAAGCATTATGGCTTCTTCGACTCCAATACGAGGGAAATCCAGAAGGAAAACGACGTTACCTTCGGCATTGACTTCCTCGACTTGTTTCACCTCTTCAACCGCAAGTGCCTCGACAACACCATATTAAGACTGTGGTGTGTACACTACATGAGGGAGGCCTATAGGGTGAAGCAATATGGGATGGCCGTCGCCGACCCCCTACTCTTCAATGCCACTTTGCTTGGTCCAGACCCATTGTTGGCCGAAAGTAGAAGGTTGGCGATTGAATACCTCACTCAATTCATCTTGAAGCACAGAGACCGCCATTTCGTATTGATATTGTACCATCTACAGTAAGTTGTTTTCAATTCGCGTGAATACATAAATCTTTTTCCGTCGGAAGACTTGCTTGTTATATTATTTGGCTAATACAATGTGTGTCTTTTTGTGAAACAGCAGCCATTGGGTGACAATCGCCATCTGCCTCAATATGGGAGGGGTCACATATTTTGATCCACTAAGACGCAAGGGGAATGAACCACAACGCGACTTTGGGCCCATCAAATATGTCATCGACTCAGCCTATCGCGACGCGGTGAAATGGTACGGGATGACTGGCTTCAGCCGCAATCCCGACGCTCCCCTCAGGCACAATTTCAACTTCCCCTACGAGTAACAGCCTGAAGGATCCGTCTACTGCGGTTACTACTGCGCGCACACTATTCAGCAGATGATCAACGACTTCAAGCCGAAGGGGAAGAAGACCGAAGAAGTGAGGAATTGGTTTCTGGCCAACGCCGAAACCAATATATTTGCTGCTATTTCTGTTTCTTTGGTGTTGTATATTGTGCTGCTGTATTTCTGGTATTATCTATGCTGTGTTGTATTCCTGCTATTTCTGTGTTACAGGAATATTCAATTTTATAAATAATACATTTATTTCTTTTGGAAAAAATAGTACCAGTGGCGGTTAAAAGCCACCGCCACCGAACACATAGCAGTGGCGGTTAGACACCACCGCCACTGGAAAAGGTTCTAGTGGCGGTGGCCATAGACCACCACTGGAAAATGTGCAGTGGCGGGTTCGTCGCCTGGCACTGATGTACTCCACGCACTTTTCGGTTGGTACCGGAGGGATTTACAGTGGCGGTTTGTGGGTCTTCGGTGGCGGGTATTTTACCCGCCATTGGTGATCTCGGAGCAGCAGTGGCGGGTATTTCACCTGCCACCGGTGCCAAAATCTGCAGTGATGCAGAGTTGGTGGTGGGCGTGATCACCGCCACACCGCCACTAGAGGGGTTTTTTGGAGTAGTGTTAAGGGGTTCAGGAAAGGGCACTGAGACTGAGTAGTACCATCATGTATCGGGTGGTCTACCAGTGGCGGGTCTTTTTTACGGCCGCCATTGCTGGTTGTTAGGGTTTTCATGGCCATTACCAGTGGCGGTGACAAACACCGTCACCAGTGGCGGTGACTTGTTTCGGGACAATATTCACCGCCACTGGTGGTCAGGCAGCAGTGGTGGTGATTATCACCGCCACTGGTGGCCCTCATGGATGCCTCGAGAGGCCTCCAGTGGCGGTGTGTTTTTTGGTCCGTTTTAACCGCCACTGGAGGGGGATCATGGATGGGGTTTTCTGTAGTAGTGCTTACGGTCTTTTGGGGATGGAGGGAGTAGCTACATTCCTCATTCCATCCAAAAGATTCCTCTCTCTAGTCTTCTTTGGCAACAGTTGGGAGTTTCTAGGAGTGTAGAGCTGCTAGCTTCACTTCTTCCAGGTGAGTGATATCAATCCTCCAGAGTACGTTATGCATCCATTTATTTTCTCTATAGCTTATTTCTTTCTTTTTTCTTGCTAGTAAGACCGCGGAATTGATGGTCTATACGTACGTTGTATTTGCATATCATATTTGTTTGGTATTTGACGGTAGTCTTAGCTAGCTAGAGTAGTATTTCTTCATTTTGATAAGATGATTAATTATTCATACAGAACGACTGACCCCTGATTGACTCTTCAGGGGAGGGGCGGCTGGCCGGGGAATCAATGGTGAGTCGCCGGAAACTAGTACTTCGTAACGGCGATTTGGAGGAGGTGCGTAGATTATATCAAAACACATACGCATTACCATCTACAAGTTCATTAGCAATCAAATCAAAGATACTGTCCATATATAAGGCTGCATAGACCAACCAAGATGGAATAATTTAAACGTTAATATACTGTTGCAACCTTTAAAAATCTAAATGGTTGTTGATTTAAGCACTCGTAATCCCACAGAGAACCCATCAAACAACTCCCTTCTGTAGATGGGGTATCAAACCATCAGAAATTCTTTTTACTAAACATGGCATGTTGAAACAATAAGCAAAAAGACACCAGCAGATGGTTGCAGGTTTCATATGATATGGCTAGAATTATGCCAAACTTTGACCAAAAATTTCATTGGTAATATGAGATTATTGCGGCACAAAAGATATATTGTTAGATTCGTATTGAATTTTTTTTTAATGATATAACTTTTATATACATATACTAAATGTAATTTGAATAATTGTTGGTTAAACTGTGGCACGAACTTCAATCAATATAGCAGCCTTATAAACCTAAACGGAGTGAGTAAGAGACTTGCATTGGGAGAAACCCAAAACAACTATTTGAATTAATTGAAAAAATTTATGCCACTCCCAAAGTGCAAAATCACATGATCTACGTACAACACTCGTACGCATCCTGCAAACGCGTCGGCAGCGCATCGACACCCCCTTTTTCTTTTCCAGCCGGACTATTCCAATCTGTCCCACGACTTCGAGGGCATGTGTCTCCAAAAACAGGTATTGGTGGAATAGTGTGGTTTCTCTGTATGCCATAAGATGTTGTCATTTGTCGAAAATATATTCGCTGAAGAAAAGATCACCAAGGTAACGCTCTAATAGTAGTTCTTAATTAGTTCATTTTGGCATAAAATCCTAGTCTCTCTGACTGTTTGCTTAATTTTGACGACAAGACGATGTTGGTGGAGTGCGACATGAAGAAGATTAGGAACCAATTATGTGACTTCCTCATGGAAGAATTGGATGCCAGCAGTTCAGAACTCGTCACATCGAAGCTTGAAGAGTGTAGTCTCGCGTCCTCAATGAGCGAATAGGATGGCGCACCAACAGCCTGGCACGAGGCTCCGCGGAAGCGTTCTTTCCTATAAGGGGATCTCTATGTGGTGCCTTCTGTTGCAAATAAAATTGTACGTCGCGGCCCAGCTGGTGTGATGCTTCCGCGGCAGCATGCATTTCGTTGTTTTTTGTTTCCTGCATTTCAATTTCTGCCATGGTTGTTATGCGGCGGATCTTTTACTTTCACGAGAGCACGAACGTTGTGTGTGCCGTGCATGTAGAACTCGATTGCTCGCACGATTCGCCGTGGGATGGCACGGCCAGTCGGGATCGTGAGACGGGTTCTCTTGCTTATGAATAAATGAGAAACAACCCTCAAATGCAGCTAACAGTTCGCTGCGCCAAAACTCTCTTGTGTCCACTGTGAATCGCGCTGAGTTTTCTGGGTGAGTTCGCGAGTTGGAGCTAACGAGTGTTATCAGAGCCACGGTTTTCTGATGACAGTGCCTGCACGAAGAATGACCTTTGTAAGCTAGTGAACAAAATTACAATGGGACACATCATGTCACATCAACGATTCAATTCACCTCCTGTGGGATTAGCAATATATATCATCCAGGTATTGACTCTTTCGACTCTCCAAAACAAGGGTTACGCCCAAACAACCTGGCGCATTTCCAAGCCGAACCCTCTTGGCTAATCTTGCGCAGGATGGCCAAGGCATCCGGAGATGCCCGGCCCATCAAACACGATGGCGTTCTTGTGTTTCCGGATACACTAGCCGGATGTGTACGTGTGTGACTGGTATAAGACTAGATAAATTCAGCTGAAGCGTGTGCATTGTGAATGCCGTGTGAGACGGATGTCACCGTGTGAGATGGTGCTGCACGCGAGCTGAAGAGAAGCCAAAACTGTCTGCACATCCAAGTCACCAAGTCCTTGATTTAGTTATAACTTGCCGATTGATTTGGTCAGGTTTGCTTATTAGTGGCTGCATGCATTAGAGTTAGTGGTGTGTGTGGCATAAGCTAGTCGACCCGGGCAGTTTGTTGCTCCCCGTCTAGGTGCGTAATAGCTATTCCCCAATACAAATTAATTGTCGCAGGTTTGTCTAAATACGATGTTTGACACGAAAAAATATAAAACATATATTTCTTTGTCGCACCGAGGAAATAGAATAATTGCGGGCGTGGCAGTATACATTCGTATACAAATAAATAAATGACAGTAAAACATAGGGAAAAAATATTTATTAATTCTCTTTTGAATTAAAAAAGTAAAATTGCCCACATGATTACAAATCTTGCGCCATTGAGAATCATCTGACTTGAATCGGCAATTGCAGAGTTGCAATTTCCCGGGGACTCGCAAGTACAACCCGGTTAATTACATCTGCAGGATCAAGTCTGCAGAACACCTCCGATTAAGCTGCGATGATGGTCATCATGTGAAGTCAAGATGTTCTCCAGAAATGTATGGGCGGCAAGAGTAGTCATGTAATGTGCCAAAGCCTTGACGGTCTTTTAGTGTGGAATATCCGGCTTGATAGTGGCGGAATTCATACAAGTCTCAAAGTGGTGATGAGGAGGGAGTAGTCCCCTCTGGACCTTGGGTCCATGGAAGTATCTTGATCTATATCTCTCTCTCTCTCATGACCCTAAACCATAAAATCACATGAGTTGCCGAACATGGTTATGATCACAGTTGTTATTTGTATTGGTGTAATCTTTGTCATGGTTTGATGTTATGAATTGCTTATTCTCATATTTGTCTCTTGATATTATTAATAGATACACATGTTTACCTCTCCTTGTTACCTATGTTGCTTGGAATAATATGGTGATGTGTGTATTATGGAATCCGGCGGACGATTAGGTGGAAGTCTTGTACTTTGAATATCCTCTGTCTTTATAAAGCTTGTATTTATTGCTTATGCCACTAGGGGTAAAAAGAATTGAAACTCCTCCCTTACCAAGTGACTAGATGGTACCCTTTGTGTGAGGTTGTGAATTTTAAACATCATGTTTCTTAAGTGCGTAATGTTGTGAATTTTACCAAGTTCGATCTCTTATCATGGAATATTGGTAGAATTTTAAACTAGGCGGACGGTTAGGTGGAAGTCCGTTGCCAAGTGCTTATGCCACTAGGGGTAAAAAGCTTGTCTAATACTCATACACCTTGAATGTTAGAGAGTAGTGTAAAAGCACTCTACCTACGAAACATGATGCCCATGTTAGTTTTATTCAAAGTTAAAATCATTTCTAAGAAGTGCTAAGTATAACTGTCTTCTATGCTATTTTAGTGCCACCAAAATTATTAGAGAGTAGACAAGTGAACCCATGAACCCCGGGACCTCTTTAATCATTGTTATCAATCACTTTTAAATTTATTTAGTATTTATTACCTTGCTGTCCAGATTTTACAATGATCCAAAGACCCAAATTAAAAATCCTTTCTAATTTATTACTTGTTTATTAGCTTCCCTATTACTTTAGTTATTGAGTGTATACTTTAGTTTAATTTCAGTTTTTAGTTTACTTTTATTATTTATTTTGTGTCATATCATTGTGACTGACAACCACTTTGATATCTTGCTGGGGACACGAGATAGTTCGGTGACTGGACCTAGGAGGGCGAAGTGATTTCTTCACACATCTCCCCAAGAATTCGATAATAAACCCTGAGTCACCTTTGTGGGAAAATACTGCTACTAGCTGCACACTCTGCGCTTGGAGTCGCAGCTATCAACGGCCCGCTCGGCAGCCCCAACAGATCTTGCCGTCTACATCCGGAAGGCGCTACCGGGTGCCGCGGTCGATCGAGGTCATACATTAACCAAGCGACAGATCATGAGAAAATGACTAATTTACCCCTCCAAAGTGGGGGCCAGTATTCCCTTCGATCTCTTATCATGGAATATTGGTAGAATTTGTCTTCTATTAAAGATACTCTCAAAAGCACAGATCTCGATCCTCTTCTCGGTGCATTGATCGGATTAAACTAACTCCTGCGAAACAAAATAAAAGTATGAAAATAAAAGTGTTATTCCCTTATCACAAATAAGTATATTTTTAGGTTTTGTCTTAAAGCCCAATATATTGAAGTTTGTCGATTATATTGAAAAAAATAGCAACATTCATGACACTTAAATTAATATCATTTAGATCTGTTTTGAAACTTAATTTCATAATACAACCATTTGATGTCTCTCGTGTTACTCGTGTTGCTACTTTTCTCAATAAAGTTGCCATTTTAAAATGTTTATCACTCGTTGAGGTCTGTTACACCCGAGCGACTGTATACTACATTCGTAGGTGCACGTGCGATGCACACGCGCGTAGAACAACTTGTCACACCTTTCTAGCTACCGCACGTGCTCCACGCATTGCTCGTGAAACAGCCCCGCAAGGTGTACTAGGAGGTGTTAATTGCATGCAGCTTTACTTGAGGATAACTACGAGCTAATAATCTTGCATCCGTACAATTTGGTTCGTTACTTACAGTCCGGTAGCAATACCAGTATGAGTTGGTTTAAAATTTGAGTCCTGAGTCCGTCCACGAATAAGTGTATTTCTAGATTTTGTTCGAAGTCAAAGATATTAAAAGTTTGACAGATTTTATTGAAAAACGTATCAACATTTATGGCACTAAATTTATTATCATTAGATCCGTTTTCAAATGCAGTTTCATAATATACCAATTTGATGTAATATATGCATGTTTCTTCTCTTTTCAATAAAGTTGGTCAAATCTAAAAAAAATCAACTGTTAATGGGTATTCATATGGGTATACTGTTAGAGCTGATATTTTTGGGCAAAATAACCATATTAATGATTTTTGGGTATCTATTCGAAATATAAGTATGCCATGCATTGAAGACGTTCTCATTTTTTTTTTTTTTTTTTGGATTGGACGTAAGCGCGAAGTCCCGTACGTACGTGTCGTCCCATGCCATGCAGCTAGCTAGACGCGTCCGCATCGATCGACAGCCTGCCGGCCGAGAAACCGGACGAGAAGCCTAAGCCGGCCAGGTGAGCTAGCAACCCCCAGGAGGCTTCGCTAGCTTTTCTACGGGCATGCTATGGAGCCGAAGTGAACCAGCGTTGCTAGAGAGAGCAACCGGATCGGATCGATGGAGAGCAACTCCCACGAGGCTTCCACCAAGCTACCTGACCGGAAAGCGTCCGGCGTCCCTGGATAGATCGATCCAGATCGAGCAACTCCCACGAGGCTTCCCTATGCTCGCTACCAGGTAGCTAGCTGATTGTAAAGCGTCCGGCGAGCCCTAGATGGCGTGTTATTTTATGTATGATTCTATGCTCAAGTATTTTCTGACGCCCTGCAGTCTACAAATAAAATAAGCATACGCATATAAGTATGGACTGGGCACGCGCTACACGTACGTATTAAATGTCCGACGACATTCCCATGTCCCTTAGTTAATTTCTTCCGCGCCCGACGAGATCTAGGTCGTCTGATACTACTTATAGAGCTAGCTAGCTAGCCTAGATTCCTGCCCTGCCTCTCCTCGTTCCGTCCAAAAAATCACTCGAGCTAGCTCCTCTTTGGCAACAGTTTGAGCAAACAGCACACGTCTTCTGGCCAGGTGAGATCAGTTAATCCATATGCATTTTTCTCTACTATAGCTTCTTCTTTAATTTTTCTTGCACACGATACCAGCGCGGACTCTATATGTTAATGCATGGTCCAGCTAGAAGTAGTTTGGAGTAGTACAAGGGTATCCGCAAAGGCTCTTAGACGTCGACTACTATTTGCTGATGCGGAGGAAAAGAGAAATACGAGAGACAAGAGAACTGACTTTTTCGTAAAAAGTCAGACTCTTAAGACAAGAATCGACAAATGTAGTCAGCTAAGAGTCTACCTAGTTACCATTGTACATCACCGCATTTAATGCTAACATGTCATTTATAGCACACATCCTATTGTATGTATTATTTTCTCGTCGACCCTAAACTCCACTATTGCTGATGCCTTTTCTTATGTACAATGGTTGATAAACCTGTCTTTTTTTATGTGTTACATGTCATTTAGACAAGACAACGCAACATATTATACAATAAGTCATCTCTTAGTGACATATATTACAATTAATGTTTGAATGAATAAAATTAATGAAATAAATGTTAAGAAAAGGTGAAATCTACTACAATGAGAAAATTGACTTATCTTTGCCTTATCATTCTTGTGAAGAGATCATCTCTTAATTAAGAGAATGTCCATCTCTTTCTTCGTTCCTCTCTCTTCCATGTCAGCAATTATCCTACGTGGCATTGTTAAGAAAAGGTCGACGTCAGCCCATTGTACATGCCCTAACTATCCGTGCATATACTAAATATGCGTACGCATTTCTTTTCATTTTGTAAGATGCTTATATTACTTATATATTCGCATTGAAAATTGACCGGTCGGATATGATTGACTCTAAAGGGACCCAGGGAATTAATGATGGATCACTGGAAGGCCCAGAAACCACTTCATGGGCACGATTTGGAGAAGGTAATTAATGTATATCAACATCTATAAGCCTTTCCATGAAGAAGGGCTTTTTAGTTTTATTCTAAGTCAAAATTAACCCGGAACCAAGAAGGTACGTATGTCAAAATTCGAAACTTCAATCCTTTCGTTAGATTTGACTTACGACAAAACTAAACTAGCCTCCTGTATATGGAACGGAGAGTACGTGTGTATCCATATACATACTAGACTACTCTTCGGTTTGTAAGATGGTGGTTAATTAATAGTCACATTGGAGGTTGACCCTAATTGACTCAAGGTTGACTCAATCTTCAGGGGGGCGGGAAATTAATGGCGGATCGCAAGAAACTACTTGCCGACGGCGAATGGAAGGAGGTTGATTATATCAACACCTATGGTGTGTTTATGGTCTACCTATCCATGGCCATCAAGGGCTCAGGTTTCCTGGTGCTTACTTGGACTACCGTCGTACTTCTGGGTGGCTTCGTCTCTAAACTGAGCAAGAAGGACTTTTGGTCTTTGGCATTCATCGCCCTTTCCCAGACAGGGGGGTTAGTATTGTATATTTCCAACATTGAATTCATATCTTTATATACAGTACTGTCTAGATCTTATACTGCTCCGTATATGTATGTTTCTTAATTATTATTTTGATTAGTTAGCTCAGTCGATGTTGTTTACATATCCCAGGTTAGATATATAGGGTTTTGTTAAATAAGAATTTAACCAAGAATTATTTTATCAACTCCGTATACGTATGTTCCTTAATTATTATTTTGATTAGCTAGCTGTGTCTATGTTTTATCGGAGGTTTATTATGTACATAGCTTCCTAGCAAGTAAAATGGTGATCAATTGATTATGTTAGATATCTCATGTTAGATATAGTATAAGGTTTCGGTAAAACAAAACTTGACCAAGAAATACTTTACTAAAACGATGTTGTTTACATATCCCAGGTTAGATATATAGGGTTTTGTTAAATAAGACTTTAACCAAGAATTATTTTATCAACTCCGTATACGTATGTTCCTTAATTATTATTTTGATTAGCTAGCTGGGTCTATGTTTTATCGGAGGTTTATCATGTGCATAGCTTCCTAGCAAGTAAAATGGTGGTCAATTGATTATGTTAGCTATAGTATAAGGTTTCGGTAAAACAAAATTTGACCAAGAAATACTTTACTAAAAAAAATATTCTAGTATTTTATGAAACTTCGATACCCACCGTTTTAGAACTTTAATAAAAATTGTATCCGAACATAAATTTCTCTAGCACAAGTTACACAACTTAATTACTCAGTTCTCAAAATAAAAAGGAAAATGACATCTATATTTATATTGGATTTTAGGATAAAGCAAGTTTACATGAGCTATTTTTGTGTTGGCCTCAGATAGCAGTCAAACTGAACTATTTCACCGAAAAAAATCATCAAAATCTTGAACCTTCACTTTAATAATATGTTGTTTATATGTCATGATGTTTGTATTACCGGATTCATTTTCAGACTTACATATAACAGTGATTTCATATCTTGTAAGTCATGTAGTATGAATTAATAGAGTATTTTTGGTCAAAACCTAGCTTTTTTAACAAAGGTTTATAAATCCTTGTACTCCTATTATGGAACGTAGGAAATATCATTTATTTATATATAGGAATACCTATCTACTCCCCGTTCCATAAAAATTGATGCGTCTTTGAACTAAAACTAGTTCAAAACCACGGTAATCTTTATGGAATAGAGGAACTATTAAGGAGCTAGTCGGCGGACGACCGCCCACGCGCGTTTGGGCGGTCGATTCCGACCAGGAGCTGTCCGAACTGGCAAATCTGCCGCGTGACGCTCCGTTTCATTCCTATTTCCCCTTTTTGTCTGTCTTTCTTGTCCCGCGCTCTCTCTCGTCCGACGCCCGGCCTCTACCGCGCTCAGCCTCGTACCAGACTGGCAGCCCAATGACTAACAGGCCTAGTCGGGCCTTTCCTCTCTTTTTCCTTTTTTTCTTTCTTTTGTACTACAGAAATGTTCTGCTGTTGGGATTTAGTTTTTTTTTCCCTTTTTGGGAGACTGGTTTTCAAGGATTACACGGGTGGCACCACTTTCAATCGAAAATGCTACACGCTTTCAAATCATATCGGTGAGGTTTTCAAAGTCCTATAACAAACTTTTTATGTCCTTCATGACAGATATTAAAATTTTAAAGGCTAAAGTTTTTTACAAACTTTTAAAATCTAGACATAGAAATTTCAATTTTTAGTTCTATGAGAAGCTCGTGAGCCCAGAGAACTATTAAATAAATAGATGAACTTTAAAAATTTCTAGACAAACTTTTAAATTTTCTATACAGATCTTTTAACATTTTCGAACGGACTTTTAAGTTTTTCTAGGTGAACTTTCAAAAACTTCTAAACTAACTTTCAAAACTTTATGAGAGAATCATTTCAAATTTTCCCAAAGAACTTTTAGAAAATAGACAAACTTTCAAAATCTCTAGAGAAACTTTTAAATTTTATAGACGAACCTTTTAACATTTTGGAACGGACTTTGTTTTTCTAGATGAACCTTCAAAATTCTCTAAAAGAACTTCTAAAACTTTCGACAAAGAGTTCAAAACTCCAGTGCAAAATTCCGGACAAAAATTTGGATGAGCATTTATTTTTGCGCAAAAGATGAAGCCGTGATCGACCGGCCAATTAATTTAGCAACAGGTATGGCTTATGGTAGGACAAATGTCACTTTCAACATGCAGCAGGGCGTCTCAGCAAAAGAAAAATAGACATGCAGCAGGGCTGTCGCTTTCAATGTGCATGCCATTGCTTCTTTTTTCAATCCGTGGAGCAGCTGTCGCTCCCAACGTCCGGCGCGCTGTGGTCCACCCATGTGCGGGTTTGAAAAGCAAGGAATTGAGGCCACAGGTACGGAGCAAGTAATTCGACACGAGGAAGGCGAATTGAAATTGGGAGGCGAGTTGAAATTGGTGTGGGGGTGAGGGGGGGTTTCGAAATTAAAGACTTCACCTATCTTTAAGTGATCTATTAAGTAAAGCATCGCCTCCCCCCCTCCCCCCGTCTCCGTCCTTGTGAGGCCATCTCTAGCGGGGCGACCCATTTTTTGCTTGGATCGTGGCGAACGGTCGTTTTTGCAGTGAGTTTGTCCGCGCCTGCCACCTTTTTCCTCCACTGGCCCGCATGTCCATGAGTAATAAAGCAAACCAAATAAGTGGCCTTGCTGGGGCAGTGGCAGACCCAAAAGTGGATTGGGGAATCCGTTTGGCCAAACGGATACAAAATGGATCTCCCCGCTGGAGTTGCCCTGAGAAAGCGAGCGAAACTGCATGCGCGGTCGGAAATTGTCCGCACCGCGCGGACGAGCGTGGAAGAGTTTTTTGGTATTTATTATCGGAAAAAACTAAATACCATTAGGAACGCCTTTGTGCCTGAGATCTCAGACGACGAGATACCCTCAGTCGCGTGCGGGGCCAAACCTCTTGCCGCACTGGCCGATCTATTAATTAATTCAAACATGCACGTGCAAGCGTTCTGTCGTTATAATTGCTCCCATACTTACGCAACCCAAGAGAATGTACAGCAGGTGATGAGAGAGTGTACTACCAGCTGTTCCTCCCTCCCTTTCGGTTCGTCGTCACATAGATGGACAGATAGGTATAGGGTGCATGGAAGAAGTGATGGCTTAGCTAGCTTGAAACTTCTTACGAATGCAATTCAATTGTGACGCGCGTGCATATATTTCCGTTAATCAATCTAACTGGAAATTAATGAAATGTCCAACAGGATCTTCGATGTTAGTACGAATGAAAAACTAAGATATATGAAGAAAGCAGGCACTGGCTTGGTTATGGGCGTTTGTTCGTGCGTGGTTGGCGGACGTGCTCGGAATTCAATGCCACGCTTTTGGTTGGCAGCTGTTCTGGTGGCAGTTCAAGGGGTGTTGTTTGGCGTAATGTTGCTCCCTCTGGCGCTTGTCTACTTGGCTGGGATACTCATATCCGGACTGCTTTCACTGTGGCGTCTGATACAGCAGGATTTCCAGGACATGTCCAGTAACGATAGAGAAGCAAACCTGGTGCCGTCGCTGAATACCTTGTACTGCATTGCCCTGGTACAATGTTTCATCTTCTGCTTTAGGTGGATACTGCGTTGCTCCAGGAAGACATTGGCTAAGCGAGTCGCCACTGATGATCGTGACGACTCGGAAATCCAACTAGTTTACAAGTACATGAGTGAAACAAAGAGGGGGTGCGAGAAGGACCCAACATTTGTGCAAGGAAGGAACCTCATCACACATGCAGTGGACATGATCGGTTCCGACTCACCTGCTGACTGCATTCAGGGGGTGCAGACCTTGTACACGGCCATATGCATCGCAGAGAAGAACCACAAGGCGGAGGAAGAAGATGGTGGCAAGGAGAGTGAGGACTACCGCGAGCAACGGGACATTGCCAGAGGGCAACATATGCTGCTGAAACATCTGGTTGTGTCTGCATCCTCCTCCGAACAAGTACTCCAGAAACTGCTGGAGACTCTGAATCCAAGAGGTGCACATGACCGTGAGACGAGGAACCAGGCAGCCAAGATCGTGGAGCGCCTTGCATGCAGCATCAGTTTGGAGCAGTTCCCCATGGGGATCCAACACATATCTTCCCTCATCGGGACGCTAGAAGAATACAGTATAGCCGAGCCATACGTCCGAGACTGTCTATACGATGAATTTGAGAAACACTGGATACTAGAGCTTGGTCCTTCAGCAGCCAGCAAACCTGTGAAGAAGGACTACAAGGAGCTCTTGCTGTGTGGCCTGCGTATCCTCCGGAGGCTTGCAGCTGACGGGAACAACTGTAGAGTTATGAGCGACACCCCAGGTCTTCTCACCAAGATCATGGCGCCTGTTGCCTCAGACCTCCTCCACAACACCACCCTTCGGCATGGTGTAGTATGGTCCGACATAGTAGATGGATCAATGCAAGTGATGGCCCAGTTGTTATTCACGGCCGATGATCTGGGAGAAATCAGTATCAAGCTACGGGATGAAATCTCCAGCTGCAAACAAGCAATCAGCACTCTCTGGATGATCCTCAACTGTAATGCATGCAAAGAAGAGCTCAAGGGACGCGCCATTCACATTCTCACACGACTGTGCATGGATACCAAAAAACAAAGCAGCAGAAGAGATGATGTAACCCAAAAACAAAGCAGCAACAGCAGCAGATATGGTTTTGTGAGAATGCTGGTGAGTATCTTCACTCACGCTGGCAAGTATAGCAGCTCCATGAGAGCATATGCAGGAGAAGGACTGTCTCTGCTCTCTTCCCGTGGTGAAGTTGTTCATATTCAGGAGGTTCGTGGTCTCGTTCAAGTACTTGTCCGACCTGACGAAAACAAGACATGCAGACAACACGCGGCTGAAATCCTCGAGCATCTATGTACTCATTGCACCAAGGATGATGGCCGATACCATGCAAAGCTAAAGAAAACAATGACCGATGCCATGCCCATGGTAATTAATCCTTGTCAGATCGATATACTTAGTATAGCTACGTATTACTACTAATGAACCTTCGCATTTGTTTTATTCTTTGTACTTAAACTATAACCTCTTCCAGACTGTACCAATTAATATTAATTTGCTAAATTCATTGCAGGTGACTGAACAAATAAATTCTTGTTTACCCACATCTCATCCACCAAACAACCACGAGCAAAACGTACCCAGAGCCGTCCTGCTGCAACCAGTTAGACCAGCAACGACCTTGCTATCATCCTTGTTTTCCCTTTATGGCACAATCTATGACACGTTCGTCACCGACTTGGGTCTTCATTGGCTCGAGGTTGCCCACCAAAACAAGCTCAAGGAGATGGTAGTAAAAACAACACTAAGCCATAACCACCCCACGGTCCAAAACCTGGTACTCTTCAAGGTTATCAGTAAGCTGCTCATATCATTGATGAGGCACAGCGGCACCTTCAGGTTTGTCCAAAAAGAGGGCATTAACAGCTTCATAGTGGAACTCTCCGCTGCTTCCACCAAGATGAGGGATCTTGACTACTCCATGGTTTTCCGCTGCGCCACCAGCAACTCTGAATTCACATCGAAGCTTGAAGGTTGTACTCTCGCGTCCCTCGTGAAAGAATTGGCTGACATGGCTGCGCTGCATTCTCCTGCATCAACTCTGTTCTCCTCCCCAAAGAAGTCATCGGAAAAGGGCAGATGGAAGGCCAAAAGGAAACCAGTGAAGCCAAAACTACATTCAAGAAAACTGCCAGCCAAGGACAAGAGTTGGGCACCAAAACGGAAATACAACCCTGTAGAGCCGTTCCTAACAGAAGATGAGATCAAGAATATAAGTTGGCCTTGCCAGAAACTACATTCTTACTGTCTGCGAGTGTTCCGGAGTCAGCCAGGTATAAACTTGTCCATCAAGCACCACCATTTCAATCTTAGTGATGGTGATCTTCAGATCATGGTGCCTTGGTCGGACTTGTGGAATTTATACAGCTTCAAGGAGCTCAATGCCTCCCTCATGAGATGCTGGACATTGTAAGTATTGAGAATCTTTGTGACGATGGTTCGAACTACTTGCCGCTAAATGCAATATCTAATTGACACATCATTTCCTTTCACTAGGCACCTCTTCAGAAAATGCGAGGATGAAGGAATTCCAATTGGCTTCATGGACCCAGATTTGATGTCTGGTCAATCAATTGAGGCTGATCAGAAGATCAAGAATTATGTGGTCAATGCACTGGTGGCTCACTGGGAAAAAGATATCATACTTGTTGCACACTACAGTGTTGAGTACAGTCATTGGATCACAATCGCCCTTTCTCCGTTTCGTAGCAGAGTTACTTACTTTGATTGCATAAAGGGTCAAGATTGGAAGAAACTCACCGAGTTCATTGATGAGTAAGTTACTCCACACAATTCAATTTGTTCTGAAGTTTGTTCGATTATTGCTAAATTCCGTTCACACTTTCTAACTCCGGTCAATCCCGTGAAAAAACATGTAGGGCATGGTCACTCGCTCGTGATGAGAAAGGACTAAAATCCAAAAACTGTAAATTGTCCCACTCCTTTGATTATATCTGTTCCGGAGAACAGGTCTTGGTGGAATGTGGTTACTATGCATGCCATAAGATGTTGTCATTCGTCGAATGTAATTTGCCTTGGAAAAACCTTGGCCAGGTGAGGCTCTAATATTAGTTCTTAATTATTTTAATTCATTTTGTCATAAAATCCTAGTCTCTAAAGTGTCTACTTTTGTCGATAAGATGTCGGGGAACTGTGACATGAAGGAGATTAGAAACCAATTGTGTGACTTCTTCATGGATGAATTGGATGCCATGCATGCGCCACGTTCTTTTGGATCAACTCCTGACTTCTCCCCAAATAAGTCGGAAAGGGGAAATGGAAAATTTAGTAGCAACTATGCTAAGTTCAAGAACAGTTTCGCGGAGGACAAGAATGACGCACCACCAGCACTGGATAAAGAAACAGAGGATGACTCGTACAGAATCCCAGAAGAGGATATAGCCTTCTCTACAGAGCACCTAGGTTTCGATCATAGTGACAAAGGTATTGACATCACGGTGTTTCGGTCGGACTTGTGTAATTTAAACAACCTCAAGGTGCTCGACGCCTCTCTTATGAGATGCTGGACAGTGTAAGTATTAAGAACCTTTGTCATGATTCCAACTACTTACCGCTAAATGCAACATCTAATTAACACATTTATTTCCTTTCACCAGGCACCTCATCGAAAAATGCCGCAAAGAACAAATTGAAATTGGCTTCTTGGACCCACATGTGATGTCTTATCAAACAATTGAGGGCGGTTCTAAGGAAAATCAATCAGAAGAGACTGAACGGGCTAAAGTACGAGTCTTGCGTTATCTGGCCGATGCGCTGGTTGTTCAACAGGACAAACGGTTCATAATTTTTGCACACAACGACTACTATCATTGGATCACAATCGCGATTATTCCGTCCTCGAGCGAGGTTTATTACCTTGATTCCAAGAAAAAGGTACGCAACTGGGAGAAAATGCAGAAGTTCATCGACCAGTAAGTTACTCTGTACAATTCAAATTCTTCATAAAGTTTGTTCGATTGCTAAATTCTTCCCTTCAATCTTTCTAACTCCGCATAACTCTATGAAAAATCACATAGGGCATGGGCCCTCGATCATGCTGATGGCCCTAAATTGTCCCACCACTTCGGCTTCGATTGTGACCAACAAACGGAAACGGACACTGTGAAATGTGGTTACTATGCATGCCATAACATGTTGTTAATCGCCGAATGGACTTTGGCCAACAAGGAGGGGTTTCCCGTCGTAAGGCTCCAATATTAGTTCTTAGTTATTTTAATTAAAAAATTTAATTAAATCCTAGTATTTGAACTGTCTATTTTTGGTGATTAGAAATTGGGGGCATGCGACGCCGAGATGGTTAGTAGCCAATTAAAGAAGTTCCTAGACATGAAAATCAAAGCGGAGAAAAACAAACCGGCATCGCAAGCCAATTCTGCACCTCCAATGGAAAAGGAACAAGCATCGCAATCCAGTTCTGAACCTCCAAAGAAAAGCCTGAAAATTAAAAAGAAACAAGAATAGCAAGACAATTCTGCACCTCCAATTATTCAGGGTAGAGTTGGATTTGGTTCACGTTGCAGATTTCTTATCAGTGTGTTTGTATTTTTGCTAATAACTAGCACGGGGCATGCTTTATAGTGTGTTGTAATGAAATTGTTTGAAAATTATAACTGAAAATAGCTTTATCAAATGCTTTATGCTGTCAGCAATAGATATTTATATTATAACTGAAAATAGCATGGTTTATATTTGTTTCCTTTGGCAAAGCGGCCGAAGCCATTGCCAACGATTAGTCCATTGATATATAATTCATGTGCAAATAAAACTGGTACTACTGTTTTTGTATTGGAAGATACTCATGATTACACTACTAATTTTTCCGCCTAGGGCCACGGGGAAAAATCGTTGCTATAAGCCCATTTTTGTTGTGATAGTCAGCACTCGCAACAAAACGCGAGTGTTGGGAGGCGTAGGTAAAGGTTGCGAGGAGATAGGTTATCTCAACTCTTTTTTGTCGGGCGATGCAAGAACGTACGCCCTTTCGCAACCAAGGTGGCGTTGAAATAGTGTGTAGAAGCAACCATCATTGGCCTTGCATAAGGGTTTTGTGCCGTTGCTATAACGGCAACTGCAACAACGTATGCTGGTTGCAAACATGGTTATTGGCAAGAAAATATATTTCATCGCGATAGGATAGGGCAACCAAAACGGTGAGACCTAGCTATAGGCGAGGAGGATCTTGCAAGGAAATATATATTTCTTTGCGATAGCATAGGGCAACCAAAGACGTCAAGTCGCTATAGGGTCATGGGATATCCCAACAAAAGATGTGACATCGCTGTAGGCTCAAGGATATCGCAATGAAATATATGACGTTGCTATTGGCTCAAGGTTATCACAACGGAATATATAACGTTGTCACAATCACATGCAGCATCAGCTAATGATCGTGGCAATAGTTACATCACACCGAATTAGAAACGTTGCTTTTCTGGTTATTGCAACCGTGGCAGTAACATCACACCGAATTAGAAACGTTGTTTTGTGGTTATTGCAATAATATTTTCTATGGTTATTAAATTGGTATAATGCAACAGAATTTTAGAACAACAAAAATTGATGCAACACATATATTATTAACAATCCGCCATTCACTCTTACAATCCCATCCAAATAGGGATCACAGCCATAACGAAACATGATATACTAGAATCTCCCAATTATACCGAAAAGGGGACACCAAGGTGTCAAATCATATATACAGCAAAAAAAATACAGAAAAACTAGTTAATCATAAATAAAAGCAAAGGCTTCATGGGTCTTCCTCTTCCATCTCTATCTCGATAGTCAATGAGCATTTCCTCGGCCTGTGCAGATAACAAACACTGCGAGATCAGATTACAAAGAGTCTGCAAAATAGTTTTCAATTAACAGAACAAATTGATAATTCAAACTGACAATTAGATACTGCAGCAGCCAAATATCAATTCTCCATACAGTAAAATTAAAAGGAGACATGTAAGGCATGAAGATGTTCTCAATATTCATGCACTATGCTACAGTTGCTGAAAGCAATAGGGTTAGATCAATATTCATAGGCAAGCTGGACAAAATAAGTTCAGTCTATCGGTGGTAGCCGAAGATCAATTGTCCATACAGTACAACTAAAAAGGACACATGTTAAGGCATCAAGATGATTCTCAATATACATGCACTATGCTACAGTTGCTGAAAGCAGTGGGGTTAAATCAATATTCACAGGCAAGCTGGGCCAAATAAGTTTACTCTATGATAAGTAGGAGTTTCCCTTCCCAATATCTTAAAATTTTGATCTCAAGGCACGTTTGGACGAGTAACTCTTTAGGAGCTTCAGTATTTAGTTTAAATCTGATCTAAATAATAACACTGTACACTATTCAGCTATAAGATGTACATGCATCACCTACTTTTGCTGTAGTTCACCAGAGCAATGATTGAAGAAAAGTGATCCACAAAATGACAGATTTACAGGACTCAAACAATATTCACTGCATTGTAACTCCAAACAAATTAGTCTAGTATCATAGCACAAGAGGCCAGTGCATACCTATACAGCAACGCATAAATGTTTCCCAGACAAGCAAATGCAGTCAGGAAATGGGTTCTCATAAAAGGGTTCCTCTGTCCTTGAACGTGCTCTGTACTTGCTCCTTGGCAAGGAAGAATATCTCTTTCTTGGAGCACCTTGGCTGAAAAAGGAGATGCGATCTCAGTACAATGCACAATCTGAGGCACATAAGAAACATGTGATACTGTCGTATATTTAACAAATCAAATTATTGTATTTATACATTTCAGTAACAAGTAAAGACAGTTTGGGGCCTTCCTTGAGTGAGTTCCACCAATTCTCTGTAGAAAATAATTCTGAGGTGATCAGGTGAAAAGTAAAATTTAGTATGGCAATGTTCATTGTTTTCAAAGAATTAGCAGCAGGGGCATTAGTTTAAGAATAATAGGGTTGAATATTTGAAATGCTGTATTTTTCCCTTATGTTAAATGGTGCCTTAAGTTTAAGTTAGAAGACAAAAGGAAGCTGAACCAACATTCAAGGTAACTAAGCTGTAAACTAAGCCCATTTTTACTTCCCATCTTGCTTCTTTGTGAATTTATATCAGAGTAAGCCCATTGTCTCCATCTCAAGTTCAGAAAACTAAGCTGTAACATAGCCATATCCAAAATCCAAACACATGGTTGCATGTAGAGGTAAACTAGCAAAATTTTACTTCTGTTCTTATTATACTATAAATAAAATAACCTCAAATGCCAAGCATAATACATTGCAGTTTCTAGATGCTGAATCAAGCAATTACAAATTACCTAGCAACCAAATAGTACTACAATGCCAGGTTAGGTGTTAATATACAAATGAAAATACCCAAATAAGACATGGTACAGATAATTATAGCTTCTATCAAAGATGAACAACGATGGATGCACAAACTCCAGTAACTGTCATCTGAGGCATCAAAAGTTAATTAACGAAATAAAGATTCAGACTCCATTGTTCTGCTCCGATGACAGAGATCAAATCTAGGAGAAAGAAGTAAATCATTGAAGGATTCATCCAAGAAAAACTTACCAGATAGAAAAAAAAAAACCAGAATCCCAGTCTTTGTAGAGGAACCGCACTGCAAGCACGAAATGTTTGCAGACACATCCCAATCAAGAGCCTGCATCGCTACAGATCCATTCCACATCTCCTGGAGATAAATTTGAAAAGATATAAGAAAAAAAAGCAAAAAAGGGGAATAGGAAGAGGGGGTCGAGGTCGTCGGCCCGTGCACCATGCGGCGGAACTGCGCAGTGTCCGTGCTGATATAGGTCGCTGGTAGTAATCAGCCGGCAACCTAGATGTCTTGCGTGTAGTGCCGCTCCGTCGAGTAGGTCCTCGCCTGCCTCCGCTCGCGCTCGCGTAGTGTCTCGCCGGCAGGACCCGGATGGAGCGGCGCGACAGTGGCTCGCCCCGGACAAGCTGCAGGATGTCCTCGCCTGCCTCACTACTACGAAACAACACCGGCCTTATCGCGCTCGCCGCCACGGAGCTCGCCGGACGGAGGTCCCGGCCTTTCCTCCGCCGCCGCGCGCTGGCCACGGGAGTGGATGAGGCAGAAGGAGGCCATACCCATGCGGCGAAGGAATCTTCGGGCTTCGCGTCCGCCTGAACGACCCTTGTCACGATATTCATGGACGCTGAGCAGAGGAGAAGGACGCAGGGTGTTGCAAGATTGGAGAAGAAGAAAGCTAGAAGGCTGGCGCGAGCTCAGTGGGCCGCCAAAGAGAAGATTCAGCCTAATTTGTAACAGCTTAGCTGAATACCTTTCCCTTTCTCCTCCAAGGACTTTAGATCCAAGGATTCTTGCATCTCGGCGTGACGCTGAGGACTCTGTATCGAGAGCCTTCTTTTGGGACCATGGTTCCGCTGCACCACCCCCCATCCGCCGTTCCTTTTGAATCCCGGACAAACCTCTGACACCTTGCGATATGTGCTGCATCAATTAGCACTGGTGCTTAGCGCTCTGTTTAGCAAACCGCGATGGGCGGGTACAGAATAATTTTTGAATTCCTGGCCTCTCACTGCTGACACACGCTGCTAGCCCACTTGTTCTTTTATCACCTTTTATCCCCCCTTGCGTATGGCTATTATCTTTTATTGACGAAAACAGTATGGCTATTATGATCGGTAAAAACTCAACCTATTTTGCAAGAAACTGTACTCCCTCCGTCACGTCACATATTAAGTGACTCAACTTTCAACTTTGTTTAAATATGGACGTATCTACTATCTATATACTATCAGTAAAAACTCAACCTATTTTGCAAGAAATTGTACTCTCTCCGTCCCATATTAAGTGAGTCAACTTTGTCTAAATATGGATGTATTTATATACTTCCTCCTTTCAGAATTACTTCTCGAAATATTACATGTATCTAGACGCTTTTTAAACATAAATACATCCATATTTAGGCAAATTTGAGACAAGTAATATTGGACGGAAGGAGTACTAAAATATGTCTAGACACGTGCAATGTTATGTCAGTTATTTCCGGACCGTGGAAGTAAAAAATACCATCGATGTCGGTCTAACAAAATTACAGCGTCAAAAATGAGTCAGCCTCGCTGGCCGCGCGGTCTATTATTCTATTCCCCCTAGCAAAAGCAGATTCCATGCTGCCCGGAGAATAATGGTACAAGCCGCATCTTGTACCATGGTTAACCCTAATGCTGGATGATTAGCGCCGGGCTGGTTTTAGCACGCATCCACATGTGCCACATGTCAGTCATCGAGCCCCTGGTGCACCAGGACCATGGTCCCAAAGAACATTCTCCCTCTGTATCAGATCCGTAACATATCAATCGAGTAGTGGAGGATCGAGTGTCACATGGTATCAGAGCCAGGTTGATTTCTCATCTCGAGAAAAAAATCTGCCGATCTCTCTCTCTCCCGAGTTTGGCAGACGACGGCTGTTGTCTGACGGTTGCTGGCGGCGATTCCGGGTGTTGAGGCGTTGGTGGTTGGGCTCACTCATAAAATTCCATCAGCGTGTTCCACTGGCGGCGGCGAAGAGTGTCACCTGCATCTGTGGTGAGCTTGGCGGCGCAGGCGACACGATTTGTTCGGATACAAATTGGGCAGCCAGCGAGCGGGTCACGGGCTCTTCGTGATTTGTGAAATCCCAGCTTGGCGGCTCGATTCGTGTATCAGCGGAGGCGTATCGTGTTGGCGGCGGAGGCACTTCTCTTGTGCGGCGGCACGGCAGTCGGGGAATTGTGGGCACATGGAGCAAATCCACTCGGCAAAATAGCTCCTCGGCCATCCCTTAAAGGCGAATTCGCTCCCGCGAGGCTCCTTTCGCTGTGAATGGATCCTGCCTACAACGTGCGCGAGAAAATATCTGAGAAGCACTTTTGGACCTTGATGCGGAAGGGCAAATTGATGGTGGGCCGTTACCTGTGCTCATTGAGTATGAGTTTGATTATGTGGGTGGGGCTCACAACTTATCCACGACAGCTATGAAAAAAACAGATACCTGACAGGTGGGTCCAACAGCTCCCCGCTTAGGAAAAGAACAGATACCTGACAGGTGGGCCTGACAACTTATCCAGGTCAGCACGATGAGCACGAAATAACCCTTACAGGTAGGACCCCAAATAATTTCCACGTGGCGCTTGGCCCCATAAGAATGAGCGTGACCGGAACAACACCGTACTCGCGTGACTGTTTCCCCTGTTCTTTTCCCGTTATTTTCCGTCCCCCTCTTCTCCGGCGACGACGAGGACGACTTGCACGGCGGCTGCGCCGTTTGTTGACCAGAACCATGTCACGTGGTAGCTCGTCTTCTCCATCCCACGCCTGGCCTCAATACGGTCCAGTTCCCCTTACCCGCTGTACCGAATGCCCGCGGGAGGAGCAGCTCGTGCGGCTGACATGCAAGAAGGTGGACACCGGGAACTATGGGCGCGAATTTGTGAAGTGCGAGAGCCGGCCGAAGCCAGGAAAGGTTAGATTTTGCATCTAACATGCTTTTTTGGCTCGAATTTGGCATTTCCGTTCCGTTCACGATTAGGGTTCGCCCCCTTCCCCCTCCAGATCTAGAAGAAATGCAGCTACTTCTCTTGGTTGGATGCGTACGTCGAGAAGCTACAGTTCGAAGGGGTGGATTTGAGCAGCTGGGCATTGCCGAAAGTTGATTCCCCTTCGTTGTTTGGGGCAGAACAGCAAGGTGTCGCAAATGCCACCGCCAGTGGAGTTGCTGCGGAGCTGAAGATGCTTAATTCAAATCTGCGCAACTTGGTGAAGCTTAAGCAGCAGGAAATGATGATGCGTGATGCCTTCTATGTGTGTGTCGTTGTAGTGATGTTGATTTTCTTTGTCCTTAAGGGGATGTGATTCTTCAGTTCGATCATAAATCTATCAATTTGTACTGAATTGATGAGGGTTCACTTAATTTAGGGGGCTCAGCAGTTCACTTAATTTAGGGGGCTGAGCAGAGGATGGATTTGCAATTGATGCGGGGCAATGATTATGATTTGTTCTAATGAAAGTTGTATTGAACTGTATAGTAGGACATGCCACCGAAGGCGTAATCCTAAGAAGCAGTTTTCAGGAAAGCCACCAACAATGTACCGTAGGACACACAAACCGAAGGCGTATTCCTAAGAAGCGAGTTCTGAAAAACCGCCTTCCGTAGGACAACAATGTACCGTAGGACAATGAAGGCGTATTCATATGAAGCGTATATGAGAAAATCCGGCCTTCGAAGCTGGAGAACAGGTCAAGTTAAAGCGTATATTTCAGAAAACGTGTTTTTACACAGAACACGTAATATGATGACGCGCAATCCTCCCGTTCACTAACAGGTGTTAAAATACCACAGTTCATTAGTAGAAAACCCATCTTCCATTAACACACAGGATCTAAGAATAGTAGAAGAGCATGTTCGTAAAGAGCTAGTTCATACGGGACTCGGATCTAGCGCGACTAGAAACTAATACTAATAATGAGGCCTTCGCAGAACTCCTACTCATCGTCACTGGAGATGTTGATGATGCCCTTGGCAACGTCATCGATGCCGGAGATTGAGCGACTGGTGGCGTTGTCGAGGTTGACGTCATCTTTGCGGTAACGACGTATGTCGTCGTCCACCTCGGTGAGCTTCGACGCCTCGACGATCTGGTCCAGATCCGAGTCGATGGCAATGTAGTCGTCGTTGTGGCCGATGAGGCCCCTGCAGTTCGTAAGGCGGCGGAGCCCGCGCTTCCGCCCCCTCTCCGAGAGGGCAAGTCGGCGGGCTGCGTCATCGTCTGCCGAGGCACCGCTCATGCCTTGGCCGCTGTCGCCGGCCGTGCCTTTCCCTACGCCGGCTCCGGCGGGGGACGCGCTGCCACGTCCCCCGTGACCGCCACTCCCGCCTCGCCCGCCGCAGAGAGGGGAACGGCGCCCTGAACGGCGGACGGGTGATCCGCCCGGGGAAGAACTGCCTTCGGAGCAATGGAAGTACTTTCACATTTTTGTTTGGGGAAGGGGGAGAAGAACGGCTAGGTTTTGGGCTGCCGCGTAGATTGAGGCAGATGATGTGCTTATAGCCATGAGAGGAAGCAACGGAAAAGAGAGTGGGCCCTGTTCATTTAAGATGAAATGAAGAAGACAAAAGAAACACTCAAACTGGGCCGAGACAGAAGTATAGAAGCATCGCAAGCATTCAGAAACAGAACAGTTCTAGCACTCGTAGATATGCCATGATAGGGCCACATTTGGACACACAGATGCATCCTTGTAGGACGCCATGAAGTGCATGCAAGATGACGTAGCCGATCAGTCGTCGCCATCGAACTCGATCACCACCGGGGCATCCTGCTCCCGCTCCTCCGGCTGCTGGGGCGCCGCCGCCGGGGGCTCGGCGTAAGCCAGAGTGCGCTGGTGGCCCGGATCTGGCCAGCCACGGTGTAACTCGTTGTCGGTGTAGACGTTGTAGAGGGTGAATGCGATGAACTCTGCACCCACACCAGTAGACACGGCCAAGCAGGAACGCCGCGTCGTAGGGGTTCTCGAAGGTGACGATGACAGCGGTGTTAATGCCGGCGGCGTTCTGAAGCTGCTGCAGTTGGAACATGTTGGGGGCGGCATCCGCGCCCAAGTGCCTGAAGCCGGCCAGGAGGAACAACCTGGCAAACTCGAACGGGTTTCTCCAGCGTGAGATCGTCCACACGCGCAGCGTCCTCTGCACCTGGACGCCGGCGGGGTAGAGGGGCTTCAGAGTGGTGTGCGGTGGTATCCACGTCGTGCCGTTGTACGCCATTGCAATGGTGGCATCGCTTGTTGTGGCCGTGTAAGATGAAGTAGATGTAGTAAGAGTGGTGCGGCAAAGTTAACTGGCCATAATCGGTTTAAATAACGCAGGGGAAGAACTAGGGATCGGTTTGCATGCATGGGTGGGCAATTGGACGCGGATTGAATCCCTTGCCGCTGCGTGCACGGCGGCGTGTTGCAGTGCAGGGTGCATGGGGAACCGGCACGCATGCCCGCCAGCCTTGGCTTGTTTCTCGGTGCAGCAGTGCCATTACTCGGCACTGGTTAACACGTCCTTCTGAGTTGAAAAAAGTGAAGATGGTGTACCAGCGCTATTTGAATGGACATAGCTGACATGAGGAAGACGGGTGTCGTAAAGGCGCCATTAACCGGTTGGTAGCTCTTACTCGGCTACGGTTGTCACGTATATTTCTTAGTTGAAAATGCTTTGATGGTGCCCCAGCGCCATTTGAATGGACGGAACGAAGATGAGGTAGGGGAGCGGCCTGACAGAGGTAGGAGGGGTAGGATAGGCACCGGATTCGGTTTGGGTTAGTTCTTCTCTTATATAAATATAAATAATCAAAAAAGGGACCCAGCAACGAATGAGTGAAGGAGACAAAGGGGACGGACGGGGCAGGTAGTTGTTGGTGGCTGACAGGTGGGATCAGCCTAGCTGCTGTCACTGTCAGTCAACGGTGTTCCATCACGTTGGACCGGGAAGCATCTAGAACCTTCTTTATGTTTTCTCTTTGTCACGCATTTTGGTTGCTTTTCTTTTCTTTTCTTTGGGACGTCCTCCTTTGCTTGCTAGACGAGCAAAGTCCCTGGTTCTCCTGGAAGATTATACGAGTAGTCGTAGTATCATCTTCCAACAATTTTTTCTTTAAAACAACGCTCGCACGCGCAAGGGCGCCCGGGCTGTAGCACGGGTCCGGCCCATCTAAATAATACAGAGTATATTACTCATTCAGACCACGTAATTGTTTACTAACGGCCTAGCCCATCCATCCAGGCCCAGAATAGCACCTCCACTCCCGCAGCCCAACATGGTACAGCCCACAAACGGCACACTCCTAGCCTTTGAACAGTCTTCTTTTTTCTTACAATAAGGCATTGTTGGATAAGTGCGAGTGTGCCACGTCGAGACGGTTAGAGCATCTTCGGCAGTAGCACTTAAATCAAGACCCCTAAATTTTGTTTAGGGATTTTTCTCTAAATTTTTGAGCCCTTATTTCAGGTCAATCTTCAGCAGTAGCTCCTAAATATCTGCCCCTATTTATTCTTAGTATTACACTGATTAGTGGGACCCGTGTGTCAGTGGGTCATTTTCTCCTCTCATCTTCTTCTTCCTGAGGTAGTAGTCGGCCGAGGTAGTAGGACGCGGCGGTCGGGCGACGACCGACCAGCTGCACGGCGGGCAGGCGGTCCGGCGGCGGCCAAGGCGCAGGCACGCTCTGCCACGCGCAGCGAGGCGGTTGTGGTTGCGATGCCGCCGGGGGATGGTCGGGGCGGAGGAGGGAGAGGGGCGTGGCAACGTTGAGGGCGGCGGCGCAAACAGAGGCAGGGGACGGGCGCGGCGACGGGGGTGAAGGCAGGGAGGGGCGTCACGGCGCCGAGGGAGGCAGCGACAGTGGGTGGAGGCAGGGAAGGGCGCGACGACAGTGGGGTGGAGGCATGGGAGTGGACCGGCGGCGTCGAGGGAGGTGGAGGCAGTGGAGGAGCCGGCCACCAGCGCCGCCGAGCGCAGGGGAGGCAAGGCGGGGGGCGCGGGGGACGGGCGGTGACGGCCTGGGAGGTAGCCGGCGGCAGTCGTGGCGCAGGGACAGAGACAGGAGTGAGGAGGAGAGAAGAGGAGGAGCTGGGCTGACGTGGCAAAAATAGGGGCTTCCTTGGAGAGCCCCTGGGAACGGGGGCTTGAGAGTGGATTCTAGGGGCCTCCCTATTTTAGGGGATCAAATAGAGGTCCTGTTGAAGAAGTTTTTTTGCTTCCGGCCCTAAAACGGGATAGGGATCTTGTTTAGGGGTCTTGCTGAAAATGTTCTTAGAAGACAATTAATCGACTTCCTGGTCGCAACCCGATTCCGCACCTCCAAAGGAAAGCCTGGAAACGGAAAAGGACCAAGCATGGATCGCAATCCGATTCCACACCTCCAAAGGAAAACCCGGAAATGGAAAAGGAACAAGCTTGGCAAGCCGACTCTGCACCTCCAAGCTGCTAATTATACAACGTCAAGTTGGATTTGGTTCGATCATGTCCGTGTAACCAGGACGTTGCAAATTTGGTGATCAGTGTATTTGTATTATCGAGTGAGAAACTGTTCTCCAATGTCTTGGACATGCAAGTATCTTTCCATCTATCTCTTCTATATATATATATATAATTCAGATATATTTCAGATTACATGAAATCGGTAGCGGCAAATACCCAAGGACGACGAACGACTGTTTGTTTCGCGGGAGTTATTTTAATCCGATCAATGCACCGAGAAGAGGATGATCTGTGCTTTTGAGAGTATCTTTAATAGAAGACAAATTCTACCAATATTCCATGATAAGAGATCCATGGGAATACTGGCCCCCACTTTGGAGGGGTAAATTAGTCATTTTCTCATGATCTGTTGCTTGGTTAATGTATGACCTCGATCGACCGCGGCTTGTACCATTATTCTCCGGGCAGCATGGAATCTGCTTTTGCTAGGCGGAATAGAATAATAGACGGCGCGGCCAGCGAGGCTGACTCATTTTTGACGCTGTAATTTTGTTAGATGGTATTTTTTACTTCCACGGTCCGGAAATAAGTGAAATAACATTACATGTGTCTAGACATATTTTAGTACTCTCTCCGTCCAATATTACTTGTCTCAAATTTGCCTAAATATGGATGTATTTATGTTTAAAAAGCGTCTAGATATATGTAATATTTCGAGAAGTAATTCCGAAAGGAGGAAGTATATAAATACATCCATATTTAGACAAAATTGACTCACTTCATATGGGACGGAGAGAGTACAATTTCTTACAAAATAGGTTGAGTTTTTACCGATAGTATATAGATAGTAGATACGTCCATATTTAGACAAAGTTGAAAGTTGAGTCAGTTAATATGTGACGTGACGGAGGGAGTACAGTTTCTTGCAAAATAGGTTGAGTTTTTACCGGTCATAATAGCCATACTGTTTTCGTCAATAAAAGATAATAGCCATACGCAAGGGGGGATAAAAGGTGATAAAGAACAAGTGGGCTAGCAGCGTGTGTCAGCAGTGAGAGGCCAGGAATTCAAAAATTATTCTGTACCCGCCCATCGCGGTTTGCTAAACAGAGCGCTAAGCACCCGTGCTAATTGATGCAGCACATACTTTTTTGTTTGTTTCGCGGGAGTTATTTTAATCCGATCAATGCACCGAGAAGAGGATGATCTGTGCTTTTGAGAGTATCTTTAATAGAAGACAAATTCTACCAATATTCCATGATAAGAGATCCATGGGAATACTGGCCCCCACTTTGGAGGGGTAAATTAGTCATTTTCTCACGATCTGTCGCTTGGTTAATGTATGACCTCGATCGACCGCGGCACCCGGTAGCGCCTTCCGGATGTAGACGGCAAGATCTGTTGGGGCTGCCGAGCGGGCCGTTGATAGCTGCGACTCCAAGCGCAGAGTGTGCAGCTAGTAGCAGTATTTTCCCACAAAGGTGACTCGGGGTTTATTATCGAATTCTTGGGAAGATTTGTGAAGAAATCAAACTTCGCCCTCCTAGGTCCAGTCACGGAACTATCTCGTGTCCCCAGCAAGATATCAAAGTGGTTGTCGGTCACAATGATATGACACAAAATAAATAATAAAAATAAACTAAAAACTGAAATTAAAGTAAAGTATACACTCAATAACTAAAGTAATAGGGAAGCTAATAAGCAAGTAATAAATTAGAAAGGATTTTTAATTTGGGTCTTTGGATAATTGTAAAATCCGGACAGCAAGGTAATAAATACTAAATAAATATAAAAGTGATTGATAACAATGATTAAAGAGGTCCCGGGGTTCATGGGTTCACTTGTCTACTCTCTAATAATTTTGGTGGCACTAAAATAGCATAGAAGACAGTTATACTTAGCACTTCTTAGAAATGATTTTAACTATGAATAAAACTAACATGGGCATCATGTTTCGTAGGTAGAGTGCTTTTACACTACTCTCTAATATTCAAGGCGTATGAGTATTAGACAAGCTTTTTACCCCTAGTGGCATAAGCACTTGGCAACGGACTTCCACCTAACCGTCCGCCTAGTTTAAAATTCTACCAATATTCCATGATAAGAGATCGAACTTGGTAAAATTCACAACATTACGCACTTAAGAAACATGATGTTTAAAATTCACAACCTCACACAAAGGGTACCATCTAGTCACTTGGTAAGGGAGGAGTTTCAATTCTTTTTACCCCTAGTGGCATAAGCAATAAATACAAGCATTATAAAGACAGAGGATATTCAAAGTACAAGACTTCCACCTAATCGTCCGCCGGATTCCCTAATACACACATCACCATATTAATATCCAAGCAACATAGGGAACAAGGAAAGGTAAACATGTGTATCTATTAATAATATCAAGAGACAAATATGAGAATAAGCAATTCATAACATCAAACCATGACAAAGATTACACCAATACAAATAACAACTGTGATCATAACCATGTTCGGCAACTCATGTGATTTTATGGTTTAGGGTCATGAGAGAGAGAGAGAGATCAAGATACTTCCATGGACCCAAGGTCCAGAGGGGACTACTCCCTCCTCATCACCACTTTGAGACTTGTATGAATTCCGCCGCTATCAAGCCGGATATTCCACACTAAAAGACCGTCAAGGCTTTGGCACATTACATGACTACTCTTGCCGCCCATACATGTCTGGAGAACATCTTGACTTCACATGATGACCATCATCGCAGCTTAATCGGAGGTGTTCTGCAGACTTGATCCTGCAGATGTAATTAACCGGGTTGTACTTGCGAGTCCCCGGGAAATTGCAACTCTGCAATCGCCGATTCAAGTCAGATGATTCTCAATGGCATAAGATTTGTAATCATGTGGGCAATTTTACTTTTTTAATTCAAAAGAGAATTAATAAATATTTTCCCTATGTTTTACTGTCTCATTTATTTATTTGTATACGAATGTATACTGCCACGCCCGCAATTATTCTATTTCCTCGGTGCGACAAAGAAATATATGTTTTATATTTTTTCGTGTCAAACATCGTATTTAGACAAAGCTGCGACAATTAATTTGTATCGGGGAATAGCTATTACGCACCTAGACGCGGAGCAACAAACTGCCCGGGTCGACTAGCTTATGCCACACACACCACTAACTCTAATGCATGCAGCCACTAATAAGCAAACCTGACCAAATCAATCGGCAAGGTATAACTGAATCAAGGACTTGGTGACTTGGATGTGCAGACAGTTTTGGCTTCTCTTCAGCTCGCGTGCAGCACCATCTCACACGGTGACATCCGTCTCACACGGCATTCACAATGCACACGCTTCAGCTGAGTTTATCTAGTCTTGTACAAGTCACACACGTACACATCCGGCTAGTGTATCCGGAAACACAAGAACGCCATCGTGTTTGATGGGCCGGGCATCTCCGGATGCCTTGGCCATCCTGCGCAAGATTAGCCAAGAGGGTTCGGCTTGGAAATGCGCCAGGTTGTTTGGGCGTAACCCTTGTTTTGGAGAGTCGAAAGAGTCAATACCTGGATGATATATATTGCTAATCCCACAGGAGGTGAATTGAATCGTTGATGTGACATGATGTGTCCCATTGTAATTTTGTTCACTAGCTTACAAAGGTCATTCTTCGTGCAGGCACTGTCATCAGAAAACCGTGGCTCTGATAACACTCGTTAGCTCCAATTCGCGAACTCACACAGAAAACTCAGCGCGATTCACAGTGGACACAAGAGAGTTTTGGCGCAGCGAACTGTTAGCTGCATTTGAGGGTTGTTTCTCATTTATTCATAAGCAAGAGAACCCGTCTCACGATCCGGACTGGCCGTGCCATCCCACGGCGAATCGTGCGAGCAATCGAGTTCTACATGCACGGCACACACAACATTCGTGCTCTCGTGAAAGTAAAAGATCCGCCGCATAACAACCATGGCAGAAATTGAAATGCAGGAAACAAAAAACAACGAAATGCATGCTGCCGCGGCAGCATCACACCAGCTGGGCCGCGACGTACAATTTTATTTGCAACAGAAGGCACCACATAGAGATCCCCTTATAGGAAAGAACGCTTCCGCGGAGCCTCGTGCCAGGCTGTTGGTGCGCCATCCTATTCGCTCATTGAGGACGCGAGACTACACTCTTCAAGCTTCGATGTGACGAGTTCTGAACTGCTGGCATCCAATTCTTCCATGAGGAAGTCACATAATTGGTTCCTAATCTTCTTCATGTCGCACTCCACCAACATCGTCTTGTCGTCAAAATTAATCAGACAATCAGAGAGACTAGGATTTTATGCGAAAATGAACTAAAATAATTAAGAACTAATATTAGAGCTTTACCTTGGTGATCTTTTCTTCAGCGAATATATTTTCGACAAATGACAACATCTTATGGCATACAGAGAAACCACATTCCACCAATACCTGTTTTCGGAGACACATGCCCTCGAAGTCGTGGGACAGTTTGGGGTTTCCGGATTCCAATCCTTTCTTATCACGAGCGAGAGACCATGCCCTACGTTATTTTTGACAGAATTAATTGCCAGGAGTTGGAATGTTTGAAGGGGTTTAGCAAGCGAACAAACTTAAGAAGAGAAGTTGAATTGTACGGAGTAACTTACTCATCTATGAACTCCGCCACATTGCTCCAGTTGTTACCCTGCGTGGAATCAAGGTAACTAACACTGTTCTCGGACGGAAAAATAGCGATCATGATACAATGATCGTACTCAACACTGTAGTATGCAACAATTATCATCTCTTTCCCCCGTTGAGTATGTGCCGCCAGTGCATCGGCCACATAATTCCTGCTCTTATTCCGATCGGCCTCAATTGATTGACCAGACATCCAATGTGGGTCCATGAACCCAATTGGAAATTCTTCTTCCTCGAAAATTTTGATGAGGTGCCTAGTGAAAGAAAACAAATGTGTTAATTTGATGCTTTATTTAGCGGCAAGTAGTTTGAACTAATGACAAATATTCTCAATACTTACAATGTCCAGCATCTCATAAGCGAGGCGTTGAGCTCCTTGAGGTTGTATAAATTCCACAAATCCGACCAAGGCACCGTGATGCTAAGAGCACCATCACTATGATGGAAGTGGTGGTGCTCGATGGACAGATTTATACCCTGTTGACGTTGGAACACTTGCAGATAGTAAGAATGTAGATCCCGGCAACGTGGACTTACATTCTTGAGCTCATATTCTGTTAGGAACGGCTCTCCAGGGACGTACTCTCCATTCTATACACACGAGGCTTGTTTAGTTTTTAGAATAAAACTAAAATGCCCTTCTTTAGGGAAAGGATCGAGCGAGTACTACTGTACACTCCATAAGATGTCGATATACATTACCTTCTCTAAGTCGTGCTCACGAAACAGTTTCTTGAGATTCGTCCACCAGGGCGCCATTAATTCCCCGGGCCCCTGAAGAGTCACTCGATCTGAACCAGTCAATTTAGTATCAATGCGAATAAGTAAATAAGCAGCTTACAAAATGAAAGGAAATACTTAAGTAGTTATATGCATGGATACTTAGTGCTACTCCAAACTAATACTAGCTAGACCATGCATTAATCGACAGTACTTAGAGAAAATTGCATATGGATTAATTAATTAACTGATCTCTCACCTGGCCAGAAGAAGTGTGCTCTTGCTCAAAGTGTTGCCAAGGAGGAGCTAGAGTGATCTAACGAGGAGAGGCCATACTATATATGCGTACGCTTATATACTATCAGACGGCCTAGATCTCGTCAGGCTAGCTAGCTATAGTGTGCATGTATAGCGCGTGCCCATATACTATGCGTACGCTTATTATATGTAGATAGACAGAGCGTCAGAAAATACTTAAAGCATGTGGAGACGCGCGCTTTCCAGTCAGGTAGCTACAGCAGCTTGGTGGAAGCCTCGTGGGAGTTGCTCTCCATCGATGGAGCCGGCCGGTTGTTAGGCCAACTCTGGCGGGGCGATCCATCTGGACCGGCGTAGTTCGTTCAGGTCTAAACGGACAAAAACACGGTCCAGCAGGATGACGTATTTGTTTCCACGTCCGTTTTTTGGTCCGTGAAGACGCATTCTGCGTCAGACTTCATCCCACGGACAGAAAAACGGAGCGCCGCGCGGTCCGCTCGTCCGCTCAGGGTAGAACGCATCAACCCTTTTCTTATTCCCGAAGCCATCCGGCAGCGATCCAACAAACCACCTCCGGTCCTTTTTAATGGGACCGAATCGACCCCGTTTCCCCACCCTACTATACCACACACCCCACGAAACCTTAGCTTTCTGCCGGCGACATGGATCCGTCGGCGTTAGGTAGGTAACGAGTTCTCGCAAATAAATAAATAAATAAAAACCTGATAGGTAGCGAGCACAGGGAAGTCTCGTGGGAGTTGCTCTCCTCCTTTAGCTGCTCCCCGTAGGAAAGCTAGCAGCTCTCCTCCTTTAGCTGCTCGTTCACTTAATTGGCCTGCTCGCCGCGTGCTTTCTGGCTATCTGGTCTCGATCGGTTTCCCACTGTAGCTACTGTGGTTCCCAATCAGTCAACCCGCTTTCCCCTCTCTCCTGCTGTTCTTGTAAGAACTGGCTATTTCCGTTTGAGTGGACGGAAAGGGGCGGAATAGTCCGGCTGGAAGAAAAAAAAGGGGTGTCGATGCGCTGCCGACGCGTTTGCAGGATGCGTACGAGTGTTGTACGTAGATCATGTGATTTCGCACTTTGGGAGTGGCATAAATTTTTTCAATTAATAAAAATAGTTGTTCTGGGTTTCTCTCGATGCAAGTCTCTTACTCGCTCCGTTTAGATTTATAAGGCTGCTATATTGATTGAAGTTAGTGCCACGTTTTAACCAACAATTATTCAAATTACATTTAGTATATGTATATAAAAATTATATCATTAGAAAAAGAATAATTCAATACGAATCCAACAATATATCTTTTGTGCCGCAATAATCTCATATTACCAATGAAATTTTTGGTCAAAGTTTGGCATAATTCTAGCCATATCATATGAAACCTGCAACCATCTGCTGGTGTCTTTTTGCTTACTGTTTCAACATGCCATGTTTAGTAAAAAGAATTTCTGTTGGTTTGATACCCCATCTACAGAAGGGAGTTGTTTGATGGGTTCTCTGTGGGATTACGAGTGCTTAAATCAACAACCATTTAGATTTTTAAAGGTTGCAACAGTATATTAACGTTTAAATTATTCCATCTTGGTTGGTCTATGCAGCCTTATATATGGACAGTATCTTTGATTTGATTGCTAATGAACTTGTAGATGGTAATGCGTATGTGTTTTGATATAATCTACGCACCTCCTCCAAATCGCCGTTACGAAGTACTAGTTTCCGGCGACTCACCGTTGATTCCCCGGCCAGCCGCCCCTCCCCTGACGAGTCAATCAGGGGTCAGTCGTTCTGTATGAATAATTAATAATCTTATAAAAATGAAGAAATACTACTCTAGCTAGCTAAGACTACCGTCAAATACCAAACAAATATGATATGCAAATACAACGTACGTATAGACCATCAATTCCGCGGTCTTAAAAAAAATAAAAAAATGAGAAAGTCTTCAATGCATGGCATACTTATATTTCGAATAGATACCAAAAACCATTAATATGGTTATTTTGCCAAAAAAAATCAGCTCTAACGGTATACCCATATGAATACCCATTAACAGTCGGTTTTTTTTAGATTTGACCAACTTTATTGAAAAGAGAAGAAACATGCATATATTACATGGAGAAGGATGGAGGAATGGAGGGGCTTTTCTGCAAAATCATTAATTTCCTTAGAAAACATCAAACGTTTATTATGTCGCTAGCCTTTTCAGCTAAAAAAAGCTCGCCAGACGCGCTTCCAGTCATGTGTAGCTACAGGGAAGCCTCGTGGGAGTTGCCCTGCACTTGCTAGCTGGCTCACTTCGCCGGCCGCCATTGACCATAAGGATGCGAAACCTCGTGGGAGTTGCTCTCCGCTTGCTCGCTGGCCGGCCCGCCTCTTTCCCTCTTATTTCCCCATGATATATCTAGTTATCCATTTTTCTCTAGCTTCTTCCTTCATTTTTCTTGCGCGTAGGCACACGATCGAGCGGAAAAACCTCCCAGAGTTGGCATGCAGTTGGGGTCTCCCAAAGTTGCCATTCAAGGTGATCACAATGGATACTCGGAAACAGATATTCATGGATATCCAGCTCATGCATGGATCGCGGTATGGAGTGCGATCTTATTACATGGATATCCACATGTGGATATCCGCCAGCTCGCGGAGCAGGTGTGGATAGCACCCATTGATCCATGAATATTCATGGATACCCAGTATTTAAATAAATAAATTATTGATATGTGGGTCCATTATTTAACCATATGAATCATATAAATAGTTACTCCGCAACCCTAACCCTAACTCTCTCCCTCTGTTCCTCTGTCCCATTCATCACGAGAAGCCACCCCTCCTCTGATTCACCCCCGATCTGCATCTCTCGAACCCTCTTACTTTAGGTTATCAAAATGTGTAATTGGGTATCCATGGATCTCCATAGATACCCGGTGGATATAGATATTTTTCGGCCCCATAGATTCTTTCGTGGATGGATTTTTTTTAGGGCCACGACAGTCGATTGCCGTCATTCGATTAGATAAAAAAAAAATTGTACACTGAGGACCTAAGAAAGGTGACTTAAGCTAACTTAATCTCTGATTTGTCAACTTAGACTTAAGTCTTTTGCTTAAAAATCAGGCGACCAAGATATAGTCACACACACACCGTATTTTTATAAGATATATACGTGAGGAATTAACCCAACTGAATCGGAGAAACCATCGCTAAATCCTACGCCAAGCTGCGAGGTGAGATCATCCAGGTTGCGTCATCGTCTTCCTCACTTTCCTGGCCCTCCATCGATTGATCCCACCCGTTCCCTCACTCTCATGGCCTCCTCTTTTTCTCTCGATTGGCAAGATAACGACAAGTCATGCTGCAGATCGGGATTTGTCAGAAACTGGATTGATTCGTTATTAGGGGGATTAAGTTGACTATACAGCTCGTTTTGTGAGTAATTAAAGACAGGGAATGAGAATTAAAGGAGATAAAAAATTTAATCTATTGTTTGGTTGGCATATTGGGAGTTTAGAGGGGAAGGGCAAAAGGAAATTAGGTTGTGAGACTTCCCAATTTCTATTCCGTGGGTGGAACCTAATAATTGCGGGAGAGGGAAAGAGAATTGGGATTAAACTCTCATCCCCCTTCCCTAAACCTCAGTAAACACGTTAGGCCCAGTTCGGTTACTCCCTTCCCGGTGGGGATTGAGAGGGATTGATGAGATTTTAGGTCAAATTCCCTCCGATCCCTCTCAATCCCTGCAGTTAATGCCACAACCCAATGAGGCCTTAAGGATTTAAGGTCCCTCTCCCCTTCTCCGCTTGCTGATTCCGCCGCTGCTGGTAAACGCTCATAGATTCGTTCGTCGGCTCATGTACTAGCTTCTCCTGCTCCATCATTTGGGTTCTATGCAGGGGGAAAGCCCTAGACTTTCCCGTTTGGACACAGACATGAGCGGAGCCACTGCCCGGCCACCCCAGGCAGCGTTGCCCAGGCTCCCAGTTGAATTCCTTCTTAAGACAATGTAGACTAAAGTAGATGTGATGCTTAAATTAGTACAAATTTATTGGCACATGTTAACTTAGAAAGGAGCGTTTAGACTTTGGCCAGGCTTCACAAATTGGTTGGCTCCGCTGCTGGACACAGAGGTGAAAGTGACCTTGATTTCTGAACCAACACGCAGCTAGCCTATACTTCCTCCGTTCCTTGAAAGAAGGCATATTAGTTTTCATTAAGACAAAGCTTCGATCACAAATTACTATGTTAAAATGTGTTTTATATTAGCCAGAAATCTCTCTCCCTCAACTTGGGCAGAAACGGCTCAAATACGTACCACAGTGATAAGCATGCATGGTCCATCCGTCCGGCAGCTTCCACGCATTGCTCATAGTGGAATGTTAATTGCACGCTCAGCAATGCATGGACGCGTGCATCAGTCAGAAAGTATTTTCTGTAAAGCGTCCCTATGCTCGCTACCAGCTAGCTAGCTGACTGTAAAGCGTCCGGCGAGCCCTAGATGGCGTGTTATTTTATGTATGATTCTCCGTGCTGAGCTGAAAAGGCTGGCGACATATGCTCAAGTATTTTCTGACGCCCTACAGTCTACACATAAAATAAGCATACGCATATAAGTATGGGCTGGGCACGCGCTACACGTACGTAGCACACTTCCTTTTTCCACGAATTAAATGTCCGACGACATTCCCATGTCCCTTAGTTAATTTCTTCCGCGCCCGACGAGATCTAGGTCGTCTGATACTACTTATAGAGCTAGCTAGCTAGCCTAGATTCCTGCCCTGCCTCTCTCGTTCCGTCCAAAAAATCACTCGAGCTAGCTCCTCTTTGGCAACAGTTTGAGCAAACAGCACACGTCTTCTGGCCAGGTGAGATCAGTTAATCCATATGCATTTTTCTCTACTATAGCTTCTTCTTTAATTTTTCTTGCACACGATACCAGCGCGGACTCTATATATTAATGCATGGTCTAGCTAGAAGTAGTTTGGAGTAGTACAAAGGTATCCGCAAAGGCTCTTAGACGTCGACTCCTATTTGCAGATGCGGAGGAAAAGAGAAATATGAGAGAGAATAGAACTGACTTTTTGTAAAAAGCCAGACTCTTAAGGCAAGAATCGACTAAGTGTAGTCAGCTAAGAGTCTACCTAGTCACCATTGTACATCACCGCATTTAATGCTAACATGTCATTTATAGCACACATCCTATTGTATGTATTATTTTCTCGTCGATCCTAAACTCCACTATTGCTGATGCCTTTTCTTATGTACAATGGTTGATAAGCCTATTTTTTTTTATGTGTTACATGTCATTTAGACAAGACAACGCAACATGTTATACAATAAGTCATCTCTTAGTGACATATATTACAATTAATGTTTGGATGAATAAAATTAATGAAATAAATGTTAAGAAAAGGTGAAATCTACTACAATGAGAAAATTGCCTTATCATTATTGTGAAGAGATCATCTCTTAATTAAGAGAATGTCCATCTCTTTCTTCGTTCCTCTCTCTTCCATGTCAGCAATTATCCTACGTGGCATTGTTAAGAAAAGGTCGACGTCAGCCCATTGTACATGCCCTAACTATCCATGCATATACTAAATATGCGTACGCATTTCTTTTCATTTTGTAAAATGCTTATATTACTTATATATTCGCATTGAAAATTGACCGGTCGGATATGATTGACTCTAAAGGGACCCGGGGAATTAATGACGGATCACTGGAAGGCCCAGAAACCACTTCATGGGCACGATTTGGAGAAGGTAATTAATGTATATAAACATCTATAAGCCTTTCCATGAAGAAGGGCTTTTTAGTTTTATTCTAAGTCAAAATTAACCCGGAAGTAAGAAGGTATGTATGTCAAAATTCGAAACTTCAATCCTTTCTTTAGATTTGACTTACGACAAAACTAAACTAGCCTCCTGTATATGGAACGGAGAGTACGTGTGTATCCATATACATACTAGACTACTCTTCGGTTTGTAAGATGGTGGTTAATTAATAGTCACATTGGAGGTTGACCCTAATTGACTCAAGCTTGACTCAATCTTCAGGGGGGCGGGAAATTAATGGCGGATCGCAAGAAACTACTTGCCGACGGCGAATGGAAGGAGGTTGATTATATCAACACCTATGGTGTGTTTATGGGCTACCTATCCATGGCCATCAAGGGCTCAGGTTTCCTGGTGCTTACTTGGACTACCGTCGTACTTCTGGGTGGCTTCGTCTCTAAACTGAGCAAGAAGGACTTTTGGTCTTTGACATTCATCACCCTTTCCCAGACAGCGGGGTTAGTATTGTATATTTCCAACATTGAATTCATATCTTTATATATAGTACTGTCTAGATCTTATACTGCTCCGTATATTGAAGCGATCCCCCTTCACAAGGGTTCGATGTCTGTGCTTACTTGTGCTAGTCCCTGGATCGACTCACTAGCACACACAGTTCAAGATGTAATACCAAGATACAAAGGTCAAAAGTACTTTATTACATCGTATCATCCAGAACTTAAATTGTACTTACAAACTTGCATGACCTCTTGGGCCAGCATAAACAAATAATGTTCAAAACCATGACAACAATGTATCATGAAGCTGCAGCGGAAAAGTAGAGTAAAAGGGCCTCATCTACTCCCAGAGGAGAGAGCATGTTGGAATGTAAGCACATGACCCATGACAAAACGATGTTGTTTACATATCCCAGGTTAGATATATAGGGTTTTGTTAAATAAGACTTTAACCAAGAATTATTTTATCAACTCCGTATACGTATGTTCCTTAATTATTATTTTGATTAGCTAGCTGGGTCTATGTTTTATCGGAGGTTTATCATGTGCATAGCTTCCTAGCAAGTAAAATGGTGGTCAATTGATTATGTTAGCTATAGTATAAGGTTTCGGTAAAACAAAATTTGACCAAGAAATACTTTACTAAAAAAAATATTCTAGTATTTTATGAAACTTCGATACCCACCGTTTTAGAACTTTAATAAAAATTGTATCCGAACATAAATTTCTCTAGCACAAGTTACACAACTTAATTACTCAGTTCTCAAAATAAAAAGGAAAATGACATCTATATTTATATTGGATTTTAGGATAAAGCAAGTTTACATGAGCTATTTTTGTGTTGGCCTCAGATAGCAGTCAAACTGAACTATTTCACCGAAAAAAATCATCAAAATCTTGAACCTTCACTTTAATAATATGTTGTTTATATGTCATGATGTTTGTATTACCGGATTCATTTTCAGACTTACATATAACAGTGATTTCATATCTTGTAAGTCATGTAGTATGAATTAATAGAGTATTTTTGGTCAAAACCTAGCTTTTTTAACAAAGGTTTATAAATCCTTGTACTCCTATTATGGAACGTAGGAAATATCATTTATTTATATATAGGAATACCTATCTACTCCCCGTTCCATAAAAATTGATGCGTCTTTGAACTAAAACTAGTTCAAAACCACGGTAATCTTTATGGAATAGAGGAACTATTAAGGAGCTAGTCGGCGGACGACCGCCCACGCGCGTTTGGGCGGTCGATTCCGACCAGGAGCTGTCCGAACTGGCAAATCTGCCGCGTGACGCTCCGTTTCATTCCTATTTCCCCTTTTTGTCTGTCTTTCTTGTCCCGCGCTCTCTCTCGTCCGACGCCCGGCCTCTACCGCGCTCAGCCTCGTACCAGACTGGCAGCCCAATGACTAACAGGCCTAGTCGGGCCTTTCCTCTCTTTTTCCTTTTTTTCTTTCTTTTGTACTACAGAAATGTTCTGCTGTTGGGATTTAGTTTTTTTTTCCCTTTTTGGGAGACTGGTTTTCAAGGATTACACGGGTGGCACCACTTTCAATCGAAAATGCTACACGCTTTCAAATCATATCGGTGAGGTTTTCAAAGTCCTATAACAAACTTTTTATGTCCTTCATGACAGATATTAAAATTTTAAAGGCTAAAGTTTTTTACAAACTTTTAAAATCTAGACATAGAAATTTCAATTTTTAGTTCTATGAGAAGCTCGTGAGCCCAGAGAACTATTAAATAAATAGATGAACTTTAAAAATTTCTAGACAAACTTTTAAATTTTCTATACAGATCTTTTAACATTTTCGAACGGACTTTTAAGTTTTTCTAGGTGAACTTTCAAAAACTTCTAAACTAACTTTCAAAACTTTATGAGAGAATCATTTCAAATTTTCCCAAAGAACTTTTAGAAAATAGACAAACTTTCAAAATCTCTAGAGAAACTTTTAAATTTTATAGACGAACCTTTTAACATTTTGGAACGGACTTTGTTTTTCTAGATGAACCTTCAAAATTCTCTAAAAGAACTTCTAAAACTTTCGACAAAGAGTTCAAAACTCCAGTGCAAAATTCCGGACAAAAATTTGGATGAGCATTTATTTTTGCGCAAAAGATGAAGCCGTGATCGACCGGCCAATTAATTTAGCAACAGGTATGGCTTATGGTAGGACAAATGTCACTTTCAACATGCAGCAGGGCGTCTCAGCAAAAGAAAAATAGACATGCAGCAGGGCTGTCGCTTTCAATGTGCATGCCATTGCTTCTTTTTTCAATCCGTGGAGCAGCTGTCGCTCCCAACGTCCGGCGCGCTGTGGTCCACCCATGTGCGGGTTTGAAAAGCAAGGAATTGAGGCCACAGGTACGGAGCAAGTAATTCGACACGAGGAAGGCGAATTGAAATTGGGAGGCGAGTTGAAATTGGTGTGGGGGTGAGGGGGGGTTTCGAAATTAAAGACTTCACCTATCTTTAAGTGATCTATTAAGTAAAGCATCGCCTCCCCCCCTCCCCCCGTCTCCGTCCTTGTGAGGCCATCTCTAGCGGGGCGACCCATTTTTTGCTTGGATCGTGGCGAACGGTCGTTTTTGCAGTGAGTTTGTCCGCGCCTGCCACCTTTTTCCTCCACTGGCCCGCATGTCCATGAGTAATAAAGCAAACCAAATAAGTGGCCTTGCTGGGGCAGTGGCAGACCCAAAAGTGGATTGGGGAATCCGTTTGGCCAAACGGATACAAAATGGATCTCCCCGCTGGAGTTGCCCTGAGAAAGCGAGCGAAACTGCATGCGCGGTCGGAAATTGTCCGCACCGCGCGGACGAGCGTGGAAGAGTTTTTTGGTATTTATTATCGGAAAAAACTAAATACCATTAGGAACGCCTTTGTGCCTGAGATCTCAGACGACGAGATACCCTCAGTCGCGTGCGGGGCCAAACCTCTTGCCGCACTGGCCGATCTATTAATTAATTCAAACATGCACGTGCAAGCGTTCTGTCGTTATAATTGCTCCCATACTTACGCAACCCAAGAGAATGTACAGCAGGTGATGAGAGAGTGTACTACCAGCTGTTCCTCCCTCCCTTTCGGTTCGTCGTCACATAGATGGACAGATAGGTATAGGGTGCATGGAAGAAGTGATGGCTTAGCTAGCTTGAAACTTCTTACGAATGCAATTCAATTGTGACGCGCGTGCATATATTTCCGTTAATCAATCTAACTGGAAATTAATGAAATGTCCAACAGGATCTTCGATGTTAGTACGAATGAAAAACTAAGATATATGAAGAAAGCAGGCACTGGCTTGGTTATGGGCGTTTGTTCGTGCGTGGTTGGCGGACGTGCTCGGAATTCAATGCCACGCTTTTGGTTGGCAGCTGTTCTGGTGGCAGTTCAAGGGGTGTTGTTTGGCGTAATGTTGCTCCCTCTGGCGCTTGTCTACTTGGCTGGGATACTCATATCCGGACTGCTTTCACTGTGGCGTCTGATACAGCAGGATTTCCAGGACATGTCCAGTAACGATAGAGAAGCAAACCTGGTGCCGTCGCTGAATACCTTGTACTGCATTGCCCTGGTACAATGTTTCATCTTCTGCTTTAGGTGGATACTGCGTTGCTCCAGGAAGACATTGGCTAAGCGAGTCGCCACTGATGATCGTGACGACTCGGAAATCCAACTAGTTTACAAGTACATGAGTGAAACAAAGAGGGGGTGCGAGAAGGACCCAACATTTGTGCAAGGAAGGAACCTCATCACACATGCAGTGGACATGATCGGTTCCGACTCACCTGCTGACTGCATTCAGGGGGTGCAGACCTTGTACACGGCCATATGCATCGCAGAGAAGAACCACAAGGCGGAGGAAGAAGATGGTGGCAAGGAGAGTGAGGACTACCGCGAGCAACGGGACATTGCCAGAGGGCAACATATGCTGCTGAAACATCTGGTTGTGTCTGCATCCTCCTCCGAACAAGTACTCCAGAAACTGCTGGAGACTCTGAATCCAAGAGGTGCACATGACCGTGAGACGAGGAACCAGGCAGCCAAGATCGTGGAGCGCCTTGCATGCAGCATCAGTTTGGAGCAGTTCCCCATGGGGATCCAACACATATCTTCCCTCATCGGGACGCTAGAAGAATACAGTATAGCCGAGCCATACGTCCGAGACTGTCTATACGATGAATTTGAGAAACACTGGATACTAGAGCTTGGTCCTTCAGCAGCCAGCAAACCTGTGAAGAAGGACTACAAGGAGCTCTTGCTGTGTGGCCTGCGTATCCTCCGGAGGCTTGCAGCTGACGGGAACAACTGTAGAGTTATGAGCGACACCCCAGGTCTTCTCACCAAGATCATGGCGCCTGTTGCCTCAGACCTCCTCCACAACACCACCCTTCGGCATGGTGTAGTATGGTCCGACATAGTAGATGGATCAATGCAAGTGATGGCCCAGTTGTTATTCACGGCCGATGATCTGGGAGAAATCAGTATCAAGCTACGGGATGAAATCTCCAGCTGCAAACAAGCAATCAGCACTCTCTGGATGATCCTCAACTGTAATGCATGCAAAGAAGAGCTCAAGGGACGCGCCATTCACATTCTCACACGACTGTGCATGGATACCAAAAAACAAAGCAGCAGAAGAGATGATGTAACCCAAAAACAAAGCAGCAACAGCAGCAGATATGGTTTTGTGAGAATGCTGGTGAGTATCTTCACTCACGCTGGCAAGTATAGCAGCTCCATGAGAGCATATGCAGGAGAAGGACTGTCTCTGCTCTCTTCCCGTGGTGAAGTTGTTCATATTCAGGAGGTTCGTGGTCTCGTTCAAGTACTTGTCCGACCTGACGAAAACAAGACATGCAGACAACACGCGGCTGAAATCCTCGAGCATCTATGTACTCATTGCACCAAGGATGATGGCCGATACCATGCAAAGCTAAAGAAAACAATGACCGATGCCATGCCCATGGTAATTAATCCTTGTCAGATCGATATACTTAGTATAGCTACGTATTACTACTAATGAACCTTCGCATTTGTTTTATTCTTTGTACTTAAACTATAACCTCTTCCAGACTGTACCAATTAATATTAATTTGCTAAATTCATTGCAGGTGACTGAACAAATAAATTCTTGTTTACCCACATCTCATCCACCAAACAACCACGAGCAAAACGTACCCAGAGCCGTCCTGCTGCAACCAGTTAGACCAGCAACGACCTTGCTATCATCCTTGTTTTCCCTTTATGGCACAATCTATGACACGTTCGTCACCGACTTGGGTCTTCATTGGCTCGAGGTTGCCCACCAAAACAAGCTCAAGGAGATGGTAGTAAAAACAACACTAAGCCATAACCACCCCACGGTCCAAAACCTGGTACTCTTCAAGGTTATCAGTAAGCTGCTCATATCATTGATGAGGCACAGCGGCACCTTCAGGTTTGTCCAAAAAGAGGGCATTAACAGCTTCATAGTGGAACTCTCCGCTGCTTCCACCAAGATGAGGGATCTTGACTACTCCATGGTTTTCCGCTGCGCCACCAGCAACTCTGAATTCACATCGAAGCTTGAAGGTTGTACTCTCGCGTCCCTCGTGAAAGAATTGGCTGACATGGCTGCGCTGCATTCTCCTGCATCAACTCTGTTCTCCTCCCCAAAGAAGTCATCGGAAAAGGGCAGATGGAAGGCCAAAAGGAAACCAGTGAAGCCAAAACTACATTCAAGAAAACTGCCAGCCAAGGACAAGAGTTGGGCACCAAAACGGAAATACAACCCTGTAGAGCCGTTCCTAACAGAAGATGAGATCAAGAATATAAGTTGGCCTTGCCAGAAACTACATTCTTACTGTCTGCGAGTGTTCCGGAGTCAGCCAGGTATAAACTTGTCCATCAAGCACCACCATTTCAATCTTAGTGATGGTGATCTTCAGATCATGGTGCCTTGGTCGGACTTGTGGAATTTATACAGCTTCAAGGAGCTCAATGCCTCCCTCATGAGATGCTGGACATTGTAAGTATTGAGAATCTTTGTGACGATGGTTCGAACTACTTGCCGCTAAATGCAATATCTAATTGACACATCATTTCCTTTCACTAGGCACCTCTTCAGAAAATGCGAGGATGAAGGAATTCCAATTGGCTTCATGGACCCAGATTTGATGTCTGGTCAATCAATTGAGGCTGATCAGAAGATCAAGAATTATGTGGTCAATGCACTGGTGGCTCACTGGGAAAAAGATATCATACTTGTTGCACACTACAGTGTTGAGTACAGTCATTGGATCACAATCGCCCTTTCTCCGTTTCGTAGCAGAGTTACTTACTTTGATTGCATAAAGGGTCAAGATTGGAAGAAACTCACCGAGTTCATTGATGAGTAAGTTACTCCACACAATTCAATTTGTTCTGAAGTTTGTTCGATTATTGCTAAATTCCGTTCACACTTTCTAACTCCGGTCAATCCCGTGAAAAAACATGTAGGGCATGGTCACTCGCTCGTGATGAGAAAGGACTAAAATCCAAAAACTGTAAATTGTCCCACTCCTTTGATTATATCTGTTCCGGAGAACAGGTCTTGGTGGAATGTGGTTACTATGCATGCCATAAGATGTTGTCATTCGTCGAATGTAATTTGCCTTGGAAAAACCTTGGCCAGGTGAGGCTCTAATATTAGTTCTTAATTATTTTAATTCATTTTGTCATAAAATCCTAGTCTCTAAAGTGTCTACTTTTGTCGATAAGATGTCGGGGAACTGTGACATGAAGGAGATTAGAAACCAATTGTGTGACTTCTTCATGGATGAATTGGATGCCATGCATGCGCCACGTTCTTTTGGATCAACTCCTGACTTCTCCCCAAATAAGTCGGAAAGGGGAAATGGAAAATTTAGTAGCAACTATGCTAAGTTCAAGAACAGTTTCGCGGAGGACAAGAATGACGCACCACCAGCACTGGATAAAGAAACAGAGGATGACTCGTACAGAATCCCAGAAGAGGATATAGCCTTCTCTACAGAGCACCTAGGTTTCGATCATAGTGACAAAGGTATTGACATCACGGTGTTTCGGTCGGACTTGTGTAATTTAAACAACCTCAAGGTGCTCGACGCCTCTCTTATGAGATGCTGGACAGTGTAAGTATTAAGAACCTTTGTCATGATTCCAACTACTTACCGCTAAATGCAACATCTAATTAACACATTTATTTCCTTTCACCAGGCACCTCATCGAAAAATGCCGCAAAGAACAAATTGAAATTGGCTTCTTGGACCCACATGTGATGTCTTATCAAACAATTGAGGGCGGTTCTAAGGAAAATCAATCAGAAGAGACTGAACGGGCTAAAGTACGAGTCTTGCGTTATCTGGCCGATGCGCTGGTTGTTCAACAGGACAAACGGTTCATAATTTTTGCACACAACGACTACTATCATTGGATCACAATCGCGATTATTCCGTCCTCGAGCGAGGTTTATTACCTTGATTCCAAGAAAAAGGTACGCAACTGGGAGAAAATGCAGAAGTTCATCGACCAGTAAGTTACTCTGTACAATTCAAATTCTTCATAAAGTTTGTTCGATTGCTAAATTCTTCCCTTCAATCTTTCTAACTCCGCATAACTCTATGAAAAATCACATAGGGCATGGGCCCTCGATCATGCTGATGGCCCTAAATTGTCCCACCACTTCGGCTTCGATTGTGACCAACAAACGGAAACGGACACTGTGAAATGTGGTTACTATGCATGCCATAACATGTTGTTAATCGCCGAATGGACTTTGGCCAACAAGGAGGGGTTTCCCGTCGTAAGGCTCCAATATTAGTTCTTAGTTATTTTAATTAAAAAATTTAATTAAATCCTAGTATTTGAACTGTCTATTTTTGGTGATTAGAAATTGGGGGCATGCGACGCCGAGATGGTTAGTAGCCAATTAAAGAAGTTCCTAGACATGAAAATCAAAGCGGAGAAAAACAAACCGGCATCGCAAGCCAATTCTGCACCTCCAATGGAAAAGGAACAAGCATCGCAATCCAGTTCTGAACCTCCAAAGAAAAGCCTGAAAATTAAAAAGAAACAAGAATAGCAAGACAATTCTGCACCTCCAATTATTCAGGGTAGAGTTGGATTTGGTTCACGTTGCAGATTTCTTATCAGTGTGTTTGTATTTTTGCTAATAACTAGCACGGGGCATGCTTTATAGTGTGTTGTAATGAAATTGTTTGAAAATTATAACTGAAAATAGCTTTATCAAATGCTTTATGCTGTCAGCAATAGATATTTATATTATAACTGAAAATAGCATGGTTTATATTTGTTTCCTTTGGCAAAGCGGCCGAAGCCATTGCCAACGATTAGTCCATTGATATATAATTCATGTGCAAATAAAACTGGTACTACTGTTTTTGTATTGGAAGATACTCATGATTACACTACTAATTTTTCCGCCTAGGGCCACGGGGAAAAATCGTTGCTATAAGCCCATTTTTGTTGTGATAGTCAGCACTCGCAACAAAACGCGAGTGTTGGGAGGCGTAGGTAAAGGTTGCGAGGAGATAGGTTATCTCAACTCTTTTTTGTCGGGCGATGCAAGAACGTACGCCCTTTCGCAACCAAGGTGGCGTTGAAATAGTGTGTAGAAGCAACCATCATTGGCCTTGCATAAGGGTTTTGTGCCGTTGCTATAACGGCAACTGCAACAACGTATGCTGGTTGCAAACATGGTTATTGGCAAGAAAATATATTTCATCGCGATAGGATAGGGCAACCAAAACGGTGAGACCTAGCTATAGGCGAGGAGGATCTTGCAAGGAAATATATATTTCTTTGCGATAGCATAGGGCAACCAAAGACGTCAAGTCGCTATAGGGTCATGGGATATCCCAACAAAAGATGTGACATCGCTGTAGGCTCAAGGATATCGCAATGAAATATATGACGTTGCTATTGGCTCAAGGTTATCACAACGGAATATATAACGTTGTCACAATCACATGCAGCATCAGCTAATGATCGTGGCAATAGTTACATCACACCGAATTAGAAACGTTGCTTTTCTGGTTATTGCAACCGTGGCAGTAACATCACACCGAATTAGAAACGTTGTTTTGTGGTTATTGCAATAATATTTTCTATGGTTATTAAATTGGTATAATGCAACAGAATTTTAGAACAACAAAAATTGATGCAACACATATATTATTAACAATCCGCCATTCACTCTTACAATCCCATCCAAATAGGGATCACAGCCATAACGAAACATGATATACTAGAATCTCCCAATTATACCGAAAAGGGGACACCAAGGTGTCAAATCATATATACAGCAAAAAAAATACAGAAAAACTAGTTAATCATAAATAAAAGCAAAGGCTTCATGGGTCTTCCTCTTCCATCTCTATCTCGATAGTCAATGAGCATTTCCTCGGCCTGTGCAGATAACAAACACTGCGAGATCAGATTACAAAGAGTCTGCAAAATAGTTTTCAATTAACAGAACAAATTGATAATTCAAACTGACAATTAGATACTGCAGCAGCCAAATATCAATTCTCCATACAGTAAAATTAAAAGGAGACATGTAAGGCATGAAGATGTTCTCAATATTCATGCACTATGCTACAGTTGCTGAAAGCAATAGGGTTAGATCAATATTCATAGGCAAGCTGGACAAAATAAGTTCAGTCTATCGGTGGTAGCCGAAGATCAATTGTCCATACAGTACAACTAAAAAGGACACATGTTAAGGCATCAAGATGATTCTCAATATACATGCACTATGCTACAGTTGCTGAAAGCAGTGGGGTTAAATCAATATTCACAGGCAAGCTGGGCCAAATAAGTTTACTCTATGATAAGTAGGAGTTTCCCTTCCCAATATCTTAAAATTTTGATCTCAAGGCACGTTTGGACGAGTAACTCTTTAGGAGCTTCAGTATTTAGTTTAAATCTGATCTAAATAATAACACTGTACACTATTCAGCTATAAGATGTACATGCATCACCTACTTTTGCTGTAGTTCACCAGAGCAATGATTGAAGAAAAGTGATCCACAAAATGACAGATTTACAGGACTCAAACAATATTCACTGCATTGTAACTCCAAACAAATTAGTCTAGTATCATAGCACAAGAGGCCAGTGCATACCTATACAGCAACGCATAAATGTTTCCCAGACAAGCAAATGCAGTCAGGAAATGGGTTCTCATAAAAGGGTTCCTCTGTCCTTGAACGTGCTCTGTACTTGCTCCTTGGCAAGGAAGAATATCTCTTTCTTGGAGCACCTTGGCTGAAAAAGGAGATGCGATCTCAGTACAATGCACAATCTGAGGCACATAAGAAACATGTGATACTGTCGTATATTTAACAAATCAAATTATTGTATTTATACATTTCAGTAACAAGTAAAGACAGTTTGGGGCCTTCCTTGAGTGAGTTCCACCAATTCTCTGTAGAAAATAATTCTGAGGTGATCAGGTGAAAAGTAAAATTTAGTATGGCAATGTTCATTGTTTTCAAAGAATTAGCAGCAGGGGCATTAGTTTAAGAATAATAGGGTTGAATATTTGAAATGCTGTATTTTTCCCTTATGTTAAATGGTGCCTTAAGTTTAAGTTAGAAGACAAAAGGAAGCTGAACCAACATTCAAGGTAACTAAGCTGTAAACTAAGCCCATTTTTACTTCCCATCTTGCTTCTTTGTGAATTTATATCAGAGTAAGCCCATTGTCTCCATCTCAAGTTCAGAAAACTAAGCTGTAACATAGCCATATCCAAAATCCAAACACATGGTTGCATGTAGAGGTAAACTAGCAAAATTTTACTTCTGTTCTTATTATACTATAAATAAAATAACCTCAAATGCCAAGCATAATACATTGCAGTTTCTAGATGCTGAATCAAGCAATTACAAATTACCTAGCAACCAAATAGTACTACAATGCCAGGTTAGGTGTTAATATACAAATGAAAATACCCAAATAAGACATGGTACAGATAATTATAGCTTCTATCAAAGATGAACAACGATGGATGCACAAACTCCAGTAACTGTCATCTGAGGCATCAAAAGTTAATTAACGAAATAAAGATTCAGACTCCATTGTTCTGCTCCGATGACAGAGATCAAATCTAGGAGAAAGAAGTAAATCATTGAAGGATTCATCCAAGAAAAACTTACCAGATAGAAAAAAAAAAACCAGAATCCCAGTCTTTGTAGAGGAACCGCACTGCAAGCACGAAATGTTTGCAGACACATCCCAATCAAGAGCCTGCATCGCTACAGATCCATTCCACATCTCCTGGAGATAAATTTGAAAAGATATAAGAAAAAAAAGCAAAAAAGGGGAATAGGAAGAGGGGGTCGAGGTCGTCGGCCCGTGCACCATGCGGCGGAACTGCGCAGTGTCCGTGCTGATATAGGTCGCTGGTAGTAATCAGCCGGCAACCTAGATGTCTTGCGTGTAGTGCCGCTCCGTCGAGTAGGTCCTCGCCTGCCTCCGCTCGCGCTCGCGTAGTGTCTCGCCGGCAGGACCCGGATGGAGCGGCGCGACAGTGGCTCGCCCCGGACAAGCTGCAGGATGTCCTCGCCTGCCTCACTACTACGAAACAACACCGGCCTTATCGCGCTCGCCGCCACGGAGCTCGCCGGACGGAGGTCCCGGCCTTTCCTCCGCCGCCGCGCGCTGGCCACGGGAGTGGATGAGGCAGAAGGAGGCCATACCCATGCGGCGAAGGAATCTTCGGGCTTCGCGTCCGCCTGAACGACCCTTGTCACGATATTCATGGACGCTGAGCAGAGGAGAAGGACGCAGGGTGTTGCAAGATTGGAGAAGAAGAAAGCTAGAAGGCTGGCGCGAGCTCAGTGGGCCGCCAAAGAGAAGATTCAGCCTAATTTGTAACAGCTTAGCTGAATACCTTTCCCTTTCTCCTCCAAGGACTTTAGATCCAAGGATTCTTGCATCTCGGCGTGACGCTGAGGACTCTGTATCGAGAGCCTTCTTTTGGGACCATGGTTCCGCTGCACCACCCCCCATCCGCCGTTCCTTTTGAATCCCGGACAAACCTCTGACACCTTGCGATATGTGCTGCATCAATTAGCACTGGTGCTTAGCGCTCTGTTTAGCAAACCGCGATGGGCGGGTACAGAATAATTTTTGAATTCCTGGCCTCTCACTGCTGACACACGCTGCTAGCCCACTTGTTCTTTTATCACCTTTTATCCCCCCTTGCGTATGGCTATTATCTTTTATTGACGAAAACAGTATGGCTATTATGATCGGTAAAAACTCAACCTATTTTGCAAGAAACTGTACTCCCTCCGTCACGTCACATATTAAGTGACTCAACTTTCAACTTTGTTTAAATATGGACGTATCTACTATCTATATACTATCAGTAAAAACTCAACCTATTTTGCAAGAAATTGTACTCTCTCCGTCCCATATTAAGTGAGTCAACTTTGTCTAAATATGGATGTATTTATATACTTCCTCCTTTCAGAATTACTTCTCGAAATATTACATGTATCTAGACGCTTTTTAAACATAAATACATCCATATTTAGGCAAATTTGAGACAAGTAATATTGGACGGAAGGAGTACTAAAATATGTCTAGACACGTGCAATGTTATGTCAGTTATTTCCGGACCGTGGAAGTAAAAAATACCATCGATGTCGGTCTAACAAAATTACAGCGTCAAAAATGAGTCAGCCTCGCTGGCCGCGCGGTCTATTATTCTATTCCCCCTAGCAAAAGCAGATTCCATGCTGCCCGGAGAATAATGGTACAAGCCGCATCTTGTACCATGGTTAACCCTAATGCTGGATGATTAGCGCCGGGCTGGTTTTAGCACGCATCCACATGTGCCACATGTCAGTCATCGAGCCCCTGGTGCACCAGGACCATGGTCCCAAAGAACATTCTCCCTCTGTATCAGATCCGTAACATATCAATCGAGTAGTGGAGGATCGAGTGTCACATGGTATCAGAGCCAGGTTGATTTCTCATCTCGAGAAAAAAATCTGCCGATCTCTCTCTCTCCCGAGTTTGGCAGACGACGGCTGTTGTCTGACGGTTGCTGGCGGCGATTCCGGGTGTTGAGGCGTTGGTGGTTGGGCTCACTCATAAAATTCCATCAGCGTGTTCCACTGGCGGCGGCGAAGAGTGTCACCTGCATCTGTGGTGAGCTTGGCGGCGCAGGCGACACGATTTGTTCGGATACAAATTGGGCAGCCAGCGAGCGGGTCACGGGCTCTTCGTGATTTGTGAAATCCCAGCTTGGCGGCTCGATTCGTGTATCAGCGGAGGCGTATCGTGTTGGCGGCGGAGGCACTTCTCTTGTGCGGCGGCACGGCAGTCGGGGAATTGTGGGCACATGGAGCAAATCCACTCGGCAAAATAGCTCCTCGGCCATCCCTTAAAGGCGAATTCGCTCCCGCGAGGCTCCTTTCGCTGTGAATGGATCCTGCCTACAACGTGCGCGAGAAAATATCTGAGAAGCACTTTTGGACCTTGATGCGGAAGGGCAAATTGATGGTGGGCCGTTACCTGTGCTCATTGAGTATGAGTTTGATTATGTGGGTGGGGCTCACAACTTATCCACGACAGCTATGAAAAAAACAGATACCTGACAGGTGGGTCCAACAGCTCCCCGCTTAGGAAAAGAACAGATACCTGACAGGTGGGCCTGACAACTTATCCAGGTCAGCACGATGAGCACGAAATAACCCTTACAGGTAGGACCCCAAATAATTTCCACGTGGCGCTTGGCCCCATAAGAATGAGCGTGACCGGAACAACACCGTACTCGCGTGACTGTTTCCCCTGTTCTTTTCCCGTTATTTTCCGTCCCCCTCTTCTCCGGCGACGACGAGGACGACTTGCACGGCGGCTGCGCCGTTTGTTGACCAGAACCATGTCACGTGGTAGCTCGTCTTCTCCATCCCACGCCTGGCCTCAATACGGTCCAGTTCCCCTTACCCGCTGTACCGAATGCCCGCGGGAGGAGCAGCTCGTGCGGCTGACATGCAAGAAGGTGGACACCGGGAACTATGGGCGCGAATTTGTGAAGTGCGAGAGCCGGCCGAAGCCAGGAAAGGTTAGATTTTGCATCTAACATGCTTTTTTGGCTCGAATTTGGCATTTCCGTTCCGTTCACGATTAGGGTTCGCCCCCTTCCCCCTCCAGATCTAGAAGAAATGCAGCTACTTCTCTTGGTTGGATGCGTACGTCGAGAAGCTACAGTTCGAAGGGGTGGATTTGAGCAGCTGGGCATTGCCGAAAGTTGATTCCCCTTCGTTGTTTGGGGCAGAACAGCAAGGTGTCGCAAATGCCACCGCCAGTGGAGTTGCTGCGGAGCTGAAGATGCTTAATTCAAATCTGCGCAACTTGGTGAAGCTTAAGCAGCAGGAAATGATGATGCGTGATGCCTTCTATGTGTGTGTCGTTGTAGTGATGTTGATTTTCTTTGTCCTTAAGGGGATGTGATTCTTCAGTTCGATCATAAATCTATCAATTTGTACTGAATTGATGAGGGTTCACTTAATTTAGGGGGCTCAGCAGTTCACTTAATTTAGGGGGCTGAGCAGAGGATGGATTTGCAATTGATGCGGGGCAATGATTATGATTTGTTCTAATGAAAGTTGTATTGAACTGTATAGTAGGACACGCCACCGAAGGCGTAATCCTAAGAAGCAGTTTTCAGGAAAGCCACCAACAATGTACCGTAGGACACACAAACCGAAGGCGTATTCCTAAGAAGCGAGTTCTGAAAAACCGCCTTCCGTAGGACAACAATGTACCGTAGGACAATGAAGGCGTATTCATATGAAGCGTATATGAGAAAATCCGGCCTTCGAAGCTGGAGAACAGGTCAAGTTAAAGCGTATATTTCAGAAAACGTGTTTTTACACAGAACACGTAATATGATGACGCGCAATCCTCCCGTTCACTAACAGGTGTTAAAATACCACAGTTCATTAGTAGAAAACCCATCTTCCATTAACACACAGGATCTAAGAATAGTAGAAGAGCATGTTCGTAAAGAGCTAGTTCATACGGGACTCGGATCTAGCGCGACTAGAAACTAATACTAATAATGAGGCCTTCGCAGAACTCCTACTCATCGTCACTGGAGATGTTGATGATGCCCTTGGCAACGTCATCGATGCCGGAGATTGAGCGACTGGTGGCGTTGTCGAGGTTGACGTCATCTTTGCGGTAACGACGTATGTCGTCGTCCACCTCGGTGAGCTTCGACGCCTCGACGATCTGGTCCAGATCCGAGTCGATGGCAATGTAGTCGTCGTTGTGGCCGATGAGGCCCCTGCAGTTCGTAAGGCGGCGGAGCCCGCGCTTCCGCCCCCTCTCCGAGAGGGCAAGTCGGCGGGCTGCGTCATCGTCTGCCGAGGCACCGCTCATGCCTTGGCCGCTGTCGCCGGCCGTGCCTTTCCCTACGCCGGCTCCGGCGGGGGACGCGCTGCCACGTCCCCGGTGACCGCCACTCCCGCCTCGCCCGCCGCAGAGAGGGGAACGGCGCCCTGAACGGCGGACGGGTGATCCGCCCGGGGAAGAACTGCCTTTGGAGCAATGGAAGTACTTTCACATTTTTGTTTGGGGAAGGGGGAGAAGAACGGCTAGGTTTTGGGCTGCCGCATAGATTGAGGCAGATGATGTGCTTATAGCCATGAGAGGAAGCAACGGAAAAGAGAGTGGGCCCTGTTCATTTAAGATGAAATGAAGAAGACAAAAGAAACACTCAAACTGGGCCGAGACAGAAGTATAGAAGCATCGCAAGCATTCAGAAACAGAACAGTTCTAGCACTCGTAGATATGCCATGATAGGGCCACATTTGGACACACAGATGCATCCTTGTAGGACGCCATGAAGTGCATGCAAGATGACGTAGCCGATCAGTCGTCGCCATCGAACTCGATCACCACCGGGGCATCCTGCTCCCGCTCCTCCGGCTGCTGGGGCGCCGCCGCCGGGGGCTCGGCGTAAGCCAGAGTGCGCTGGTGGCCCGGATCTGGCCAGCCACGGTGTAACTCGTTGTCGGTGTAGACGTTGTAGAGGGTGAATGCGATGAACTCTGCACCCACACCAGTAGACACGGCCAAGCAGGAACGCCGCGTCGTAGGGGTTCTCGAAGGTGACGATGACAGCGGTGTTAATGCCGGCGGCGTTCTGAAGCTGCTGCAGTTGGAACATGTTGGGGGCGGCATCCGCGCCCAAGTGCCTGAAGCCGGCCAGGAGGAACAACCTGGCAAACTCGAACGGGTTTCTCCAGCGTGAGATCGTCCACACGCGCAGCGTCCTCTGCACCTGGACGCCGGCGGGGTAGAGGGGCTTCGGAGTGGTGTGCGGCGGTATCCACGTCGTGCCGTTGTACGCCATTGCAATGGTGGCATCGCTTGTTGTGGCCGTGTAAGATGAAGTAGATGTAGTAAGAGTGGTGCGGCAAAGTTAACTGGCCATAATCGGTTTAAATAACGCAGGGGAAGAACTAGGGATCGGTTTGCATGCATGGGTGGGCAATTGGACGCGGATTGAATCCCTTGCCGCTGCGTGCACGGCGGCGTGTTGCAGTGCAGGGTGCATGGGGAACCGGCACGCATGCCCGCCAGCCTTGGCTTGTTTCTCGGTGCAGCAGTGCCATTACTCGGCACTGGTTAACACGTCCTTCTGAGTTGAAAAAAGTGAAGATTGTGTACCAGCGCTATTTGAATGGACATAGCTGACATGAGGAAGATGGGTGTCGTAAAGGCGCCATTAACCGGTTGGTAGCTCTTACTCGGCTACGGTTGTCACGTATATTTCTTAGTTGAAAATGCTTTGATGGTGCCCCAGCGCCATTTGAATGGACGGAACGAAGATGAGGTAGGGGAGCGGCCTGACAGAGGTAGGAGGGGTAGGATAGGCACCGGAGGCGCATGCACAGGCGGCCTGGTCCGGTCAAAAAGGATCGCCCGGAAGCACTCGTGTCCAACCTAGAGCAGACACGTGCCCACTACGCGCCAAGAACAACGGACAGCTATGTCACGTGATGATGCGTACGAAGCTAGAAAACAAAGAAAATGGATAAAACAAAGTTGACCGGTCCGGGAAGGAATTCGGTATCAGGGATTCTTTATGTATTGGAAGCGAACCCTTCAAAATATTAGCTTTCATTAGGACAATGTTTTTGACTTGATGCGATTCTAGTCTAAAAACTTCGATTGGAATTCAAAAAGTGTAAAAACCTTGCTTGAAATTCAAAAAGTGTAAAAACTTCAATTGAAAAATGCTAAAACTCCGCTTGGAATTCAAAAGGTGTAAAAACTTCGCTGGGAATTCAAAAAGTCTAAAAACTTCAATTGAAAAGAGTGAAAACATCGCTTGGAATTCAAAAGGTGTTCGAATTCAAAAAGTGTAAACACTTCATTGGGGATTCAAAAAAGTCTAAAAAAACTACGCTAGGAAGACCTAAAGTAATGAAACTTCTGTTCGAATTCAAAAAAGTGAAAAAACTTCGCTTGGATTTCAAAAAGCGTAAAAACTTCGCTTGAAAAGTGCTAAATCTATGCTTGGAATTCAAATAGTGTAAAAACTCTGCGGGGAATTCAAAAAGTCTAAACACTTCACTTGAAAAGTGGGGAAACGTCGCTTGAAATTCAAAAACATTGGTGTTTACCCCACCCCCCCACCCCCATGGAGCATCGTTTGCTTGGAAAACTGACCCCGACCAAGCCGGCCACCTCACCACCCGAACCAGACTAGACATGAAGTTGTGAAGGGTTCATTTCGAATTTACAAGTACAAGTCATTTTTTACAGCTTAATCAGTGCGATCCTGCCGCGATTTCGCTTGAGCAGCCGTCGGTGGCTACTTGGTGGGTCATCAAACAACAGTTTGAAAGGAAAAAAGGAACTGCCATTAGAGATATTGAGGTTTTTTCTATTTTAAAGCTGAAAATATAGCAATATCTTGCTCAATTCTGCAAGAAAGGTGGTCGTAATGGTCCCGGCATATTTTTCATGGACAGCATAGTACATGTAAATGGTTGTGTGCCCGTTCCGTGATTTTTTGGAAGTGTCTTTATATATACTATCATTTAAATGAATATCTTCAGACTTTTTGGGAAAATGGTGGATTTGAACTACAAGTATTTGAAACAAGGCTCGGTTTTTCAGGGGGAAATAGTTTTGGAATCCTTATCACATGAATGCATCATGTGAACATCAACGGCGCAAATTGGTGCACATGGGGGCATTTAAACAAGTCGCCGGTTTGAAGTCCAATTTGAATTAAATGTAATAATACAAAAAAACTTTTCGGAAAAATCTCAAACTTGGCATGTCGTTTCTATACGACGTTACGATGTTATGGAAAAAAATTTGGAACATTTTGAATAATTTAGGTGGTCGGATTGGTCATTAGTTTATGATTCCCCAACAAGGGCTTGACATGAGCTCGTGTATCTCACAAGGGTGTAAGGCCAAACAAGGGTCTTACAACTTTTGAATTTTTAAAAAATTTAAAACTTTCTATAAAGTTTCCTTTAAGTGTAAGCATTGAAAATATGCAAAAAAATAAATTATTTGGGCTTGTAAAACGGGTTAAAAACACATTTTAGCATCGAAATTAGCTTAATGCATTATTTGAGTAACAGAGAAGGCATTTTATCTTAACGCTTCAAAACTATTTTTCACCGATGGTTCACCTCATTTAAAAGTTTTTGTGTCAAGAGACTAACATTTTTTGAAGTGTTATAGTATATACTAGCAATTAAATGAATATATAGGCAGTTTTTGGAAATTAAGTCTAATAATAGGCAGAACGGATCAAAAATTCGTGGAACTCCGCGTGGTGCACTTATTTTCAACCTAGTTTTCGATTAAAAAGTTTTGACCCATTTGGAAAAACTTGGCAAAAATAACCCCTTTTTGGAGCTCAAGTGTACAAGTTTTTCGGTGTTTTTGGATCCAGAATCCTGACCGACTACGGAGCCGCACCTGAGCCGCTAACCGAGCCCACCGAGCCTCACCTGGTTCGGCATGTGATTTTAGTTTGCACTGGGCCGCCCCACAACTCCATATGACTCGGCATGTGACTCCACATGTGACTCGGTCGCAGGATTCACATCACCTGCAAGTTCATTTTGGATGGGCGCTTCTACGTGCTCCCTCGCAGCAGGCGATGCCTTCCTTTTTGGCTTCGAAGCCACCTTTTTCCTCAGAGAAGGCTTCATCTGTTCTGCAGCCCCAACTACTGCCTAAATTGCCGGATTCTCAACACTTGGAAGTTCATTCCTCACCACGTCATTTCGGATGGGCTCTTCTGCTTGCTCCGACACACCGGGATGATCAAGGGTTTCTTCTACCTGCTCTAACTCTACTTGCACTAGTTCCATCTGGGATGCCATGACCTCATCTTGCTGCCAAACAACACTTGTTCCTTCATGATGATTTTGGTGAAAATCATCAACTTCAACATACTGGTCCACAAAATCTTGCGGCCATGCTTCATCTTGCCCTGCTCGATGTTGATGTGTAGGATTCGGAATTCCCCTGTGGTTCCTCATCCTTCTGGCCGGCCAAGAGGGATCAAGCACCAGGGGAGGTGGAGGCCCATCATCAACAACCTTCCTCTTTCTGCATACAATTAACGCATGCAAGTAACTTAACATGAGTTCTCGTGTCGTGCGGAGTGCATGCAGTGACTAGGTCAATTCTTGCGAATACAGTTAGATTTGGGAATACTGGATGTACCGTGTGCGTACAATCCACACGAGTTCTCGTGTCGTGCGGAGTGCATGCAGTGACAGAGTAGGAGCACATGACTCACCGTCGTGTCACAGCTCTAAAAGCATGTTATGCTAAAAAACTATTCTTAATCTCAACTTTCAAATAGTCAAATACTCACTCCGTTTCATATTAAGTGATTCAAATTTGACCAAACATGAATGTATCTATAGCTAAAATACGTATAGATACATGTAATAGAAAGTCACTTAATATGAGACAGAGAGAGTACAAAGTACATACAGAGTAGCAGAATTAAACGGATTTAATTGTAAGGCAGTACCACAGCAAACCAAACACAACTACTCGCTATATTTGGGTAGATGAAAACAGCAAGGTTGCTTGTAGCTCAGTGTCGATATGAATCATCGCTGGTTCTCCCTCCGGCGGGCGTAGCGAGTCCTGTCGTTGTACCTGGGCCGGTCCGAGGCTCTCTGCGGCACAGGCTCCACCCTCCTCTGCCTTTCTGGAGATCTCTGCACAATCTCCCCGTTCACGAACAGCTCCGCTGCAAATCACCCCCAACCAAACATACACCAAAATTAATTAAATCACAATCTATCCCTTCCTCAAACACTGTCTCCAAAGGCTTTCATCACTACAGCCATACAAGTATTACAAACATCGATGGGCATGTAATGATGTAACACAAGGCATAGATGAATGCAACATTCTTCTTGAAAAAAATGTGGTGGTGTTTCGTAAACAGTAACTTACACTAGTTAATGTGCGTCTCTAGGACAACGGACTGGTAAAATGGCACAAATTAACATCATGCATACCAAGACAGAGCAGGAAAACCACGAGCCTTACCATCTACAAGTTCATTAGCAATCAAATCAAAGATACTGTCCATAAGGCTGCATAGACCAACCAAGATGGAATAATTTAAATTTTACTCCCGCCGATCCATAATAAGTGTCTTGAATTTAGTACAACTTTGTACCAAATTGTTGGAGGGAGTAATATATTGCAAGTCTGCAACCTTTACAAATCTAAAATGGATTATGATTTAAGGCACTCATAATTTCACAGAGAACCCATTACATAAATCCCTTCCATAGATGGGGTATCAAATCAACAGGAATTATTTTCACTTAAAATTGCATGTTGAAACAATAAGCAAAAAGGCACCAGAAGATGGTTGCCGGTTTCATATGATATGGCTAGAATTACCTCCATAGTCCTTGTTCTCAGGGTCGACATAGGAATCAGGGAGCACAAATAGAACACCAGGAATCCCTGCAGTACAACAGAATCTAACAAACGCATTTAGACAACACTCCCCACTACCAGAGGGAGAAACAGGTTAGCTCTAATTTTAGATGTAGACAACATGGGCACCTTCGAGCTTGTTGGATGTCTCTTCGTCAATCTCACACCCGAACCCAAAGTACCGCTCACACGAGACGTTGTAAATCTTCTTCTTGGCTTCTTCCTCGCTGCGAACATCCAAAGATAGAAACGATGCTAAGTCATAAGGCTTAAATGGACCATTACTTGACAGAAACTCCTAGTAAAGTAGTTTTCTAGCTCAGAGAAGACAGAGTTTGTGCACCAGGCAGACATGGCCACAAGTTGCACATGACTAAACACTATTCGATGCTCCGATTGTGTACAGATAACTGGAATAGCTCTAAAATGGATACGCCGCTAAGCGAACACAAGCAAGTGCAGAGATGCATCTCAATCCTTTGAGAGAAGTGAGACCGAGCCGCTCTTACGACAGGATCATGACTGGAAGCAACGAGAAGCGAAGTGAGGCGTGTGCGCTACCTTCCGAGAATCTTGGCGAGAGTCTGGATGTAGCAATCGATCATCTGCTGCTTGGTGGCGCCCTCCCCGCCGGGCTTGTCCATGACGATGAGCCAGTGCTCGTAGTCGCAGCCGGGGAACAGCGGCGCCATCTCCGAGGGCGCCCGGTCCCCGCCGCCGCCCCCGGAACGGGCGGGAGAGTACCCGTCGCCTCCGGGCCGCCGCGCCATGCCGCGCGTCGCGCCGCCGAGGCGGTGGAGGAAGAAAGAGGAGGAGGCCGCCGGACGCAGCAGGTCCATCAGCGGCAACGGCGAGGAGCGGCCGCCGCCACGCATGAAGGAGGAGGAGGAGGAGGAGGAGGAGATGTGGCGGCACAGCAGGAGGCTGCGGGACGGGGAGGAGAGCAGCTTGCGAGCCATGGCGGCGGCGGCCATTGGAGGAAACCCTATGTAGAGAGGAATGGGGATCGAGTAGAGAAGAAGACGCAGTCGTCGCGGGGGGTTTATAGAGACTGGGTTTAAGCAAAGAAGCTTAAATGGGCTTTTCTTTTCTGCTAAGCTTAGATGGGCCTCGTTTTTCAGCCAACTGAAGCCCATTTGAGTTATGACTTGAGAATCCTCTCAAAAAAAGTTATGACTTGAGAAAGAGAGAGCTTCCCTCTCAAAAAAAGAGAAAGAGAGAGTTTCAGGGGTGGGAAAGAAGAAGAAGACAGGATTAAACAGTTAACAGTTAAAACACCAACTCTTGATTATAGTACATATCAACAAAAATTAATGATGGTGTCAAAAGAATTAGTGAACTGTAAATGAAACAAGGAAGAAGAAAAAAAGAACACTGTCTCAACTCCTTGTGAGTGCAAGTTGATGCAATGCTTCAGTGACTAAATTAATGGAAGGGGAATTCCTCCAAAGAAACTAATGGGGAAGAGGATAAGGAAAAAGAATCAAATTAATAATCTGCTGGCCAATGAAATGAGATTAAAATCAGTTGGTTTTCTTGTTGGACGAGTCGTCCTCCGAGGATGTGTTGTTGTTGTTATTGTTGTTGTCGTCGTTGTTGCTATCTTTACAGTTGCTGTCACTGGTATTGTCAAGGTCAGGAACTATTGCCGCCGCCGGTTCGACATGCGCCAGCCGAGCCGCGCCAATGACCTGCTCCGGTAGCTCGTCATATGTGTTCGCCTACACGAAACAAAGTTATTGTATTGATAAGATAGGACAAGACTTTTCTTTTCTTCCATGATCCATCTACTCATGCTTCAAGTTCAACATTAGCATTGTGGGATCCCTTCATGGTTACCTGTATTAGGAAGGCCATGTCAACTACTAGTGTTGTGACAACACCAAAAACCAGGCCCAAAACCCCGTTGGCCACCGCAGATGAACCAATATCAACATCCACCTGCACAAACAATCAACATTTGTGGCCTTGTTAAAATGGAAAATTGTAGCAATCAACTTTCATAGGTAGTTATTAAATGTTCTGAACTACTTGAATTCATTTGAAGTATAAATTTAAATTCATGACTTACTTCCAAGTATCCCGGAGCACGAACATAGCTGCAATCGACGGCCTTTCCCAGCAAACAAGGGGTGCTTCCAACACTCTGTCGAACTATCCAAGAGCCCTGAAGATTGTTTTTTTTTTGTGTTGCCAACAAAGTCAAAGTGAAGATGAATAGGACAACACAATATATAGTCACATGACTAATTTCTGCAAAAAAACAGACCTTCGGAACGGCGGGTATGAGCTTCAGTCTGCTATTACGGAATTCATCATCTCCATCAAAGAAGCGTTGTAGCAACGATCCTTTTTTCAAGGAGCTTGTGACGAAATACATCACTAAGCTGTAATGAGTTGATCCAGGAATCTGCAACGGTGAAACTATTAGCTTTCACCAAAAAATATGTATTCCCTTTTGTAATGAAGTTTTCGACATAAGTCTCCAGTCAGATGAAAAACACCCCAAGATAACCAGGCCATCTTTCAACTCACCTGTATGTTGGCAACAAATGTATACATCCCTTTCTCAGCAGCAACCTACAAAAACCAGTAATGAGAATGATGAAACAGGACCGCATTACTTCACTCTTTTTTTTTTCGGTAAGCATTACTTCACTCTTTGGTACTACTTGAGATATGATAGAAGCAAGCATGAATTCCTCAGTGGTTCTGTTTACCTGAGCAACACAGCCTTTCTGCCTACCAACATTATCCATACGCTTGGTGTCCTTAAACCAGTCAATGGCCGCAAGCTCCATCAGATAATTTGGTGCAGGTATCTGAAATAACTCTAATGTGAATGTTCTTTTTATCTAGTACCCCCTCCGTTCCATAATTCTTGTCGAAATATTACATGTATCTAAACGATTTTTATGAATAGATACATCCATTTTTGGGCAAATTTGAGACAAGAATTATGGAACGGAGGGAGTAATATATATGATTCATAGTACTAAAATGGAAGATTTGGACCTTTGATTTGTCAGTAGGAAAGTTCTTGCTACGAACTTTAAAGAGTGTGCTATCAGGTACTGTCCAACAGTTGCGGCTTTTCTCCTCCGGGTCACGACGAAGGATGCCCGAAAAGCAAGATAAGTCGATTTTTTCGGGAGGCTCGTCTGCCATGATGTCAAGCTATTACCGTTAGAAAAAAAAATGAAATAACACCTGCCCTGGGAACTTGACAGCACATATGAAAATGCAAGAACTTAACATAGATTAAACAAGGAATCACACCTGTTCGCTTAGCATCACTGTCAGATTTGTTGGTGTCTTCCTGTAAATTATTTTGATAAATGTTTATTACCAAGTGAGGAAACACTTAAAAAGCTTGCATGAGGTAGACTGCTTAATTTGTCACTGGCAGGTGGAGTATAGGATATGTAACCTCTATATTAGCTTCAGGAACTTGGTAGTCCTCATCCTCATCAGATTCTTCATCAATTATCCCCATGGTTTTACTATCTGACTGTCCTCTATCTGCTGGTTTAGTCTTGGATTCCATTTCTGGGTTCTTCTGGTTTTTCTGCACCGTAGATGGATCAAACATGTTTTCCATCACAGGAATTCTTGGAGTTATATGGAGTTCATCTGTTTGTGAAAAGTATTCACGTAGCCCTGGCAACAATCGTCAATTAAAGCCATAAGTGCCAGAATGAATTGGCCAATACATTCATTATAACAAATAAACTATAGATGAATCTAGTAGATGCTCATGTTTGCTAATTAATAGTAAGGGGGAAACCATTGCCAGTACCAGCAACACAGTTCTGTATCTGCAGCAAAGAATGATACTGAAAGGAGGGGGAGTAGTTGAGTAACCATCCTCTCAGATCAATTTGCATAAGGTGTTGAACCTGAGTACGGGGTCTTCCGTTGCGACACTTGAGAGGAGAAATCTTGAATCCCCCACCTGAACTAGTAGGAATTTCAGAAAAAGAAGAAAAGGAGTATTACTTGAAGAATCCTGTCAGGTTCAATTAAAGGATTTTCAGATGGCCAGAAGGAAAACTTACTTTCAATAAAAGCCCTTACATATCCTCGTTGGCGGCCACAGTTTGGATGCTCTATAGATCGAAACAGCACAACTGTATGCGTGTGTAATAAACATACAGTGTCAGCCAGAAGGAACTACAGAAAACAAGATGAGGAGACAAGCAGGAACATGAAAAGTTCACCATAGCTTCCATCATCATTGCGCCGCCAGTAGCGAACGTAACAAAGATCCCGAGGCCAGACTAACCTGCATGTTCCAATGTAGGATGGAAGAGAATGTAAGTTAGATGATCCAAAGTGCTATCAGCATGAAGCAAAATTGAGTATTCCTCCGTCCAACAAAAGATGCCTCAAGTTTGTCAAATTTTGGATGTATCTAGACATGACTTATTGTATAGATGCATTCAAATTTGGTCAAGTCAAAGTTGAGACATCCTTTGTTGGACGGAGGGAGTAGGATGTTTGCGACATGCTCAAAATAAATAAATAAAATAGATTGTGTAGGAGGAGCTAGCTAGACAACTTTTAATTGACAGGCCGAAGAAGCAGGAACCGAAATTCAAGTCGAGCGAGCGGCATGGTGAAAATATATGGGATTACATAGAAGACAGATGAAAACATGTTGATATGTGAGGTTACATTGGGCACCAGTGCAGCTGCAACCTATGATAGAGTATTGCAGTGTGACCATCAACCTCTTCAACTAGGCTGCCATAGCGAAAGCTACAGTCCCACCTAAATTAAATTCGAAATCAGCATCAGTAGGTAGAATGGAAAACTAAGCAGAAAGGTCAATAATGCAATTGCACATACTCATATCTTGTTACGTCCATGCTCATCACCAGCCCAAAAATGGCTTCGCATGTGGCTTCCACTACACCCACAGCCCTCATAGCTCGGCTACAGCTTCTTGCCTACAGATGCAGAATTAATCTCAGGCACTAACTCTCCAGCTAGCAGTTAAGAAGATTGCTGCACAGGGACTACATACAAGGTAATCAACTTCCAAAAGTTCTTCGAAGATCCGAAGTCCTGCCAGCCAGTGACAAATTAAGCAACCCAATTAGTCCTCCTCCCCAAGCAAGGGTTAATTTATGACATGATTATGGAAACTTGCCATTGTGGCATCTAAGTAGTCGCCAATTCTTCTTGGAGGAAAATTGGATTGGTTCATTCTGATTGGACGCACCACCAATATCAGGCTCCTTGGTCCAGTCATGAATTGATTCAGGGGGACCTAGCACCAAAAAAGCCGTTTTCATAGCATTCAAAGAACATGAAAAATCAAAACTCTCCTAGCTACACCAGATTAGTGTAGATCGACTTCTTACCATTCCCTATAGTTGTCCTACGAGTCAAAATCGGTCGTTCTTCTTCATCTTCAGCTCTAAATATATGTACGCAATTTATAGTCAAATCAGAGAGAAATTAAGGTATGGTAGTACGAGATAATATAAGAGATCGATGGAATGTCTGCACATACGCGCTGTCATGGTCTGAAAATGAGAACTGTCCTCCAAGATCCATGTCGAAGTCCATTGAAGCAAAGGCCTTGCGGTCTTTAGCTGTCATGGAGTCCTGCTGCTGCAACAATGTAGAGATGTGACATACCGAAAATAAGTTCTAAATTTTTTGAAAACCGTATTTCTAAGTTCCAAAAAAATCTGTAAACTTTATTGAGAAAAGGTTTCATTTGTGGGCTAATTGGAAAAAAAAAAGTGCATCTGAATGAAGCGTGCTAGTATTTGCTATTATAAAACCACAAATTTGACTTTTTTTGTGTTGATCACATGTTAAAGATTTTCTTCCATGAAATTTCACAGATACGTACAAAACATCTAAGTGTACATTTCTAATGTTTTTCAGAATTTGTGAGAACTTTTAAATATTTATTTTAAAATTTCGGGCTCTAAAACGCTGCACTGTGTGATATATATATTTGATAAAAACAAGCAACCGGGAGCATTCGTTGCCATTTAGTATTTTTTTTTACTACAATCAAAATGATCTCAGCTAGAGTGCCACCCATTACCTTAAATTCGCGATAAAACATGAAACTAAACGAAAAGAAAATTCTCTTGGAATTCAAGCATTTTTTTCAGCCATGTTAAACGAAATCGTGTAGTTAAAAAAAGGACGAATCAATTGCATTTTTTCCAGGAATATGAGAAAAAAGGAGGGGAAGAATCACTGCACCTGATCAATGATGAGCTCGATCTTATTTTTCCAGGCCAGCGCATCTTCGATATCATAGGCACCCATCTGGGAATCAAATTCAGCTATATATGAACAAACCTGAATTATGCAAAGAAAATAGAGATGCAAAAGAGGGCTCTCAGGTTTTACTAGAAACAAACCGTGATTTGGTGCTCCTTCTCCTTCTTGTTATAGACGCATAGGACATAGATCATCTGAGAGAGAAGAAAATAATCCAAAGGGGATGAGAAAATGAGAATAGATGAAGAAAAATGTAAATACATCTTTTGGGGTGGGCCGCAGAGCCCAAAGAAAGGACCTATTGGGCACTATGGTTTGAAACTAAGCACTATGGTTTTGTTGTTCTGCAGGTCGGAGACATGCAAAAGCAGGGGATATGCGAAGCGTTCAAGGTGAAGCAAGCCATTATCCTGTCGGCAACCGAGGCTGCAGAGATGATTCTCAGGGTCGATGAGATCATAACTTGTGCGCCGCGCAGGAGAGAGGACAGAATGTGATGATCTCGCGAGCCGTGTGTTCAGATGCAGAACTATGTATGTTGCCATGTTTTGCTTTGGGGTGTTGCGGTCCACGAGGTGTTTTGAGTTGACTACATTGTGATTCTGTTATTCACCGACCTCCCCAAGCAATTGGGACTTGCTTTGAACTAGCTAATGTTCCTTAGGCTTTCTCTTTTTTTTTGTTTGAGAGAGATAAAATGTTCTGTAGGCTTATGTTGTAATGCCGTAGCCTTTGGGTATTGAATTTCCATGTGCTTATCTTATTTAGTGATCTGCATTTGCTCTTGTCGATGTGGAATGTACTTGGGGTTAATTAAGCTAAGCAGGCAGGTAGATGGTTAATGCCTCGCGCTCTTGTTACAGGGCTGTTTGGTGTACCCACTCGTTTGAGTTTGAAACTTCGAAGCTTTGAAAAGTATTCTGGAAATTTCGTTGAATTTCCAAATGTGTGATAGGACATGTAAAAATATTTCTCTACGATGTGCGAAATGCTTGAGTTAAGAATGGATTATTGGTTACCGTTCGATTGGTCATTAGTCTTCGTTTTCTTAGAATCCTTGAGTAGAACATCTACAGCGAGATCATTCAACACCCAGGGAGAAACGGCTAGCAAACTAAAGACTCACTTGGCCATGGTGTGTTTTAAGTCCTCTATCTTCAACCCTGCAATTCCCGTCAATTAGCAGCGACTTCAGCGGCACCTGCAATTCATTTTGCACACATTTTCCTTATCAACATTGTATGCCACTGCATTATACTCCAATTCAGTTAGACTGAAAGAAACAAACAAAAAAGCATGATAAAAAAAACACTTTTGTTGGCATCAAGCCATCAATGCATAATTTGCCAATTTAATTTGAATTCCTGCTTAATGATTTGCATGATCCATGTACATTACCATGTTGTCCTTGGGCTTCTTCTTGTAGTAGGCGAGCAGCTTGGTCTCGAGCACGAAGTATCGGGTATGGAAGAATGACCTCCCGATCTTCCTCCGGCCGTAGCGCACCATCCACCCTTCGTGCTGCACGGCGTTGGCCGCCGCCTCCCTCATCACGGACGCCGCCAGGGTGGTGTTTGCGGCGGTGGCGGGCGTCTTGCCGGGGACGACTAGCTCCCCGCTCTTGTTCCCCGTGGCGACGCCGGCGGCCGCCGTCGCGGCGGGGTCCCGCATCGCGAAGGTTGCCGCCTTGGCCATCTCGGCGCTCTTGGCCGTCGCGGAAGAGGAAGAATACGAGGCGGCGGCGGAGGAGGAGGCGTCCCGCCTGGACGCGGAGGAGCTGAGCATGGTGGTGGAGCGGCGGGCGTAGGTCCGGACGGAGCGGGCCGCGCGGCTCCAGGGCGGATCGAAGGCGGAGGAGGTGGCGGTGGCGGTGGTCGGGGTGGGCGTGTGGTGGGTGGTGGCGTCCTCGACGACGACGGCCGCGGCGGCGTGGTCGAGCGGCGGCGGCGGCGGCGGCGCCTCTCCGCTCATCTGGAACCCATGGATCGATCGCGCTCACGAGATAGGGGGAGGAATGCGAGTGCAGCGGGGCGAGAGAGGAAGGAGAAGGAAGATGGATGAAATTCAATGGCTGGGCGAGAGAGCCGCGCGCGGGTGCTTTTGTTTCGTGTTTCGCGGCCATGCCGGGGAACTCGACAAGAAGCCAGGACAGGGGCGACATGTGGAAGACATGGGGTGAAAAGGTGATTATCTGTTCTTTCCAGGGTGCTTTTCGAGAAATGTGCGTTTGGGCCTGATTGTTATAATACTCTTGGGCCGGCCTTGGCTGGGCTGGGCTGGGCTTCTCTTAGTGGCAGCTCTGTTCCGAATCGCCGCCGCCTCCGCTCTTCTTCCTCTTCCTCTTCGTGTCTTGTTGGCGGCGGCTTCAAACTGGAAAGCTTGAGCTAGGGTTTCGCCTTATCCCCTCTCCCCAGCCGGTCAGCGCAGAGTAAGCAAGCGGAGAGAAGAGAGAGGGAAGATGAGCCGTAGCCTGGGGATCCCGGTGAAGCTGCTGCACGAGGCGGCGGGGCACGTCGTCACGGTGGAGCTCAAGACCGGCGAGGTCTACAGGGGCTCCATGATCGAGTGCGAGGACAACTGGAACTGCCAGATCGAGAACATCACCTTCACCGCCAAGGTACCTTATATGTTCATTTGCTTCCTTCTCCCCTGGATAGAACCCCGCTCCCTTGCTCGCCCTTCAGATCGGTGCCGCCGCCGTTTCCCCTTCCTCGTTTGACGCGATGTGATTGCCCCGTACCAGGACGGCAAGGTTTCGCAGCTGGAGCACGTCTTCATCAGAGGGAGCAGGGTCAGGTTCATGATCATACCCGACATGCTCAAGAACGCCCCCATGTTCAAGCGCCTCGAGGCTAGGATAAGGGTCAGCAGACTCCTCCACCTTCTGCTCTTTTTTACTGTTTACTTGTATTTCGTTCTGCTGCAGATAGTACATCATACATGTTTTGGTTGCTGATTCCTCTTTCTCCCACTCGTGCAGGGCAAAGGGTCAGCTATTGGCGTCGGTCGTGGCCGTGCCGTTGCAATGCGTGCTCGGGTAAGCACTGCTTTGCTTTGTCTGTATTTTACTTTGTGGTTAACCCAACCCGATAGCACTCTGATTCAGTGGGTTGAGTACTGCTGGAATATAACAAATGTTGATGTCTGGATCAAACAGCCTTAGCAATCACCATGCCTGTATTCAGAATTGCTGTGTTGCATATAGAGAATATCTCTAGTTAGTGGAGGTGCTTACAACCATGTTGTCGTCCTTGTTCTAATTGCTGACTTGACGATCCATTAGTTTCATGCATTAACGTTAACTCTGTTCACGGCAGCATTCAGTAATGCTATGATTTTGAGTTATGTAGGCTGACGGATATTTAATGAAATCAGTATCTGACTACTGCGTAATCTAAACTGTTGCATTAGGAAAATTTGTAGTTGGTTAAGCCTTTTAAATTAAGATGAGAAGAATACATTCCTGCTCTGGACATTTGCAGTCTATGTTATTTTAAAGCTGACAAGGTTATATTTTTCATGTCCCAATTAATGTCAAATCTTCCCTTGGATAGACGCATTACTTGCTGTATAGGTGGATTGCAATACCATGTATCTTTGTTTTTCTTTAGCTGTGGATTAGTATTTATGCTCCCTCCAATCCATGATAATTGTCTTGGATTTAGTACAAAGTTGCACTAATTTTGTACTAAATTCAAGACACTTATTATGGATCGGAGGAAGTAGTATGCAAGCCAAAACCAACACCTATGTTAAAATTTACCATAATTATTTCATTATTTCCTACTACGGAGTATTACATTTTATCCACTGTTGAAACTAGGGATCTCGAATCTTCTGTCTGGAAAATACTTTGTGATGTTAACATTTTATCCAAGGTTGGAACCGGGAACTTGAAATCTTCTCTCTGGAAAACATATCGTGGGATGCCTATAACAATGTACTATCAAAATTTGATCACTAGAACTTTGCTAGTTAATACATTCAGATTACTGCTGTGTGCTATCAACACTGATTCTAAAATTATAACCATCATCTAACTAGCACCTATTTATGCACAAAAAAATGAAAATAAACTGAGCATATTTTAGCTTGTTCATCCTTGGCTTTTTTTTTCTGTAAAAATGATGTATTATTTATTTTGCATAGATTGATTGATGTTCCTAATTCTTTTACCTACTGATGCAGTCTGCTGGTGGCCGTAGCGGTGGTCCTCCTGTTGGAGGACGAGGTGGTGCGCCTCCTGTGAGGCGGTAGATTTATCCACAGCACTGTTTGAGCTGAGCTGCTACCTGTTTGAGGAACTCGCAGTCTTCGCTACCAAAAAATAGCTGGCAGCAGCCATGCTCGTGAGCTTCTGTACCTCCAGTTTAGTTTGTCTGTTGCAGATTCGATTTCACTCCTGGTGTCTTTAACAGATGTATTGCTGTTAGCTATAAGCATGCGACTTGAATACTCGATAGCTCGAGGCTGTCATTGGAATGAATTATCTCATGTGTATCCTGGAGCTTACTGTGAGTTAACTTGAATCGGTTGCTGCTGAACTTAGAGAGATTATCGATATGTACCGAATGGTAGTCATTCATGCAAAAAAGAAACAAATCAAAAATTGCCTGGTATCTTTTAGCTCCATGTTAGGTGTAATGGAATATCTTTGATTGCGAATCAGTAGACAGTTGCCTATTCAGCTGTTGTACGGTTGATACTTCGCCTAAATCTCAAGTTTAGGATATGCAAAGATGCATTTTTCGTTGCACATCATCATCATCTTTGAGTATACCTGCGTTGTTCCACTAGGCCTGCACCAAATAGCAAATGATATTTCTAATAAAGATAATCATCTGCAGCCACGCACAACTGCTGACATGGGTGTAGCTATGATATCAGAATTCCATCTTATCCCTGAACTCAAAAGTAATTTCTCCCAAGGAACATCAAAAGAGTAACAGAAAGCATCAAAGCAAGATTTATTTACGTTGACAAAGCAATCAAAGCAAGGAATCACGGTAGAAACTGTGCTGAATGGCGTTGGACATTGAAGGCCTGATCAAACTGGATGGCACGGTGGAACCTGGTCCTTGTTGTGGCGCTTGGGAGCACGGACGCCGGCGTGGGTGAGCATGGCCCAGATGTGGGTGATGAACTCACCGCCATTGCTGAGCGCCAGCGCGTGCGCCTCTGGCCCCGCAGACGGCCTTCGTGCGATGAACACGAGCAGCTCTGCCCAGAAATCCAACAGCATCTCCCACACCTTCTCGTCCTCGTGGATTCTGCCGCCTTTTTCCTCCAGTTTCTTCCCCAGATGGACGCCCTTGGCCATGTCTGACTTCTCCGCCGCCACCTCCTCCCTGGCCGGACAAAACTTCATCAGCCGCTCACGGCGGTGCACTGTGGTGCAGCAGCTCTGGAAGAAGCTGTTGAGCTCTGCCTTGATCTTCTTGTACGCCTCCTCTGTGCACGCCTCGTCGTCTGGCAGGAGCCCTGGCTCGTAGGCCACCAGGTAGGCGCAGTACCTCGACAACGTCAAGGCAGCCTGGCCGTTGGGAGGTAGCGGGTGCTTTTGCCGGTCCCTTGTCTCAAACAGCGCCGTTGCAATGTGCCACACGATGATCACCGTGGCGGCACCCATCTTTTCGTTGCAGGCCCACTCGAGCTGAGCGAAGCCATGCCTGGCCAATGAAGCTTTGCCATTGCTGAAGTGGCCGTAGCAATTTGGGCTGCAACCGGCGGCGAGGACGTCCTTTAAGGCCTTGATGATGGCCACCTTGGCATCAGAGGTGACAACGGCATCGGGGAGCCCGACGAGACGCCTCTTGAGGAGGCGGGACACGAGCATCCACACCCGACGCGGATGGAGTTGGTGGAGCTTGAGCATGGTGACCTGGTGGACCTTGATGACTGGGCGGGAGCGGTGCTTAACCCACAGGGTGCCCTTGACGACCTGCCGGATGTGCCGCTGTTGGCGGAGCGTCGGCTTCCGAGCGTAGTTGCAGAGCACAGAGGCGACAAACCAGTCGGAGAGGAGGTACTGCATGAACTCGTACGTCTCGACGGCGAGGAGGGTCAGCGTGAGGAGGAAAGTGACGATGAGGTCTGAGGATGAGCAAACCATGCCGACGAGGAAGTCCACCTGGTGGACGAAGCACTGGTATTGCACAACCATGTCGATGGACAAGCCGATGAGCCCCCGGAAGAGGGAGCCAAGCACGCTGAAGATGTCGCCGTTGCCGGTGACGAGGAGCACGGTGATGCAGTAGAGCAGGATGAAGGCAATGGAGAAGGCGAAGTTGGCCACGAAGAGCTTCGGCTTGGGCAGTGCCAGCGGGATCACGGCTTGGTAATACTCGTCCAGGAACCTCAGCTCCAGCTCCACCACCTCGAACGCTCGCTCGGCGTTGGCGGCCTCGTCCTCCTCGCCACCCTCGAGGGCGAGGAGGCCCAGAAACACAAAGTTGCGTGCCTGCGGGGTTCTGGCCTCCGCCATGTGGAAGTGCTCTATCTTCCGTCGGAGAAGCTTGAAGAGGGCAAGGGCGAGGCAGATGTTCTCCAGCTTGCGCTTCCTGTTGTCATTGTACCGGAAGATGACGTCGTTCTCAGCGAGATCCCAGATGTTGCACACCCGGACCAGTTGCTCCGACTTCTTGGCCTCACCCTCGACACGAGGATGAGGTGCAACGTCGAGAATGTCCTTCACTTCATTATCGTGTATCTCGAACCCATGGGGCTTCACCTCCCTCTTGAGCCGGCTTTCTCCCATGACCACGTAGTTGCAATCCTTCATGACATTTGAGCCGAGTGCGTGGTCATCTTCGTGGAGCACCTGCCGCCCGGCGTCGACGAGCTGCACCATGTAGCCGGAGACGAGGGCAGCATTCTTGGCGAGGTCGAAGGAGCCCTTGGCAAGGTAGATGCAGATGGCACGCTTGCACATCTTGGCAACGCTGAAGATCCAGAGGATGATGAAGAAGGACTTGACGGTGTGCACGTGGACATAGGAGTAGACGAGGTAGCCGATCCACACCATGCGTGCGGCCTCCTCGACGGCGTCGAAGAAGCTGTAGCGCCCGACGCCACGCGCGAAGGCGTCGCCGGCGGGGGCGACCATGGCGTAGACCTTCTTGCGGAGTAGCTCGACGAGGAGCATCCAGAGGAGGATGAGCTGCGCGCGGGGCTGGTTGGACTCGCTCTTGGCCTTGGAGAACATGTAGGACATGAAGGGGAGGAAGAGCGCGAAGGTGGCCCGGAAGAAGATGCAGGTGGCGGTGGAGTGGCCACGGTGGCGACCGGAGAAGCGTCCCAAGACGCCAACGACGAAGAGGGCGGTGCCGAGAAAGGTCATGAGGATGGTGGTGGTGACCATGAGGCGCTCGGTGGTGCGCATGTCGGCCGACACCGTGAAGCTGGCCACCAGCGTGGCGGTCGGGGTGGTGCACACCGTGCGGTTGTCGATGATGATGTCACGCTGCGTTGAGGCGCCAACGGTGGCGGCAGTGGCGGCGGCGCTGGAGTTGTACATGGCCGCAGCCACCGCTGCCCGGCTCGCCACCAACCACAGCAGCAATATGCCCTTCATGATGATGACAAATTAACAATGGTGCTTCCATTGTATCGTAGTACTTGCTGTATATTTATAGTAGTTTTTGGGTGACATAAAGTTCTGCTGTCTCCGTCCTCGCAGTAATGAAGCTGGCACGCCACGGATCGATGCTCTTGTGCGTCTGGGGCACGAATATGAAGCTCTCTGCTTTCTACAGCAGCTGTGCCCAAGTCTTTAAGTATTCTCAAAGTCATTTGGTGAGCAAAGAATATATGCCTTGGTTTTTCGTTCTGAAACAAAGAAGCGCATACTGCTGTCTCTCCGGAGACAACTTTACATTCTTTCATAAGAAGGGCATACTGCTCAGTAATGTGTTTGTTCAAGGCCCTTCCGACATACTCCCTCCGTCCCATAAAAATTGACACGAATTTGAACTAGAGCTAATTCAAATTCGTGACAATCTTTATGGAACGGAGGGAGTACTCTGGTAATCCCATTGTATTCTACTGCTGGCTGTCTTTATCCCAAGTTTCAGGAACATTGAATTCGGCTGCCCGGCACGATTCTCTGCTTTCTACAGCAGTTGTGCCGAAGCCTTTGGACATTCTTAAAATTATTGGATGAGCAAAGAATAGATGCCTCAAGGAAGAGCATACTTCTCAGTGATAGCTTTCACTTAAAATTTCCCAGACGCTTCCAACATACAAACCACTTCAGAACAAAAAACAAAATGGCTTTCAAAGAAAGCATACAACAATACTTGTCCATCACAAAAGAAGGTTCAGCACCTTCTGATTTATTAGTACAATCTTTTCAAGTATGATCAAACATATATTCTTAAATGTGCCCTTAAGCATGGTATCAATGTACCAAGCAAACTACAGAGCATGACTCCAGGACCTCACGACTCCAAAGCAAAATAACATTAGCTTGTGATACTTGTACATACAATACCCAGCAGTACCATGGAACTACTAGCTAGTTGTAGATACTTTCAGGTTCCATGCTTAAGGATTGAATGGAACCGCATTTCCAGGATTAAGAACTCTCTTAAGCCAGAGATTATTATTACAGACTATCAGGGTGATCCCTCTTAATTCTCCGAGCTGCAGGATGCTTCGCCACTTGAGTCGCTTTCATCTTGCATGCGCTTCATCTCGTACGCCCATTCTAGTCCAGAGCAGTAATGGAGGGGAGGGTTGAACCTGTGGTCATTCAGGTCAGGGGGCAAGAATGCACCGTTCTCAATCAGAAACCTGACCACCCTCTTGTTTCTTTCCTTGGCAGCAATATGGAGAGGCGTCCCTGAATTCAAGCAAAAAAGATATTTTAAGACTGGCAGGGTCAAGCAGGTTCTGTTGAGCACACAATAGTAAACATGTTTAAGTAACCTAGAGAAGCTGAACAACACATTTTAATACAGAGCAACATTACACTCTTGTCTGCTACGAGTAAGGCCTCACCTACATACCTAGTATATCCAACATGCAACTCTGGTAGAAAGGAAAAAAATATGATGGATGTACATGAAAATAAGCAGATGCATTGCTAGTAACAGTGGTAACCCAAAACAACACAGAAACTGAAATATGCAGTACAAGCTCCTTTAGCAAGGTAGAAACTGATGGAAGAATAAACAAGCAATAAAATGAAACAAAGTATACAATAGTGACGATACATGCATTGACTTCATAAAACAAGTGAACTTACAGCCGCAAGCTCCTTTGGTTCGAGCATCAATATTTGCACCACGCTCCAGTAGTTCATCCATGACTTTCACGTGTCCACCCTGAGCTGCCAGATGCAGTGGAGTAGCACCAGGTGACTTTGGTCCCCATGCAGGTGCGTTGACATCCATACCTTCAGTCAGGAGACGTCTCACCTAAGAATTGATGTGGGCTTGATCAGTCAGCATGCCAATGGGTTAAGACTAATAAAAAACTATATGTTTGCTTTATAACTGGCTTAACTATTCACTCATACAGATTTAGTTTATGGTGGCCCCAAGAATTGACAAGAATGATGGGTACATGATACTACAAATGAATAGACAAGAGCTGGGAAGACCTAGGAATGAGAACAACTAAATAGTCTCGGGTGTTTCAAACTCCATTTTGGATATTGTGGCAGAGCTGGATGGAAAATTTCAACATAGACAAGCCCTAAAGGACATCCAAAGGTTCTTGTTTTTTTGGATTAATGAACTAAAATAGGTGATCCACAAGGTCTAACAATCACATAATTTGGCCTTAATTTGTCCAAATGTGTTCTCTTTTAAGTGAGATACTCCCTCCTTTTCACAAAGAATGGTGCCCACGCTTTTCAAGGTCGAACTTTGACCAACGATTAGACCAATATATGTAGATTATATGTTACAAATTTAATATCATTGGAAACGTTTTTGAAATACGAATCCAATGATATAATTTTTGTAACACATAAATCTCAAATCATTAGTCTAATTGTTGGTCAAAGTAAAATCTTGAAGTGCGTGCGTGCCATTCTTTGTGAAATGGAGGGAGTATTTTTCAAAGGCTGCAATCCTCTTCTATCAAACCGGTAACTCACATCCATTTGGAAACATACAAGGTTCATCTCAACCGTGCTATTGGGTATACAAGTTTTGTAGACAGAAATTAAATTGTGCGACAAAAAAGGAAAAGGAGAGAGATGCGTACCTCCTTGAGGTCTCCCTTGCGGGAGGCGACGTGGAGCTGGTTCCAGCCGCGGTCGTCGGCGTCGGCGTGGGTCCGCACACGGGTCATGCTGAGCGAGCTGCGAAACTGCACCATGGTCTTCAGATCCAGAGCAAGCAAACCAAGCAACCAACGAACCTATAAGGCAGCACGCGTAGTCGGAGAGACGAGAGCAGGCAATCGATCCGAGTCCGATCAAAACAAGGAGGGGCAAAGGGAGATGAAATCGGATTGGGGGCAGAAGCTAATCAGAACCCGACGAGAGGGGATCGGGAGAAGGGGGGAGGGGGATTAGCGGGAGTAGTTGCCCATGCCGGCGGGGGCAAACGGATTCAAGCCTGGGCCGAGCGCGCGGAGGTTCTTGTGGAGCATCGGCGAGCTAGACGACGACGACGGCGAGGGGCGGCGCACCATAGTATGGCGAATCTGGAGATGGTGTTTTCGGGGGCTGGATCCGGCGAAACCGAGCTCAAATTAAAGGAAGGTGAAGGAGTTGGGGATCATATCCAAATCGGAATCCAACAATCTAGCAGCACGATTTGGGGAAGGAGACGAGAGGAGCAAGCAAACCCTAGAAATCCGGTTCCAAATCGAATCCAATCTCTTTCTCTCTCTCTCTCTCTGTTGTCCGCAAACCTCTTCTGTTTTATATGCCGCAAAATGATTAAAAAATTAAAACGGAATATCTCCGGCCTGTTAAAGGCCCAACAAATGAGGTCCATTGAACGCCCAGTAGCTCCGGCCCAGTACCTCTATTTGCAAAACCCTTTCTTCTTCGTTCTTGTCCCCCGCAGCACAAGGGAACAACCATCGCCAGAGCACCCATGGCCGCCGCCGCCGCCGCCGCACGGTCACGGGCCGCCGCCGCCTCGTGGGCACGACTGCTGTCGCACCACGTCGCCGCATCCAGCTCGCTGGTACACAGCCACCTAGGCACGCGGATCGCTCCCCAGCGCCGCCACCTGGCCTTCTCCTCTGCCGGGACTCCCGGCGGCGGCGGCGGCGGGGCTAGGTCCCAGAAGATTCCGATCCAGAACGAGCGGGTGGTCCACGATCTTCTGCTGGAGGTGGAGCGCGAGCGCCAGAGGGAGCGCGAGGAGCGGCGCAAGGAAGGGGAGGAAGTGGGCGAGGAGGACGAGGAGGCCGAGGAGGACTACTTGGGCGTGAAGCCGCTGATCGAGAAGCTGGAGCGCCGGAAAGCCAAGGAGGACAGCCTGCCCGACGACACCTTCTGGGAGCCCACCGACTCCGACAGCGACGAGGACGACGAGCGCTTCTCCCCGGACTCCATCAAGCGCCGCGTCGACGAGTTCGACCGCAAGTGCAAGCGCCACTCGGAACTCCTGCGCTCCTTCGCCCAGGCAGGTAAAGACTCCACTCCATCTTCTCTCCATTTCGACCCACATTATGCTCTCATGTGTATCTGCAACTGTTCTGCTCAGCCTAGCTAACGGCCAGTGCAAGGTTACATTTTTACGATGATAGCCATCACAGATACTAGTTCTACTGTATTGTCATTTATGGGGTCCTGCCAAGCTCCTAAGACTCATTTTGTTTTAATTTTGCCGAACAGAAACCCTTGATGATGCTCATAAGCTGATGATCAAAATCGACAAATTCGAGCAGCGCCATTTGAAATTGCCGTTGGAGTACAGAGTTATCGGGGACATGATGAATCGCCTTAAGGATGCCACGGGGAAGGAGCGCTTCATTCTCCTCCAGAAGCTGAACCGTGCTGTTAGGCTGATGGAGTGCAAGGAGGCATACGACCCCAGTAACCCTGCCAATTTCGGGGTTATTCAGCACCAGCAGGTTGGTTCTCCAGATGATGTAATTGACAATGCTGGATTTGACAAGGAGAAGCAAATGATCCAAGGAGCAAACGAGGAGGAAGATAACGAGGAATTTAATGAAGTTAAGGAGAAGGATGACCTCCTCATCGAGAAGTTGAATTCTATTGAAAAGACGATTGAGGGGAAGTTGGCAGACCTGGACCATACGTTTGGTAAAAAGGGCAGAGTTTTAGAAGAGGAAATAAAGGATTTGGTGGAGGAGAGGAACTCCCTCACGGACAAAAAGAGGAGACCTATGTACAGAAAAGTAAGTCATGTTATCACTGAGTTTACTGAAATTGCCATTGCAGCCATCTTATGACCGGCATGACCTATATCAATGTTCATAACTTCACATCTGTAACTCTGTTCTGCCTGCAACATTGCTCTCCCTTTTTATCGTATTGTGTATACTAATACATTTGACCGGTATAAACTTCACAGGGTTTTGATGTCAAGGTCATTGACGTTAATCGGACATGTAAAGTTACAAAGGTGAATACTCTTCATTTGAATGTTCGTAGTTACTAGTTATAGACACTCCCTGAGATTTAACTCTGCTTTTCTCTTTGCAGGGAGGCCAAATCGCAAAATACACGGCATTGCTGGCAACTGGAAACTACCACGGTGTTGTGGGGTTTGCAAAAGCTAAAGGTCCAACAGCCAAGATTGCAATACAGCGGGTATGGATCTTCCCCATTCTGAACAATAGTGAACTTATGTAGTTATGTTTCAGCGATTTCAACATTAACTCCATCTCCTTCAATGGTTGCTTGTCCTTGATTAGCACAAGTAATCTCTGATGCAGAATCCATTTGACTGTTTGCTTGTGTGTGTTTTCCTTTTGAGGTTTTTTTTTTACTTTTTTCTGCATGCCCATGTTGGCATCATGATGCCAGTGTCTGTAGGCTGTGTGAGCATGTGAACGTGTGCGTATTGAGGGGTAGCACACAAATTGGTGATATTGATGGTCAAGCATTTGTGTGTACCTTCTTCGTTTCAGAACTTGTCATGCTCCCTGTGAACTCAAATTTCTGAATATTTCCATCTTTATATTACTGTTGTTGCATAATGATGTGTTAAATCTGGTGATATGATTGTATGACATTTAGTTCCTCTTGAAACAAATTTACATGGCCCACTATGGCCTATAGGTTAGCAATTTTAGTGAAAATTTCTCCAAAATACAGTCATACAGGATCCTCAATTTCGGGTCTGTCCATCTGACTAATCTTGGTGATTTCTCTTGTGTGCAGATATTTTAAAATAGTGGTCTGCTACTTTTATGCTTCATCTAGAATTCAACACCTCAACTGAATTTTTTAGCTCTGAGTCTCTGACATGAAATGTGTTATTTTCTAATCAGGCTTATGAGAAATGCTTCCAGAACCTACACTATATGGAGCGTTATGAAGAACACACAATTGCTCACGCGATTCAGGCCAAATATGAGAAAACAAAGGTATGCAAATCTGGCTATCATCTTCTTATTTATCAGCTCTTTTCTGATAACTTTTTGTGGACATGATATCTTCCTGTGTGCATCTTAAGATTTACCTCTGGCCTGGACCAATGAGAAGCGGAATGTGTGCCGCCGGCAGAACTGTCGAAACTGTGATGTATTTAGCTGGTTTTAGCAATGTCAAGTCAAAGGTGTGCTTCTGCTGTAGTAGACGCTACCACTTATCACTCCATTTGCATTTGCAAAGTGGTAACATTATGTTCTTACCTTGCAGATTATTGGATCAAGGAGCCCACTTAATGTCATCAAAGCTCTCTTCATAGCATTAAACGCGGTGCGTGCCTATTATTTGAAATGTTTAGGATGCTTCGGCAACGTTTCTTCTCCCATTTGCAAAGTCGTAACCTTATGTTTATTATTTTGCAGATTGAAACGCCAAAGGACGTTGAGCAGAAGTTTGGACGAACTGTTGTCGAGTCGTATTTATTGTAGTCTGTCTGTTTGATGAGATGAGGTCGGCTCTGCTTGCTGTGGCGAGGGAAGACCGAAAGGTAGAAAGTAACCATTTGAGCTCTGTTTGTATTGCTGACTCCAGCGATTTGCCCTGTGACCGGTCCCTTGTGATCAGGTACTGTAATCTCGTAACCTGTCTGTTTGGCGACAGAATTGAGGGCACGTTTGGCTGGCGACTGTTTTTTGGGTTCTACTAGCAGAGATTCTCCTTTATGCAAATGCTGTCGTGGCGAGTGACAGATTACTTGTTAAAAGATTAAATTATTCCAAAACTTGGTAGAGAGAATAAAAACTGATCTTTTATGCTGTTTTGATTATTCCAAAACCAAGCAGGAAGTAGCAGTAAACAGCAGATTGTTCCTGCTTGCACTATAAGTAGTTCTATATATATGGATAGAAGTAATCTGCTGGAATTGACGATGTATAACACTTGTCCTGATCGTAAGGTAAAAGAAAATACGATTGGCATTGGAGGCGTGAAGATGCTTCGTGTAAGCATCGCTGCCGGTCTTAAATTATCCACTCATTCAATTGAATTTGCATAGTAAAAAGGATCCATGAGCACCACAATATGCATATGTATATGGATTCAGTAGCACCACAATATGTATATGGATTCATTAGCACCACAGATACAACATGCACTTAATTGGGTTCCAAAGCAGTAGTAAGGTGGGCAGACATTGTAATTCCCCCCATTTTATTTAGCTGATCAGGGCCAGAGTTATGCAAGTTCTCAATCATCTGGCTAGCTTTGCTCAGTATGTTGAGCACTGGTTGTTATATACCAGCTGCAGAGGAGCCAGCCTGATTAATTTGGTGGTGGTGTAATTGGTGTGTGCACTGGGAATCCGTTGTCCACCCAAGCAAGGTAGCCTCCTCCCACGTTCTTGACATTCCTGAACCCCTGTCCATTTCATCCAATTGGTAAGTTATAATTCCTCGATTGATATCAGAAGTTATGAACTATACGTACAGATGAACAGCTCTAGTACTCTGATTGAATGAATTTGAGATCCATGGATGGATTTGTAGCTAGAGATGAGTGAGTTGCGTACCGCTGCTAGTAGGTCGATGCATGCTAGCTCGGACCTCTTGCCGCTCTGACAACCCTGCATACATATGATGGGAAATGCATGCAAATTCAGAGGAGTAATTAACTGCTGCTGGCCTGGCTAACTAACCCGAGGAGCCAAAGAATGCAAATTCAGTAGTAGAGTGTATAAACTTACGACAAGTATGTGCTGGTCTTTGGTGAAGAGCGAGGCGACCTGCTCCACGAACTCAGGATTCTTCTCCCGGCTCCCTGCATGCCCACAAATTCATTTCATTTCACCCAAGTAGGAGTACTCGTATGTGTTAGCTAAGTGCACATGGATGGCTCCGCGTCCAGGTACATGAACGCATACAGACAGATCCATGGAGATGTCAGCTTGTGCTGTTAATTGATTGGATGCCTTGCCTTGTGGTGTGAGGAACATGTAGGGGACATTGAGCGAGCCGTGCAGATGCCCCTTGGACATCTCCTCCTCCGTCCTCACGTCCAGGTACTTGACCTGCTTCTCCTGCTGCAGCTCGCTCGCCGCCGTCACCACGTCCACCGTCGTCACCACGACCGGCGCCGCCAACGCCGACTCCGATGACCTGCAAATCAATCGACCCCAAAGGAAAGGAAATCATGTAGAGAAACTCATGTTAATGAAGTTTACCATCAACGGATGGATGGATGATCTGAAGAAGGTCGGACCTGCTGTTCTCATGGGAAGGAGGCGCCATGACTCTGGTAGGAGACTAGGAAATTAGGATAGTGCACTGAACTAGCAGCAGCTGATTATTAAGCTGGAGCTGCAAGTGCTGGATGATTCGATCGGTACGTGTCTGTCAATCAATCTGCTGCCCTCAGGTCAGGTGTTGGGAGGAGCGCCTGCTTTTATCTGCTTCTGGCCACCTTTTGTATGCTATCTCCACGTACTACTCCACTTGATTGTGAGTTGTGACCTGACAGCACCAAAACGGCATGTAATAGCGGCCTTTAATCCTTTTCTTGTTTATTTAAGTATTAGTATATCAAATTAATTATCGCAGCTGTGTATAGATAAGCATGTATATAGACGCGTTTAGATACATTTTGTCTAGACAATTGTATCTAGATTCCTTCGTCGTCCGCCGTGCATCAATTTTCGTGTTTGTCCTGATTTTCTGTGTCTCCTTACACTCCATCGAATTTTTCTTTTCCTATTCCTACAGCGCCGCCTTCTCGGGCCGCCACCGCCGCCTCCCCTGCTCGTACAGCACCTCCCTGCGGTGATACGCGTCGACGCCGGATTAGATTACCGTGGAAGAGACGAGCAAAGAGATCCAGGACTGACCAGCACTATCCACCGCCGTGCAGTTCCTCGTGCACCGCGCCACCGCGTGCTCCGTGACCTTCTTCTGACGCGGCGTGGACTAGGTGCCATGTCTGTGGCCGCGGCTGCTAGCATTCATCCTGAGATCATTTTGATTGAATGTCCAATTATATTGTTATGTTTTATATAAACATGAATTTTTACGTGCAAATGTTTAAGAGGCCGTAGCTACGCACACCGCACTTAACTAGTTTTTTAAACAGGAGGAAGTAGTACCGCTAAACCGAGCATCAGTGGATTTCCACTAATCGTCTATGCATCGCACCTGGACATACAAGAATCAAATATCAGATCACTGCTACGTGCTGCTAGCTGATATCATCGATCCATTGCATCATCCTGCCCCAGTGCTCGCATATATAATTCATCGATATCCATATAAAGTACATGGCATGGCCCCGGATACCAACCACAATCTATCCTGGAAATGTTGGTTGGCTTCAGGTTCAAGAACGCGTCCCAACGGCTTATGTGCTGGACAAGGAAGGGATCGACAATTAATGACAAGTGGTGTGCTCAAGTGGCAGATTGGATTGATGTTGCATGCGGCTTCAATTGAGACCGTCAGAATGGTCGCCTGCACGTGGCGGTCTGTCAAGTCATGGCAAGAAAATCTCAAAGGGAACCGTGACTCTGTTCCTCCTCAAAGAGAGAAATCACAGCATCTTCCAAAGCAGTTCGGGGCGTGGCGTTATAAATTCTGAAGCGCTGCACGGCACTGTTTTGCCGTCGTTGGGAGTTTGGTTAGTTGGTAGCCTGATGATCTTCAGGTATTTTCCTCTGTTTCTTCTCAGGCCTTTACCTGCTTGCTGTATCTCCTTCCCTTCGACGTTTGTAAATTATGAAGCAACTGTTTGGAGAAAGGCTTAGTGTCAGGTTCGGATGATTGTACCTTAATTTGTGTGTTTTTAACACCTTTCATATCTTTCCTTTTCCCCCTCCTATTTCTAGTTACCTTGTAACTCTTCCGGATTGAACCCGTTCTGACTCTCTTTGGCAATAATTAACACGTCCGTTAAAAAAAAGTACGTAGATCCCTACTATACATAGGCACACTTCATAATTTCTTAGTTGGTGGTGACGTCTGGCACTAATAGCATACGCTGGAACCTCACTTCCAATGGCATCTATTCAGCGGAGAGCGCCTACCTTGTCCAATTCCATGGCCTGACTCGTGTCCCCTTTGATCGATTTTTCTGACGCGTTTGGGCATCTGAGAAATGCCGCTTCTTTGCATGGCTGCTGGCTCTTCAAAGAGTGCCCAATGCTGATTTTTTGGAGCGTCGTGGTATCCTGAATGATAAATGGTGTCCCTTCTATCACATTGTTGAAGAATGATGAATGGTATCCTGAATGATAAATGGTATCCTGAATGATGAATCAGCTGCACACATCCTCCTTGATTGCTCTTTTGTTAGGGACATATGGACATTGATTGCCTCTCGTTACGACTGTCCCTTGCTCAGCCCCCTTAGTTGGGTAGACACCTCCTCGGTCAGATCATGGTGGACTGATCGCTCCGACGCTTCTCAGGCGCTGGGAAAGATTCGGGCTAAGGCCATGGCTTCTATCATCATTCTCACCTTCTGGGAGACATGGAAGGAGCGAAACCGGCGCCTCTTTCAACACAAGCATCTTCGGCCGTCCGCGGTTTTTGTCCTCATCAAGGAGGAAGGGGCTCTTTGGATCAAGGCGGGTGCCGGTATGGAAGAGTTGATCTCTGGACCTAATGATGTTCCTTGAGCTCTTGTTGTTTCTCGTTTACCTTGTACCTCCCTCCTTCTAGTTCCTCTTTTCTGTATTTAACTGTGTATTTATCTCCGCGGTTTGATTCTCTCAACCCTTCTATTGGCAATAAATAGCTCGCTGCGGCTCTTTCGGAAAAAAAGATGTTGTAAGTACTGCGGGAATCGATAAACGAGTGATTGCATGATAACAAAGTCGTAATATTAAAGTAGCGTGCAGAGGCCGGGGGCAAATTAAGTAGAATTAATGTACGTAACGGCAGATTAACACCCACGTAAAATCTAGTAAGTTGCAAACTGTGCACATCTTACAGTATCGATCGCTAGCATAAGTAGAAATAAATGGATGACATCCTCCTATATATGCACGGCGTACTATAGCAGCTAGCTAGCTAGAGATGTGCATGCATGGTTGGATTTCAAGAGCCCGGCCATCGGCGTCCTCCTCATCGTCATCGCCAGAGGAGCTAGAGTCATCTTGATGGTCGTCGTCCTCGTCCTCGAAACCGACTTGTTGCTGTCGCTGATTATGAGGCGGTGGGCAGTACTCAAAGGTATGAAGCTGCTGCAACAACTGCATCCAAACACACGTGCATATGCATATATGTCAAGAAACAATTAATCATCGATGGATCAAGAGACACAAGCTAGAAATTGGGCCTCTCGATGGATCAATTAATGAATCAGTGTGAGTTCATTAGCGCTATAGCTAGTAGGTATAGAGGGAAAGCTTATATACCAGCGCCGGCGGGTCCATGCGGCTGCACCTCCTGAGGAAAGCGACGATCTCCCGGTCAACCTCCTCCTCCGTCTTCTGGACCAACTTTACGACGTCACTTGTGGAATCATCATGGTGTTGTTGCTGCCTGAGCCTGAGGAAGGGTTCCCGGATGCGTGGGTGGAGAGCGCCGTATTGGACGGTGTAGATGCCAGAGTCAGCAGCAGGGGTGATCTCGCTCCACCCCAGCTTTGCCATCTCTTCACTCATCTCCCCCCTCCCTTCGTAGTAGTCCTCCACCTCCACGTACCCCTTCCTCCGGTACTCCACCCTCCAATCTTCTTCTTCTTCTTCTTCTTCTTCTTCTTCTTCTTCTTCTTCTTCTTCTTCTTCTTCTGGTTCTTCTTCTTCTTCCTCGGCGCCGGCGGCATGGATGGTATAGCCGTCTTCGTCTTGGTCGTCGTCGACATCATCGCAGTCGCAGCAGTCCAAGACGAGGCTGGTCATGATGTCGTCGTAGTGGAGCCGGATCTTGCGGCGGAGGCGGAGGTGGTGGTCGATGGCGTCGGAGGAGGAGAGCGTGGCGGCCCAGAAGCGTGAGAGGCAGCGGCAACGGTGGAAGTCCTCGGGCGGCAGCTGGACCAACACCTCCTTCAGCATGAGGTCCGGGAGCTCCTGCTGCCGCCATGGTCGACCGGTCAACAATTAAGCTAACGCGCTAGATAGATCGACGAAGCAAGAAAACTTCCGGGCCGGACTACTAGCATGCATGGATTCTTGCCTAATCGTTTTTCTTGAGTCGTACGTGCACCGGAACAAGAGTTTGTGTTAGGCAAATAGTACTAGCTAGGTCTCGGTTCCGTATCAAGTACGTTGACCTTGTTGTTACCGATATAAATACTCGAACAGATAGTCGCTAGGATCGATCTCGATCATCTGCACGTATATACGATCGAGAGATCGAAACTAGCTAGCTACTTCTTTACTTGTTGATCAAATCGAAGAATCATGGCGGCAGAGGAGGTTGTACAACAGGTTATTTATCTCCCGGAGCATCTCTTGGAGGAGATCTTTGTGCGGCTGCCGCCCGAGGACTTCTACCGCTGCCGCTGCCTCTCCCGCTTCTGGGCCGCCACGCTCTCCTCCCCCGACGTCATGGACCGCCGTCTAAGCCTCATGATCAGTAATTTGCCACCACACCAATATATACCCTGATGATCAGTGGCATGGCCGTTTTTGTCGGTTCACTTTCGAAAGTTGTACGACACTTATTATTATTATGGATTGTACTAAATTAGCGACACTTATTATGGATCGGAGGGGGTACGTTTTGTCAATTCACTTCAGAAAGTTGTAGACACCTATTATGAATTGTACCAAATCAGCGACACTTGTTATGTATCGGATGGAGTACTCAGAAACTCCATTTGTTTTAGGAGCCTGGTACTGCTTTGACTCCAAGAGTAATAGCCCGACGCCATAGATGTCGTCGCCTGGCTCGAGAAAGAGGCCGAACCAGCCTTTTTCGCCCATGCATGCTCTCCCTCCCTTTACCCAGCTGCGTGCCGCCTAGGAGAGCTCAATCCCAAAAGGAAGCCCCTATCCATATGCACATGTCCTAAATTCAATGCCTCCAATGTAGGATCCGGTGGTCAAGTCTCATGGACTCGGCTAGAGAAAACATCTCACTCTGACACCCCCACACATGATGTGGTGGTGCGGTCTGGTGAGGATGGAGACGGGCAAAGGGAGTGAGAGCGGATGCCCATATATATGGTGTTTTGAACGGTGGGTCTGGCCGCCTCTGCCTACTACTACTACGTACAACCAATAAACAGCCTCGCCGTGGCCAAGCTCCCGGGCGAGTGTGGAGATCTGTGCGGCACAGACCGTCATATGGATCTGCTCTGCCCTATGTTTTTCCCTAGGTTTGTCGGTCCCCTTGCCCCATGACCACATGCGACTCCTGAGACGATATGAACTTTTCTGCAAAATTACAGAACACCTAACTCTAGAAACTCCTCTTTGAAGTATCCTAGTTGGCAAATGAGACGCCGTGTGGCCGTTTATCGGCCTAACCCGTGATTTGAATTGAAAAGGTGAAAACGCTTGCCAAGTAATGATTTGGAGTTGGACGACTAAGGCGTTGCCAGCTGTCCAATTTATCGATCATTGGCAATGCAATTTCCTATTACATTTGAGTTTTCATGCTTTTGGACAGGTTAAAATCAGTAGCAATGTAGAAACGAGAGAGCCCGGATGTATTCTTTTAGCATATGTACATAAGTCTGTAACACATTTGAGTAGAGCTTTTCTTTATCTGTCTATGCAAGTAGTGTGCATAACAAGGCCAAACAATTGCTACGAATTAGCGGTACTAATAGCGAAGAGATTGCTGCGGTATCACGAGCTTTGGCTGTGATGTATGCGAAGAGTACGTACGTATAGTGCACCGGGGCCAAGTGTTGATGGAGAGGTCAATTATGTAGTTGACCAAACAAAGTTTAAGTAGCTAGGCAATAAGGTTGTTTGTTAGCGAGCACGCAAAGCCCATTTGGCCATATTTTACAAGTCCAATCTGCATCCTCCTCACACAAAGCTGCACTGCATGCCGACGGGGAGCAGAGGAGCAGGCGCCGGACCGGCCGGAGCTGCTGCACCCATATAAACCCCATCGCCGGCAGCGCAGCGCATCGATCCATCGACCGGGGTCCGGCCGGTAAGCAGAGATCGAGGCCTGCCATGGCTTCTCCGAGCTCCATGGCCGCGCTGCTGCTTCTGCTGCTGGTGGTGGCTGCGTCAGCGGCGGAGGCGGCGGCTGGCAGCACGGTGGTTGCCGGCATGGTGTTCTGCGACCAGTGCAAGGACGGCGCCCGCGGCCTCTTCGACTACCCGCTCTACGGTACTATCTCGACTCCTCCTCCTACCTCTCTTCTACCTTGGAAACTCTGAGCACGCACGCATCCATGGCTGCCCACCTAACCCGAATTAATCCAACGCAATGCGCGTGCAGGCGCCCGGGTGGCGATCCAGTGCGGCGGCGGCGAGACCCCGCTGACGGTGCGGGAGTGCAACACCAACTGGTTCGGCGGCTTCTCCGTGCGCATGGAAGGTTCGCCGGACATGAACCGCTGCACGGCGCGCCTCATCCAGGGCACGCCCCACTGCCCCGGCGGCGGCTCGACAGCGGCGCCCCAGCAGCGGGACCTCACGCTCGCCTTCCGCATGCTGGGCCTCGCCCTCTACACCGTCCAGCCGCTGCTCTCCCACCCCGACCACCCCATGGACTTCTGCCCCGCCGCCGCTCCTCCTGTTCCCGATCCCACCGCCGCCGCTGCCGCACCGTCCTCGTATGCCCCGGTTGCTCCAGTGTCGTCGCCGCCGCTTCCCTTCTGGCGCCGTCCTCGTCCTCGTCGCCTTCCCCCCATCTGGCGCCGGCCTCCCACGATCCCGCAGGACCGGCCTGGCCTGCCGGAGCCGGAGACGAAGCCCAAGCCGGCGGACGCGCAGATCCCCACTCCGCCGCCAACGACCCCCGTCGGCTCCGCCTGCACCTACGAGTACCTCTTTCTTACCTCATTCTTCTTCTGCAGAGGAATCAACATAGCTAACATCATTGTTTCCATGGACGACGATGGAATTTGCGAGCAGCAAGTGGGCCGAGGCGGAGCAGCGGTGCCACTGGAAGGTGGTGACGCCCAACACGACGGTGGCCATGGCGTTCGGGCCCCTCGCCGCGCAGAGGTACGGCGCCGACCTCACGCTGCGGGACGCGCTCGACGGCCGCGGCGACATGTACCGCACCCTGCTCCGGGAGGCCACGGCGGCGCTGCTCAACGCGTACTACAACCCGCCCGTTTCCTCGTCGTCGTCGTCGTCGTTCCTGTACCCGACCACGGCCAGCGTCATCGACCACCTCAACGGCGCACTCCTCAGCGCCTCCACGCAGCGGGTGCTCATCGAGGGCGCGCGCTTCCGCCGCGCCAATGCCGGTGGTGGCGGGCCGGCCGGGCGGACCAAGCTGCCCTGCGACTTGACGCCCTGCAATACCACCACCACGAGCTAGCTGCCAGCCCGGTTCTTAGATGAGACCCATCATCATTAGCAACTGAGAACTACACTAATTAATTAACTAGCTAGGATCGATCAAATTAGCCCTGCATTATCCATTCATCAGTCTATTCAAATGTACGTCCATCGGGCTTAGTAGCTATATTAATTCGTGATTGAATTGCATTGCATCCAACAGAGCAGAGTATTCAAATGTTCCTTCCTTGTTCGACTCGGAAATGGATTCCATCCAAGGCTATACATATATACATATGTGATCAGAGCCATCAATCGATAACACGAAACGGTACAATGGAATTTGTGCCCGAGGCTATCTTGCGTGACATCCTGCTCCGGCTGCCGACGAGGGACGTGGCCAGCTGCTGCTGCGTCTGCAAGCCATGGCGCGCCGTCGTCGCGGACCCCTCCTTCCGCACGCTCCACGGCAAGGCCACCCACGTCGTCTCCGGCGGATGCGAGACCTTGCTGGTGACGGAGATCCGCGCGCCGGGGCAGAGCCTTGAGGCGATCGTCCTCAACCGTCGTCGTCGTCAAAGGCCATGCCCATGCCCCGAATCACCGACCTCGCCGCCGCATACAGCCCGACCAACGCCTGCAACGGCTTCCTCTGCCTGGCGTCCGGCGTCAAGAACTGGCCCGTCTTCATCTGCAACCCGGCCATCCCCGGCGACAGGATTCGGGTCCCTCCGCCGCCCAAGATCAAGTCCGCCTCCAAGATCAGCCGCCGCGTCTTCGCCATGGGGCACGCCCCGCGGACCGGCCAGTACAAGCTCTTCCACCTCTCCTTCCCCTTCTTCCCCGACGACTACGAAAGCCCCGACCTCAACTACCTCGACGTCTACACGCTCGGCCCCGGCGGCTCCGGCGGGTGGCGGCGGCACCCGCGCAAGTTCCCGTACCACGCGGGGTTCGGCCCGCGCACGCCGCCGCCGCCGGCGCTGGTGGGCGGCGAGCTGTACGTGGTGCTGACGCGGCCCGAGTACGAGGCGCGCGGCCGCCACGCGCCCGACAGGCTGCTGGCCATCGACGTGGCCACCGAGGAGCACCGCACGCGCCGCCTCCCGGAGTACGAGGCGGAGTTCGCGGCGGTGCACGCCTTGGACCTCCGCGGCCGCCTCTGCGTCGCCGCGCACGCCTTCGACCGCCGCCTGCTCAGCTTCTGGCTCGACGCCGACGACGGCGCCACCTGGGAACTGCTCCACACCTTCTACATCGGCACCGACGAGGGAGAGGAGCATTACGACGAGCAGCTGACGGGCGCCTGGTTCGACGGGATGCTCTGCTACAGGATCAACGACCGTCTCTACAAGTACGACATTGATAGCAGCAAGAAGAAGCAATGGATGGTGATGGACGACGGCAGCAAGGTCTTGGTGTCGGCGTGGGACGAGCGGATCCGGCTGCCGGAGACGCCATGGACCGAGGACCAGCGCGGGAACGTCTACGGCGGCTACCGCCCCAGCCTGCTCTCGCCTCGCCTCGCCTTCCAGGACGATTCATTTCTTTGTGTGCTTCGTGACGAGCGGCGGCAGCAACAGCAGTTCCAGCACGATTTGCTGCATGCCATGCGATCCCGGAAACCATCATCACCGGCCAACAACAATAACAACAACAAGAGACGCCGCTCCACCGATCGCGCCGGCGGCCGGCGCCGTGCTTCCAAGAGGATCGTTGCGGCGTGCTGCCAGGAGGACGATGATGATTCGCTAGATGGCCAACACGATTTTTAACCACCCAGTTCTGCAAACAGATTTCTAAACTACTTTAAATCATCATAATTAGCCATCCCCATTCTCCTTTCTATAACGTGCTGCTGTTGATCCGAATGGTTGAGCACTCAAAAACAGACAATTTTCTTTTAAAAAAAACATACTATACAACTTCTTTTTTCAAAGAAAAGACAATTTCTCAATAGCTAAACTGAAATAATAAATACTGTCACAACCAAGAAATGGTTACAATGGTGGTGGAGAACATTTTTATCCTGACGATGTTTTTTCTTGTGAAAGTGACGTGGGCTAGGATGCGCGTTTGTGGTGTGCCTCCGTCAATTTAAGATGTGTTCGCTCTGTCGTCGGTCAGTGCCGTGTTTTCTAAAAAAAAACAGGTTTGATATTTTTTTTTTAAAAAACACACAATGGATATACGAATACGAGTGAGTGCATCTGGTAACCATATGTATGGACGGTGGATGTTTGGAGCAGACGCCATTTGAAATTGAATGCCTCTCCGTCGTTGCCAAGGCATTTTTCAATTTTCGTAGAGCGGCGGAGGGCAAATCGCCGATTCCAAACGAGAAGCGATCATGGCGGCCTCTCCGGCTCCTCCGACCACCGTCCGCCGCAACCCTCCCCGCCGCGCCAGGCCGCCCCCCACCCCTCTCCGCTCCGCCAAACCTAAACCCACCGTCTCCACCCTGCTCGACGAAGCCGCAGCAGCACCCGCTGCCGCCGACGCTCCCAGCATTTCCCCTCCTCCCCCCACTCCAACTCCCGCCAGCGCCGCCGCGTTATCCTCCTCGTCCTCGTCGCAGGACGAGCGGCTCAAGGTGTACCTCCGCATCCGCCCGCTTCCAGGCCCCGAGCGACAGCGCTGCAAGCCTAGCAGCCGCCTCCCCAACCCCAACCCCAAGGCCAAGGAACAGGCCAGGAAGCCCAGCAAGCAGCAGGACGGAGCCGGCGCCGGCGCCGGGGTCTGCCTCGTCGCCACCGGCGCCAACTCCGTCGCGCTCACCGTCCCGCAGTCCAAGCTCGTCGACCTCAAGCGCGGCCGCACCGAGGTCTTCGACGGCTTCTCCGCCGTCTTACCACCCGAATCCTCGCAGGTAAAATTAACCGGCTCGGAATCCCCCACTTTTACAACAAGCCAAACCCTTACGATTTGCATCTATTACTTCTTGGTGTTCGGCTTGCCTACGACATGGAGTTAACATAATTCACCGCAGCATTGTCTTTGTTGCTGTCGATTTTAGAGCAGACGTCTTTGTTTATCTGCCCGTCATTTAGCTAATCTTTACTCACTCTCTGCCTATGGCCCTATGCATTTGCTGACATGCTATTTATATCCTTCCGCACAGCATGATATCTTCACTGAAGTGATGAATCCGCTTGTGGATGAGTTCTTGGGAGGAAAGAGTGGCCTTCTTGTTGCAATGGGTCCGACAGGGTCTGGAAAAACGCATACCGTCTTTGGAACTCCAAGAAATCCTGGTATAGTACCACTCACGCTACAGAAAATCTTCAACATAACAGATGAAAGCGACGGTGGCAATCAACCAACAAGGTATGTATCTTTTGGCCTTTTTACTGCCCCAATGGTACACTCTACTCATGTATAGGCTTCATATAATATAACTGTCATGTGCTAGGACAGAGGCCAAATGCTGTATCTTGAATACAAATGCAAAAAATACTTCAGAAAGTAATTAAAGATGCAATGCAAGTCTATAAGTTCTGAAATTAGAAAACGGTCGATAGTTCTGGATTTCTAGCATGAACTTCGCCTTTTTAATTCATGCATGTAAACCATCCCTTGGTTTCCATATAATAACGTGGGACCTTTGTTCACCTTTTCTCAAATATCTAACATGATCTGCAAAAACAAGTCCCACGGTAGGTTTCCTACCTGTGGTGGAAGCTTTTAAATAACAACTATTACCCCGTAATGAGTTCCCTTTCACACTGGCAGATTTTTTTCCTTGTCAATGTTTGAGATACTTTGTGAAGGCAAAGGAGAACGGATTCTCGACCTACTGTCTGATGCAGCAGATCTTGTCCTCCAGCAGTCAACATCAACAACAATTAAAGGGCTTAAAGAGGTATATAGTATTACTCTGATGTCAATTCCAACGGCATGGCCATGACTTCCTTGCCGAAACTAACCTATATTTCTAACCTGATAGATGGGATTTTGGAATGGCACCTGCCATTTGACTTGCATTGTGTATCTATACTAAATAGTCTTAGTAGCATGCAATAAGTTGTTTGCTATTATTTGTTTTGCAGGTTGCCATTTCAAATTCAATGGATGCCGAGAGCTTGGTTTCACATGGTATGCTTAAGCGTAGCACAGCTGCAACAAATGCTAACAGCGAGTCAAGGCATGTTTCATGTACAAATCTTTTAACGTAATCTTTAATAATAATAAAGAACACTTTATCCTGAATACTGGGCATTGTTTTTCCATTATCTTTCCTTCCTAAGTCTCAACGCCTCTTGATTTTAGTTTCCTGTACAATTTTTTTAATGTGATCTTTAATAATAATAAAGCACACTTTATCCTGAATACTGGGCATTGTTTTTCCATTATCTTTCCTTCCTAAGTCTCAATGCTTCTTGATTTTAGTTTTTTATCTTCTTAGTTTTCAGTCACAATTCTATATGACCATTTTAAGATTAATTTAATATTGTTTTGCAGCCGATCACAGTGCATTATCACTATACGTGCCATTCCTAAAAACAATGACCTACAGAGTGAGCACCAGATCAGTGGATCTGTACTGACCATAGCAGACCTTGCCGGCGCGGAGCGAAAAAAATGTACTGGAAATAAGGTCTGTTTATCGACCACTATTACTTGTGTTGCATAGCAGTGATCATGAATGAAACCATGCCGTAACACCTTTTCTTGTACTGGATATTATCTTTTGTGTACATTGCTTCTAATCTTTCACTTGCAGGGTTCAAGGCTGTTAGAGAGTAACTTCATCAACAACACATCCATGGTTTTCGGTCTCTGTTTGAGGGTACTTCCAAATGGCTTTTCTTCTGTAGCTCTTTTTTCACAGCACATGATGCTTGCAAAATACCTTTGATTTTTTTTGCATTTACCTATCAGTTAGTTATGCCTCCTAGCTAATCATGGCTTTCTTTTCAACTTCGGTAACTGCAGGCTTTGTTAGATCATCAGAAAAAACAGAAGAAAACCTTGGAAAAACATTTCAAGAACTCATTGGTATATCTGCCGACACTATTCTCTTTTGAAATAAGCAAAGTATGCAGATCGAATCTTCTTTTTTTGTTCCTTTTGCTGGGATACTGCGAACAATCCCCATCACTTTTGTGTTCTTAATCAAGGTCCTAATGCATGTTTGACGAAGATGTTTCCTTCTGCTTAGGGATCCAACAGTCTACAAGTGTTGATCTAATAAGTAATGGGCTTAGCAGCCTATTTTGTATGTGCTCATGAGTCATATCTCTGTTCCCAACTAAGCTACTGACTTCGCATATTTGAATTATATCTTGTGCAACTTGGATTCCATGTATCTACTAGCTTGCTAATAAACATTACTCTATTTGTGCTCACTCATTTTTATACTCTTCAAACCTATTTATGCAATTGGTTTTCAAGTATAAATAGTATCACCTTTTTAACCTGAATATCATCTAATTCATCAATGGTAATAAACATAGTATTACATTGGATTTGAAATTTCGTTTTTATTCATCCTAAATATTTTGTATTTCAAAGTTGACAAGGTACTTGAGAGACTACCTGGAAGGAAGGAAAAGAATGACTCTGGTACGCCCTTCTGAGCTTAAATGATCTGTTTACCTTGTCAACAGCTTCCGAGATAACGTGCCTTACTAGTTAAAATATTTTGTTGAACATGCTTTATCCTTGGATTCTGGGATAGACATATTGTTGGATCCTGACATTGTATTTTTATTCCTACTGGCTATTGTGAATGATGTATCAATATGTTAAAAATTTCTGCCAAAGGCACATTTCGCAAGTCATTTGCAATCTGAGTGCAGCCACTGACACTACTACTCTGAGGTGTACTGTACATATTGCATACTGATTATTTAGGAGTGTACTGTATTTTAATTATTGTTTCTACTGTTTCAGATTTTGAATGTGAAACCGGGAGATGGTGATTATTCGGATACATCATTTTTACTCAGACAGGCATCTCCTTACATGAAAATAAGGTACTTCCTTTACTGCTTGACTGACACACTTTCCTTCTTTTTTTCTTCTCCCTGCCTTTTGTTGTGCTTGAGAAGAAAGGGAAGCTCACAACGGGCGTAGATATGTTAGATTGCATCTCATCTCACCAACTAGACTTTAGCCTAGTCTAATTTGCGCACTTCAATCCCATCTTAACATTTATGATATTTTCTATTAGGATCAAGTAAAAGATCTAACAGCTCGTTTGGCAACCAAGAATTCATTTCATTTGATGAAAAGGAAATGAAATCCAATTTTTGATAGGATTTCATTTGGTTGAATTTGAATTCCGGGTTAAAAAATCATGTTTGTCTACCACATGGAATTGAAGAGTGAGAGACAATTCTAGAGAAATGATGACTTTTAGAAAAGAATTGAGGCTAGTTATGGTGTGATTACATGGAACTTGAGATTGAATTCCCGTGGCCAATTCCGTGGCAACCAAACAAGTTGTTTTGTGGAATTCAAAATGAATTTTACAATTCTATGTCCAAATGATGCGTGCCAAACGTGCTGTAAAGGAGTCCTCTATTGAAATCTTTGCAATAACATATATGTGTCTGTTAGTATGTTGGTTATAGCAAACATAATTGTTATGTCAGGGAATCAGAGAAAAGGTATGGAAAAAGACCGAACCATAGTATTTTGTTCAATGAATCACCGTATAGCACGGGTGCATGTAATTTGTCATATGTAAGAGGGAATATAAGTGAGGCTGCATGGTAAATGTAAGACTGGCCTCTTGCTATTGCTTTAGCTATACATAAGCTTCTTTTTTCATTTCCTATATCGTTTTCCTCCTACGCCAGGGCTGGCCTTGCTATTTGGAAGTGCAATATTATTTTTTTGGAAAAGGAGGGGAAGTGCGATACTTGATGGCATCAATATTATGTTATACAAGAGAGCTGCTGATTTGATAGGATCTTTTGAAGTTGCCCCAAATCAAAGGAAATGTGACGAAGGAACGCCTAGCTCACTTGAGTAGGGGAGTGGATATACAATCCCACCACCTGTGTTCAAGTCCTCATGGGCTCGAATTATACTCTCCGGTCCTCCCTTACAATTTTTCATAGAGATGGGGAATGCGATGAAGGTGATAGTAGTAATACTTAGTCCAATCCTGAGGCTTTTCAAGAATGTGTTTGCCCCTAAGACAAAACTCAAATTACTTCACGTTGGCTTGTTTTATAATGTCATTCTGTCGCATTGGCAAGAAAATGTTGATACGCACACGCATATTTGTACCACTCATTGTTCATTTTATGTCCTGTTATCTTTTCAGGTACACCAGCCTTGATGATTCTTCTGATTTGGTTACCCAAAAAAGAAGTAATGCTTCCCTGATTTGCCAAGAGAATAGGAAAAAGAGGAAGGTTCATAAGCCTGAAGTCCTTACGGTACAAACTGCTGTCTGGTCTCCCAATGAGTTTAGCCCATGTAACTTATGTACTATGCAGAGCCTACAAAAATTAGTGCGATGTTGAGATGTTCGGTCGTGGTGCATGTTGATTCACAGTTCCGTTTTGGAATAATCTTTACATACCTTGGCCTGCCCCCTTATGAACTAAATGGTTAAATCTTACCATTTTGATCATATTATTGGTTTGATTAATAATTTTCCCCATATGATTCTATGATATGATTCAAAAGAACTGCTCTTGTTTTGAGAGCACGGATTGTTATATATCTTGAATGACCAATGTGCCAATTTTTATTCTTTACTTCTGAAACCTAAACCAAAGAAGCACGAAAATTGACCATAGATTTTATTGAATGCTGTAATATCACATTCTCGATCATGTTTTAATTTAACCCAACAAACATGATTTGTAGTATAGACATTTGGTATCTTAGTTGGAAATTTTAAGTGAACTATCATCTGTGTCATGTTCTGCAGGCCAAAGGAAAGGACACTATTGATAAGCCTGATGATATTGAAGTTTCTGAAAGAGGTTCTTTTTACCTGCACCGACATTTGATTTGTCTAAATATCTCATGGTTTTTGTATGGACATATTTGGGGGCTTTTACTTGTCTAGAGTTTTAGTTCTGGTCCTGTTCCTCAATCGTACTTCTTTATAATATAACTGAACATATCTTCAGCATGTTGAAGTGCCTCATATTGCAACACTTATCGAAGACTTTTTTCATACATGCGTACAGATGCGTTTCTCAATTTAGAGTTGCAAAGAGTGTCCAGAAGTGAGCAAATAATGAAGAACCTTTTCAGGACTTTATGGGCTGTTTCAAAGCAAAAGCTTTTGGTAATTTGCAGCATTTTATCTTCTTATGTATGTTTAATTGGCTGAATGTTCATCTCTTCATTATGATAAGCTCTCTGGATGGTTAATATAGTCACATACTGCTGTAATGTACTTCTCTTACAATTCATTATTGTGAATATAGTATATTTGATTGCTTTTTGTGTGTTTACAGTTGTCAACTAAATCGATAACTAGTTCGTACAAAATTTCTTTTCGTATCACCTTAACCCATGTATTTGGCTGTAGGAATCTGAGAGCGCTGCTAAAAGGACGAGAGAATTGCTCATAGATAAGGACATCCAAATTATAGAGCTGAAAAAGGAGTTAAACGACCTCAAGTCTCGTTCACACGAGAAGTTTCCAATTGCTGCAGATACCCCTGTTGAGCGAAGTGATGCTGTAACCGTTAGTCAAGCTGCTCTAAGCTCGGTTTCTCAATCTGATCAAACTGAGCGGGGATCTAGTGACGCTGCATTAGATGCTGTCCATGTAAGTTGAGAAAACTTCAAGTTATAATGCTTGACTTTTGCTGTTCTATGTTATACTGTTTTATATCTGCATGATGAATGGCTTGGAAACTGGGGGTGTTTTTCTGCTATGTCATGCAATAGTCAAATAAACATGTTTTAGAATTAGAACTCTATAGGCAAATCATCATATCTCCTTGCTCATGTGTATTTTTTCCTGTCTCTTCTCATAGAATCTTCTGCTCTGCTTTATACAGTACTTCTGCCTCAATAGCGAGCATCTACCTCCCTGTTAAGACTATATTTCAATATTGTATGCCATATAATGCAATTAGTAAATTTTTAAGTCATAGCTTACAACTACCTGTCGCACAAACTGCCGTGAGTAGCATAGTGTGTTCCTGTTGCTCATGTAGGGTGTATGCTCTATGTTGTATGGCTTTAATGAAATGATGCGCAAACACTTGTTTTCACGTTTTCTGAAAAAGCCATATCATTGGCAAAAGCTGATACAGATGCGGTCGGAACTTTCTTCCTAATATACTTTTGTTTGTTCTACAGTTGAGCACCGAATCAGCAGTGTATGTAGAGTTGTTTCATGTTGCATTTAAACGTGGCTCTTGTGCCAACAAATTTAAGGGTGTTCTCTAGACCATAATCAAAACTCAAAAGTACTACATACTATATTGGCATCTTTTTTTACTTTATTTTTCTCTTATTCAGATAGTTGCACAAGTGGTTGACAAGGAACCGGGCAGTTCTGGGAGTTGCTCTGAGCAAATACCTGCACATGACGCTGGTGTAGCACATGCAACCAGTCACTTGGACCACCCATCTGATCGAAGCTTTGCAGGTTGATTATATTTCTCTGTTTCTTCTTGCTGGGTAATAACCTGGTAACGTCCACAGGAATTATGTATCATACTTATAATGGCGTGCAAATTGGATGTCCACTTTGTGGTGTGACTGCTCTTAAACTGGCAGACAACAACTGAAATACAAGTATAATTTCTGTAGAACTTCATATTCTTCCATGTATGAAGAGTGAACAGGCCAGCCTGTCCCAGTTTTCTGTTTGTGGCAAGAAAGCTCCTGTGGAACAAAGTGAAGAAGCGTTAAGCAACAATATAAAAGTGGAGGATATTCAACACAATGCTGATATAGAAGGTTCAAACTTATTTATTATGCGTGTTATTCTGTTGGCACTGATGCATTTTTCTTAAAATTTTACTCGATCTTTGTACAGCAATGAAGCATCATGATTGTCCAAGTTTCTCTCAGCAAGCGATCTCTGCGGTGGTTGACGTTAGCTCCAATCAGCCTTTCTTAGAGTTGCAAGGGATGGTACGTAATCATCTAATACTTTCATTTTTGTCTACCTATGTGACTCAAAAGAAAAAATAGTTCACTATATGTTTTTTGGATTGTTCATAGTATTCTACGGTCGCATCTATTGATTCTCCATTTATGCTTTGGAGTTTTCTTTCTCGTTTGGGGTTGACAGCAGGGGTTGGTCATGATGGCACGGCGATGCATATTGTATTCTCTCTTTGGTAGTGTGCTCCACCAAAACTTTAACATATCAATCCCTTTAAAACTGTAGGGAAGCAAGATAGTTACCACATCATTAGTTTATTCATGTATCTCAGGACGATTCATCCTTGCATGTAACTCGAGTCATGCTGTCGTAAAATTCTTCGTATCTGTTTCTGCTAGGACTAAGAACAGTTGATAGGGAATATGACATATCGCTTATTCTTTTTTTCCCTCTTGTTCAGGGTGCTGTTCAGCAGAATCCTGAAGAACCGGTGTGCGAGTCCGACTTGAATGATCATGGAGACTCAGGAGACATGCTTCCACATGTGCTGAATGAAAGGGAATCCCAGATGGAGGCTTCAGTAGTAAGTTCTTTAATCACTTGGTGTCTAGTCTCAGGTTTCGATAGTAAGTTCTTTAATCACTTGGCGTCTAGTCTGACAGCTCAATCAATAGTAAGTTCTTTAATCACCATTACCAAATATGGGGCGAAAACCTAGACGCCGCTGATTACATTCGGCTGGGATTTAAAATGCTAGGAAACCAACAGAAACAGGCGCTCTATCCTTTTGTTTTGTTTTTCTGAAATGGAGGGAAATTTCCCCCGGCCTCTATCTTTTTGTTTGGTTCTGCTGATTGAGCTGTGTTTGCTTATGGTCAAGGTTCTAAGTAAGGATGACCGTGAGGCTGAGGGGGTTAGAGATAAAAAGGAGGACCTTTGTGCTTCTAGGCCATGCAAGACAAAGAAAACTACAAGGTGATTCTTTTTCCAAACCCAGAAGGGATGATAAAATAAAAGAAAATTGACCTGTGAGTGTGATTTGGTGAAGCAGGAGATTGCGGCCAGTAGCAGGTATGATGCTGAAAGAATTCAGTGGCACTGAATTGGATGCTGCTGCGGATACCAAGAAGGTGCTGATAGTCTCTCTCAAGAGTATATAGTAGTATGGTTTTGACTTTTGAGCATGTGTCTGATTCTTTCCTAATTCCTGGGTAATGTTTTCTCCGATCCATAATAAGTGTCTCGGATTCGGATTTAGTACAATTTTGACACTTATTATGGATCGGTGGGAGTAACTAATAATATTCTTCTTATTGTTGTTTGTTAATGTTAATGATAATAATGCAGCAAGGAGGAGGAGGGGAGGCAGGTGCTGGGAGATCGGACAAGCTTATTCGGCTACTGAAATCCCGTCCAGAAAGCATAATGAATCGCCGTAGCTGATGAATAGAGTATTGGTAGATATAGTTGGCCTCTCTCCAGTTTCTTTTCCTTTTGGTTAGAGGATGCCACGACAGTGATTTTGTCTTTTGGTGTTTCTGCTTGTCCCACCGCTGGTTTTGTATCACGAAAGAAATCCAACTTACCTCCTTAGTCATGTGGAAGTGCCAATATATAGTAGAGAACACGAACTTCAAATGTGTTCGCCAGGAATAATATGGTGACGTTAGACTTATCTTAGCAACGACATATATTGCTGACATGAAAGACAGAGCATAAAAATGAGCCTCCTTTTACTAAGAGATAACCTCTTTTTTTATAAAAAAAATAAGACAGTACTAAATCTATTATTTGCATTTGTGTAATTAATTTTTTATTCAGGTATTAATTGGAAGATATCACAACAGGAGATAACCTATTATATAAGACGTCATTAATTTATTTATCCCCTAATTCATTTATTTATTTATTCATGTATTACTCTTATCGATAAAGAATACACAAACATTTTTCTTATCGGTCTTTCCTTCTCCTTTTTTGCTTGTCCATGTTTTGTGTGTGTAAACCCTTGGCCGAATCGTGCCGCCTTCGCAATAAGCCAATACATTTTTAGTGTCCTAGAACAAAACAATTTTTTTCAAGTTACATGCTTCCCGTCTTTTTTTTTGAGGAATGAGAATGCAGCGAGAGGTTCGTTAGGGCATGTACATTGGGGTGACGTCAGTCTTCTCTTAGCGATGCCACATAGGATAAAATCTGATGTGAAAGAGAGAGAAACGAAGAAAAGACACACGCCTTCTCTTAATTAAGAGATGATCTCTTCACAAGAATGATAAGGCAAAGACAAGGCAATTTTACCATTGTACTAGATTTCACATTTTCTTAGCATTTATTTAGTTAATTTTATTCATGTAAACATAAATTCTAAGATAGAACACCAAGAGATAACCCATTGTACAACATGTTTTGTTGTCTTTTTTAATTGACGTGAATGCCTAAGATAAAGCAATCTTATCAACCATGGTACATGCCATTGACACCTTGGCCTTGTTATTGCGTAGATCATTATTACCATGGAACCGAAAAAGAAGAACGGGAAAGGAATGCCGGTCGGGACGTCATCATCCCCTTTGCTTCATCGGGTTAACCCCCCCAAAATCCCCAAATCCCTCGCCATTAGGGATCCCGGAATGCCGGTCGGGACGTCATCATCCCCTTTGCTTCATCGGGTTAACCCCCCCCAAAATCCCCAAATCCCTCGCCATTAGGGATCCCTCGGCCAAAATTCCCCAAATTCATTCATCCCCCAGCCTCTGGACTCTGCTTCTTCTTCTTGAGACTGCTCAATCGATCCAATCCTCCCGGCGAGGATCCGGCGATCCATCAGCCATCCCCACCTCGCCGCAGATCCAGCCGTACGGGCATCGATGTGTCCGCTCGCCGTCTAGGCACCCCCCTGCCCCAGCGCGCCCGCCGCTTGTATGGAAACACGCAGCCGCAAGCGCGCCGCCGCCTCCTCCTCCTCGGCCTCCAGCTCCTCCTCCAAGCGCGCTCGCCCCACCCTCGCTCCCCGCGCCGCCCGCCGCTCCTCCTCCGCCGCCGCCGCTGCGCAAGCGCTGCCCATGGACCCCTCCCCGTCCTCCCGCCGCCGGGCCCGCGCCGCCGCCGCCGCCGCCCAAGCCGCTGACAAGGGCAAGGACCCGGACCCTTCCTCCACCTCCAACCCCTCGCCCCCGGCGCCCCTCCCCAACGATGACGAAGACGACGACTCCGCCGCCCCCTTCCCGCCCTCCTTCACTTCCGCCAGCACCGCGCTCCAGGGACTCCTCCGCAGGCTCGGCGCCGGCCTGGACGACCTCCTCCCGGGCTCCGCCGCTGCAGCTGCAGCGTCCTCTTCCACCACCTCCGCCCAGCTCAAGAGGATCCTCGCCGGCCTGCAGGCCGAGGGCGACGAGTCGCGCCAGCTCAGCTCCCTCATGCAGCTCTGCGAGATGCTCTCCATCGGCACCGAGGACTCGCTCGCCGCCTTCCCGGTCGACGCCTTTGTGCCCCTCCTTGTTGGACTGCTTGGCCGTGAGGAGGCCGCTGGCGGCGCCAGCCCCGATGTCATGCTGCTTGCTGCCCGCGCCCTCGCCAACCTCGTCGACGTCCTCCCGTCGGCCTGCTCGTCTGTAGTGCACTATGGGGCTATTCCATGTTTCTGTGCCCGGCTTCTCACAATCGAGTATATGGACCTCGCTGAGCAGGTACATGCTAATATCTTCCTCTCCAATTTTTATCCTAGCCCATCATCTTAAAGCCTCCAGTTGATTCTGCTGTTGCACGCCATCCGCTGAGTGCTAATTTTGTAAAATGTTGCATATAATTTAGCACCCAGCAAGATGGTTAGAGTGCGTAGCTAAGCATTTTGTTGTCGTGGATCATGGATGTTCCAACTCGAGTTGTAATCTTGGTAGATTTGTTTGACAAACTAACATATCTCATTTGCCCCCCTCATGCATGCCCTTGATAAGATACTAACAACTACTCTTATCTGTTTTCTTTGTCATGCTCTTAGTCTCTGCAAGCTCTTAGGAAGATTTCTCTGGAGCATCCCACTGCATGCTTGAGAGCTGGTGCACTAATGGCTGTCCTATCATATCTCGACTTCTTCTCCACTGGTGTTCAGGTATTTCTTTGAATTCAACTCTAATTTTTTTTCAAGTTATCACATCATTTTTCTTAGATTCATACAACATACACCTCTTCTCCATTTTACTTCAGTTCTGTTCCTCTGTATTCTGTGCGCGCGCTATCTGCTTCTACTTACTACCTTTGTCTCCTTGGCGGACATGCTTCTAGAGAGTAGCATTGTCTACTGCTGCTAATATTTGCAGGAAACTGCCATCTGATGCATCTGAGTTTGTCATGGAAGCTGTACCGTTGCTCACTAATCTCCTACACCACCATGACTCTAAGGTGCCTTTGAAGTCCAAGCCTCCGACCTATGTACTTTTTATTGTGAAACAATACCAATCCTACCAGGGTATACATTTGTTTCAACTTTTGTTTATGCACATTCCAGGTACTAGAGCATGCTTCTGTTTGTTTAACACGCATTGCAGAGGCTTTTGCTCACTATCCAGAAAAGTTGGATGAGTTGTGCAATCATGGGTTGGTTGCACAAGCCGCTAGCTTGGTATCCATCAGCAACTCAGCTGGCCAGACATCGCTGAGTACATCGACGTATACGGTATACATGAATATGTTTTGTTATTCTTCCCTGTTGTTTACTTGGGTCCTTTTTGTAATCTTGTTAAGTTTGGATTGGCCATCCTTTCAGGGTTTAATCCGTCTTCTCTCAACATGTGCAAGTGGATCTCTGTTGGCAGCCAAAACACTTCTTCTTCTTGGCATTAGTGGCACTATTAAAGACATTCTTTCAGGGTCTGGTTTGGTTGCTGGAACATCAGTGGCCCCAGCTATGTCAAGGCCTGCTGATCAGGTGATTGCATCTATCACTGGTTTTACTATTCTGTGGTGCTAGATTTATGACTAGTTTTTACCATCTTTAGTAAGATCCAGTTCATATGTATTATTGTAACTTGACTGGAGCAAATCATGTTCAGCAATGCTCCATAAATTACACAATTTTCACAAAATTGAAAAGGGCTTGTGTAATTATACATGCCATCAAGCAGCCACATCCCACATGTGTATTTTTCTTGAGGACTAAAGGCAGGTCCTTGTGTAGTAAACTGGTCCACAGTTGTCGTGATAATTAACGTGCAGTTTATCATCCTAAATAAATCAGTCAAGCAACAAGGACATGTTCTAAGAACATTAATGGCCCACGCATATAGCTACCATCCCTGTTTGAGTCATCCTGCATCAAGTCCTTTGAGATGTTTTAAGGATGCTCTGGAGGGGATATGAATCTGCAAGTAAGATAGTAAATTGTCTATCCTATGTGATCATGTGTAGTAGTGATTTAAAAGAATTTTATATTTTTTTGGGTATAAATGTATAATGTTGTCTGCAGCTACTACTTCTCTCACTTAATTGCTCTATATATGTGCACGCTTTCTTGTGCTGATGGTGTTCATAAATTTTCCTTTAACCCTGCAGATGTTCGAGATTGTGAGCCTTGCTGATGATCTGCTTCCACATTTACCTGTGGGGATAATTTCTCTACCAACACACTGTCGTGTATTCGTTAAAGGCTCTTCTGCAAAGAAATCTGCTTCCGCCAAACAAGATGGGGCTGGTTCAACAGAAAATGAAAGGTCAGGCCATGAGAGTCTATTACGTGAGCACCCTGAACTTCTACAACAGTTTGGTATGGACTTATTACCCGTAATGACACAGGTGTGTGCCCATTTTCTTCTCTTGTTGATGAGTTGTAACTATATTTCTTTAGACATACTTTTGGTTCTCATACTTGACAACTTCTGGTATTGGACAGGTGTATGGTTCAAGCGTAAATGCACCAATACGTCATAAGTGCTTATCTATTATTGGTAAATTAATGTGCTATAGCTCTGCTGAAATGATCCAGACACTCCTTGGCACAACAAACATATCCAGGTGCTGATACAAGTTTCTATATTGGATTATTATTCGTTTCTTCTAGATAATGGTTTCAGACATTTGGGAGCTACCATTTGTCATGCCGCCTCAATAGATAATTTGTTTTTCTATTCCTTACCGAGTTATACAAAATTTTCCTTTCAGCTTCCTAGCAGGCATTCTTGCTTGGAAAGATCCACAAGTGCTGATTCCTGCTCTTCAGATAGCAGAAATTATGATGGAGAAACTTCCAGAGACGTTTTCGAAGTTGTTTGTGAGGGAAGGTGTTGTTCATGCTGTGGAGGCACTTATATGTTCGGAATCCTCAAATACAGTTCCTCCGGTATCACAACAGGACAAGGATTGCGATCCTGTTATGTCCGCACGCCCCAGACGACAACGCCGGCGCGGAGGTGCTGCACCTACAGATAACAATTCGTTAGATGTATCAAATGTTTCCAATTCTGGGATTTCCAGCTCATCACCAACCTCCACAGAAGTTCCAGTCACCAGTCTCCGTTTTGAAGTTAGTGGTCGCGCAAAGTCATTTAAAGATAAATACTTCCCTTCTGACCATGGTTCGAGTGATATTGGAGTCACTGATGACCTTCTTAAACTGAGAACTCTGTGTGCAAAGTTGAATACTGCAACCGACAGTGTAGTAACAAAAGCCAAAGGGAAATCAAAAGCCTTGAGTGCTAATCATTATGACTTCTCGAATGATGTGGAGGAACAGTTAGACCTGATAGTAACCGAAATACTTGCTGAGCTAAGCAAAGTTGATGGTGTTTCCACATTCGAGTTCATTAGAAGTGGAGCAGTTGCAGCATTTCTTGACTATTTGTCGTGTGGGACATTTGGAAAGGAAAGGGTATCTGAAGCAAACCTTCCAAAGCTTCGCCAGCAGGTGCTCAGGCGATACAAATTCTTCATATCTGTTGCCCTTTCTGTTGATCACGGAAGGAACGAAACTCCAATGACACTTTTGGTCCAAAAACTGCAAAGTGCTTTCTGTTCATTGGAACGTTTCCCTGTTGTGCTCAGCCAGTCTAGCAGAATTGGTACTGGAGGCTCCCGTCTGACCTCAGGTCTTGGTGCTCTGTCTCAACCCTTCAAGTTGCGTCTGTGTCGTGCTCAAGGCGAAAAATCACTTCGGGATTATTCATCAAATATTGTACTTATTGATCCCTTTGCAAGTCTAGCAGCTGTTGAAGAATTTCTTTGGCCCAGAGTTCAGCGCAGTGAGGCTGCTTCCAAACCTATAGTCCCATCTGCAAATTGTTCTGAATCTGCTGTACCTGGAACTACCGCTGGTGCGTTATCAACACCTGCATCAGCTCAATCTGCCCGTTGTCCGACGACAAGATCAAAGTCGTCTGCTGCAAGTAGTGGCACATCTAATAAGGAGTCCCTGGAGGAAAGCAGTAGTACTGCCAAGGGAAAAGGCAAAGCTGTTCTAAAACCAAGCTCGAGCTCGGCTGAACCAAAGGGGCCCAATACAAGGAATTCTACTCGCAGAAAAGCTGCTTTAGAGAAAGATTTGGAAATGAAGCAAACACATGGTGACAGTACTTCTGAGGTATGATTTTTTTTGCACTCCACTTGAACGTTATAACTCCCCAAAAAGGGTACAGTTGTCTTTTTAGTGAAGCTCTGCATAATATTCAAGTGCACATTCCGTCTAAGTTAGGATATTCGAAAATGAGGAAGATTGGGTGAATAATAATAATAAGTTATAAAGGATGAGTTCAGAAGGATTTATAAAGAAAAGGATAATATCCCTTCGTTCTCATGTAGTTGTGTTTGAACCGGAAGCTTTTGGAGGTGCTAGATCAGACATTGAACTAGATCTTTAAATTATTTCTTTCATCTTGATTTGGTAGCAAACGAAAGTTGTCTGCGAATGTAAGAAGAACTTATATACTCCCTCCAGTCGGAATTACTTGTCGAAACATTACATGTATCTAGACGCTTTTTAAACATAGATACATCCATATTTGGGCAAATTTGAGACAATATGGGTCGGAGGGAGTACATCCTGTTGGACATCGGCAAGATCTCCTACTGAAGGCACCAAGGGGAACTTACTGCCCAAAAAAGAGATACACCCCAGTACCTTTCAACCTTTCATATCTGACTCAGGGTTGTCCATTGGCACAAACATTTAAGTAATCTGCGAGCAATGTGCCATGCACTGGGACCATCTTTTGTTTAAATTTGTCATGATATACGAGTGTGATTATATCATTATGTATTGCGATGGATGTTTAGCTGCACTGGGACCTAGCTAAGTAATACTTTTCTATTCTGTTATGTGCAGGATGAGGATCTTGACACATCTCATATTGAGATTGATGATGCTTTAATGATTGATGATGATGACATTTCAGAAGATGAAGATGATGATCATGAGGTGATTTTTTCAAAGTTTTATTCCTTTCCATTTCCTTTCATGTGGCCATGATACAATTTAGAGCCAATCTGGCCTATTTTAAGCTAGGGATTACACCAAGTGTAAGTCTGGGCTAGACAGCTATCTGCATCTTTCCTGCAAATTTGATCGTTTGCCCCACTTCACTTTGCACTTTGATGATTTGCCCCGCCCTGTGTCACTTACATGTGGGGTATGGGGCCACCTGTAAGTGAGACAGGGACAGGGCAAATGATCAAAGTCCAAGTAAAGTGGGGGAAATGATCAAATCCCCCGCCTTTGTTACAACCACTGCATTTGTTTTCTCTGTGGATGAGTTACTTAGATATGAGTCATCCACAGAGAAAACAAAGGCAGTGGGGGTCACTTAAAATGTAAACTAGTTTATGGAGATTATATGCTGCAAGATGCTAAAATCGTTCGGCCTGCTTTAAGATCCTATTCTAGGCATATAAAGTTCTTAGTTGGACTATCCTGAAGATTGTTTACTTCTTTCAGCCTCTAAATAAATAAACTTGTTGAGATTCTCAGGTTCTCCAAGAGGGGTCTCTTCCTATTTGTGTTCAAGATGGGGTGCATGATGTGAAATTGGGTGACACTGATGATTCTAATGTTGGTTCAGCAAGTGATAACCAGGCACATCCATCATCTGGTTCCAGTGCTCGAAACATAATGAGCAGGGGAGCAAATGCTGCTGAATTTCGAAGTGCAAGTACCTTCGGGTCACAAGGTGCAATGTCATTTGTTGCTGCGACAATGGCTGGGCTGACTTCTGGTGGCAGCCGTGGTGTTAGAGGCAGTCGGGATCGCCGTGGCCTGTCACTTGGAGGTAGCATGAATCAACAGAACAAACTTATATTTATGGCTGGTGGGAAGCAGCTTAGCAAAAATTTGACCGTATATCAAGCTATCCAACGTCAGCTGATGCTTGATGAGGATGATGAAGAAAGGTTCAATGGATCTGACTTGCCAAATGATGGAAACCGCTTCTGGGGTGATGTGTTCACAATAACTTACCAGAAGGCTGATAGCCAGGTTGAGAAGGGATCCCAAGGTGGTTCCACCTCATTGCACCCAAAATCAGATTCTTGCAGATCTATTTCTGAAACACGTAGGGTTTCTCTTCTTGATAGCATCTTACAAGGAGAACTTCCATGTGATCTTGAGAGAACAAATTCAACTTACAGCATTTTGGCGCTGTTACGTGTATTAGAGGGGCTGAACCAGTTGTCCCCACGTTTAAGAGCACAGGCAGCAGCTGATGATTTTGCTGAGGGAAAAATCGCTACCCTGGATGAGCTATATGAAACTGAAACCAAGGTGCCTTCAGAAGAATTTGTCAATAGTAAGTTGACACCGAAGCTTGCTCGGCAAATGCAGGATGTTCTGGCACTCTGTAGTGGAAGTTTACCTTCTTGGTGTTATCAGATGACCAAAGCATGTCCGTTCCTCTTTCCCTTTGAAACAAGGAGGCAGTACTTCTATTCCACAGCTTTTGGGTTGTCCCGTGCATTGAATCGCCTTCAGCAACACCAGGGTGATAATCACAACTCTGGTAGTGAAAGAGAGGTCCGGTTTGGCAGGTTACAGCGCCAGAAAGTTCGTGTTTCCCGTAACCGTATTCTGGATTCTGCTACAAAAGTTATGGAGATGTTCTCTAGTCAGAGAGCTGTTCTTGAGGTGGAATACTTTGGCGAGGTTGGGACGGGGCTGGGTCCTACTTTGGAGTTTTATACTCTTTTGGGTCATGAACTACAAAGTGCTCGCCTGGGATTATGGAGATCTAGTTCACCATATGGTTCAGAAATGGAAATTGATTGGAGCGGTATGGTCCATGTGAATTCTGAAGAAGAGTTGCCAGGAAAGGAGCTTGACTCAGATTTTCCTGATGACCGCAGGCATCTTATACAAGCTCCTCTTGGATTATTTCCTCGCCCTTGGCCATCTGATGTTGATGCCTCGGAGGGTAGCAGATTCTTCAAAGTCATCGAATATTTCCGCTTAATCGGTCGGGTTATGGCAAAAGTTTTGCAAGATGGAAGGCTTTTAGATTTGCCTTTATCTACTGCGTTTTATAAGCTCATACTTGGACAAGTGAGTACAGATCCTTTTATTCCTGAAAGCAGTTTCTTTTCATTTTCTTATGGTTTTTGTCAATTTTAGCGGAAATTTCTGGATTCATTATTCCCCTGATCCCTCCTTGCTATGCATACCACTACATGATAACACTAGCATCGGCCACAGACAAGCTCAGCCCAACACTCCTCAAGATGGATGATATCTATCTATCATTCCCATCTTTTTACAAGCTAAAATACATTTCTTGAGTCCCACACTGTTGGTTAGGCCATCTGTTACAACAGTTGAGTTTACATGGTTTAAATGTATAACACTCTCATCTAGCTTCTCCTTAATAAAGAGACGTTCGATCTCTGCATGCTCTGTTTACATGTTGGACTGGGTTGGGTATGCTGAGAGCTGTCTTATTACTCCCTCTAGTTCAAAAACATGACGATTTGGACATTGGCACCGCCTTCAAAATGTAACTTTGCACACCGCAAGCACCTCTCTTCCTTCCCTTCCAATCATCCGCAATCAGCCCTGACCTAAGAACACAGCACCATCTCTGTTTGTCTGCACTTCTCGCAGAGATTAATGGATAGCAAGTCTGCAGCTGCAGCTCCTTTTCTTCCAGCTGCAAGCCATGGGCAGCATTTTCCCGTACGCGTGAGCTCACTTAGCTCTCTCCCTTCACCACCACATGCAGCTGGGCACCAGCAATCCCAATGCAGCAGACCGGCAACTTGTTGGACTCATGCGCACGACCAGACGCCACCTCGGCACCTGTGGTTCTTGGAACCGTGCAGGCTTACTTTGCCTGTTGCACAAACTCGGTCTATTGCTCAGGTCACCACTGAAGCACTGCTCCATGGACAGCGGCCCCTCGCATGAGCACTCTGGTACTTTACATATATAGTAGTATGGGCAAGTAGGCCACAGAATACACACTCACACAAGCCCAACCCAACAGTTGTTCTACTTGAGTTTGTTATTCTGTATTTTCTTCCATTTTCAGCGTCTAATGCACGAATGATTTCTATTCATCAGGAGCTTGATTTGTTTGACATTATCTCGTTTGATGCTGAGCTTGGAAAGACACTGCAAGAAATGCAAGTTCTTATTGAACGCAAGAGGTTCCTTGAATCCACTTCTGGCAGAAATCAGCTGCAAGTTACGGACTTGTGTTTCCGTGGAACTCCTGTCGAAGACTTGTGTTTAGATTTTACTCTTCCGGGTTTTCCTAATTATGTTCTTAAAGAAGGCAAGCAAAACACAATTGTAAGTGATGTGTTTATCTCAGTGATTTTGTGTTTGCATTTGCACTCTTTTTTGTGGGGGCTAATGAAGAGTGCTACTTTCCTGTAGGTTAATATCCACAACCTGGAGGAGTATGTTACTTTGGTAGTGGATGCGACAATCAAGTCAGGGATAATGAAGCAGGTTGAAGCATTTAGATCAGGTTTCAGCCAGGTATGACCCTATTTTCTTTGCTTCTCGATTCCTTTTTAACCATTTTGTAGATGTTCAGAGACTCGATCATTTTGCACCAATTCTTCTTGTATACTTGTCTATTTTAGGTCTTTGATATCTCATCCCTCCAAATATTTTCACCTCAAGAGCTTGACTATCTTCTATGTGGTCGTCAAGAAATTTGGGAGGTAATGCTTGGTCTCTCCCTCTTGATTTCAGTTGTATTTGGTTACATTTTAACTGAACTAGGCTGCATTGCTGCAGCCGGAATCCCTGGTGGATAACATAAAATTTGATCACGGGTATACTGCTAAAAGTCCTGCAATTATAAATGTAAGCGCATCCCTACCTCCGTTTATTTGAATGTGACCTTTAATCTGAATATGGCCTTCAAATAAGTTTAATCCATTCGTTGATCGTCTTCCTCTTCTTGTTTGTAGCTACTTGAGATCATGGTTGAATTTACCCCGGATCAGCAGCATGCATTCTGCCAGTTTGTAACTGGCGCTTCTCGGCTTCCACCTGGTGGTCTAGCTGCCCTTAGTCCCAAGCTTACTATTGTTCGGAAGGTGCTTTTGTTTGTTTATGTTGACATATTCTGTTGTAACTTATTCGTATTTATGTATCGTGACCTTTTCTTTTTGTTTCTTAACTTGGTGTTGCGTTTGATTCAGCACCCTTCGAGCGGAGTGAATACATCAAATGCAACTGGCGCAACAGAAGCTGCAGATGATGATTTGCCTAGTGTCATGACGTGTGCTAACTATCTTAAATTGCCCCCGTATTCCACAAAGGTAGGGTTCCATTCTTTGGTACAAAGCAGGTTTAAAATGCGCTTCTGTATTCCGTTAATTTGTTGGGCATATTACTTGCTGCAGGAAATTATGCGCAAGAAGCTGCTTTACGCCATCCTAGAAGGCCGTGGATCATTTGATCTTTCATAAGCTGATAACTAACATACAGGGCTCAGCATCGGGTGCCCACCAATTTTATCCAAAATTAGTTTCTTCGTTGCATATGTAATAACATAGATTGAGGTTACCAGCCGCTCTGCAGAAATCTTGAAGGTGAGGGTGCTAATACGTAATGTTCTATTTGTTATATATTTTTCAGTTCGGCGTGTTTTTGGTCTCTTTTTCAAACATTATTATTTATGATTTTGGTTTTCAGTTGAATTTGCTGAAGTAGCGAGCACCGACGAGAGTATCATGAGGAGGAGCACCTTTCAAGTACGTGTAAATAAAAAAAAAGGAGCAATAGCTATATACGTTTGTGTTCGTTGGTGTTACCCTATACATGGATCGATTGAGGACGTTGTCTTATTGTTAGCAAATCTTGTACATGTGTAATTCAATAAATGCGCTCTAGTGTACTTCGGGAATCTTTTGCCTGGTTTGTGAATGTAAACTCCACATATGTTCAGTCGGACATTATTTTCTACCGTTAAATTGATTACGTGGGCATACATTTCTAATGCTTTCGGATTGAACATACAATAGGTGTCCCGAAACGTGAAAATTGCACTTGGTACCATAAATGTTTGTGGGAAATGGCTAGTTATGCACCGAATGTCGCGATTCGTCTGAATGCCTAGTTCATAAAAACCACCGAAACGGTGACCGTGAAAATCAACAAATAAGTTGTAGGAGTATAATTCTTGTCCTTGATAAACCGAGCCTGATTTAATAAGGAAAAACGAGTTGTTTTCACAAATTCGAAGCCTTGTCCGAAAGTTCAGGGATTTGGGCATCCCAGCCGCTCCCATAAATTCCCTTTTTTTTTTAAGAAAAACTCCCATAAATTCCCAACCCTGCGAGGCTGCGACTCGGCCAAGCCCAACAACCAACCCCAAGTCCGCAGCCCTTTTGTTTCCGCCGCCTCCGTTCGCTAGGGTTCCCATCCCAATCCCAATCCCATGGCTTCCGACGGCGAGAAGAAGATGATCACCCTCAAGAGCTCCGACGGCGAGGAGTTCGAGGTCGAGGAGACGGTCGCCATGGAGTCGCAGACCATCCGCCACATGATCGAGGACGACTGCGCCGACAACGGCATCCCGCTCCCCAACGTCAACTCCAAGATCCTCTCCAAGGTCATCGAGTACTGCAACAAGCACGTCCACGCCGCCGACGCCACCGACGCCGCCGCAGCCAACACCTCCGCCGCCCCCGCCGCCCCCACCGACGACCTCAAGAACTGGGACGCGGACTTCGTCAAAGTCGACCAGGCCACCCTCTTCGACCTCATCCTGGTAGATCCCCTCTTTCCCCCCCTCCAATCTTGATTAATCCCTTGTCCCTGCTTCACTAATCTAGATCGATTCGATCCCCTACCATCGCCGATAAGCTAGGGTTAGGGGTAGCCATGACCTGTGTGGTGCTTTGCGATTCGATAACCTCGTTGCCTCATATTGTCCTACTCCATCTAGCATTGCGGCTTTGCTTCACCCTGAATTAATCATTGTTACGGCTAACCTCGTATGGCTTCTATTTTTCTGACACGCAAGTCTTATCTTTTTGAGGTTGAATTTGAGTTGTGGCGTTGGGTACCAAAGTTTCACTGTGATGCCGCTAATTGATCCATGCTGACAATGATTACTTTTGTTGATCCAGCATGTGTTGTTTCTTCATTGTGTTCTGCATATTGGCTAGCAACCCAACATTGTGCAGTTTAGCTAAATCAGAGGATTATATACTGTATTCCTGTCTGTTTCAATTTATTTATTACTCCGTCTTACTTATCACGTTTATGTGTATATTTTAGCAGTATAAAAATATCTCCCTTGCCATATTCATTGCTTTTGCCATCTAATTAATGGCAAGTAAATTTTACCTGAGATGTTGAATTTCAATGGTAGCATTGCCTGTGCATTTGTTAGCTAAATGATCCAATTGACTAATATTTACTTTCTTTGATCCAGCATGAATTGTCATGTGCATATGTTAGCTAGCAACATTAAATAGTGGTAGCTAAATGACAACATGATACTTTATGCATATATGTTACTTTTGCCATCCTGTTACAGTTATTATGCATGAACCATGCAGGAAGTGGTGCTCGTCATTTTAATTCCTAGATGAATTTCCATAGCTTGTGATAACATCTGGTGTCTGTTAGGATAGATTTATCTGTCTATTCAATATATGTAATGTTCTGTTATAGTCATGTTTCTATCGGTGAGCTGTGGTACCTCATGTAAAGCATCTTCACTTGCATTCCTCAATTCCATATACCAATCGATCCACGATTTCGTTTGTATTTTGTCACAAACTTATCTGCTTATAAGTAGTCTATCTTTGTGCTTTAACCATTCTAAGTGCTTTTCTTTTTCTGACACCCACCTTTTATTCTTCTGCACATTCTCAGGCTGCAAACTATCTCAACATCAAGGGATTGCTGGACCTCACTTGCCAGACTGTTGCTGACATGATCAAGGGCAAGACTCCTGAGGAGATCCGCAAGACCTTCAACATCAAGAATGACTTCACCCCTGAGGAGGAAGAGGAGATCCGCAGGGAGAACCAGTGGGCTTTTGAGTAGACAGGCATCAAAGCCTTTATATCTTGATGCTTAGAGTTCGTCTTATCTACCTTGCAGCGCTACTTTTTATGTCGTTATGGTTGTAATTATTTGGAGTTACGGTCGGGGTCTGAACATTATTACTACTAGGTGGTTATGTTTCAAGGGTAAACTTATGTGTGGTCATTGGTCACTGTTTCTGAACTGAATGGATGCCTATCTAATATTATATCTGCAGTTGACATAGTCCTTGTGATGCGCTTTGCTTGTTAACATCTTCCTTGTGATGCATCATGTGACTGAGGTTTCGCATTGAATCTTGATATGTGTTATTTTAACCTGTGTTATGCTTTAACAAGATAATAAGATGCTGCCTTTGGATTTGGGTTCTCTGTTGCTTCCTTTGTTGAGTTAAACACATGAACAGTTATTGTTAATGAGCATACTATTTGCAGTTTCTCATGGCTTTTCTGTCAGTTTTCCCTGAGCGAGATGAATGAATAAAATGAAGAAGACATCCTCTAATTTCTGTGCACCTCTAATTTCTGAACCTGTTGTTGATAAGGAAGTGTCTCTGTTCAGAGCCTAAGAGGCCTGGAGCCACTCATATAGAGAGCCCTCTTATCCACCAAGTGGCCTCACCTTCCAAATAACAAATTTTTTGGCGCCTCAGGTTTCTTCTCAACCTGATAAGAGAAAGAAGAGACCCTACAAGTAGCGCTTTCATCACCACTTGCACCTTTGTTCCTGCTTGTTGCTGCTGCCTGCTCAACTTTGCCACTACCAATGGCGAAGCCGATATCGATCGAGGTGTGGAATCCCAGCGGCAAGTACCGCGTCGTGAGCACCAAGTCCATGCCCGGCACCCGGTGGATCCGCCTCCTCACCGATAACGACTGCCGCCTTGAGGTTCTGATTGTCATTCTTTTTTCCTTTTCTTAGCTGCTGGCTTTGATCAAAGATAAGAGATGATGGATTTATTTACTTGCTGGGTGCGCAGATATGCACAGAGAAGAAGACCATACTCTCTGTTGATGACATCCTAGCGCTCATCGGCGATCATTGCCACGGTGTCATCGGACAGGCAAGTTACCAGTGATCTTCCCTGAGTAATAACAGAAGTGTTCTCTTCTCTTGTTGTGAGGCTGCTATACTGTCGCAAGAAAAACCATGAACATGATTGTCGTGGCATGTATTATTGCAGCTGACAGAGGACTGGGGGGAAGTGCTCTTCTCGGCGCTCAAGCGCGCTGGAGGGACAGCCTTTAGCAACATGGCGGTTGGGTACAACAACGTCGACGTTGATGCTGCCAACAGGAACGGCATCGCCATCGGCAACACACCTGTAATATATTCAGTCTGATTAAATTGATCTCTTATCATGGCATGATATGGTGGTGGTCTGAACTGACTCTCTTACCATTGGCATCCATGGATGGATGCACAAACAGGGGGTTCTGACGGAGACGACGGCAGAGCTGGCAGCATCGCTGTCGGTGGCGGCAGCCCGGAGGATTGTTGAAGCTGACCAGTTCATGAGGGCTGGCCTCTATGATGGATGGCTCCCTCACCTGTCAGTGCTAGCTACTGCCTCCGAAAATGTCCCCTTTTCTTGTCTTTTGCATAAAAAAAAATACATCTGATCTGATAATGTAATAAACAGGTTTGTGGGGAATTTGCTCAAGGGGCAGACTGTCGGGGTGATCGGTGCTGGTCGCATTGGCTCGGCGTATGCCAGGATGATGGTATATATTTTACATCCTCCATTCATCTATCAAATCTCAACCTAAACCCATTAAGGAAAAGTGTTTCGCATGCATAGAAATGCCTTTAATGTAATTTGGATTTGTAGTAGCAGTATGATCGCTAGGTACTGTACTGTTGAGGGTTTCAGATTTGAAAAGGGATATGGCTGGTTGTTGGAATTGGGCGAAGATAAAATCGACTCTTACTTTTGTGTTTGCTAGATTGAGGGCTTCAAGATGAATCTAATCTACTACGACCTGTATCAGTCGACGCGGCTCGAGAAATTCGTGACAGGCAAGCTAATTATCTAGCTCTACCTAGTCACATTATCTGTAATACTAATTGCCCATATATGTCCTGCTAATTTTGTGGATCTAAAACACAATGTGTGCATACATATGCAGCGTATGGGCAGTTCCTGAAGGCGAACGGCGAGCAGGGAGTGACATGGAAGAGGGCTGGCAGCATGGAGGAAGTGCTGAGGGAGGCCGATGTGATAAGCCTGCACCCGGTGCTGGACAAGACGACGTACCATCTGATAAACCCCGAGAGGCTGGCCATGATGAAGAAGGAGGCGGTGCTGGTGAATGCGAGCCGAGGCCCGGTGATCGACGAGGCGGCACTGGTGGAGCACCTCAAAGCCAACCCCATGTTCCGCGTTGGGCTCGACGTGTTTGAGGATGAGCCTTACATGAAACCGGGGCTCGCGGAGATGAAGAACGCGGTTGTTGTGCCCCACATTGCATCGGCATCCAAGGTATATATGTATCTATCAGTGGCCTAGCTATAGCTAGTTAGCTCAATGACAATACTGACTAATTGCATTGTTGTTAATTTGTTCAGTGGACTCGTGAAGGAATGGCAACACTTGCTGCTCTAAACGTCCTTGTGAGTATTACTGCTGCTTAAGTTATTTTGTTGTTATGTTGAATTAGTCGGTTATAATTAGAAGAAGTCAAGTAGTCTATGTCATATCGAAGTGGTGGATGAATGAACAAAGTGATGAATAAGGAGTCCGTGTGCAGGGTAAAATCAAGGGGTATCCAGTGTGGGGAAACCCCAACGCCGTGGAACCTTTCCTGGACGAGAATGCTACGCCGCCGCCTGCTTGCCCAAGCATCGTCAATGCAAAGCAACTCGGTACGTAAATATGTCAATCTATGTATCTCTGTGGCCATCCTATATCTATTTAATCTTTTTTTCTGATGGATTCTAGTGTATTATGTATTGCAGGCCTGCCATCATCCAAGCTTTAGGGAGAGGAAAGACGCTAATGGCTGCTTCAGATACATACACATATATCCTGGATCACCACTGCTTGCCATAGCTATAGTTATAGGTTATTATAAGTAATATATAATTAATGAGACAACAAGATCGAATTTGGACATGGAGCAAGTTTTATCAGTTTACAAGCTAATCGTGTGATGCCAACCTTGTCAGTCATCGATTACAGTTTGATTTCCTTTCGAGCTTTTGATGATTCCGTTAAATAATACTCCATCCGATGTCTCGGGATTAGATCCGAGGGAGAATCATATACATGTGTGAAATCTGCAGGAACAACGGCACAAAGAAATTGATGATAGATCAGTGATCAGAGTTTCTAGCTGCCAAATTCATTTTCTTATCACGCTTCCTGATGCAGCAATACCATGATTTTTTTCCATTTTCTTTCAAAAACGGATCTTCTATTGATTTGCCGTCATCTCACACCCCCCTCCCGAACTGGGGTAAAATTGGTACGACGACGTATAATAGGCCGGTCCCACGGATTAATTACGCTAAGCCCATCGAAGCCCCGTATACCCACATATTCTTACACTGTACTTAGTGTGGTGTAGTCCACGAAAACAGCTAAAAGTTGAATTTTCTGAACTGCCACAAAACTACCCGAAACCGTGTACCGGGGGTCGCGTATTAGAAAATCATCTGAAAATCCAAAAACGTGGGCTATAACCCACAAAATGGCCAAAGTGGTGAATTTTCTGAACCGGCCCGAAAACTGTTCGAAACCGAGTACCGGGGGTCACTGTATATGAAAATCGGCTGACAATCTAAAAAACGTGGGCTATAACCCAATAAAAAGGCAAAAATGGTGAACTTTCTGCATCGGCACGAAATTGCATGAAACCATGTAACTAGGGTCATCGTATCGAAAAATCGGCCGGAGACCCCCAAAACATGGCTAGCCGACGAAAAACGGCACCCACCTAAACTGCCTGAAACCGTGTAGCGTATTGAAAAATCGGTCAAAAACCCAAAAGACGTGGTGCAACCTGTTGTTGTTCTCGACAACAATTAGAGTAAGGGGTGCCAATGCTCGATGGCACAAGTGCGAGTACGAAAGTAGGCCGTGTACGCCGGTCTTATAGCGAAGGTCGCTGCACACTTGGACAAGTTGACACGTCGATATTTTTTGAATAGGTTTGGTCGCCCCTGCATGTGCGACTTAACCCTATGTTAGGAAAAGCTTCGAGGGGGTTGTTAGCCAAGTGCTTGGGCCGAGTGGATCTTCCTAAGACACCTTTAGCGAGAGATTCGTCGGGGCCGCCTCGTACTTGGACCGAACGCGTCTTTCCAAGTATCGAGGTTAGGATATCCTCAGAACTCTAACCCCAACCCCTTCTCCTTCGAGCCCGTGCCAACCAAGGTTAGCTCGGAGCCTCGAAACTAGAGTCGCCTAGAAGGCTTCCTCGAGGTCGGTCGACTTTCCGTCGAGAGTGGCGTGCGAGAGCGAACCTTAGAGGGAGCACTCTAGTTTTCTTCGCTTGAGTTTATTCAAGTTGAGAGTGAATGATACATGCCCCCATGGGGGTATTTATAGCTTAGGGGTCCATGACAAAAGACCATAGCTACCCTTGAGGGAGAGAGAAAAGTGAGGGCAAAATGGTAAAAGTAGCTCCTTAGTCCATAACTTTTGTGTGCACCACGTGGGAGAAAGTGAGGGTTGGTCCATTGTCCACCATGGACCAAAAGCCTCATCCCAACTTTTTTCTTGGCTCTTACTCCACCTCTTTCCACACTTTTGACCATGGCATGAGAGACTTGACTTGTTGACTTTCTTTGATCGCGCCTAGTTGGCTTGACTGTGCCATGTTGGCATCTTGACCAATTTTGAGAAATGTTGACTAAATCGCCGCCACGTAGAATTTACGGCCCGGCACATATAAGGTTTTTTTTTACTACAACACAACCCACTAAAACGGTAAAAATGGTGAATTTTCGACCAAATTTGGTGCTTATACGAGACAAAAGAGGCCAAACCTGCCAGCAGTACGGCCCGGCCCGGCACGCAGCTAAACATGGCTGGGCCTCGCTGGCCAGGGACCCGGCTTGGGCCCCTCTCGCTTAAATTTTTCTTTTACCATTTCCTTTGTATTTTGTATTGGACCCGCCAGGCTAATCGGACCTGCCCGAACCCGGCTGGACTGAGCCTTAGTGGGCCGGCACGGCGCGTTTAGCAGCCGAGCTCTGTGAGGCCCATTTCTTACCCCCACGGGCCTATACCGCCTCCACAGTCAAATCTAGCCAGCCGCCCAGATTCTCAAAAAGAAAAGAAAAAAAACCTAGCCAGCCGCCCCAACCCCGTCGCTACTCGCTCGTCTTCCTCCTCGAGCGAGCGCCGCCACCCCTCCCTCCCCATCTCGCTCTCCCCATCCCGCTGCCGAGCGCCCCAACCCTAGTCGCTCCGTAGCTCGTCTTCCTCCTCGCGCGAGCGCCGCCATCACTCCCTCCCCACCCCGCGCTGCCTAGCGCCCAGCCCCCCTAGCCTGTCTTCCTCCTCGCTCGAGCGCCTCCACCGCAGGTTGGTCTCCCCTTCGATTCTCTCGCTCCCGACCGTTTCTCCTCCCATCGCCCCACCAACGGATTCTGCCTTTTATCTCCCCGTTTCATCTCCTTAATCTTCCCCAATTTGTAACTGACGCCCTACTGGGCCCTCCGCCCGTGCCACCAATCCAAGAGCCTCGTTTCTGCTCCCAGAAAGCCACCAACCAGCCCGAATTCCCATTCTCGGCGAAATTCTTGCTCTCCCCGATCCCTATCTGCTAACAGAGCCCTATCTGCCTTGAATTTCATCATCAAGTCAATAACTAATCTCGAAAGAACCGTTGGAAACAGAAAATAAAGATAATACATGCACTGATGTATATTGGCTTGGAACATGCTCTTAGCAGCATGGACTTTCATATTGATTCTGCTCTCCACGGCCATAGCGAAGGCCTCCTCAACCGGTTTATGGAGGTAAGCTGATGCTTGGGTTTTAATTGCGCACATCACAGGATCTGTTACGTCATATTTAGTGTTGCAGCAGGATTAGGTATTCTCTAAATCTGCTATTGTTAGGAAGGGTAAGGTTTTGTTTAGCTACTTACTGGTGTTTGTTATAATTCTGGTATATGCTTTAAATTGTTGCTTTTTCAAGCTGTAACGGGCGCCATTAGGTTCTTTTGAAATATTTTAGCTAGGGCTGGGGGGATTTACCAACTGAAAAATTGTTGCACTAGAAATCATAATGTTCAAGATATCAACGAAATCTTCGCTATCATCTTGGTTCTCAGAATACTGGTTTATACAAAATATTATGATTCAGCTTGCTTAGCTCGAGTCTGCTGCTAAATTTGTCGAGGCTTCAAGCCCTGTTTGTCCAACGTTTATTTCGCAACGTCATGGGTCTGCTTGACGTTGGTTTTAGCTTTACTTGCTTGTGGATTTGATTTAGGAACCGACTGGTCTCCCTCTAAATCTGCTTTAGAGAGCATAAAAGTATTTGAGTGAGTATTTAAGGCTTTCTAGCTTTTCTGTATACTTCAGGTTGTCCTAATCTTTATATTGGTCTATCTTTTCTGTATGTGTTTGTTAATTTTAGCTTCATTTCAAATGCAAAATGATGATTTAGAGGATGCAGTTTCAGACCATTGTTTTGTACCAATGCACGGGTATTTGGTGTATTATGTTTGCATTGTAAAAGGATGATTTAGAGGATGCATATTCCGTCCACATGTCTAAAAATGATTTGGTGTAGTGTTTTTATTGATTAGCATTTGTATATCCTCTTGAAACAGTCACCTAGCAGATTTCTCCAGCAGTGAGGCAACTTGAGGTTATCCTCTTGGCACTGACACAGTTGGTAGTCTCGTCGGATGGAAGCTACAGCGAAGAGTGTCCATGTGTGAAGCTAGAGCGAGGACTGTCCACATGCTCTCCTAGACGTATGTGCTTCATGCTTGCCCTTTTCTTATGCTTACCATAGTTATTGGTTTTTCTTTCTCACTGTCATGGGTGGTTCTTCTGTTGAAGGATAGCGCTGCAGGTGTCTGCTCCAGAAAAGAAGGGGCGGGCTGAAAGTGGGGTAACAGGGAGATGGTGTTGGAAATCTGGTTATTTTCTTAGGGTCTCTTTGTTCCCGATGTGTTAATTCTTGTAGAAAATAACTGACGATTGAGCCCATTGCTATTCATATCATGCTAGGCAATTAATGTGCTATAAGAGGTGATGGAATCCAGAATCAACACAAAGTAGAGTGGGCCAAATGGTCAGTTGATGGAGCCAGAGGTCGAATTGAGAGGTATGGGAGAAAGAGAAGACAGAGAGGAGGGTGCCTCACTGCCTTGCCTTCTCGATGGAATGGAGCAGCCATGTAAAAGACACCACTTTTGGAAAATTAAGCTAGCATGTTTTTCAATTTCTTTTGTTCTTCCGTAGCAACACACGGGCTTTTTGCTAGTTATTATTTTTTTTTTCTTCCTCTCCAAGCAGTATAACCTTTCTTTTCTGACTTGCTTGACTTTATGTTTTCTGAAGAATGGTGGTTTAGAAAATTCATCTTCAGTAGCAGAAGCTCGATGTCACTCTATTTTGCTTCGTGAACCAAGGTTATTGACTACTGCTCTACAACCCTTTATCTGATTATGTGAATTCTATTAACAGAAGGTGCATTGTATCTTACTGCCAGAAGCATTCCCTTCTCCGGCGTGTATCTGCAATATATGGTAGTTTACCACACAGGTCTTGCATCCTACACTTTATGACTTGCCAATAGACCAGACAATAGTTTCAGTCTGTGATTGCACTATAAATGTATGTTTTCCAGGCAGTTCACAGACAAGTACATATTCTGATTCGCACGATAAGTTCCTCTCCTGATCTTCTTGGGATCATCTCAGATTCACCAGCTGACAGTCAGGACCTCCTCTTGCAGGTGTGAGTTGTACTTTTTTTTGCCGCTTTAATACATGTTGTTCTCTATTGATGAAAGTTCTACTTTCACATGTATGGGAAAGAGGGTTCAGGAAAATATGTCTTGATCAGTGAATTTCTTTCATTTGAATCATTTGCATATATTGCATTGCCATGCCGGTTTTACAAACTCTCTCTGATGGAGCAGTGCCATCTCAAGATCTGATTTCCTCCATAAAGAACTTATATTCATAAACAAAGGTTGTCTCTTTCTCTGTACCCGAGTTAAACTTCAAGTTCTTGCTGACATGTACAAGATGGATTTTATCCTGCCTGGATTATTCTAATTTATAAAGTGTCGACTTCATTTTGCAGGACGTCGACTTCCTTTTTTCAGACATGGCGCATCTGACAAAAGACGAGCTTTTTGTTTCCTCCACTCTTAGAATGTTTAGGATAAATAACTGGCACAATGCATAATATATTACTGTATAGCTAGCTTTATCGTACTCTAGAATATATATGGTGGTTAGACTTAATGTGTACATCTTTTGCAGTCTCCTAATTAGGGGTGCAAGTGGGATCTCACTTGTAAGTAAATCTCCAAATCCTCAAGTCAATTTTAAGCATTTTTTTTGAATTAGCAAGTCATTTAAGTGGGATCCCACCTGCATCCCTACTCCTAATGAGCACGTACTAGTGGCTAAGCGCTAATCATTTGCATTAATGAGCCAGCACATGGTAGCTGAACTGCTCAAACTGTATTCAATTCAAATTAAGTTGGCAGCACCCCGTGGGCAGTGGTTAATATTTGCAAAGAAAGGTCATGCTGCAGCCTTTGGGGAGAAGGGGGACAGCCTAGGTATTGGAGTTTTCTCAGAACCAGTGGTTATGAAACATGACAGTTGACAGTAACTGACATGGTGCATTAATCCAGCAATTTGAACTCTAAGCATTGTTTTCGAGATATCACATATATTATGTAGGCATCGCTGCCGTGGTATCGCTCATATTTCATATTTCGTTTCATGTTTGTTATTCGTTGTGCTTTTTTTTCTAGGTCATGTCTGTGTTTTCCAATATTGTTAATCTTCCTATGGATAAGTTTCAAGTTGCCCTTTCTCGAATCCTGCAGGTTACTTTTCTCTACTATGTGCAGGTTGAGTTAACATTCTTTTTGTTCCTTAGCTAAGATTTGAAACATTTATTGGTTCATAAATTGGGATTTGGAAATAAAGTACAGTGTCAGTTCATATCTGGGCTGAGGTGTTTGTTGCACACTTTGTGTAAAACTTCACACCTTCAAAGCTTTCTTAGTAAAGGCTCGTTTTTGCCTCACTCTTGAACTTCTAATTCTAACTTAGTTATTTTTCAGTTTTCATGTTAATTATACGTGTTTTCTAGCTTGTGCATGCTATTCATGCAGATAACTTGCTACCTATTGCAGGGATCACCACATCATGGTCCTTCTATTGACCCATCATAAATTTTGATTGCCATCCATGTAATAGATCCTGAAAAGGATGGCATACCACTGAAAAAGGTCTGTTAGTTTTCAATTTTGTATGCTGCACAACACTTGGCGACTTAGTTCTCAGTACACTAATAAGTGAAAATTTATATTAACTTACTGTAGGTTATGGATGCATGTGCTGCTTGCTTCGAGCAAAGGACAATATTCACTCAGCAAGTTTTGGCAAAAGCTCTAAATCAATTGGTAACCGTTCCTGGATATTATCATGTTTTCTGTTGTATTTGCCTTGTGAACAGATTCCTGTTCCTGTGCTGTTCATGCGAACTGTTATGCAAGCAATAGGTGCCTTTCCTGCATTGGTGAGTTAATTGTGTAACCCTATCACATGGGCTATGACTCTTATACCTCATGCTGTAATCTAGTTTGTGAGAGGCTTGCTGACATGATATATATGATCTTGGTGTGGCAATCTTGTTGAGACATTTGCTGATATGTCTAGGATCTTGATTAAATTGAAATGGCATGGTTAATACTGTAATAGGATCTACCCAGTTCATGTTGAGTAGGGCATGTTCCCTTGTTTTGCCCACGCAGCTGATTATACCGGAACATGTTCCTCACAGTTTTGCTGCATGTACCTGATTCCAGCATACGTCCATGATTTCTCTCTAGGTACCTGATTGTATTACAAAACACACATCAATAGGAGTTAGACATTTGCAAAAGCTAGAATTGATTGTTGATGTTATAACCATGTTAATTACTATGTTGAATCGGTCTGGTGGAACTTAAGTAATTTTAAATCATCTCATATCAGGTGGTATGATCTGATAGCGAGACTTCCTTTCAGGTGGACTTTGGGATGGAGATCATGTCACACATTGTTAGCAAGCAGGTTCTCACTTTTTATTAAATAACTAGAATCGCTACAGTGCCCCTTTTCATTTATCTAAAACTTCAAATGTTATTTTTTCATGGCAGATATGGAAATATCCTAAGTGTGCTATCCTAAGTTCCTGACAAAACCTCAATCATATGGGGTGCTGCTGCAGGTTTGTTCACTTTTACTTATCCCATTTTTATATGTTCTCCGTTAGCATGCAAGTTGTGTGGTAGTTGTTTTTATTATTGATAGGCAAAAAGTGTATGCAAAGGATGTAAACGACTGACGGCAAACAACAAAACAATGGGTACTAATTTTTTTGCATGGTATATTATTTTTTTAGGGAGTTTTCATGAGGTCACGGACAACCATTTTGGATCTAGTAGTTCTGGAAAACGGTGACATCATAAATAAACTTTGAAGGTTCAATGACCGTTCTATTTGTTTCCCTTAACCTTATACTTATTTCCATCTTTGTTCTAATTACAATTTGTTTCATTCTATACCAAGATGTTCCATAGCATGACATCGGTTTACTAGTTACATCGCCAAAAATACCAGTTACATTCGGTTTACCAATTACCAGCCCACAAAACCGGCCAAAATGGTGAATTTTCTCCATCGGCCCAAAACCGCTAGAACTTGTGTCTCGAAGTTCACCGTACCCCACGAAAACGGCCGAAACTATAATTTTTTTGCACCGGTCCAAAACCATGTCTCGGGGTCACCCTACCTAAGAAGTGACCGAAAACCCAAACAACATACGCTATAGACCACAAAAATGGCGAAAACGGTGAATTTGTTCATCGCTCGAAACCGCCCGAAACCCTGTACCAGGGGTCACTATACTTAAAAATTTGTTACGCAGGCTGTACTCCACGACAAGTGTCAAAAACTTGAATTTTCTGCACCGGCTCGAAAACGTATATTGGGGATCATAGTATCGTAAAATCAACGAAGGAGCCAACTCATGGACCCATGAAAATGGGTCGGAAACAACCCATAATTGTGTACTTGCGACTTCGTGCACCTTAAAATTTGTCGAAAACCCCAAAAAATGTAGCCCACGAAAGCGCCAAAACGGTGATTTTTCTGCACCGGCCAAAAACTGCACGAAACCGTGTACCGGGAGTCACGAGAGTGGAAAATCGACTCGGGATCCAAAAACATAGGCTATGGCACACAAAAACGGCCAAAACGGTGATTTTTCTGCACTGACCGGTAAATGCACGAAACCATGGATGGGGGGGGGGGTGTTCACGAAAAGGAAAATCAACCGAAAAGCCAATAATGTGGGTTATGGCTCAAGAAAACAGCCAAAACTGTGAATTTTCTGCACCGGCCCGAAACTGGCCATTGAAAATATCGGCCGAAAACCAAAAAAACGTGGACTATAATTGATACCGATAGCATGCATTCGTATGGCAAACCAATCTAGCTTAATATAATAAGTACTTAATTATTGTGACAAAATAAACAAAGGAACGAGAGAAAAAACTAGATATATGGATGGACCGATGGGATGCATATGCATACGTAGCTAAAACGAAGCTATCTCTAGTTGATGATCTGGTTGAGATAGTTGTCGTAGACGAAGTCGACGAGGATCTTGTAGGCCTTCTCCGTGGGGTGATAGCTATCCCAGAAGAGATAATCCTTGACCTCCCCACAGACAGCGGAGGTGACTCCATTGCAGAGCACGGAGACCTCCATCATCCCCGTCCCGCAGCAACCCAGCGTGGACTCCTTGAAGCCATAGCTCTGGGGCCTCATCATCATGTCGAGCAAGAAGCCATAGATGTCCATGAGCACGAGCTTAGCCCCGGGGTGCTTGGCTTTCAGGGTGTCCATGCTCTTGGTCATCCCAGCATTGACCATGGTGGCCACCTCGTTGTGTCCCTGCGAGCAGTCTCTGGCCATGCCGCCGGAGAGCGTGCGCTGCGAGGGCACGCAACCGATGGGCGGCACACTGATGACTGCGACGCGGCGGGCGCCGGCGGCGAGGAGACCGTCGAGGAAGGATGTGGCGTGGTCGACCATGAGGGCAGCGTAGGAGGCGTGGTCGTAGTCGCTCCGGGCGCGCATGGTGAAGTAGGTGTTGGCCACGTCGTCGCTGCCGGCGCACACCGCGAACACGCCGTCGGACAGCATGGTGGCCAGGGCCGCGTCCCCGCCGGCGGCGCGGACTTTCTGCTTGTAGTCCTCGAACATCCGGAGCTGGTCCGTCATGGAGATGACGGTGGCGAGCTGCGCGGTGAGCGGGTCGTAGCCCGTGCCTCCTGAGGCGAAGCTGACCCCCGTCAGGATGTCTTGGTTTGTCAGGTTGGGTGTCAGGTACGCCGGCAGCAGCTCCTTGAGGCCCAGCCTCGAAGCTGACAAAGGCAAACATCCAAAAGTAGGAAGCATATATATGTTGTTGTCAGAGAGAGTCTCCAGCTAAAATGAAGGAATATGCATGGAATTAACAAGGATATATGCATATTGCTAGTACGTATAGTACCAATGAAGTCGGTTGGGATCCTGCCGTTGCAGAAACGGCCAGTGGGGCGATGGTCTCTGCCGAAGTCTTTGCCGTAGGGGCGGAAGTTGGCCTTGACGATGGTGTTGATGTCGTTGTTGTTGCCAGGGTCCACGATGGAGTCGCCGAACACCACCAGCGCCGGCACCTTTGGCTTCTTCTTCTTCGGGCTCGCACTACTAGAACTAGCAGCTATGGCAGCATCTCGGCTAGAAACTGAACTGATCGCCGCTGCCACCAGCAGCATCAACAAGAACAAGCTTCTGCTGCTACGCTGCAAACATCTTGTGACGCCCATCGATCGATCTGACTGGCTAGAATGATCAATCCTGACCGAGCTGCGTGTGCAGTGGAGAGAGCTAGTGTTGTGGCGGTGTCCGTTATGCTGGGGGATATATTTATGCATGGCTTTCGGTGCAGATATGACGGTCACCGGCCGGCAAGAAAGAAGATGGGTCACATGGGGCGAGTTAATGCTAGCAAGACTAGTACGCGTGCGTGCCTGCCTTGAATCCATTCATTGCACTAGCTACCGTAAATATGACCTGCCGATCCATTGTCTGCCATGCCATGCCTGGATCTGCATGCCCAATCCAATGAAACGCACTAGTACATGCTACTGCATGTAATAAACAGACTACTCTAACTTAACTGAAGACGTAATTTCAGTCAGAAATTGCAAAATGCATGTATCTCCTCCGTTCAACAAAGATGTTTCAACTTTGACCAAATTTGAATGCATCTATACACGAAGTCATGTCTAGATACATTCAAATTTTGACAAACTTGAGGCATCTTTTGTTGGACGAAGGAAGTAGATGAAAACATGACAAGAAAAGACAAATCTGTGGATCTAGCTAGGTGAGAAAACGAAAATATATATATACTCCACACTTTACTCTCTGTCTCTGGTAAATGGGGCGGTCCAGCTTGTAATATGAATCGGTCCGTGCCTTCTCGATCTGGCTATCCCGTTACCTGTGTGAAAGAATGAATGTATGCATGCATTTTAGCTGGATCGAGTGTAGAGTAGTATTTATGTGCCGCTCCCTATATGCTTGCAAATGCAGCTAGATCAGGTGCATGCATGCGTTTTGTCAATGTCAATATTGAGGCCGGCCCCAGGGTGGCATGCATGTTGCAATTTCTTGCTCAATATCAATTCCCCCTTTAACCGCGGCCGTGCCTGACTGTCCGCTCCCTAAGACCAAGAAACAAATGTTCCGACACAGAGCAGATTCCTTTTTATAAACCTTAATATTATTAGTACGTACACGTGACAGTAGAAACTAGTACTCCTTCCGTTTTTTTATAAAAAAACGTGTCAGTTAATTCGAGACATCATAGATCGGACTGCTGGTCTGCGGAATAGATCAGCCGGCGGAACGCTAGCTGGTAATTCAGTGGCGAGTCTCTCCCGGTTAATTAGTACTACAGTCTAGGCCGGCAAGGCCAGCAGGGCTTGTTTACTGCATAAGAAATGCACCGCATGTGCATATGCCAGTGCCAGTGGAAGGACAAGCTAATTAAGCTAGAGCTAGGTCCAAGTAATTAAATCCTGCATGCAGTACTACTGTCTATCGATAATATATAACACATGCAAGAGCATTAAATAACTCAAGAGAGATATATGCATGATGGACGGAGAGAGCGAAGTTGTAGCTCGATCGATCCAGTACTACTATACAGTAGCAATATAGGCATTTTGCACCGTCTATCGATCTTGATCGCTACCTCTACAGTAGTACGACTAGCTAGGATTGGCGGAATACTGTGTGCGTGATGCCACTAGTACTACGAAAGCAAGCTGGACCAGCTAGCGCAAGCGAGCTGAGGCAAATATATATGAGTGCATTGGATCCATATATCGATCGTTTGCGTTGGACGATTGGGTAATATATTTATGGTGGATGGGATGCCAACCAATTAAAACTAATTGGCCTTTATATTCCTAGGGAGCATGTAATTAAGCTATATAGCTACCGTACGTGCGCGGCCGGTCCACATAAAGTCCGGTGCCGGCCACCATATATTAGCTGCTGACACCACGATATCTATCTATCTAGCTATATAGATCCAGATTCAGATCCAGCTAGCTGCATATATGCATGCAAGACATATGTATGTATATGCTATATTCCCAACTAAATTTTACTCCACTCGTAGTAAAAAACTAGCTCCTCCTGCTTGCCAAAAACTAATAAAATAATATGCACGTACGTTACGTATGTCAGGTCCCAACACATGCCGTGGAAAACGAAAATAAAGACTGAGTGCAATGCTTCTTTAATTGCCAAATGTGTATGTGACGCACGCCGATCGACTACTGAATAATGGGCGGGGATATATGGAACGGAAGATTAATCTTTGATGCATATATCTCATCTGTCTATATAATCTTTGATGGTACTCATCGAGAGATCTTTGTGCTTGGCCGCTGGAATCTAAAAAATATCATAACGATGAGAAACTTTGCTGGGCCTCCAGGACGCAAACTCGTTTTTCTTTCCCACCCGCACCATTCCAAGGCCTAAAAAGGAGGCCCAAGTCTAGTTCCTGAGCGTGTGAACAAGCAGGCCTAAAAAGGAGGCCCAAGTCTATATTCGAGGCCGTCACACAGATAGCTCACGTGGATTCTCTCTCTCAAAAAAAGGGTTAGCTCACGTGGATCTTCAAAAATCTTTCGAGGTTTGTTACTTGCCTTTTCTAATACAGTAGATTATTCACCAGAAGCATGAAGTAACGTGGATCTTCAAACCGCAGCTAGTAGGGTTTTCTTTTTCTTTTTGAGGAACCGCAGCTAGTAGTTAGTCTTTGGCCCGAGTGAAGATTGAAAAGAAGATACACACAAATTTTTTTATTTAGATATGACTTAGTGTATAGATGCATTTAAATTTAATCAAAATGGAGACATCTTTTGTTTAGGACGAAGAAATATTAAAATATGTTTAGAAACTAAAGGGAGAAAGTGCCAGGTCGTCTGTAAACGAGACATGTTTGCTACCATCGGCCGGTTCCTATGCTAGATTAGAAAATTGGTACTGGCTAGATATACGCTAGAGTACCTAAAAGGAGGGGAAAGAAGGAAAAGAAAGAAAGGTGGCTAGCAGCTGTGGGAGCAAGAGACTGTTCACCGTAGGCAGCCACTAGCCAGGTCACTCAGCCAGAGTGCAGCAAACATGTACAACAACATATGTGTGATTAAATGGAGCCAATGCGGAATGGACAGGCAGACATGACAGCTGCCGTCCTCTGCCTGCGCCAAATGTATACATATGCATGCGATGCAATGGAAGGTCGACACGTGGGCGTCCCTGCTCCGGTGGCAGGGGCACGTCATCAGCCCAGGATTCATGCAGAAAAGAAACAAAGTCCCCTGCCCGGTCAACATCACTACTCTGCCACGCTGCTGAGACCTGACCTTGTGCTGTGTTGTGCTGCATGCATCGCGGCCGCCCAAAAAACTTTATATTTTTCTTTTCTGCACGTTTCATGTTTTCCTAATTAATACACTTTGCAAATAGTTGTAAACAAAGACTGTTAAAAGGTCTTTTTTCTAGTACTACAACCCAAATAGGACTTTAGAGAGAGAGAGTCATCATATATGTTGCAACTTTGTTAACCTCGTCCGTGATATACATGTTGTTGCTTGAGAGAAAGAATACGTACTTAAGCTGCTGCTACCAGGTACTTCATTCTTTTCATAATTATTGTCCAAAATTTGTCTAAAATTAGTTATATATATTTTTTTTAAATGTCTAAATACATGTAATATTTCGATAAGAATTATGAAAAGAGTAATTAAGATCGAGGGGAGAGGGTACACATGCATGCACCGTACGTACTTAAAGGTATCGATGGACGCAACATAACATGTATAACCTGCCAGTACGAACGTGTGCGCAAGCAAAGATCGATATTCGATGCCAATGCCCAGTGTAGGTGTACTAGCATCCACTGTTACTATATATAGCTACTCCACTAGCTCGTCCATGCAAATGCAATGGTAGCTCCACGTACGTATAGTACGGATCTTGAAGCAGCGCTAGCAGAGTGGCCTGCGTACGTACGTATGCTGACGCAAAGACAAACACGTATGGGCAGCCATATATTGACTCGTCCAACAACTGTACTGTGCCTGATCGAATGGATTCTCTTGCATTGCCATGCCATGCTTCTCTCTGCAGCACAGCACAGCTTATTAATTGTACGTACTCCACTGTAGCCAAGCTAGCTGCCATGTACGTATATATGCACCTGCTTTAATTAATTTCTCCTCTCCCTCGATCGGCCTCTTTCATATACCGTCACCATCATGCATAGATATATAGTTTCTAGACTACTCCTATGGACCTAGCTATACTCCTGCAGACCTGCACGCCTTGAAGCAGCAGAGCAAGGAAAATACCCAATGGGCATATATAGTACAGCCTAGCAATAGCATAGCATGCGTGTGTATGATCTACTGTTTGTGTGCGTGCACGACCAGAAATGTATTTCATCTCTATATAGAGATACCAGCTAGACAGATAGATAGATATATCCAGATGCATGCAAATGGCAATATGGAGCTTGCCATACACATACATTCTCCTCCAGCTATATATGTAGAACGCGCACTGCCAAGCAAAATATGCTAGCTGCTACTCCATATATGGTCCATACCATACCCAAAAGGTGCAATGCAGTACGTACGTGCATATCCATCCATTCATCAATTTCTATATATACATGCATTCATATTGCGCCCCACCACCATCGGACCACCCTCCAGATTAATGCATGCGTGCGCCCTACCTACCTCAAAAATTACTAAATTGATCAGTATTAATTGCATTCCAAATTACTAAATTCAACATTTTCTCTTGCTATACGTGTATAGTTGGATATAGATGCATGCAAAATACACAAATAAACACATAATACTAACCATGGCGGCAATGCCTCCTTGCTCCACGCCGACCAAGCGAGTGGAATTTGTGCAACTGGTGTTGAATCAATGACTAGATGTCTTTTGGCGGCGTAGGAGACACTGCTGGAGATTGTTTTCATGGTGTTGGTCCTCTAATCTTGTATGCCCGACAAGTGTTTTCTCTTCCCTATTCATTTGGCTAACCCAGTTTTTGAGATCGGATCAATTCATGCACACATTGTCATGTGGCGTGACTATCTCTCATCAATCTTGTAAACTCTCGTTTTTTTTGGATAATATATTCAGGTGGTGGAGCCTCCCTCGTGATTACCGAAGAAAAAAAACACTTATATTCCTATGTTTTTCGTCAAACGGGCCCTAAATGATAGTCCACCAAGGAGTCGGCCATGCATATTTCGGGCTCAATCGGTTATTTAGCAGGATTTTTGCATGGTTTGAAACGTTAGGATTTTGTTCCTTTGTGTAGCGCTCGTTCCACAGGAAGAATATAGATGCTAGATTCCTACGATGATACCAAGCTGAACGAATTCCTAACGATGCTTAGCATCATGTGAGATCCCATGAAAAAAACTTAATTAATTAAAGTGTGCACGTCATCCCAATTGTCTATTTTTCTTATTCTGTTAAAATTCAGTAAACCGAATAAGCCGTTGAGACACTGGGATTGAGCAGAAGGACCTGCGGGCTGTGGCGCTGCTGTTGGGCAACAGTAGTAGCCAAGCAAGCTAGACAGTGTGCATGCTTAATGCTTTTGGTGGCTGTGGGCCCCGTCCAAAATCTTTGCTTTTGGAGTAGCAGAATAATTTTTATTCTTACAGTTGCATCCACAGTGGATGGATGGGTGGACACACGGTCTATAAAGAGACAGGGCGCCGGAGCTCTGTATGCTGCTTACGCGTGGACTGTCTTAATGTGCCATATACATATAGCTTAATACTACTAGGATCTATCGAGTGTTAGTTTGATCCAGAGAAGACAAGAGGAGATCGATCAGGCCGGGCAGGGCAGGGATGGAGGAGGAGGTGATCTGGAAGGACATGTCGTCCCTGTCCTCCACCCCGGTCGCCGGCCTGCAGCAGCACTACTACCTCAGCTCCCCGGCTCGCAGCTGCTTCCACCGGCCGCCGCCTCCCACGGCGCTCGCCCTCAGCTCCACGCTGGAGTTCACCTACCTCGGCTGCGCTGCTGCTACTGCTTCCAACTCCAGCTCCGGAGACGACGCCCAGCTCATGCCGCCCGCCGCCGACTTGGACGACATCCTCATCTCCTTCGCCGCCGCCTCCAATAATCACACCGGAGCTGGAAGTGCTAATAACAACAAGAGGAGTACTAGTGCTATCACTGCAGGCGGCGGGTGCGAGCGGCGTCAGCGGCGGATGATCAAGAACCGGGAGTCGGCGGCGCGGTCTCGGGCCCGGAAGCAGGCCTACACCAACGAGCTGGAGCTGGAGCTGGCCCAGCTCCGCCGCGACAACCAGATGCTCCTCAAGCGCCACCAAGACCTCAACGTTAGCTGCAATCGATCTCTGCTAATCATTTGCATTTCATCATTATTCATTTTTATACTCAAGACCAGAAGAGAATGCTAATTAATTCATTCATTCTTTGATTTGCTGCAGGCTCGATTGGCCATGGAGGCGCAAGTCCCCGACAGGTCCACACTCCAGAGGTGCCGCTCCGCCCCTGCACCATGACTCACTCCACAGAGTCCCTGCCCCGGCCGGCCATCAACACAATGTTAATTGCAGCTAGCTAGCTGTAGCTTCCACCATATAATTAGTAGCACTAATCATATGTATTATAGCTACCTAGCTAGGAGCTAATTAGCAGTACGTACGTTCTGAGTGGCTAGCTGATTAACCACATGCATGTAATGTGTGCAATGTATGTAATCTCCAGGGTCCTGCGCTGCGCCCGCGGCCTTAATTTTCTCGGAACAGCGCGAGACTCCAGTCTGTAGCATGTGTAGCTAGCCACATCGATCGACGCGACCAACCATATGTAATCTCCTTTAATTGCCAAGAATCGAAGATATATCACGCATCCTGGTTGATTCTTTCTTTTCTTTTTTTGCGAGTAGCAGCAGGCTGGCTTTTCTTTCTGTGGTGGTGGCTATCCTGCAGGCTGCAGTAGTGCAGCTTGTCCTTGTAGTTAAGCTAGCTATGGAAAGATGCATGTGGCCGGAATCCTATGTATACATGTCCTTTCCCATATGATATATGCAAAAGCACCTTTTCCCGTTAATTTCCTCAACTGTTTCTCTGTACGTTTGCTAGCTTTTCACAATAATGCAACCGAGCATATGCAAGCATGTTGCTCCTCTTCTGGCCAGATGCAATAATATCAGCTGCTACTGCTATTTATTCTTCTTTCTTTCACTTGCATGCACCATGTTTGTGCTACCCTATATAGGCATACATTTATAGACGGACATGGATCGACTATTATACTTCACCTAGTATTTATTTAGGGGCCGGCGACATTTGTCTGTAGCTTCTTTTAGCTAAATAAATGCACAAGACGTACATGATGATGACCGATTTTCAGTCTATGTACCCTAGATCAGATAGCTGGCCTTTGCAACGACTATGCACATCCATCCACCCATGCTTCTCTAACTAGTGCATGCGTGACTTCTCTCCATGGCCAGAGTTTTATCACAAACTCTAGAGAAATTAGTTTGTAAGTATCGTCGACAATATTGTGTGATGAGACGTGCGTTTCTATAATCAATAATTCTGAATATATAAATTGCATGATAAGAAGGTATCACTTCAAAGGGAATTTATTTGAAGAAGCTTACGACGATGATAATTAGATTGGCATTTAATTTTGCGCACTCAGGTCATGATCCAAAAGGGTTTTTGTGACTGATTGGATGTTGAAGAATTTGTTAGTGGAGGTATATAGAGTACGTAGGGGATCAAGATCAATGACCAGATCGATTGGGCCATGTAGTTTTGACCTATCAAGGGCGTGACAACAGGTGGACTTTTAATCTGGTTGTAGATCAATGCTTTGGTTAAGAAAGCCTAAACTATATATAGTGTACTAGAACTGATTAGAGGTCTAGCTAGCTTCCAGCATGCAAATGACAACCCTATAGATAATGACGTGGTTAACTAGATATTAAAACGACCTGGAGGCTTTTGCATCTATGATATTTATGAACATACAAACTACTATATACTTAACTGTTTTTGCTTTGTTTGACAGGAAGTGGAAGCTCCAAATGGAGTATAAACCGGCTTCTTTTTCTTTGCTGTAATTAGTGCTGTTGCACGGTTGATCGACACGCAATGCCACCTTTCCTTGTTCCCCTTCACATCATCAATCTATCGACCTATCTAGCTAGTACAGACACATCTTTTTTTTCTTCCTCTTTTCTTTTTCTGGTTGTGCGTGCAGAATATCTTCTCCTTTTCAGATTCCTCCCATCTATATATATATTTCCCGATTCCACTTTTATTCACTAACTTTGGTCAAACATAAATCAATTCCAAAACTGCTCATCACAGACTACTACTCTTCATAATAATACTAGTAATACACAGTATACAGCAAACTAGGAAGAACACAGCATGCATGATCGAATGCATATATGCAAAACAGACATCTCATCATTTCAGACATTAACAGTTAAACAGTCTAATGCCAGTCAGACTCGATTAATATCCTTGATTGGTCCGAGAGCTAGTCCCGCTTATACAAGGACAGGTATTTCAACTAACAGGCAAAAAATGGCTCTTGTCTAAACAGGCGCTCTTATTCTCCCAAATAAACAGATACTAACAATACAACTGGTGAACAAGAGTTCCCAACAAGTAATACACCACCAGATGGAACATCAGAAACATTCTCAATAGATGCCACCAAACTTTCAGATAGCCTCACAAGTAGAATCCCAAATACCTTGCAAACTTTGCCATATAAAAAACTTTCTGTTTCTAGGTTCGTTTCTCCAGTCTCCTTTCATGACCTTTTATCACCAGATTCCCTTCTAGGAGAACTAAAAATCCCAAAGCTTTTAGTCGAACCGGTATTAGCATGCTTACTATCAGATACACTATCTGTCTTCTTCAACTCAGACGTGGCAGGTTTTCGACTACTGAAGACACCCAAACTCCTGGCTGTTGAAGTAGGATTCCGTACATCACTGCCTACGGATTCAGTAGTCGGGTTCGATTGTTGGAATTGCCGTTGATTGTTATTCAACGGAATATGACTTCCTGTTTCATTTCTTCTTGGTTCTTGTGGTAATCTACCTTGGCTGAACCTTGGCAATGGCCGGTTAGGCTGTTCCAAAGGCCTTTGGTTGTCATTAAACCGATAGCGGTCTTCATTTCCGTCTCTTCTCGGGTCTTGTGGGGATCTACCTTGGTTGTCTCCTCCAATCTGCTGTCTTCGACTGGCATACCTGTTGGTTTCCCCAGGTGCCATATCTTGAGTAGTCTTGTCTTGCTTTTCCGTGTGAGGATTTCCACTCCTGGAACCAAGTCCACGTTCAGGTGAGTGTGGTCCCCCCTGACCAGGGTTAATTCTGCTTCCTACAGTATTCATCATGTTCTGTGCATTCTCACGGTTGTTGCCTGGGTTTGATTTCAACTCCCTTCTTAAGCCTCTATCCCGCCCTTCTTTTTGTGTGGAAGAGTCACGGGAGAGATAGGCGGCTGTGCTGTTCACACCATCAATTTCCAAACCATGTTCACTTGTCTCGTCCCCACTATCAGTAGCAGCTGCTGCTGATTCAGTGGCAGTGTTGCGGGGGGTGCCTTTGCCTGCATCTTCCATGGCCTTGCTAGCTTTCTTTCCACCTTTCTTTGTTGCAAACTTCACATGCCTGACAATAACATATGCATGCTTGGAGTCCAAATGTGGCCCACTTTCCACAATGCAGACATCTTGTATCTGTTGAATTGGTAAAATTGTAGAAAGAGCTGAACTTTTGTGAACAATATATTTTGAATATGTTACCAGGACCTCAGCAAGTCTTCAATTTAATTTAGTGATATTCAGTAAATGAAAAACAGGAAACAGCAAGGCATAAAGTGCTTACAAGTCCTAATAACCGAGATAGAGGTCCGCCTAAATCTTCTTCTTCGTTACCTGCGGGCATCGCCATGCACTGTCAAATAGAAACATCGTTTAGTTTTTTCACAGTTTTGTTTGAGAATTTAAGACAAGCGTATGAACATCAACATATATCTATCTATATATATTTAAAAAAAGCTATGAAGTTTTAATAGGTTCGAAAACAAAATACTTTAGCTTTCAAAGAAAAGAAAACGAAAAGAAAATACTTCAGGTTACGTATTGTTGCTTCAAGTGGACAAAAAGGGAGAACATATTATTCTCCATGCACAATTAGATCCAACACAAATAATTATTGCTCAAACTGGATGTGAGACAACTGGGGTTCTCCTAAGGCAACGGCAAGACAGAAAGTTCCTCCTGAATAATAAACAACGTCATGCCTAGTACCATTTTATAGGTACAAAAAGAAACTGCCCACATACTACAATCACATACAAGCCATATCATCCGGGTAGAATAAAATGACCACAACTCCACTCCAGTTAGGAATCAACCTAGACTCAACATAGGATGTAAGACTCCGTACACAACCCAAATTTCAGATGGCACCTTCCCCTCAACCATGGACGCTTTCAGGGCTCCAACAACATTCCTGTCGGGAATATCGGAGTATGCATGGCCTACGGATCATATTGCTTGGTGCAAACGTCGAAACGTGAGGAACAATGTACTTAAGAGCCTATGTCGGGCCGCTGTAAGTCAAAACAGCTCTCATAATCATTGGTTCAAGTCTTCAAGATCCACAAAAGCTCCCCTAAACTATTTCATACTATTTGGATTCCCTTTTCCCCAGATGTAGGGTTTCCTTGGGGATTGCCCAGTAAACACCAAAACACGCATATAAGGCTACTGCTCTATTAGCAGCTCATAATGCAAATAAAGTAGGAAAGAGAAAGAATCGGCAATTCCACGTGTTCCAGTTCCTAGAGGTGTCATCCATAGAGAAAAAAGCTGAAAGGGAATGCAAGCCCAGGCTTACCTTCACCCTGTAACCACGCTCCATTAGTCTGGTAATTGCATCTGCTTTCACCTTCAAGTCTTTTATTTCCTGCAAGCAATAATGTATGTTCTTCAACAACTATACGTGCCAGTGCCACCAGATCTTTTAGAAAATGGATAATCTCAACAGCTGGAAACAAGCATGGGAGGTCTAAGCAAAGCTCATATTCCAGCTACACAGAAGCAATCAAGCATGCATTCTACATCTGAACAAAAATGTTATCTTGACCTGTGAATATGTACTAGAATTTCTTATTGTTAGTCAGCTTTCACATTATCTGGACCTGTCCTGAAGAGCCCCGATCATGATATCCTTAACAGAACCTCGCAACTTTCACATTATCTTGACCTGTCCTGACAAAAGCGCTTGATTCGTTTTATTTGTTTATGAATATAATTTGTAATTTTTTTTCATAATTCTGCGCAAAAGGGCCTCCATTCAGTTAATTGAACTGAAGGGCAAGCCTCTGATTTTTCTGTTCTGTAATGCAACCTGCGATTATAAGCCTCTGAATATACCATACATATGAACACAAATAGAACAACCTGCAATTCAAGCCTCTTCAAACCTATCATGTATGTCTCATGTGAACTCATCCACCCTGAGCCTGAACTTCAATTAACAATGATTTCAACACATTTCTGACAATAACAATGATTTCATCAGAGGCTGGCCCTTCAGTTCAATTAACTGAATGGAGGCCTTTTTGCGTAGAATTATGAAAAAAAATACAATTATATTCATAAACAAATGAAACGAATCAAGCACTCTTGTCAGGACAGGTCAAGATAATGTGAAAGCTGCAAGGTTCCGTTAAGATATCATGATCGGGGCTCTTCAGGACAGGTCAAGATAATGTGAAAGCTGATTAACAATAAGAAATTCTAGTACATATTCACCTGGAAATTCTAATCTGAACAAAAATGTTATGATGATTGATGAAACATCAATTATTCCTACCAGGTTGCAGCTACAAGCAAATTCTACAGTTTTCCCTTCACATAGTAATCAAACACGCATTCTAGTATATCAGAACGTTCTCTTCATTTTGAGAAACAGAACAAACAATATATGATAGAACACTTCACATTAGTGCCAAGATGATAGGCTGCAATGAACAAAGAATGACAATAAAGAAAACTTACTGTTTTGCCCTTAAATCGCACTTCTTTATTCTCTCCACCACGCAAGACAATAGCAGACTGTAGAAAATCAGATAGAACACAAGTTGAGAGATATGATATGATATTGTCATTGAGATGTGAAGTCAGAGCCCATTAGAGGTGCACATTGCTATGACGTACGGAAAAGTACTACAAGCATGGAAGGAGATATTAATATTCCGGTTAGCACTCTTTTCCCTTTCTTAGTGTTCAAGAGTACATTTATCAATTATCATAGCCGTTACTTTTTTAAAAGCACCTAGATATTTCTGTTTTGGGGCATAACAGTCAGTTGAAAGCATAATTTTTATCACGCAACCCAGTGTGCCTAGATATGGCAGAAAATTGGTTCCGGCTACTTTGACGCAGTGAACAAAAGACCCTTGAGGAACAAATGTCCCTAGAAAGTACATCTAGTGTATATTTTACTGAGCTGGACATAATATGGCTATAGCTCTCCACCTGACTAGATGTTGTTTTCATGTTAAGCCTAGAGTTCATCTGTGTCTTGTAAAAGATATTATCATTGTTACGGAAACATGGCTTTCTGTAAACATTTCGACTCAACTCCAGCGGTGATGGGGCAGCAAATTAACTGAGCAAGTAGTATACACACCTTAGTTTTCAAGCGTTCTTTCTCTTTGACATCTTTGTTATACCTCTCTTTGTGGAAGTCCATGATTTTGCAGACAGGAGGGTCTGATTTCCTATGGACCTGCAGGAAAAGATATAAGCGTGGAAAATAAAATAGATGGTGCACCCATCCTTCCTTGGACACGCTTCACTTGGTTAAGTGGAGAGGAAAATGTGGTGTACCTCAACCAAGTCCATGCCCATCCTGGCGGCTAGCTGAAGAGCTTCATGCCTGGGGACAACATCATGGCCTGCAAATAAGAAATAAAGCATGAGCGTTGGAGATGCTGTGAATGGAGAAGGAAGGGTGATGTAGAAGAGAGTACCTTGGTCGGTGACGAGCCTGAGGAAGGGGGCGGTGATGTCGTTGTTGATCCTGGGACCGGCGGCATCGTCGTCTTCGTCCTTGGTGTTTTTCTTGACATGTTGAGGCGGAGCGGCGAAGGGTCGGCAGGGGGAGAGGGCGGCGAGCGGGCGGCGGAAGGACGGCGGGGGCGCGGAGGGGGTAGGAGGCGACGGGGCGGTACGGCAGAGGAGCGGGTAGTAGGCTTGGGAGCGAACGGCGAGGGACCCGATGGCGCGGCGGAGCGCCATGATGGGATCCGATGGGACGGCCTCCGCTCGGCGGCGGCGGCGGAGCAAAGGGGGCGACGACGAGACGAGTAGCCTGTATCTGTTATTGGACCGGACCTAGCGAGAAGAAGAAGAAGAAGAAAGACCATTTACTTACTCCTGAGGCCTCAATAGCCCGGCCCAAGCCCATTACTGTTTTTCTCGAATAAGGCCTCCATTTAGGCCAACTTCTTCGAGCCGCACACAAATGCCCTTTTTACTGAATTACCCTCCCACCAAGCTCCATACCACGTCCAAATTGGATTCGTCTATTCTGAACACGCACCCCCATTCCCCATTCATCCATGAGATCACGAAGAACAACCTCTAGGGTTTCGTCGGGCCGTTCCGGCCACCGGCGGCAGCTTCCTCTCCCACCGCGCAGCTGCTATCTCCCATTTGCCCTGCGCCAACCTCCTCGCCGGCCCTCTGCTTCTAATCCCGGTGTTGAACCGCCCCCCTCCAGCGAGAGCCTACGCTGGTTGTCGGAGGCGGGCCAGGAGGGCAGTTCCACAGCGCATATGCCTCCGTAAAGCTGGATCTTCGGGCCATGGAAGGAGCTGGCGGTGGAGAACGTGACGAGTCCCCAAAGCTAATCTTGTTGTTACTTGACTGCTGCTTTTGATTTTGGGATCAATAGTACTATCCGACATGAGCAAGTTAGAATGCACCAGCAGCTACTTTGTTTGAATGGAGACGAATCGACCATGGACAAATGATTTGTTTTTCTTTTTGAGGGATTTTTTTTAGAGGTGGACCGGTGATTTGCTAGTACGACTATTACCGATCTATTTTTAGAGGGAGACTAATGATTTGTTAAGATAGAATATGTATTTTTTAACATACTCTATTAATTAGTACTTCCTCCGTCCCACGATAAGTGACTTTCTATTACATGTATCTAGACATTTTTAGACATAGATACGTTCATATTTAGACAAATTTGAGTCACTTAATATGAGACGGAGGGAGTACTTTATATGTGATTCGAAACTCTTAAACGACGAATTTACATTTAAAACGATACCGTCAGCATTATACCCAATATAAATAATTACAAGGTCATTCACGTCATTTCAGAACATTACAGCTGCCACTGCAGCCGCAGAAACAAACAGACATCAGGCAGTTCCAACCTTCTAGCCGTAGCTGGCAGCCACAGCTGATTCTGAGAGCTACATCCGTAGAATCTGCAGCCCAAATAAACACAACCTAAAAACACCAAAATCTGAAGCAAAAGTCCAAACAAACACTGCCGAAGAAGAGAGAAGGAGCGAGGTTGGCAGCTACTAGAGCAGCAACGCTGGCATGATGCTGAACCGTCAATTTGGAGTTTAGTTTACTTTATTAATTCATCTGAGAATAAACAAATTCCTGCCTGGGATCCGATCGATCCATACATGGTCCGCTGACAAGGAATTGATCCAAGAAATTCAGCTCCACGGATGGAGTGCCAATCAACCATGTAAACGCAAGATCCCATCCTGCCGGGCTCGATCCTCTTTCTCTTTCTCTCTAAACGCTATGGAGTAGTACCTAGCTGTTGCTGTTGCTGTTGCTGTTCCTGTTCCTATCGGCTCATACATACATATGCGTCCAAATTAAACTCTGTTGGCAGCCATGACGACATGGATGGCAACGCAGCTATCTGCAGATGTGTGTGTGTGTGTGTGTTATTACTGCTCAGCTAGTAGAGTATAAAATATTATATATAACAACGACAACCCTTATTACAGCAGCAAGCTAGTGGGGCAATACTAATCATAATGTTCCTTGGATTTTTGCTCAGAAACATTGCTCCACAGCTCACTACTTGCAAGCTAGTACACTCTTTGTATGTATCCCAAGTGGAAAATTTCTTTGGCCAATTCATATCATACTTATATCCAACCAAACATGACTCTCGTGCTCTCAATAAGAGTCTAGTGACACTTACTTAACCCCCAACTCAACATCTGTAGCCATCAAAGGGTTTTTTAAAACATTATCATTTTCCCCCCTTCAATAAGCATGATACGAATTGGCCAGATGAAAACGATGTTTTGTTCCCAGAGGATATTTTTTTACAATGACTAGTGTGATGTTGGCATTCAACCCGACACACGAGAACGAGGGGCGATACAAGGGAAAAGTGACAAACTGCCTAGTAGCTAGCTATGGTGTCGACGAGGGGAGTGAAGTCGTGTGCCATGGTAACGGTCGCGGATGGCTGAACAAGGGAGAGGTTTTGCAGAGCTCACATGAGGGCTAGGAGGGCGGCGAAGGCGGTCAAATCCTAGCTAACAGAGAGAAAGGGAGGGGGAGGAGCGATGGGGTGGGGGGGTCAGGCGGCTATGTGGATTGGTTGGGTCGGGTAGGGAGGGCTTGTGGCATTTTGACCATAAATTAAATGACAAATTTTAAGTGGGGGATAAAAGCGACGGGCAAGTCTGGAGGTTAGTCGGGTTGGGTCTTGACAACTATATATAGGGGTGCTCAAGAAGAGAAACGTTGAATATGCATGTATTGGAGGGCGGGAGGTCAAATGAGATGACAGTTGCCTATTGGGATAGAAGACAACTTGACGGGAAGACGTAACAGTATACTAGTAAATGGTGCATGATCAAATACAACCGCCCGATGTCAAAGAATACCCTAATTTCTTATAGCCTAAAAATAATTACTACACCGAATTACAGAAATAGTTGGGATTAATAGCAGTCAAGTGAAAAAGGAGAAACAAAAAGAATGCCAAGAAAAGAGACGCAGTACAAGTATATAAACCGGACCAAAGCAGTCTAACCCATCTCACTGCTTTCAGTTGAGTTGTTTCTGTCTTCTCTTCTGTTGCCGGCGCCTGCGAGGAGACGGACGGAAGGAAGATGAAGAGCTTGCTGTCGGAGGAAAGCACCTTCATCATCGAGAGCGACGACGACGAGGAGGATCCCGCCGGCCTCCAGGACGCCGGCCTCAACGAAGACGGCAACGGCGACGGCGACGGCTCCTCCTCCGACTCCTCGTCCTGCGCCACCCCTCGCTGCGACAGCCGCCCGGGCTCCTACACCCAGCAATGGCCGCAGAGCTACAGGTATTCGTTATTCCCCTTCCTTCTCGTTTCTCCTCTGGCCGGTTTTCAACTTTCAAACTAGTGGCGAGTTGGCGACTAGTGGATCCATCGGATTGGTAGAATTGTGCGTTCTTACTTCATCAGATTGCAAGCTTGGCTACTCCGATCTACTCTAGATCGCTGCCATCTTCCCCCAAACCCCAGTTGGTAGCAGCAAGTCCCTCTTTTCAAAATTCTCTCATGCCCAAGTTTCAATCTTGGGTTCGATCATGCTGCTGCTTCTGGATAACATAATGTTTCATTCATAGTGTTCCTCTCGAATTGTCTATGTGCACATGTCTTCTTTTTTTTCAAACAAACATGGTCTGCATTGACCAGGTAAAATTCCATATTATAAGGCAAGGGTGAATTGGCTTCCTTTTTTCGGGTAATGTGCCACCTATCAAGCAAATTTGCTATGTATGAACAGCCTGTTGCCAGTCCCGATGCCAAGAAATTAAGGTCAAACAGCCACGCATCTGTGAGTAGTAGATCTGTCTTGATGTGGTAATGAATCCTCGAGGTGGGACTCGTGTTTGGCCATCTATCCTTAATAATCATTCTAAATGCGCATACTTGTTCCCAAACAATTTAGGCAATTTTCAGTCAGCCATAATTCATCCAGACTCCAGGAAAAGTAGGGGATCATTGAAATCAATTTAGGCAACTTAATTACTCGTTTCATGCACTGTATTAATCTGCAGAAAATGGTCTATTTAACTCTTTTGTTATGTTTCATGTTTTATAATTCTACATGTTTTCGTGCAGGGTCCTCCTGAAAGATTATGTAGGATGATGTAGCAAATAGTTTGTCTGAACTTCTTATCTCATCTTAATAACAAGCATTATTGTTGTTTTCTCTTGTATTTTAACAGGCAATCAATTGACATTTATAGTAGCGTGCAGTCGCCCAATCTGAGTTTTTTGGGGACCCCAACTCTAAGCAGACTGTCCAACTCTTTCCTCACAAACTCTTTTCGAGGCAAAACCCCTGAAATCATCTCTAATCTTGTCAAGCCACTTCTGCGCCCAACTACAAGTGATGAGCAACAGCAACCACAACAACAACAGCAGCAGCATGAAGATATCCGTAAGAGTTCTCAGTACCTTCTGCCATCAAGAAAACCATCCCTGCAACAGATCCCTGAGGATCAAAAGCCACTCGTGGTTGGTCATGAGGTTTCTCCCTATCAACAATGCTCTTACACCCAGGGAGCGATGAATGGTAAGCACCTAGAACAGATCTATGGATTCCAAGGATTTTTTTTTCTTATTCTGAAGGTGATTTTCTTTTTTACTACTGAGATGCTATGTACATGTCAATTATTGATACTAGCAAGTCATTGAATAAATCCAACTACAATTACATGTGTGCGGGCCTGTCCTGGAGCCATTGCAGCATGAGAAATTGGGGTCCTCAATTATTGGCATTCCAGAATATTCTTGCGATGTACCATTGCTGAATATCAGCTTATGAACTTAGACACGTTCCCAACACACCAGTGTCCAAGTTCATTGTACTGACACTCCAATTAGACATTTTTACGCGCTGTAGTATTATGCTGACAGCTACCAACACGTAGTTTACACTAGTAAAAAAACTCCAAATAATTAGACCATAATTTTTGAAGGATCTGTACCACACTGTTACTTTGCCCATTTTTTAAAGTAGTTGTAGACTTGTAGGTGCTCTTCATGTTGTGTCCTTTTATAGTTTGATTCAAACCATTAATTAGTTCAGCAAATGGTTGGATCAGATCTACTAGCCAACTGTTGGCGGTTTGAGCAAGCATCAAGTACACCAAATGGTCAATTATGTATTCTTGAGTGTGGTCTGTTTTCTTTGTTGATGCGCCGCATCACAGGTCCACAATATCAACTTTTCTTCTTGTTCTCCGAATTAATAGGGACATCACATGGTTGATGAGTCAGCCCAACCATGTCCATGTGACAGTTGTCACATCCAAAATAGATCTGCAGGCTGTGCTTTTGCTTGAAGACAAACCAATTGTTTATCAATTATGCAAAAATACTTCCTTCCAAAAAAAATGTGGAAGTAGTGAAATGCAAATCTGTCACCATAGTGTTTATCATTTTCTTTACTTAAGGTTTTAGCACTATATCTTTATTACTCCCTCCGTCTCAAAATAAGTGAGGTGGATTTGTATAAGACTCTATACAATTCCACGTCATTATTTTGGGACGGAGGGAGTACATGTTATCTATTTCAGTTGGATCTATAATATGTCACAAGCAAATAACAGGACCTCTCAATGCAAAAACAAGCAAATACCAATAGAAGTTCTATTTTTAAATTCCTGTAGTAGTGTTTATTTGTCCTGAATGATTCTTTTTTTTTACATGGATAAGCGTTAAAACTCTTGATGATAAAATGCTCTTGTTACTTAGTTCAGTGCTCCCATTTGTTCTTAAAATGCAGGAATAAATGTTCTATGTGGTGTTGGAATCCTATCAACACCTTATGCCATTAAGCAAGGGGGCTGGCTCGGACTGGTTATACTTGTTTTATTTGCTTTGCTCGCATGGTACACTGGTGTACTACTACGCCGTTGCCTAGACAGCAAGGAGGGCCTTCAGACATACCCGGACATTGGTCATGCTGCCTTTGGCACCACTGGTCGTATAGCGATCTCGGTAAAATCTCCTCCAGATAATGTTTACATATTAATCTCTGTATCAGTTTAGGCACATTAAATCAAGGAATGTTGTTTGCTAAATTGTTTTTCCCTTGTGTATGGTTTTACTATCTGCAGGTAATCCTGTACATCGAACTCTATGTAAGTACTCATTACCAAATTGACACTTGCTAGACCAAGGGGTTGTACTGAAGTAATTCACATGAACCTCTTGGGTATCCTGGACAATATACATAGGCACACACATGCTCTGATATGTACAAGGCCACTAAACACTAACTCAACATCCAAAATGCTACTTCATATACTCCGATAATAATTTTGAAAAATATATGCTTTGATAATATATGTTTTCTGAGGTAGAGTAGATAATATTTGTTAGCAAGATGGATTATATTTTTTTAAATGAGAACCATTAAGCTTGCTTAACTATGCACTTTGGAACACGTTAGCAGTTCCACTTGCTCAGTCCAGAGTACGAAGGGTTGCAATCAAAACATAATAATTCTGCTTTCAGAAGAGTAACGCATTATCTGATCCTTAGTATATTGTTGCAGGCCTGTTGCATCGAGTACTTGATATTGGAAAGCGACAATTTATCAAAGTTATTTCCCAATGTACACCTAACCATTGGGAGCTTGACACTAAACTCACATGTATTCTTTGCAATCTTGACCACCATCATTGTCATGCCAACTACTTGGCTCCGTGACCTTACCTGTCTGAGCTATATTTCAGGTCTCTACTCACTTGTTGCTTCTATTTTCATCCCGCTGGGCCTAGGTTTATTTACACAGTTAACTTATATATGAAAAACTCAGAGTTTGCGTGTATGTTCTGCATATGGTTCAGCTATACCCTGTGCCATGTATATATACATATCACACGTCATTTCTAATGATGTTTTTGTGTTTGTACTTTGTAGTTGGAGGTGTCATTGCATCGATCCTTGTTGTGATCTGCCTATTCTGGATTGGGGTTGTTGATCATGTCGGCTTTGAGAACAAAGGGGCTACGTTAAACCTCCCAGGAATTCCTATTGCAATTGGATTGTATGGTTATTGTTATTCAGGGCATGGGGTGTTCCCAAACATCTATTCTTCTCTGAAGAATCGAAACCAGTTCCCTTCCATTCTTTTCACTTGGTAATTGGCAAACTTGGGACAACCTTTACGCAGTCCATATCACAATTTTTGTTTGGAAACTAATTACTCAGATTTGGTTCATGTTTTTCAGCATTGCGTTCTCTACCATTTTGTTTGCTGCCGCTGCTGTGATGGGATATAAAATGTTTGGTGAATCCACAGAGTCTCAGTTCACACTCAACTTGCCAGAGAATCTGCTGGTTTCCAAGATTGCCGTTTGGGCTACGGTAATTGCTGTTCTCTAAACTATGTGTGATAGTCATGCGATGACAGATAGGAGTCACCTTCATTCTCAGTCATGTTGGACTTATATCTTGACTTTTGTTGCAGGTGGCAAATCCAATAACCAAATATCCTTGGCTTGTGTATTCTTTTTCTTGAAAGAGGACATTAATTTCAAAATGATATATTGGGGTAATTCTGTGCTGTAGTTATTTCACACATTAAGTTTAGCACAAATTTTAAGGCAGCTAGTTGGCTGAACTGAAACAAAGGTGGACATGAAATTTGTTTAGATTTGTCATAAGACAAGCCGGTTTTTCTCATCTTTGAATAGATGCTTCATGACATTCTGAATCATTTGTCAATATGGTTTTTGTACAATGTCCTTAACAAATAATCACATATGCGTTAACTATAACCCCACTGGCTATGAGTTTGGAGGAGTTGCTGCCGCGAAGTCAGCAGAAGTACTCAAACATAATCATGCTAAGATCAGCGCTGGTCGCCTCAACCCTGCTTATTGCTCTGTCGGTTCCCTTCTTTGGTAAGTTGCTACATGTCATTGACATATTAGAGTTGATAGCATCAGCACAAGATTCAATAATTCACTGACCTCTGTTTTTTTTACAGCACTTGTAATGTCTCTGATTGGTTCACTACTCGCCATGCTTGTGGTAAGTTTTCCTTTATAATTATGTCAGATGTTAACGAGTGCTTACCTGGTCACCGGTTGGTGAGATGCTAAAAATGTTTTTTATTTCAGACCTACATTCTACCTTGTGCCTGCTTTTTGGCCATCCTTAAGACAAAAGTGACTTGGTATCAGGTACACAAATATTTCCAACGCTACAGTTATGAAATCATATTGTGCCGATATGCTTCCATGTAAATTAATGTAAAGCAGATATGAGGAGACAGGCCTGCCTAACTAAGAGTATTATTTTTACAGATTACAGCTTGCTCATTCATCATCATCGTAGGGGTTTCTTGCGCCTGCGTGGGGACATACTCATCACTCTCCGGGATTATCCAGAACTACACCTAGGTCCTTTTCCTACCTGTCCTGCATACATAATAGAGATTGTTGGGTCGACTGCATTATTATTGTACATGTAATTAAGCTTATGTATCAGCAAAGCATATCAATTTTGCCTAGAAATTCAGTCAAACACATGGATGAATGGTGTAATGGAATTTGTGTTATTGTTAAATTTGTAGCAACTTGATGCTTGCATGATATGATCGGATGGATCTGATGGTGAGTATTAATTCAGTTCTGAACTTGAATTCCTCCCTCAATCCGATATTGTTCTGCAATGTAGTAGCAGTATATTTATGTATGACACATGTATGAATGGTTGAACTGAACTACAAATTGTCGCGAAAAAAGCAGTATATTTATTCGTCCAGCCATCGCGCATGAGGACGGCTGCTGCCATGGCCTCCTCCCCTGCACCATAATTTCAAACCACCAGGCAGGCTGAGGCAATGCCCTCGCCCCGATTCCCTAGCATAGTCGTTTCCTCCATGTCCGCCCTCACTCCCCTACCTCCCTATTCAACCTCCCTCCCTCCCATGGGCGGAGGACGAAACAAAATCAAGGTGGGGTGAACTCTCAAGCATAAAAAAAAATTGATGCAAAAAATGTAAGAAGTTCATCACATTAATGTTTTCTATGATCCTAAACATATCACTTAGTACAATTGAGAAGAAACATATTAAAACAAAAGAAGAACTTTGAAACATACTGATAACAAATGAGGCTTTAGTGCCGTCTAGAAGGCCCAGGCAATGACATAGCTCTACATTGCTTTTGAAAATCTCTTTTAATTTTATCAAGATCAAGATTTTGAATATCCCTCACTCAATGTAGCACACCATCAAGTCAATAAGCCAACCATCAGACATCTTATCTTATTGCGCAACTCGGTCTTGATTATCTTCATAGCTGAGAAGGCCCTTTCAACTGTTGCCGTCGCTACCGGCAAAATCAATGCCAATTCAATGATACGATAAATTGTAGGAAACATGACGTGCCTTTCAAGTTCAACTATCCTTTTAGCTAGACTTGCAATATCAAAACAATCTTTGAAGTCTTCAACTCTCTTGGTATGAATAACGAATAGCTCAAGGCTATCAACTATATGCTCATGCTCATAATTAGAGAAATCATCATAATAAATCTTTGTAAGCTGAGCAAGCCTATCCACATTGAACCTAGCAAATGAGTATATTGGATCAAGACAAGCTGCTCCTTGTTGCTGGACGTTGGGCGCTGGCGGCCTGGCGTTGTCCCGCCGACGCCGAGCAGCGTGGTAAAGATTGAGATCCCGCCGAGCAGCGCAGCCTGTCCAGCCCAGCAGCACCGCCTGCTCCGGCGCCTGGCGCCCGCGCGACTAACCCTAATTCCACGCCGCCGCCGTCCGCCAGGATCGAGCGAAAGAAAGAAAGATGGAGAGAAGGACCTTATTTCCCATCGGGCTCGGGGCATCGGCAATTCGCAGGCCCAGGAAGGCAGGAAGGAACGGACGGCCGGCCCAACAACACAAATCACGTTAACCCATCGTTTTTCCTTCCTCAATTAGCGTTAACTGCCTTGCTTGTAGTCCCGTATCAAATTTTTTTGGCGAAAATCAAGGTAGGGCGGGCGCCCTACCTCGCCCTACCGGGAGCTCTGCCCATGCTCCCTCCTGCATTCTGGCAAACCAGGCAAGTGTTCTTGATGGTGAGCCACGGCCGGAGCTAATAGTGTTTTTCTTAGGTTAGCGCTAAAACTTCATAGCTTTAGCGGGAGCCCTCTCCAAACGTTCTAGCGATGCTATAGCGCGTTATTTAAAACTATGGTCCAGCCACACCAGCAACGGCGCTGCGTTCCGGGCCTAGTCCTGGTTGTCACAGACGGACACAAACTACTTGTAGGCCGCCGAGGCCATGATGTAGAGGCACATCACGTCCCGGAGAGTGGTTCCTACACTGCCAGGGAGGGGACATTTGCAAGTGTAAAATACATTAAAAAAAAGGAGACATCCCATGTATGGTGTTTCTTGTTTGTTTGTTGGATTAATTGATTTAACGGCCCAAATCTCATTTTGTATGATCGAAACGCGGTGCTGCATCCCGAGGAGCCCCAGAATCATCTGCTGGGAGTGTCTTTTGTGAAGAATTATCGACGTTGTAGTGGCACACTAGGCAAGTGTTCTTGATTGCAAGCCACACGGCCGGATGCACTCGCCACGGAAGAAGTGCTTGCATGGGAGCCAGGCAACACGTTCCTGACATGAATATCTCCTTGCACACCGCGCAGTCGCACACCACCTGCTCTTCGCTGACAAGCGCTTCTAGTAACGCGCGTGTCACCAGTCGCTCGAGCGCACATAGTGCCCCTGGTCCAGCCACACCAGCAACTGTGCCGTGTTCCGGGCCTAGTCATGGTTGTCACAGACAGACACAAACTACTCGTAGGCCGCCCAGGCCATGATGTAGAGGCACAACACGTCCCGGAGAGTGGTTTCTACACTGCCAGGGAGGGGACGTTTGCAAGTGTAAAATGCATTAAAAAAAGGAGACATCTCATGTATGGTGTTTTTTGTTTGTTTGTTGGATTAATAATTGATTTGATGGCCCAAATCTCATTGTGTGATCGAAATGCGGTGCTGCATCCCGAGGAGCCCCAAAATCATCTGTTGGGAGTGTCTTTTGTGAAGAATTATCGATGTTGTAGTGGCACACCGGGCAAGTGTTCTTGATTGCGAGCCACACGGCCGGATGCACTTGCCATGGAAGAAGTGCTTGCATGGGATCCAAGCGACGCGTTTCCCTGACATGGATATCTCCTTGCACACTGCGCAGCCGCATGCCAGACACCTCAAGTAAGGCGTGTGGCCCCGAGAGCACATGTAGTGCCTGGTCCAGCCACACTAGCAGCGCCACCGTGTTCCGGGCCTACTCCTGCTTGTCGCAGACAGACAAGAACTTTTCGTAAGCCACCCAGGCCATGATGTAGAGGTACAACACATCCCGGTCGGTTTCAACACTTCCAAGGAGGGGACATCTGCAAGTGTAAAATACATAAAATAACGAGAAATCTCATGTGTGTTGTTTGTTTGTATGTGAATTACTTGATTTAACGGCCAAATCTCATTTTGTGCGATCCAAATGCGGTGCTGCATCCTGAGGAGCCCCAAAATCATCTGCTAGGCGTGTTTTCGTGTCGCACCAGTGGCACCCGGGGTGCCACCGCTGCACGACGCGTGGGTCGCATCGCTGGGTTCCCGGAAGGATCTCACCCCGAGCGACAACGTGCAGGCTGCCCGGCAAATTACCAGCCCGGCAGGGCTAGCGGGGCTTCGGGGAATAATCCCGCCTGGGCACCTCCCGGGAAGGCACTTGCCGGGAGGAGGCGTTCCCGGGCGCAGGTCTCCGCCGTGAGGGCGAGGCCGAGCGAACAGAGCAGCAGCGCCACGTGGGCGCGCGGCAGGCGCCCTGTGTGCAGTTTCGTCAGGACAAGGAGTGAAGCGCACGGCGCATTTAATGACCCGACAGGAGGGGGGTTACCCGTCTAGTCAGTCAAACAGTGGCTGCCCAGGGCTATTTTTTAGACCTTAGACCCTTAGTCGCGGGGTTGGCGCTCATGCATGCATGCCAGCGCACCGAGGAAGAGCTGCCCAAGCTCCCTGCTCGCCACTTGTAATCCATGCACCATGGCACCTGTGGTATCCCCTTGGCTATAAAAGGAGGACCCCCACGTACGGTCAAAGGGTTCGGTTTTTGGAGTTAGTTCGGTCTTGGCTTGGTTGGCACATTCAACCAACGGGCAGTTCTCCACTGGTAGTAGCCCAAAATAGCAAGGATCACTTAGCCAAAAAGAGAGCGCCCGGGGACCTTTCCCCGTCAACTTGTAAACCCTCTGTTTTACGATAATACAAGCTCAGACAAGCGGGACGTAGGGTTTTACACCTCCGGGTGGCCCGAACTTGGGTAAAAAGCGTTTTCGTGTTCATTGCATTCTTACACTTTGCATTGGCCTCGCCGGCGATCGCCGGAGCGATCCCCGTAGCCCACTGCCAAACCTAAAAGGGGGTGCCCGTGCATCCCGGGTGTCAGATCCCTGTGCGACGACATCTGGCGCGCCAGGTAGGGGGCGCATGAGGAGAGCTCGCCGGTGACCGCCGACAGTGACATCTACACCAGCATCGGCCTCATCTTTTTCGGCGACAGAGCCAGCTACCATGCCCCCCAAGCGGGCTGGTGACTCGAGGATCGACCCGCGTGCGGCCCCAGCGGCGCACATGCGGTCGCACGACGTGCCACGCGCGTCGCAGGAGCAGGGTGATCCTGAGCCTGCCCGAGCGCAGCCATCACAGCTGCCACTGCCGCCTCCTTGACCGTTGATTGACAACCGGTTGAGAGGGCCGGCGGCTCCGAGCGCCGGAGCCAGCCGCACGAGCGGCTACAACGCCGCCCGCGCCCTACAGTGGGGCGACCCACGGGCCGACGAACCGCAGCAACGGCAGCAGCCGCACGAGGAGCACGGAGCGTCGCGGGCGACGCCGACCGGCTCGCGTCCAACTCAACCGAGGGCGTCCGGGAATAGAGCGGAGGGCAGCCCCCTGCGCAAACCCCGGCGGAGGCCATCATCGCCGCGCGAGTCATGGTGCGCTACGAGCCGCCCCAGGGCACGCCGGCGCACGAGGCATGGAGCGCTGAGCTGGATGCGCTCCTCGCGCTCGCTGCCCAACAGCCACAGGGTGAATGCGGCCCGGCAGGCTCTGGCCGCGGGCAGAACCAGGGGTGCGGAGACGCGCCCCGCGCCTCGCGACAAGGGGAAAACCCTCCCCCGCAGGGAGGCCCGGGAGGCGGGGACTCGGAGGGGTCCTCGGACTCGTCACCCACCATTACGCGAGGTGACGCGCGCGGCATCTTGAATGCCCGCTAGCAGGAGGACCTGCGTCAGCGCCTGGAGCGCCGGCGCCGGCGCGAGGTAGAGCGCCAACGCCGGCAGGAGCAGGAGGATCCTCCTATGGGCCCCGAGGACGGCTGCATTGCGTTTATGCATGAGTTGCGGCGGGTGACATGGCCCCGCAAATTCCGAGCGCTCGCGCTCGGTACGTACGACGGGACCGTGAATCCCAAGGATTTCCTCCTGACCTACACGTTGGGGATGCATGCCATCGGCGCCGACGACAAGGTCAGGGCCAACTGGTTCCCGATGGTCCTGAAAGGATCAACGAGAACCTGGCTGCTGAACCTGACTGCTGAACCTGACTGCTAGGTCGATCGCCACTTGGGCGGACTTGCGCGAGCAGATTGTGAGCGCGTTCCAGGGCGGCTACAAGCGTCCAGGGACCATGACGGAGCTGCACACTGTAGTGCAGAAGCCGGGAGAGACGCTGGGGAGCTTCGTCAACCGCTTCTCCAGTCTCTCCTACTCCATCCCGGAGGCGGAGGCTGTCGCCATCGTCAACACCTTCGCCATCAACGTCCGCGACCCCAAGATGCGCGAGAAGCTGAGCACGCATCGAATCCGGACGACGCAGGATCTGTACGCCATGGCGCACAAGTGTGCCATGGCCGAGGAAGGGCACTTAGCGGCCGAACTTGCAGCTAAAGCTGCCGCGAGCCCGGGAGAGGGTTCGCAGAAGAAGAGTTCCGGCAAGCGCAGCGGGAAGCAAGTCCTCGCCGTGGAGTCGGGGGCTGCGACGAGGCCTGCAAAGAAGGCCTCGCCCGGTTGCGGGTCTGGCGGCAGGCAGGGCGATGAACCCCACTGCCCCATCCATGCCAACTCCACCCACGACGCGCAAGACTGCCGCATCCTGCAGGGTATCAGGCAGCGGCGCGAGCAGCGCCACGAGGAGCGCCGAGCAGCCGGCGCCTGCTTCAACTGCGGCGACATCGGGCATCTCTCCCGAGATTGCCCGAACGACCCCAGAGCGGGGCCGAAGCCTGCCGGCGGCAACGGGCAGGGAGGAAGCTCAGGGGGGACGCGGCCAGGCCCACGCCGGCAGGGAGCGCCCTCCCTGGGGACGAGACAGGGCACGCGCGGAGGAGCAGCGCGAGTCCGACTGCACCGAGGGCGACGAGCCAGGCTTCCAGGAGCCTCGCGGCGTCGCCTGCATCCATGGGGGAGCTTACGCTCTCTCATCCCACGCTGCGGTAAAGCGCCTCACCCGAGAGGTGTGCGCGATGTTACCGGACGCGGAGCCGCAACAACCGCTGAGGTGGTCGCACGTGCCGATCACCTTCAGCGCCGAAGATCACCCAGCGCGGTGGCTGGGTTCAGGGGTCATACCCTTCGTGGTCTCACCGATCATCAGCAACATGACGGTGACCAAGGTGCTGGTAGACAACGGAGCGGGGCTGAACCTCCTGTCCGCCAGGTTGGTGGAGAAACTCTAGCTGCCGTTGGAGCAGCTGAAGCCCACCGACCCGTTCTGGGGAGTAAACCCCTGGATCGTGCGCCCTCTAGGGCGCATCACGCTGCTGGTGACCTTCGGGTCCCGGGAAGCATTCAGGACCGAGCACATAGTGTTCGACGTGGCGCACACCCCATTGCCCTACAACAGGATCCTTGGTCGGCCGGCGCTGATCAAGTTCATGGCGGCGACGCATTGTGCCTACGGCGTGATGAAGATGTCATCCGTGTACGGAGTTCTCTCCATCAGGTGCGACCTCAAGGACGCGGCCTGGTGCGTTGGCGAGGTCGTTAGGGCCGCCACCGCAGCCGACGCTGGTGATGAGGACGTTGCCGGGGACGAAGGCTCGCCGGGTGCAAGCCCGGCAACTAAGAAGGCCCACGCTGCCCCGCAGGAGCTTGTCGGGGGAAGCGCAGGCTCGAGCTCGTGCCCCATCAAGGGCCAGAAGCTCCGGGAGGAGGCCATCAAAGTGAAGAAGCTGCCCCTCCAAGCCCGGCAACTAAGAAGGCCCACGCTGCTCCGCAGGAGCTTGTCGGGGGAAGCGCAGGCTCGAGCTTGTGCCCCATCAAGGGCCAGAAGCTCCGGGAGGAGGCCATCAAAGTGAAGAAGCTGCCCCTCCAAGCCGGCAACAAGGAGCGCACCGTCACCGTCGGTGCGAACCTTACTGCCGAATAGGAAAGCGCCCTCATCACTTTCCTCCGGGAGAATGCCGACGTGTTCACTTGGGAGCCGTCGGACCTTCCCGGAGTCCCTAGGGAGGTGATTGAGCATCGACTCGCGGTGCGCCCGGACGCCCGCCCCGTCAAGCAGAAGATCCGCCGGCAAGCGCAGGAGCGCAAAGATTTCATCAAGCAAGAGGTGGACAAGCTCAAGGCTGTGGGGGCTATCAGGGAAGTTCTGTACCCCACTTGGTTAGCTAACCCTGTAGTAGTGCACAAGGCGGGGAATAAGCTTCGTATGTGTGTAGATTTTACTGATCTTAACCGTGCATGTCCCAAGGATCCTTTCCCTGTACCCCGTATCGATCAAATAGTTGATTCCACTGCGGGTTGCGACTTGCTGAGCTTTTTAGATGCTTTTTCCGGCTACCATCAAATCAAGATGGCAGTTGAAGACGAGGAGAAAACAGCGTTCATAACCCCGGTTGGCTGCTACTATTACACGTGCATGCCTTTCGGGTTGAAGAACGCGGGCTCAACATTCCAGCGCGCGCTGCGCGAGTGTTTGGGACCTCAGCTAGGCCAAAACGTGGAGGCCTACATGGACGATATCGTCATCAAATCAAAGCGCGGGAACTCGCTGATTGATGACCTGCGGGAAACGTTTGATAACCTTCGCAGGGTCAAACTCAAGCTGAACCCTGAGAAGTGCACCTTTGGTGTAGACTCAGGCCAGCTTCTGGTTTCTTGGTTTCGCACAGGGGGATACAAGCCAACCCACAGAAGATAGAAGCTATCGAGAAAATGGAGGCTCCCTGCAAGGTGAAGGATGTCCAGCGCCTCAATGGCTGCGTTGCCGCGCTGGACCGCTTCATCTCGAGGCTGGACGAACGCGCCCTGCCTTTCTTCAAGGTGATGAAGAAAAAGGGCCCAATAGAGTGGACCCCCGAGGCCGAGGCGGCGCTCCAGGATCTCAAGCAATACCTGAAGTCGCCGCCCGTCCTCGTCGCCCCCAAGCCGGGCGAGCCGCTGCTACTCTACCTAGCAGCGACTGACCAGGTGGTCAGCTCGGTGCTGATTGCCGAAAGGGAGGAAGACGTTCCGGGGACTGAGGCTGCGGGGCAGGGGGCTGAACGGCCCCCGGCAACCGCCTTGGACCCAGGGACCACCCCCGAGCCGGCAGCGTCGGCACCGCGCAAGCGGCTCGTGCAGCACCCCGTGTTCGTCAGCATGGTGCTGCGCGACGCCCGTACGAGGTATCCGCAGGTGCAGAAGCTCCTCCTGGGGATTCTGCTCGCGTCCCGCAAGCTGCGCCACTACTTTCAGGCGCACCGCGTCACGGTGATGTCGGGGTTCTGCCTTGAGCGAGCCCTCACCAACCGTGAAGCCACCGGGAGGGTGGCCGAGTGGAGGATGGAGCTGTCGGAGTTCGATCTGCACTTCACCAACTCCAAGAGCATCAAGAGTGCGGCCCTGGCAGACTTCGTTGCGGAGTGGACGTCGACGGGTGTAGAAGAGGAGGAGCCGAAGACCAGCCTGCCGGGCAGGCTGGAAGGGGGCCACTAGATCTTGTACTTCGACGGCGCGTTCAGCCTCCAGGGAGCTAGCGCTGGTGTCGTCATCGAGTCACCGACGGGAGACCAGTTGAGGTTTGCTATCCAACTCGATTTCCCGAACTCCACTAACAACACGGCAGAGTACGAGGGTCTACTCGCCGGGTTGCGGGCAGCAATCGCCCTGGACATCAAGCGCCTGTCGTTCGCGGAGACTCCTAGCTCGTGATCAACCAGGTTAACAAGGACTACGACTGCCCGCAGATGGTACCGTACGTGGAGGAAGTCCGCAAGCTAGAACGCAAGTTTAAGGATTTGCGATTCGAGCACGTCAAGCGGAAGGACAACTTCGCGGCTGACGAGCTGTCCAAGATGGCAGAGGAACGCCGGAGGCCTCCGGCGGGGGTGTTTTGGCACAAGCAAGCTGCGCCCTCAGTCGCCCCCCGAGCCGGCTGCCGGGGAAGCCCCTCCGGCAACCGAAGGAAACCCCACAACAGCGGAGGTCCATGCCACCGACGTAGCGGCATGCGTTGGCAAGGAGACCCCTCCCTGGGCGGTGGAAATCGCCCGTTACCTGAAGGGGGAGGCTCTCCTGGAAGACGACGTTGCCGCGGAGCGAGTGGCCCAACAAGCCAAAATGTACGCCGGGGTAGACGGGAACCTCTACCGCAAGCGTGCAAATGGAGTCAAGCTCCTCTGCATGCCCCAAGATGAAGGGCGCGAACTGTTGGAGGAGATACATCGAGGCACGTGCTCCCACCATGTGGACTCCCGGGCGCTGGCCGGCAAGGCGTTCTGGCACGGTTTCTACTGGCTCACGGCCCTGGTTGACGCGGAGCAGCTGGTGAAGACGTGTGAGGCATGCCAGTTCCACGCGGAGAAGAGCAACCAGCCGGCGCAGGTCCTACAGGTCATCCCGTCCTCGTGGCCATTCGCGGTCTGGGGGTGGACATCGTCGGCAAGCTGCCGAGAGCGGTTGGCGGCTACGAGTACTTGCTCGTGGCCATCGACAAATTCTCCAAGTGGGTGGAAGTGGAACCAGTGCGGAAGGTGACCGCCCAGGTGGCCATCAAGTTCTTCAAGAGCATTGTGTGCCGGTTTGGTGTGCCTAACGGCATCATCACCGACAACGGCATGCAATTCACGAGCGCGGTGTTCCAGGCCTACTGCGAGGGCATGGGCACCAGGATACACTTCGCGCCCGTTGCTCACCCAAGGAGTAACGGGCAGGCGGAGCGAGCCAACGCGAAAGTGCTGCGGGGGCTCAAGACGAGAACCTTTGACAAGCTCAAAGGCCACGGGAAGCACTGGGTCGAAAAACTCTAGCCTGTGCTGTGGTTAATCAGGACCACACCTAGTCAGGAATGGGCGAAACCCCTTTCGCCCTTATCTACGGGGCAGAAGCGGTTCTGCCCCTCGAGCTCAAGCACAGATCTCCCCGAGTACGCGCGTACGGCAACACCAGCCAACACGAGCAAAGGATTGACGATCTGAACTTCATCGAAGAGTTTCGATGTCGGGCTGCTGTGCGAGCCGCGCGCTACCAGCAGGGACTCCGTCGTTATCACGACAGGCGAGTCCGTCCCCGGGGGCTCGAGAACGGAGACCTTGTCCTGCACCGGATACAAGGAACGAAGGCCGGGAACAAGTTGACTCCGAAATGGGAGGGCCCCTTCCGGGTAGTGCAGGTGACCAGGCCAGGGGTTGTCCGGCTGGAAACTGAAGAAGGCTTGCCAGTGCAAAATAGTTGGAATATTGAGCACTTGCGCAAGTTCTACCCGTGAAGCGGTAGAGCCCGATCTCGAACTAGTGTAGCCGGGCAGCCCCCTTGTGTAAACCACTAGTTACTGTGAATAAAGATAAGTGTTGTTTCCTGGATTTTTAGTTGCCTCGTTTATTTGCATATTCCTTTCACTTCTGTCTCCTGCTCTAGGTGCACAGAAGTCTCTTTCCATACTTAGTTGTGAGCAGGGGGCTGCCGGAGCCTTAAAAACGTTAACCCGTTACCGGATCACTCCGTCACGGGACATGCAGTTGCCGGGCTTCCCGCAACGTGCATCACGCAGTCGCTGCGTCTGGGAAATAAAAGTGCTCACATCCAAGTTTGGCATCGACCCTTCTGTGCCCGGGGACTGGGAGGCAAGAGAGTTATCCATACTGCTATGTGTTTTTGTGAATTTCGATTTTTTTTGCAGCATCTCGGGCTTGGTAAGAATCTAATGTGCAGGGTAAAGGTGGAATCTTGCGCACTGTAATGCTCGTGGACTGCCCACGGGTCGCAGCGTGTAGCAGCGCCTTGTGGTGCGGAGCGACCGCACCACGAGGGACTCGCCGCACTTCGAGGCCCCTGATTCAGGAGGAAGCCGCCACGTGTGCCACATCAACTTGGCATGCGAAGTGGCGAAGGCCGTACCGCACTCCAAGGGGCGGGGCGCCACGTATGCTGCGTTGACCCGGCGCGTGTGGTGGCAAGCCCCCCCCCCCCCCCCCGCGCGCCTATAAAAGGAGCGCCCCGGCCATGGAGCAGCTCAGAGCGAAGCCAAGGAAGAGGTCGCAAAGGCGGGCGGTGCCGCAAAGGCGGGCGGTGCCGCAGAGGCGCGATGGTGGTGCATTCCATCAGCGCCCAGCACCGATGGGTGCACCGCCGTCGCGCCCTTGCCGCATCCCTCCACCGAGCCCACTCTAAGGGGTGCCGCAGAGACACGGTGGTGGTGCATCCCACCAGCACTCGGCGCCGGCGGTGTGGGTGGGTTCGTCCTCGCTGTCCGACCAGGCGTCCAGCAGCGTCTCGAAGGGGAACTCCGGGTCCCGGAGGTGTACCCTCACAAGGATCGTCCCGGCAACCTCCCGGGCGCAGTTGGCAACCTCGTTAGCGCCAAACTTGGCGATCCAGACGTCGAGCGCCCCGAACTTCCCCAGCAAGTCAGAGAAGGACGGGATCAGTGTGGAGACGTCCGTACCGTCCACCTCCGCGGCCTGTAGCTCGAACCAAGGCAGCAGGTCGCGCAACGCTTGGGCGATCTTAAGCAGCTTCTCGATCTCCAGCTGCCGTTGCCCGATCAACGTGCCGTGGTGGAGCCGGGTGTCGAGCGCGGCCTTCTTGGCCTTCCGGAGGTGGCTCGCCAGCGACGCAAGCTCCGCGGCCTGGGTCGCGTTATCCTCGCCGGCCTTGGCGAGCTCCTCCCGGACAGTGCCCAGCTCGGTCTCGAGCCGGGCCGATTTGTCCTTGGCGGTGTTGAGCTCAATTTCATGCCGGGCTGCCGCGCCCACCGCGCTTTCGGTGGCCTTCATCTGCACCTCCAGCTTGATGCGCAGGCCTTGGATCTCGCCGAGATAGTTGGTGATCAGATCGCTCTTCTCGTCGATCCGAGCCTGGGCTGCAGCGAGCACCTCAGCGTGCTCCTTCTTGGTTTCCGCCTGAGCCGCCACCAGCGGTCCAGAGCTCCCTGGAGCTCGGTGCGCTAAGCGTCCAGTCGCCGGTAGAGCTCCTCTTCTGGGACGACCGGTGTGGCAGCATCCTCTAAGGCTTCCTGGGCAAGGCGCGCCTCCTCCCTGGTGAGGCACGTCTCCTCCCGCAGCCGGGAGAGCTCCTGCCGCTCCTTCTCCACGACCAGCCGCAGCTCACCAAGCTGGCTCTTGGCGATCGCGTGGTGCTCCCTCACCTCGTTGAAGGAGGTGACGAAGACCAGCTGCTGGTTCTTGACAGCATCAAGGAACCGGTGCCCCCGGTCGAAAACGCTCGGATCCCAGGTGATGGGGTTCCAAGCCACCCCGGCAAGGGTGCTGAGGTCGGTGTTGAAGGTAGCGGCCGCCGCCGCCGACGAAGCCCCCGCCGCCACCGTATAGTTGGGCGGCGGGTCGTCCGCTTGCGGCGGAGCATCCTGTTGCTCCCCCTCCGCAACCTCCACCTCACCCGCGCCCGGGGACTGCGGGGCTGGTGAGGTTGCCGCGCCCCCGGCAGGGGCCGCCCGCTGCTGGGCGGCAGAAGAATCCGCGCCGGCGGCGTCTGCGGTCGCTGGCACGTCGTCGGACACCGTACCGGGGGCTGCGGTGGTCGCCGTTGCCGCTGCGGCCGGCGCAGCAGGGCTTGTCGTGGGGTCTGCCTCCAGCTCCCCCGCCGTCCCCGTAACCTCGACGTCGGAGTCGAGGTCGACCACCGTAATGCCCGCTTCCGGTGCGGACGCTCTTAGGCCTGCTGCAGGTAAGGAAGCAGGAGGGAGCTGTCCCTGTTGTCGGCGCCACCTCCGTTGGGGCTGGGTCCCCGTTAGGTGTGGTGGCAACGCCGCGGGCCCCTGTGCCGGCCGGGTCGGCAACACTGCCAGCGTCCGCGCGCGCCTTCTTGCTCGGTGAGGCAGGCAGGGAATTGTCCCTCCCCCTCTTGCCGGCGCTCGCCGACGAATCAGCCTTCGGGGGGTTGCGCCGGAGCGCGAAGCCTCGGAAGACCCCCCGAGCAGGAGGAGCCGTGGGTGCCCGTGGGGGTGCCGCGGCCCGGGGCACCGTGGGAACCGTTGAAGGGGCCGCCGCGGCGTCAGGGGCTATCACTGGTGGGGCTGCCGCCGCGGCACCGGCGGCTGCTGCTGAGGTAGCCACCGTCGGGTCGCGGGCGGTCGCTGCCGGGGTGGTCACCACCGTGGCTCCGGCAACCGCTGCGGGGGTGGTTGCCGCTAAGGTGCCGGCGGACGCCCCCAAGGCGGCCGCCGTCGCGGAGCTGGTACCCGCCGCAGGGGCGGATGCCGCCGCAGCCACCGTGGAGGTAGCCGCGGCCGCTGCGTGCGCCCTTGATCTGCGGACGATCAGGGGCGCGTCGTCGCTGTCCTCCTCTTCGTCGTCCACGAGGACAACTACCCGGGACACGGCAGGCTGGCCCGCCTCGTCGTCTGAGGACGGAAGGGAGGGCCATCTGACTTCCGACTCGCCCCCGCTCTCCTCAAGCACCTGCTTCCCGCGAGGTGCAGGCGAAGGAGCACGCGGGGTCCGAGTGGGGGAGTCGTCCATCAGCCCCCACTCGGTGCAGGGCGGGAAGGAGGCGATGATGCCATTCAGCCCCGGAATGATGGCATGGAGGGAGATAACCCCCGGCGGGAACCCCGTGGCGGGGACGTCCTCGCCGGGGATCCCCTTCACCCACACCTGGAGAGATTCCCGGTCCACGCCCTCGCGGTGAAGGCGTGTCCTGTCTCCGGACCCCGTGTACATCCACGCAAGGCAGGAGCGCAGTTGGAGCGGCGCGACTCGCCGGCTGATGAAGGTGCGCGCCACGTCAACGTCAGTGAGCCCCGCTAGCCGCAAGGCCTTGATCTTCTCCACGATGGGGAGGAGATCGGCGTCGCGGTGGTATCGGTCCCGCCAGCCGCTGTTGGGTTGCGGCAGCTCGGTGGGCGAGAGGATGAATTCCTCGGGGTCTTGCACCCGGACCCAACACCAGTCACCCCGCCATTCCTTCTCGATCTTCTTTTCCGACCGGACGATGAACTCGGACTTCATCCGGTCGCGGGCGCGGAACACCACCCCCGACGACATCGCATTCGCGTTATCAATCCGGGGGTCGAAGTAGTGTCGGAACAGTGCCACTGATGGCATTACTCCGACGAACGCTTCACAAAGGAACTGGAAGGTGGCGAGGAGATAGAGGGACATGGGGTGGAGCTGCCCCACCCACAGCTGGTACGACTCCATGAGCGCATGGAGGAACAGGGAGAAGGGCGGCACCAGTCCCGTGAGGATGAAGCGCCCGAACACCCGGAAGTCGTTTTCCTGGTGGTCGGCGCCGGCGGGGAAGATCAGGGTCTCCCTGTGCTCGTTGAACCCGGAGGCAACGGCGTGCCGGATCTTGGCCAACACCTCGCCGTTGTAACCGGGCCGGTAGAAGGCGAGCGTGGCCCTCATCACCCGTCTTTTCTGGTCTTTGTCCGCGGCGGCCTTTGGCGGCCGCCTCGCTCTTGCTGGCCGCCGGTTTCTTTGGGGCCTTCCCTTCCTGGTGGTGGGGGGCGCCATGGGGAGCGAGGGCGGAAGCTAGCAAGGTTCTTGGGCGCAAGATGCGAAATGTTGGAGGAAGAAGGCTGGGGGGCTAAGTGTTTCTCCCTCAGCGCAGCAGTAAAAGCTTTATAGCACTCCGTCGTTCGGTAACAGCCGGTTCCGCACCCTACGGGTGCGTTGGGATAATTGCTAATCAAAAGGATAATGCGAAGAGTGGCATTAACTTCCCTGTTTAAGGGGGGGGGTTACGGCGGAAATCTCGCACCCACTACTCTGTCCGTAACGGCGGGGTACTTTGGACGGCGAAGAGACGCGGGCCCAAGACGAGTCGGGACCCACGCGTCGGTTGGGGCGTAGCCCGGCAACCGACCAAGGAAGGGTTCGCCCGGGAACAGGTGTTGCCGGCCCACGCCCGGGGGCTACTGTCGCACCAGTGGCACCCGGGGTGCCACCGCTGCACGACACGTGGGTCGCATCGCTGGGTTCCTAGAAGGATCTCACCCCGGGCAGCAACGTGCAGGCTGCTCGGCAAGCTACCAGCCCGGCAGGGCTAGCGGGGCTTCGGGGAATAATCCCTCCTGGGCACCTCCCGGGAAGGCACTTGCCGAGAGGAGGCGTTCCCAGGCGCAGGTCTCCGCCGTGAGGGCAGGGCCAAGCGAAAAGAGCAGCAGTGCCACGTGGGCGCGCGACAGGCACCCAGTGTGCAGTTTCGTCAGGACAAGGAGTGAAGCGCATGGCGCATTTAATGACCCGACAGGAGGGGGGTTACCCGTCTAGTCAGTCAAACAGTGGCTGCCCAGGGCTATTTTTTGAGCCTTCGACCCCTAGCCGCGGGGTTGGCGCTCATGCATGCATGCCAGCGCACCGAGGAGGAGCTGCCCAAGCTCTCTGCTCGCTACTTGTAATCCATGCACCATGGCACCTGTGGTATCCCCTTGGCTATAAAAGGAGGACCCCCGCCTACGGTCAAATGGTTCGATTTTTGGAGTTAGTTCGGTCTTGGCTTGGTTGGCACATTCAACCAACGAGCAGTTCTCCACTGGTAGTAGCCCAAAATAGCAAGGAGCACTTAGCCAAAAAGAGAGCGCTCGGGGACCCTTCCCCGGCAACTTGTAAACCCTCTGTTTTACAATAATACAAGTTCAGACAAGCAGGACGTAGGGTTTTACACCTCCGGGTGGCCCGAACCTGGGTAAAAAGCGTTTTCGTGTTCATCGCATTCTTACGCTTTGCATTGGCCCCGCCGGCGATCGCCGGAGCGATCCCCGTAGTCCATTGCCGAACCTAAAAGGGGGTGCCCGCGCATCCCCGGTGACGGAGCCCCGTGCGAAGACATTTTGTGAAGGATTATAGATGTGTTGTAGTGGCACACTGGGCAAGTGTTCTTGATGGCGAGCCACAGCCTAATGCACTCGCCATGGAAGAAGGGCTTGCATGGGAGCCAAGCGACGTGTTCCCCTGACGGTAGTATCTCCTTGCACACCGCACAGCCGTACGCCGCCTTCTCTTTGCTGACAAGCACCTCTAGTAAGGTGCGTGCACATAGTGCCTGGGTCCAGCCACGCCAGCAATGCCATCGCTTTCCGGGTGTACTATTGGTTGTCGCAGACGGACAAGAACTGCTCGTAGGCCTGCCAGGCCATGATGTAGAGGTAAATCACGTCTTGGACAGTGGTTCCAACACTTCCAGCTAGGGAGCAGACATCTGCAAGTGTAAAATACATAAAAGAACGAGACATCTCATGTATGGTGTTTGTTTGTTGGATTAATTGATTTAACGGCTCAATTCTCATTTTGTGTGATCCAGAGGCAGTGCTACATCCCGAGGAACCCCATAATCATCTGCTGGGAGTTTTTCTTTTTTTTTTGAATGATTATCGACGTTGTAGTGGCACACTGGGCAAGTGTTCTTGATGGCGAGCCACGTTCGGATGCACTCGCCATGGAAGAAGTGCTTGCATGGGAGCCACGCGAAGCGTTCCCCTAACACGAATATCTCCATGCACACTGTGCAGCTGCAAGCCGCTTGCTCTTCGTTGATAGGCTCCTCCGGTAAGGCGTGTCGCACTGGCCTTTTGGGAGCACATAGTGCCCTGGTCCAGCCACATTAGCAACGCCACTGCGTTCTAGGCCTACTGCTAGTTGTCGCAGACGGATGAGAACTGCTCGTAGGCCGCCTAGGCCTTAATGTAGAGGTACAACACGTCCTGTATAATGGTTTCAACACTTCCAGGGAGGGGACATCTGCAAGTGCAAAATACATAAAAGAACGAGACATCTCATGTGTGTTGTTTGTTTGTATGTGGATTACTTGATTTAACAGCCCAAATCTCATTTTGAGCGATCCAGAGGGAATGTTACATCCAGAGGAGCCCCAGAATCATCTGTTAGGAGTGTTTTTTGTGAAGGACTATCAACGTTGTGGTGGCACAGTTGGCAAGTGTTCTTGATGGTGAGCCACGGCCGGATGCACCCGCCATGGAAGAAGTGCTTGCATGGGAGCGAGGCGATGCGTTCCCCTGACGCGAATATCTCTCCTTGCACATTGCGCATCCGCACGCCACCAGCTCTTCGCTGACAGGTGCCTCTGGTAAGGCGCGTGGCAACGGCCTCTTGAGGAGGTTACCGGGTACGCCTCTGGAGTCGGAGTCATCTACGGTGAACTCAGAAGCAACATTCAGATTGCCTTCCCCTCCTCCTCCACCATCTTCGTTGATGCCACCTTCTTCGGATAAGTCGTGTAGTAGTTGGCTAGGTCGGAGGTGTATACCTCCATCCTATCCACCTCACTACCTCTAGGTTGGCGGTGTCGACCTCCATCCTCTCATCCTCCACCCTCCCTAGATCCTCCCACTATAGCTCAGGATGGGGTAATACTAGACTTGCCGGAACCACTCCCCGGTACCGTCGTCAGGGGATCGACAGAAATCCGACCACCGTTCCTCTTCTACAACGTACGAGGACTCCTTGTCCTCACTCATCCCCTCGCTACTCTCCCAGTCGACGGATTCCTTGCTAATCTCCCAACTGGCCTCCTCCTCTTCGGACGGATCCTTGTTGTCAGCCATAGAGTGGGGACTATGGAGAGCAAGAGACAATCATACAATGGTGGCGTGGTCGGTGAGCTTCGAGCAAGGGGACCAAACGCACCCTAGCTAGACCTAAACCCTAAACCCTTTTGTGTTTGTTTTTGTAAACATTCACCAACTAATATTTAATTTAAATTGTGTTATGTACATATACGTAATTGGGTGTGTTAGTGTGCAAATTTCCTATTTAAATTGTGTTATATGCACATATAGGCAATTGTGTAATTTGTGTAAACCTCAACCAAAGAAATTCCAATTTATATTGTGTTATATACACATACAGTCAACTGTGTAATTTGTGTAAACCTCCACCAAAGAAATACCAATTTATATTGTGTTATATGCACATACAGTCAACTTTGTAATTTGTGTAAACCTCCACCAAAGAAATACAATTTATATTGCGTTATATACACATACAGTCAACTGTGTAATTTGTGTAACCTCCACCAAAGAACTTCCAATTTATATTGTGTTATATACACATACAGTCAACTGTGTAATTTGTGTAACCTTCACCAAAGAAATTCCAATTTGTATTGTGTTATAGACACATACATTCAACTTGCTAATTTGTGTAAACCTCCACCAAAGAATTTCCAATTTATATTGTGTTATACCCACATAATTACCATGCTTGGATGCGGAGCACGTAGGGGCGCTCCGTGCGGCAGCAGCTCATCACGGGCTCGGCTCCCTCCTGTCGTCGATGGTTTGGGCACGGTGTCGGCATGCTACCTAGGCTTGGCCGATCTAAGACTCAATGGAGCAGCGCCTCTACATCCACGTCGTGAATGGAGCGGCACATGAGCGGAAAGAGTCCCATCCAGCCCACCACAATCGCCATCGTCCCTTCCTCCTTTGTTGTCGGCGCCGACCAGGTCTTCATGGCTCTATTCATCATCTGTAGTGTTGATGGTGAGGATGCAGTGATGCTACTCAGACGGCTCATCCACCAAGGTGTTTGGTGGTGTGCCCATGAGTGATTCCGGATGAGTGGTGCTGGAGCAAACTCTTCCTTGACATCCGACATGAAGGGGATGAGTTTGAGAGGAATGTGTGAGCTAGCATGAAGAAGAAGGCGAAGGGGAAAGGAGGAAGGATAACGGAAAGATCGAATAGGGAATTGATGACATTCCGCCATGCCTAGGGATTTGATGCTGCTGGCGGTGGCCAACGACAAATATAGATGGAGATAGAGGTAAAACATATAAATATATTGTTTTTTACTGCTGAAACATAATGTTGTTTACCGGGTACGCCTTTGGAGTCGGAGTCATCTACGGTGAACTCGGAAAAAACATTCAGATTGCCTTCCCCTCCTCCTCCACCATCTTCCTTGATGCCACCTTCTTCGGATAAGTCGTGTAGTAGTTGGCTAGGTCGGAGGTGTATACCTCCATCCTATCCACCTCCACTAATTCTAAGTCGGCGGTGTCGACCTCCATCCTCTCCTCCTCCACCCTCCCTAGATCCTGCCACTATAGCTCAGGATGGGGTAATACTAGACTTGCCGGGACCACTCCCCGGTACCGTCATCGGGGGATCGACAGAAATCCGACCACTGTTCCTCTTCTACAACGTACGAGGACTCCTTGTCCTCGCTCATCCCCTCGCTACTCTCCCAGTCGACGGATTCCTTGCTAATCTCCCAATTGGCCTCCTCCTCCTTGAACGGATCCTTGTTGTCGGCCATGGAGTGGGGACTATGGAGTGCGAGAGACAGTCATACAGTGGTGGCATGGTCGGTGAGCTTCGAGCAAGGGGACCAAACGCACCCTAGCTAGACCTAGACCCTAGTCTATGACAATAAGAGGACTAGTCCAGAATAGGGGGCGCTCATATCTATGTAGATCTTTAGGGATCGATCTCTCCAGCTGGGCCCGATCGGTGCTAGGTCGTCACAATAACTAGGACTAAGCCTTTTTAGGGATATGGGCCTTATGAATTCTTTTATTGTTTCTTCCTCTCTGCCTTGAGTATAAAATTGAATTTTTGTTGTATCTTGGTTGATCGTATCACAAGTGTCTAGCTAGACGATATTTGATACCATAATACCAAGTGGGTATGGAGTGTATCTCTCCATTGTGAGAGGAGCAAATCTATACGATGATGATGGTCAATAGATGGAGGGTATAGCTATATGTTGCCCGGCCGTGGGACGTTGTTTCGAAGCCAGATCTCGCAGTATCCCATGGTGATTTTCATGAGGCGCTCGTTGTTGAGTATCAAGTTGATGAATGCTTCTTTGCATCTGTCCACGCACCACGAAGTCGCCACAGTTCCTACTAAAAAGATCCAAGGATCCAATGAACAATGCATATTTGAATGAACATCATGTCTGAAGTAGTCGAAGATCTCAAGTCTCAACAGTTGGAGAAGGTGATGAACATGGACGACAGTCTCCTGTCAACCAACAATGTGTCCAAGAATATGGATATGGATGCACAATCGATTAACTGTATCCTTTCATTTCACTACATCTCATCACAACTCATAATATACTGCTAAGTAAATATCTATTATTTTTTAGACAATGCCTATCTTTTCTTGGTGCTAATTAATATATACAATCTTGACCTAAAAAGATAAAAAACAATATTCACATGTACCATGCACGCACACCCATGATAGCTGGCTAGCGCAGTTTCATATACATATTTAGAATATTGTGCTTTCAGACTCCATATATTTAATTGTTCGTGTTCGTTTTTGTAAACATTCACCAACTAATATTTAATTTAAATTGTGTTATGTACATATACGTAATTGGGTGTGTTTGTGCGCAAATTTCCCATTTAACTTGTGTTATATGCACATATAGGCAATTGTGTAATTTGTGTAAACCTCAACCAAAAAAATTCCGATTTATATTGTGTTATATACACGTACAGTCAACTGTGTAATTTGTGTAAACCTCCACCAAAGAAATACCAATTTATATTGTGTTATATACACATATAGTCAACTATGTAATTTGTGTAAACCTCCCAAAAAAATACAATTTATATTGTGTTATATACACATACAGTCAACTGTGTAATTTGTGTAACCTCCACCAAAGAAATTCCAATTTATATTGTGTTATATACACATAGAGTCAACTGTGTAATTTGTGTAACCTCCACCAAAGAAATTCCAATTTATATTGTGTTATATACACATAGAGTCAACTGTGTAATTTGTGTAACCTCCACCAAAGAAATTCCAATTTATATTGTGTTATACCCACATAATTACCATGCTTGGATGCGGAGCAGGGCGCTCCGTGCGGCGGCAGCTCATCACGGGCTCGGCTCCCTCCTGTCGTCAACGGTTTGGGCACGGTGTCGGCATGCTACCTAGGCTTGGCCGATCTAAGACTCAATGGAGCAGTGCCTCTACATCCACGTCGTGAATGGAGCAGCACATGAGCGGAAAGAGTCCCATCCGGCCCACCACAATCGCCATCGTCCCTTCCTCCTTTATTGTCGGCGCCGACCAGGTCTTCATGGCTCTATTCGTCATCTATGGTCTTGATGGCGACGATGCAGTGATGCTACTCAGACGGCTCATCCACCAAGGTGTCTGGTGGTGTGCCCATGAGTGATTCCGGATCAGTGGCGCCGGAGCAAAGTCTTCCTTGACAGCCGACATGGAGGGGATGAGTTTGAGAGGAATGTGTGAGCTAGCATGAAGAAGAAGGCGGAGGGGAAAGGAGGAAGGATAACGGAAAGATCGAATAGGGAATTGATGACATTCCGTCATGCCTAGGGATTTGATGCTGCTGGCGGTGGCCAACGACAAACATAGATGGAGATAGAGGTAAAACTTATAAATATATTGTTTTTACTGTAGAAACATAATGTTGTCACAAATCTGCATCGATGCAGACTTTTAAATCTGAAGTTGACACTGTTGTGCGTTCTCTTTGCGACTTTCCCTGGGCTGTGTGTTTTGTTTGTTATGCATAGGCCAGAAGGGTCTTATGTGGTTTGTAAAATAGAGTCAATAAAGCTTCCTTTATAAAAAGAAAATCTAAATTTGCCAGGAAATTGATAGTAGAAAACAAAACTTAATTAAACTGTGAGAGAAATAGGGAGACTGTTTGATGGAGAAGAGAGAGAGAGCCGTTGCTTGCGGGATGTGAGGGCCCACATGGCAGTGAGGTGAAAAGAAAACAAAGAGGCAGGCAACGGCTCTCTCCTGTCCTGATTGATTCCCCAATACAGTTCCCCACCCAAGCCCAAGCTAGCAGCAGACGAGAGAGAGTGAGTCAAAGCCCTAGCCTTCCCCGGTCAAACCCAACCAAATCAATCCCTTTCCTTCCCTTCCTTTTGCAAATTGGTCTTGATTTTGGCGATGATGAATCCCGTCGGCGCCGCCGCCGTCGGTGAGCTGTCGAGGTGCCCCAAGCACCCGTCGCAGCCCCCCTTCACAGGATTCTGCTCTGCCTGCCTCCTCGAGAGGCTCTCCGCCGCAGCCCTGCCAGCAACGCCTCCCGCTGCTCCTCGTCCTCGAGAGCCGGAGGCGGCGAGGACGACGCTCCTCCACCTCTTCCAGCTCCACGACCAACAATCCCCACCTCCCTGCACAGATCAGCGACAAGATCCCAAGGAGCCGCCGCCGCAGCAGCTGCAGCGCAAGCGCTCCCTCCGCCAGTCGTGCGAGTCATGGATCGTCTGCTGCGAGCACGGCAACAACGATTCCTGGCTGCCTTCTCGCCAGTCATGGGATGCCAACGACGACTCTGCCCCTCCTGCAACCTCTGCACCTGCTGCTACAACAACAGCTTCTGCTCTCGTTCTCCACTCCAAGCTCCGTCAGCCCTCCTGGAGGAATCAACTCCGCAGGGCCGCCAACCCAATCACCGGTCTGCTCAACAGATCCCTCTCATCACACTCCTGGAGGGACACCCACGCAGCAACCACCTGTCCCCCACCACAGGGGGGTCCTCTTGCCCGGATCAATGGCAGCAGCCAGCACTCTGTGTCCTCTTCTGCTGGCGTCGACTCCGAGATGTCGCCTGCCGATTCTCTCCACGCCAATGCCCGCCCTTCTCTGCTCAAGAGATTCTACTGGCTCGGACGCAGCCGCAGCGTCCACTACGCTTCGCCGACCAGCCCTCATACCGGGATGCTGCGCTTCCGTCTTGCTCCTTCCACCAGGACCAAGACCCAAGGGAAGAACGTCTTTCCTGCTCAAAGACATGAACAAAATACCTAACCCTACTTACTGCTGTAAAGTCCCCCTCTTCAAGTTAACTGCATGCTCAATTACATTGGTAATCTGTTGCATTACAGACCAGCAACACACAGTGGTGTCAATTGCCCTCCATTTGTTTCTTCTCCTTGTAAGGCTTTTTGCTGCTAGCTGCCATGTCGAGCAAGATGGCCACACATTTTGCACTTGATTCATACATACGGTAACTGGGCATTGTAACCCATTTGAAGGTGTTAATAATTCGTCTCATTCTTTTAACTGTGTATGTTAATAGGGTAAACTGCTGAACCCAGATATACCAAAATAGAAGCTCATCATGTTCATTTTTTCAAGTGATGACTCATGGACAGAATGACAAAGCTGTTTTAGGTTGAAATTACCAGGCGATTTTGTTCTTCTATGCTTGCAGTTGATCCTGAATGAATCCCTTTGGACTGACCTTGCTATAGCTGATAAATATTTCTTGTATTCAGCTCAGCTGGTTATGAGATTTTGGCTATGTTTGTTTGGTTCAGTTTTAAGCTCTAGTTCTTGGTGTCGTGGTCTGGTCTCGCGTGGCAAGTTCAGCTGTGTGGATAACTTTCAGTTCATAGGCACTGCCTCATATTTATTCATGACTTTATCACTGATTTAACACAAGTCATGATAAAGGGCGGTTTCTTTAAGAATTTTCAGTTTTGATCCTGGTTTGGGTTTTATAGCCCCAAGGCCCAGTTGCCTTCAACGAAATGGATGCTATATCTCCTTGCACGGACAAAGTCACAAGGACATTGTAAAGCAAGATGCGTTTGCAAAAATAAAAAAGGCCATTTTGAAAATGAAACCTACCATAGAAAAGCAAGATGCGTGCCACTTGTGACCGCAAAGTGGTACTCATATACTACGAGGAAAGTAAGTATACCCTTTGTCATACAACACCAACTAAAATACACTGTGCAAGTCCAAATAAGTTAAACACCCCCAGCTAACTATATGAAAAACCTAATTCAAATATTGTAGCAGGTTCTCAATGCTGGGGATGTTCACAAGATCCTCTCAGCAGAACACCGATTACAGCATGTCACCTATACTCAGTTGAAGACCTTGGTTTACCACTGTTCGAAGAGTTTAGGTGCAAAGAAACAAATATCACACCGATCACAACTATCAAGCACCCAACGAGCGTGCTGAAGAAAAGGGCCCCAGGCTGCCTTGTCTGCACAAATCCATATACTCCCCCAGATGTTACCAGAATAATATCAGTTAGACCATCACCAGAGAAATCCTCAAGAATCAACGCGTGAGTCGGAGGTGCAGGGAGTTCAATGGATGCCAATAAGCTACCGGAAGGAGAAATCACCACAGCCTCCTGGTCACCACCTGCAATGATCACCTGCTTTGGGTCATAGGCCCGAAGAGAGAAAGCCTTGAGAGTAGGAACCACAATGTTCTCCATCATCCCTGATGGAGATGGAAGGTTGGACCATGTTGCACCGGTCGATAGTTGCCATCTCCATGTCGCATCATGACCGAGTAGACCTGGAGAATACGAGGTCGCCTACAATGATAAAGAAGTCAGAGTACCGGAGATAAACCACTACCGATAATGTAATTAGGAAAGGTAGTGTCATCGACTTGATGCATGTGAAATCACGTAAAATGCCAGGAGGGGAGACAGATAAAGCTAAAGTATGGACTATACAGTCAACCCAGAGGTCAGTACGATAGTCTAGATCTTGCTAGATATTCAGACTAACCCACTTATGAATAGTTCCCTCCATGCGGAGCAACCCTGCCTAACCATCCTTAGATAATGGTGAAGAATATGCTGACCTCTCCCCGGCTTGTCAGAAAGATGATATCGCCGTGACTTCCTCTTCTGTGTTTATGGCCATCGTCTCTCTGGAGCAGGATAGGGGTTGCCACCTCTAAGCCAGTTGGATCAAATGGCCTCCCAAAACTTTTTGAGAAGTCACCATGATGGAACAGATTGTAATGGTTGTAGTGGCAGATAGAAACATTAAAAAGTTGCTCCCGCACGGGTACACCGGAGGTAGCAACTGCCCAACAGGGTTTCAGCACTTCCATTGACCCGCTAACAACAGTTTGCTCAATACCATTTGCACCGACAACCTGTAAAAGTATGAACCAACAGTTTTGATAACGACAATTAACAAAAAGAAAGCAACATTGGGGCTAGCAAAGAAGTCATATATGACACTCATGGATTCGTTAGGAGAATTGAAGCAAAGACATACTCGTCGGCTCGTCGCAGCAAATGAGGATTAAGGTATAAAAGAACCGTTACGGTGAAAAGATGATACTGGTTCTAAGTTGGGTCTCTCCATACTGTATGGCTTGAGTTAATCCCTCGTTTCCAAAATAAATAAGTACGCCTCAAGTTCCATGGTAAACATGAACTCTGATTATTTAATGCGAACAGGGAAGAGGATCATTTATCATGCAAACAATATACTGGTGCAAACAATGCATAAGTTTTTGTAGATCATTTATGAGGAAGAAAATATATAATTACATGAAAAGGAAACTTACTACTACTTACTAGAACACAATAGTAGTAGTAATAAAAAAAGAGAACAAGTAATATTCAGTATCATCCATGTTCTTGTTTGAGCAGAAAGTTCAACTTCTCTCCGTACAAGAAACTAACTGGAGCCCTATAAACCATTTGAACCCATTTGTCCAATGATTGTAAAAGCCTAAGATGTACAGCACACCATAACACCTTATGACACAAGTGAATGAAAAAAAGAAGTGAATTGCAGCTATAATCTTCACACTTCAACACACCTGAACATGATCCAGAACTCCATCTCCATTAACATCTGCGTGAAGACCCCCTTCTGTCAAATGAAGCTGAACATGGAAACGGTTTCACAAAGACAAATCAGAGAAGATTAACTGTAAGATTGTGTTAGTGACAATCAAATATATTAGTTCATATTAATTATGGTTCCCTAAGAAGGAAAAGTGTTGCTCGGGAAACTCGCATTCAATCCGCATAGATTGAGTGCAACCACATATTGATCTATTAAACATTCAATTTGCATTCAACAATGTAACTTTAATCTCTATTAACATTTCATGTCAGCCAGTGTACTATCAGTTATTGCCTTGTAAAGAAACTCTGCAACTAGGCAAGCGGCCGATATACCTCACCTCACTATTGAAACTGAACATAAACATATAGAGCATAAAATTTGAATCATACACCCATTAGAGAAAGAGATTGGTTTTCTTTCGTAAAAAACCTACATGAGCCTCTATCCCTTCTTTTTGACCTCACCTCACTATGCAAGAAATAGAAGACAGCAAAAAAACACTGAGATACACCTTGTACCTTGCAAATTGTACGTCCAGAAGCTAGATGAATAGCCTCTATCCCTTCTTTTTCATGTGCAACAACAACATTAGGAACCCACCAGACTTGAGTATAGTTAGTGATTGTAGGAACAAAAGGGGTGTGCTGAGACTGCAATAGAAGCAAGATGTTACAACCCAGTAAAAACCGACGGAATATATGTAAGATTTGATGCTAGAGCACTGTAATTTTGTTTGATAAAAGTAGTGCGGTGCAACAAAGAAACAGCAGGTAATAGATGCAAGAAGCACCTGAATATGCACTGCCTACCACAAATTGCGGATCAGACTGCATTTATGCAGATGAAAGATTGCCATTCAAAACATGATGAGTAGGGAAAATTAGATGGTTACAGCATATGCATCCTAGAGGCAACAGCTATAATACTACGGGGATTGGGGAACACATGAAGAAAATTAACCAGGCTTGATCCCGGCAAAAGTACACTAGTGGCGAAGATACTTGCATTCAGGCCGTCAGTTCCCAGCCTTGGACCATTGAGCCATGGAATGGCAGATGTCAGACATAAAAGTGGATATCACTACCTAGTGCTATATATCAGTAAAAAAGACAGCTTGAGTCACCAATTCAATCATAACATATACATGAATAATAAGCTGTGCAGACACTCCCTAAGTAAAATGTATGCAGTATGTTTGGTTTGTAGTAAAATTTACAGCTATCTACAATATAATTGCCGATTTACTACTATTAATGTCTAGAATAGTCACTCGGACACATCAAATACTATAGGAACTTCAAGATAACAACAGGTTTTGTTATTGTTAACTTGCTACATAGAGAAGGTGCATTCTGAAATGTAACTGCCTTGTGATATATCTTCTACCTTCTTGCCTTTAGCTGAACCAGCCAACTCTGCAGCTTTCCCAATCGCTTTAGATAATCTATTAGTATCATCCTTTCCAGCTGGATTGTGTTCACTGGGCTTGTGCACGTTATTCACAGCATTTTTTCCTGGTGTTTTCTTTAATTGTTTCCTTTTATGCCTCCTAAAATTCGCAAGTTGTAGGGAAGTATCTTCTCTCCTGTCCTGAAAAAGAAAGGAATTCAGATTTGATTTTAAAAAATACCCAAAATACTAAAATTGAAATATGAGCTAATAGGTACGTCATCTTACCCAATGATGAGGCATGACACCGAGAACTGATTCTCTGAATTCCCGGCATTCAAACTGTCAATTCATATGACACATTAGATTCTGATTGGCAAAATAATACTATATGAACCTACATAGCATCTCTATGGGTCCGTATCAAAATCAAATCATGGAGTGGAAAAAGATCCGATATCATTTTTGCTTTATCAATTTCCAAGAATTTGTATGAAGATCGCTATGTTAAGCCACCTCTCAAGTCCAAACATAATCAATTATTGTTCAGTAAAATATTGGCGGCAAGCAGAGAACGCAATGGTTATAGCTGCTAAACTAGAACACATGTATGTCAATAATATCTTCCTGTATAGTACAGGTAAATTACTCTGGTGGATAACAGAGGAATACTGGCACTATTCACGACACAGCCACCTATCCAAGAAGATGATCCACATCATGATATTTAAAACAAGAAAATGAAGAACGGGTGACTACCGCAACATAACACTTGCTCAGATGTGAATATGACTCCTCAGATATTATATTTAACACAGCCATGTATCCACGAAGATGATCCACAGCATGATATTTAAAACAAGAAAATGAAGAACGGGTGACAAACGCAACATAACATTTGCTCAAATGTGAATACGACTCCTCAGAGATTGTATTTCACTAGCTAAAATGCGCGTGCATTGCTACAGTACTAAAAATGTATATTACGTTTGTGTGTGTTTTAAATACTTGTGGGCTCATATTTTTCCAATTTTATGCTAAGAACTATTCCAAATATTTATTGAGAAACAATTATCTCAAAAGTATATTAAAAACAATGTCAACTATAATCAAAAGATCACGATACACATATGTACCATGCTGAATGGGTAAGCCAGGGAGTAGTCTCTGTATGGTGAACGGACTACCACCAACTCGAATCTTTATAAGTGGTGAAGATTATCGAGGGCGGTGAACATAATTCTCACCTGGCCAGGATGACGGCTGTTAAGGGAATGAACATCAAGCTTGTAATTGTGTTGTGGTATCAGCGCTGAAGCATCTGATGGTTGTGATTGGATATTCTGCCATGTCAAGAGAAAAACATAACAATAATATGTAAAAAGCCATACCATTGTTCATAACTATTCCAGGTTACTTAAATGCTAGAGTCGGACGGAGAGCACAGACAAGTGTGGACACCATTTGACGAACAGTGATCCTAAATTCATCTTCAGTAGATGAAATGAATATGCTTAAACATGGGGGCATACCTCATTCTTCCGGCTCCATCTCAATGCGCCGGTACGACCAGCAAAGGCATAAAGCGCAAAATGACGCACGTCTACGTTGCCGGCCTCCGAAGCCTACAGGACATAAGGCCAAAGCAGCTTTAGGTTTTCTATCAAGTTGAAGGGCAGAAAAGGAAGATCTTGCGTCTGGATTTTTGCAGCCCGGAGGACATTACAAACTGAAAGATAAGCTTAAAAAAATAACCTGTTTCTCGCTGGCGCTTCTACGGTGCTCTTCCCTGCTGTGTTCTGAGGTCATAAAGTCGTCGAAAAGATCTGCAGACTGATTAACAGGTTAGAACTTGCTGTAGTTAGTTAAGAGAAAAAAATCTTATAGGTAAAAATGATGATACATACATGATGCTGCATCTCCATCCTTCCTCCAACGATGACGAGGCCAGCATCTCCATGCTTGATAGTGTAGTTGGATATAGAGATGGCGACCTCTCGATGGTGGGCAGCGTGAGGGAAATCGTCCTGGAGATTAGCCTCCCAGAGCTTGTTGAGGTTGTGGTCGAAGCACATGACAGCCCAGCCAGAGGTGACGACGACGAGGACCTGCTTCCTGACGTCGGCGAGCTTGTAGGAGCGGTCGACGGCGCCGACGGCCATGGCGACGGGGCGCCTACCGGAGGAGACGCGGACGTTGGTGGGGAGGAGGGAGATCTCGGCCATGAGGCGTGCCTCGTGGAAGTCATCGAAGCCGGAGGCGGGCCTGGCGTGGGGGGGCTGGAGGACCTGGATCTTGGCGTCGTGGGTGGGGAGGAGGATCTCGGGCCTGCCGTCGCCGTTGAGGTCGGCGACGAGGGGCGGCGGGAGGCGGTCGGCGTCGTACTTGATGGGGTAGCCGTCGTCGGAGAGATGGTACCATGCCTCGCGGAAGGAGAAGTCGCCCTCGTGCTGCGGAGGAATGGATTTAGGGCTTTGAAATCAAATCAAATCAAATCAAATCATCGGCTAAGGAAAGGAGGACTCGTGCTGACCTGGAGGGAGAAGAAGATGGCGAAGGCGGCGAGGAGGAGGATGCCCAGATCGCGCTTCCGCATCTTCGTTGGCGGCTCCGGCGATCGCCGACCCGACCTACTTAGCAGCAGCAGCAGAGAAAGAAGAGACAGAGATGCAGATTTTTTTTTCTCGAGGGGAACTGGAAGAGAGAGATGCAGATGAGTTCAGGCAAAGCCCACTGACGGACAGCTGCAGTACACGAGCCCATTGGGCCATCATAATCATCGCCTATGCTATCTATCTCTCTTCTGGGCCGTTTATTTGATGCGGCCTATTGATACGTCTTAAGTCTGACATCTCCTTTGAGAAGTCGAATGCAAATACTGTATAACTTTTTATGCCGAATAGATTTACCGAACTCGTAGGTAGGAAGACAAAAAGACAATTTGTTTTCCCTATGCCATTTTGAAAATTCTGAGTTTGGCTAATGTTTAGATGCCTAATTTTCGGGAAATCTCAGTCACCTACAACCTATGCGACAAGTCCTAAGATTGTAATTTGTGAAGGCGTGCAATTTAGTGCAAAATATTAGTGCAACGTTTTATCCTGTAAATTATAACTACTCTAGCACACACAGTGAGCTAGTAGTACGTTAGGTTGATCACGAACTAAAATGAACTGAAACTAGAGAAAATAAATTCAGATAACTGTTTTTTCAGGAAAAAATTCAGATAACTTGTTAATATGAAAAGACAATCGATCTCCGGGATATATATATATCAGATTATATATATGTAAACGTAGAATTAATTACTGTACATTATAGGATATATATATAGATGAGTATGAGTTACATAACAGTGTGTTAACTGAACTAATCTAGGATAGGGTGGTGGCGCACTGGGATCCCTGCGCGACGACGGCCCTGAGCGGCACGACGGCAACGCAGTCGGCGGTGATGACGTGGCTGGCGGACACCCAGGCGGCCACCTTCCAGCGGAGCTGCCCCTCCACGCGCAACCTCAGAAGCAGCGGCGCCGTTGTCCCCTCCATCGCCGGCGCCGCAGCCGCAGCCGCAGCCTGAGCGGAGATGACGACGTCGCCCTGCGACTGCTGGAACGGCAGGATCGGCGAGGCGGCGGCGAGCTGGATGCCGGCGGCCTGGACGTGGAGCTGGAGACGGTCGTAGAGCGCCGCGGCACGGGCGTTGGGGTTGTGCGCCACGAAGGCGGCGTCGACGATGAGGGTGGTGGTGGCGTTGGAGGAGACCACGGTGGCGGCCAGCAGCGAGAAGGTCGGGCTGGAAGGGCGGAGGGTGAGCCATAGGATGATGGACAGGGACACCAGCGACGCCGTCGCCGATGACACCGCGATCACCACGCGCCGCCGACGCCCACGGCGGTGGTGATGCTTGGTGGCGCAGTCCCTCGGGGACTCGCCGGGATCATCCGTGATGAGGGACATGAACGAGCTTTTCTTTGCTTTTCTTTTCTTGGAGGCTGATCGAGAGCTAGTGCAGGAGCACAAGACAAGACTAGTAGTAGTGCTGCTGGTCTGGTCTGGTCTTTCTTAACATACAAGCAAGGTGGAGGAGGTAAAGGCCCACCGGGCCGGCCTGTCTGTGTTTTTTGTGATATATCATCAACGTCATAAATACTCCTTTCATCATCTAGAGTCCCTTAATATATCCTTTTTTACTCGCAAAAAAAACTCATTTTCACTGTTGCTACGATAGTATTACTACCACTCACAGATTTCCCCAATTTTGTAAAAATATATACATATTTTTAACTACTTCCTCCTCCGTTTTAAATTATACGACGTTTTGTCAAAACTAAAAACAGCCTACCCAAACGACCCTCAGTGGCTAGTAATACATGATTACGAATGAGATCGAGGAGGCAGGCAGCCTTACTTGTTTGCCTTTAGATGCACCATTTTTCCTCCCTCAAGAAAAAGAAGAGCAAGCACCTGCCTCAACCTGCCCTGCCCTGCTTTGATGGAGATTGGAGACGGATTGCGATGGCTGGACCGCTGGATAATACATCATGAGATGCTAAAGTTGCCAAGGAACAAGGTTGGTTGGTTAATTAGCAGGTAGTAGTAAACATGATCAGAGAGAAAGCACTTCATTTGAGCTATATATATACACACTGGTTTAACCAAAACAATCATCAGATAGGAAGGAAGAAAGAAAGAAAGAAAGCAACCTTTCTCTTCTTCTTTTCCACAAAGTGGAGTAGCAGCCAGCTAAGTTCTCTGTGGATTCTTCTTTGCTTGGATTGGATGTGAAACGTGAAATCCCTTGGAGGAAAAAGGTAACCACATATACCAAAGTGGATTCCCGAACATTCAAGCCCACTACACCACTCATTCTCAACCCCACTTTGCTAATGCAGGCCATAATAACCATACCAACTCTGAGATCTAACTGGACTTGGCCAAGAGTTGGCCCTCCACACAACACTAGTGACTAAATTCAGTTGAAAATCATTATGATAGGCTTTATCGATGTGATCCTGGGATAAATCCAAGTACAGACTAAACATTCACCAGCTGTCTTCTTCAAACAGAAAATAAACAGACAGACATCACAACATTTTCAGTACAGCTCATAATAACCACCATATCCCCAAATTGTCATTTGCCTGCATCCCCAAAAGTAAAAAGCCAATGTCCCCATGAAAAGAGTCTTGTTTCCGCACGTATTTCCACCGGTTGCTAAACAAACACCTCCAGATGCACTTAACCACCGTGCTTTTCGCGCATCACCACTACGAGCTCACCATCTTCACTGGGCCTGATTGAACTTCGCCATCATCTTTGCAATGATTGGACCCACCTTGGGGTTGGCTTGGTGCTTTGCAAAATTGGCACGGTTGCTCACCACTGCAGACAATTTTAATAACAGGGTCATTTTCACCGGAAACTACATGAGTAAAATGATGTAGCTATCCTGCACAACTTGGAGCAGTAAATATGCAGTGATTCCATGTATTAGAGTTTACAGAAAACAGCTCGACTTTGTCTAGGCATGCAAAATACTACCGTGAGTAGCTCCTTAGGCTGGAATCGAAGGGTGGTTCTGTACAAATATTTGAACCGTGCAATACTACCCTGAATTACAAAAATCTCTGATGATCCACGTAGTACTAAAAAGGTATCAACAAACATATCAAGTCCAGCAGTACTAGGTTCTAGTATGCTTAAGAGAAGGAAAAGATTGCATGTGCGATGCAATTACAGAACATTCAGCCAAACTAATCCACACCTTCCATAATAGTACCTCACAAGCTTGCACCCTAGCTTGTACCCCTTACCACTACTCTACATCCAGACAAAGACTTGAACAAGAATTATGTAGTACTACTCTTAAAGGGTGAATCTCACGCACTCAGCGCCTTTCCAGCACCAGGATTTACCAAGAAGATTAAACTATACCAGGGAACTACACTATAAAGGATAGGGTCTGTCTATTGGACAGACGCCTGCTTTTGGAGCTCAAACCAGTCGCCTGGTTTTTGCCTTAAAAATAGGCGCCTGATTTTTGTCTCTTTTTCAGTCGCCTGGTTTTTTGCACAAATTCAGTCAAATCTTCTATAGCCGGCAGATTGAGCAAACAAATCAAAAAACTGCTACATTTTGCCGCCAAAAAACACAAAGATGCAAAGTGATAGCTCTGGCACCAAAAAAACATAGGTGCAAGCTACAACGTAGCAAAATATGGTTTTTGGTGTGCAAACCTGTTCTCTTGTGTCCAGAGACATTCAGACTGCAAAATCCTTCCAGTACAGCCCAAAGTAAACAAAAAAAGGCTCGCAAAGAACATCATTTATCAATGAAAATGTACACATAGACAAAGCTTTAGATGCTGACTGCATCTACAGTAGTAAGTTTCAAAAGAGATCAGAGAGCAACATCCATGTACACGATGGAACCAACATACAAAACACACCATTCAACGTTAGGTAACAGGACCAAAACGAGCTTGCACGTTCAGTCTATTTAGGCTACTAAGTTTTACTATAGCAACAACATAAGTATGACCATAACCAGTGGGTAGCCATATGAACAAAATGACAGAAACTCCAACCGGCAAAAGATCATTCAGATCCCCTTGACGCAGACTACTAGACGAGCTAGTTCCTTGAAGATAAGGACAAATATCACTTGGTTTTCTTTAGAGAAACTTTGTCAACATATTCTTTCCACCCAGCTAAGCCTACTGTAGCCAATCGACCATCCGTGTCGACACGAAACTGGATTGAGCATTCGGCATCTAGGTCTCTAGCATAAATCAGAATATCACCCCTCCGAGGCACCCTAAGAACAGTTGTGATTAGTTCAGGAAATTTCTGAAACAAACAAAAGATCCAATTACTACCATCAAGGTATGTTCTACCTTGATGATCAAAAAAAGCACGAAGCCATGGAAACTAACCTTGGATCATCAAGGTATGTTCTACCCCTTGTTCTTCTCCCCCGCCTTCCCTTGAAAAGCATAAGATACAGCTTGACAGTAATCTCCTCTTACAAGCTGCCTGCATTCAAAATTTAGGTCTACCATGTATTGGTAGGCTAAATTAACACAATCTTATTGGATGATTTAGAGCACACAATTGCACACAATCCTGAAGCCCACCTTTGCTTCAAATCATAAAAGGCAGCTGCGGCTCACAAAAAAAAAACTCAAAGTTGCCTGCGTCCAGGAAAAAAACAGTTACGATCAACTCTCAGGGATAAAACAGAAAAAATGCATAGCTACACCTAGTTGATGCTAGAAAATTCAATTGCACTTGATGTATATTGCAAAAAATCAATTCCTGTAAGCATCACAAATCTGTGTGTGAATATCGATATATAAAAGGATCTAAAATCTCTTCATACCGAACAACATGTTGATGATGTCTTATTGATAAAAAAAAATACAATTGCACCAGGAACAAACAGTAATTGCAAAAATCTTGTAGTCCACCTTCAGTTCAATTTACTCAATAAACCAAAAATTGCAAAAGTGCAACTAGTAGGCACTAGGAACTCAATTGCGCTTATTGTACATTATATTTGCACAATCCTGCAACACACCTTAATAACACTTTAAAAATGCTAAAAAACCCAGAAATGCGGAAGCATATATAGACAGAAACAGTTGCCTATTGTTTTGGAAAAACCAGTTGCCTGGTTTAAATACAACAAACAGTCACATTTATGTAAGCCTCAAATCAAAGATCTAATGGACATAGATAAAAGCAAGAATTTTGGTTATTTCCCTCCACAAATTTATGACTTTGAACCTACTGAAAACACAATTAGCTAAAAAGAATTAACGACTTCACATATTAGGTGTGATCTGCATTTCGAAAACAAGCCCCTGAATTTCATTTTCAAAAGTTGAACTTGAATTTGATAATTATGAACATGCAATTGCAGCTAGTAGGCATAAAAATTGCACTGAAAGCTGGTTGGCATAAAAATTGCACTGGAAAATGCATGCAATTGCAGCTGCATGGCATAAAAATGCAGTAGAAAAAGCTTGCAATTGCAGCTGCTTGGCATAAAAATTGAATCGAAAAAGGATGCAATTGCAGCTGCTTACAAGAAACATTGCACTGAAAAAAAGATGCAACTGAGTCTGCTTGCCAGAAAAATTGCACTGAAAAAATATGAGCCAGCACACAAGTTTGAATCTCCCCGGGATATTTTTTGCAGCCAAAAACAAATACCTGAGTATATAACAGCAGCACATATAACAGCCCCAGATTCAGCGCAGGAGAAAAGGCCGACAGGCGATGGACAAACTCTTCAGATGGAAGATGGAGGGGCGAATGAACCAGCACGCAAGAGGCACCAGACATATCCGGCTATGCCGCAGGGATAGACCTGCAGCAAAGGAGAAGAAGAAAAGGAATAAGAGCATGAAGAAAAGGAATTGCAATTGTGAAGTCAGAAAACCCTGAGATTGCAAAGAAACACCTTGCTGTTGCAAACAATCCTGGTTCGTGAAAGGAATTCAAACATGATTGCCTTCTAAGTGTTCCAGCTGATACCTTCTCCCCAAAACCAATATAACGGCCTAAGATAAACCTGCAGCCAAATTTGATTTGATTCCTCGAAATCATTTTTCCATGCATTACAGCGGTCGTTGAACCACAATCCGGAACAGAAATCTAGGAATGCAATATTATTCATGGCGGCGGCAGGAGGAAGAGAGGGACAAAGAAAATTTTGTTGAACCACAAACCCAAACAAAAATCAACCTGCTAAAACCCCAATATCAAAGAGAGAACAACAACTTGGACAGATGGAAGCTAACCTTAATCTGCAGTCGTCAAGGTGTGCCCCCAACCTCCTCCCTCCCCTCCCTTTGATCTTGACACTTGATATCCTGGCTAGGAGGTTACAATTTCAAATGGAAAACCCCAAAATATTTGTGAGTAACACAGTGGCACCCTTTGTTGGAAGCAAAAGTAACCCAAAAACAGTCAAAAGAGTAGAGTTAAGAACTTAAGATTCATTGTGCACCAAATGAATCTAGTTATGCTATGATGAATGATCCAATTGGTGAGTCTTTCGCCTGTTCATTAACAGCATAAGATAAAACAATCTATTAGAATCCAAATTTACAAGTGCGTATCAGGATATTTGCAATATTTATAATTTTCAGAACGCTGATTATTCACAAGATCAGGTAAGAAATTCCAGAACTACATGTATTCTATGCAAAGTGATTATAATTGAGCAAAATTAAAAGTTTACAAATAACACAAGCTTGTAGAGAAGGAAGTGTGATTGCATCTTGACAATATTGTGATTGCATTTAAAAGAACAGTGCAATAACATGGACGGGGGAGTGCAATTTGTTGAAATATATATTTCCGGTCCCCAACCTGAAGAGATTGAAAACGCCTCGCCTCTCCTGCCTTAGCCTTGGCACATCCGCCACGAAGAATAATGAAGCAAAATCAACCACAAAATAAGTGCGAGTAAGCAAACTAGCACAACCAATTGTTGCGGATCAGAAATAAATGACCAACTCACCAGCACCGAGTAGACCTCACCGTCAATGAGCACAAATCAAAATCTCCTTTCCTCTGTTGACTTCGCCTTACCACATTTGAGCCAACAAACAAGGCAAGGAAAATGTGAGCAAAGCAAACTGCAAATCACCATTCACCGGCAACAAAAAAGGTTGGGGAACTCACAGGACAGGGACTAGCAGACTCTGTCTCCGATGGCAGAGCCAGTACAAATGATTGATGCAAGATGTCTAGAAGAGTAGAAATACATATAAATGCGCTGCATATTTAGCATGAGAGTAATTGCAAAAAAATAACAAATCGAGACACATATATCATCAGTACTTTGGAAAACCACAAGCTGCTCCTGCCATTGAATCAAAACTGAAGAAATGACAGTCTAATTTCAACACACATCAACCATATGTTTCATCACAATTACTTGTAATGGAGAGGGAGCACAACCCAACTGACAGAAATAGATGCAGGACCAACCACCATGATCTCTTCAAGCATAAGCATTGAGCAAACAAGCAACCTGATGACAATCACAATTCACAAGCACCGAACAAATAAATTCCTCCAGAAAAAATGAATTAAAACCTACAACAATCACTAACCAACAATTTACTTTATAGAGGAGAGATTCAGAGATTGGGAGATTAAGATACAGAGGAGACAGAGAAGAGACATGAGAGAGCAGAGAAGAGAGAAGTGGAGAACAGGTAGGGGGAGGGGATGGAGAAAAGCTGACCTGCTCCGTGCGAGTGCTTGGCGGTGAGGGAGCCGCCATATATAACCTCTGGGTCACCTGTGCCTCTGCGTGTCGACGAAGCCGATCACGCCCGGCTTTCTTTTCTTCCCTCTCTTTCCGGCTAATTTTTTTTAAATAATACGATTTTTTTAATCATTTTCAAAAATAATACGCGTTTTTCAAAAAAATTAAAAATAATACGGCCTCGGCCTGGGCAAGGCTGATTGGGCCCAGTCGGCCGGCCCAAGCCGATTAGGCCCAGTCGGCCTCGGCCAGGCCGCCTGCTCCCGGGCTGCCCGACTGGCACGCCAGTTGGCTTGGGCCAGGCCGACTAGGCTTTCGGCTTCGCCTGGGCCGACTGGAGCCGACCGCGCGCGGGCCCGCCTGCCTTTCTCTTTTTCCCTTTATTCCCTCCCTTCTTCCTCCCCAGGCCGAACCCGAGCAGCCCAGCGCCAGTGCCCAGTTCCCTTCTGTTCTTCCTCTTCCCTTCTTCCTCCTCAAAAATGCCCCCAATTTGTAGCCAAAATTAGTGAGTTTTGTTCCCGTTTAACCCACAAAACTGCATCCCCTTGCTATTTAGCACCCAATGACATCTTGATCTACTCTTTTCGTTGAACATTTTGAGCTAATTTCGTGTTCCTAAGTTGGGACAATGGTGGTGGTTTGGAGGAGTTTGGAGGTGGTGGTGGTGCTCATCCGGTGACCGTGAGGCTGCTCAAGGTTGGGGTTCGCACGCTTCAAGGGCAAATCCTAATCTCTCACGTATTTATCCTATAATGTATATGTTTATGAGGATATGTGTGTATGTATATATAGAAGTATGTTTTAGCGTTTGGTAGTGCTCATTATTTTGGACAACTGTTAATGTCATACTGCTTAGTATTTGATGCGTCTAAATATTATGGCCGGGAGTAATATGTTTTGATAGAATAGATTTTTTTTATGCCGTACTGCTTAGTATTTGACGCGTATTAATATTTTTAATATGCCGTACTGCTTAGTATTTGACGCGTATTAATATTTTTTATATGCCGTACTGCTTAGTATTTGATGCGTATTAATATTTTTTTTGATGCCGTACTGCTTAGTATTTGACGCGTATTAATATTTTTTATATGTCGTACTGCTTAGTATTTGACGCGTTTTAATATTTTTTATATGCCGTACTGCTTAGTATTTGACGCGTCTAAACATTTTTTATATGCCGTACTGCTTAGTATTTGACGCGTATTAATATTTTTAATATGCCGTACTGCTTAGTATTTGACGCATATTAATATTTTTTATATGCCGTAGTGCTTAGTATTAGATGCGTGTAAACATTTTTTATATGCCGTAGTGCTTAGTATTAGACGCATCTAAACATTTTTTTATATGCCGTACTGCTTAGTATTTGACGCGTCTAAACATTTTTTTAGGCATCAGAGATGTCCGGTGTAGTGAAGTTTGTTTTTTACTACGGTTCCGGTACTGTCTTAACAACCGAGCACGGAGCTGATATGAGTCAGTTTAAGTATGTGGAGTTGGATCTAACGGCCCTTCAAGCATGGACGTTTAGTCAGCTGCAGGAATGGTTGGTAGGATGTTTAGCGCTCAATCCTGAAACATACACCGTCCGTGTGCAAGCATTGTGGACCAAGTCAAGTTCAAATATTTTCTGGGTTTTGAGGCCGATAGACCGGACATCAAAGTGGGTGCGCTGGTTAGAAAGTTGCGAGAAAAGGGGAACTACACCTGTCGCCTTAATCCAGGTTGTCGCTCATGAGACCAATCCAGCTGAAGGCGAGGGTGAATCAAGTTATGACTTGTCCAATGCAAACTTTGTGTCGAATGCTGGAGGTGGTGGTTATGAATCAGGCCAGAGCTCCGGGGCAGTAGGAGAGGATGAGTACACTGGCGAGGCAGATGCGGACGAAGAAGATGGTCACTTGCAGAACGAGATGGAGGATGAAGATACAGATGGTCGTAGTTCTTATGACGATGAGTCTCATGAGTCGGACGAAGAGGAGGTGCCGATTCCTGCATCATGGAATCAACACTTCTCTTCAGCTATGACCGTGAACGATGGGCACGACTCTGCATGGCAATATCATCAGAACAACATTGCGAAGGGTGACAGATTTCCTGACAAGAAACATCTGCAGGATGCCATAGTTGCTTGGGCAATGTCCACGCAAAGGGTTTTCAAAACAACAGTCTTTTCACAAAAATATCTGACAATGGAGTGCGAACAAATAGATTGTCCCGGGAGGGTGCATGGCTATGTTCCTAAGTATGACATAGATTGGGTTGTGAGTGACTTGGTGTTGCACACATGTGTCATTCCCAGTATCCCTCAAGACCATCGTAACCTCTCGTCGACGCTTCTTGCTCGGTTGCTTTACACGGAGATAGTGGAGAGCAAAGCAATGGAAGTGAAGGCCATCATGCATAAGGTCAGGGTAAGGTTTAAGTACAACATTTCGTATGGCAAGGCTTGGAGGGCTAAGTAGAGGGCTCTTGAGGAAAGATTTGGTTCGTTTTTCGACTCGTACGACTCTGTTGTCCGCCTCCTCCATACACTACAAGCCCGTAATCCAGGCACCTATGTCGACATCCAACACTTCCTGCACCCAGAGTATCCAACTGTGAGGGTGCTGCAACGACTGTTCTTCACTTTCGGTGTATGCGTCCAAGCTTTCCATCATTGTCGACTGGTGCTATGCGTAGATGGCACTTTTCTCACTGGCAAATACAGGGGGCAGATCTTGACCGCCATTGGTCAAGACGGCAACAATCAAATCGTTCCGCTCGCATTTGCTTTCGTGGAGGGTGAGAACACTGAAAGTTGGTTATGGTTTTTCAGGCAGCTCAAGAGAGCAGTTGTGCATGATAAGCCGAATGTGTGCATCCTTCATGACAGACATGCAGGCATACTCAGTGCGATAAGGACACTGACAAACCCTGGGCCTGATGAACAGGCTCCATGGCAGGACATGCAGAGTCGTTGGTGCATGCGGCATTTGGGGGCCAACTTCTTCTCGCAGTTCAGGAACAAGTCACTTATGAATCTATTCAAGAAACTCTGCAAACAGAACCAACAATGGAAGGACACTAGGATACGTGGTTATCTTGATGAGTTCACGAAGAAACATGTTAGGGAGAGGACAGCGGCACGAAAGGCGGTGGTAGCAACACATGTAGCAGCAGTGGCTGCACAGACAGCAGTTGGAACAGGACCATCTGAGGTAGAACCTGTTGGGCTTTGTGACTTGCTAGGGTTTGACCCACGCGGCACTAGGAGAAGGGTTGGGAGGCAGATTAAAAACTTTCAGTAGTGGATAGAGCACGAGCCTCTGGAGCGGTGGTCTTTGCTGCACGACACACATGGCGCTAGGTACGGCGTCATGACTACTAACCTGGCAAAAACATAAAACTTTGTCCTGAGGGGAAATAGGGCTTTACCACTTACAGCCATCGTCGAGGGTATTTTCCATGGCACAGTGAAGTATTTCAGAGAAAGACGCCAGAGAGCTGAAATGCATATCATGAACAACCCAAATACACCGTACTGTGAAAAGATTATGAAGTACATGTATGAGAAGATGAAAAAAGCTAGGTCTCATACTGTCGTCGCCATCGGTAATCAAGAACACAGGTTTGAGGTACGCTTGCCAACTGACAAGTTTGGCGTTGGAAATGAATTGAGGACACAGGAGGTGAAGATTGGAAATGAAGTGTGGCCAACGTGTGAGTGCACCTGCAACACACCAAAGTTGCTTCACCTTCCTTGCTCACATGTACTTGCTGCTTGCGGGCAGCTAGGGATGGACGCAATCTCATTTGTGTCTCCCTATTACCTGAAAGAGTCTGTGCTTAGCACATGGACGGGTGAGATGCTAGGGTTTCGTGCAATGGGCAATTTCAACAAGGTAACCCCTGGTGAAAGGCGGTACATCCCTGACCTCGGGCTACTGCGGACAGACACAGGCAGACGCCCGTCCAGGCGCATCCGAAATGATATGGATGAATCTGAAGCCGGAGGACCGTCACGACAATGTTTTCTATGCAACCATTTTGGCCACAGGGACACTTATTGTCCAACTTTCGGTACTGGTGGAGCTACAGCCCGTGGAAGAGGGAGACGTGGACGACGAGGGAGAGGAAGAAACTAGGCTTATCCTGCATATGTGAAACTATGTGTTAATTTGTACCCTATGTTTTAATTTGTACTATATGTGAAACTATGTGTTAATTTGTACTCTATGAAACTAAGTTTTAATTTGTACTCTATGTGGAAGTAAGTTTTATTTTGTACTCTGTGAAACTAAGTGTTAATTTGTGCCCTATGTTTTAATTTGTACTCTGTGTGGAACTGTGTGTTAATTTTTATGCCTTGTTCAACTATGTTTTAATATGTGCTCTCGGTTTAACTATGCTTCACTTTAATTTGTATGTCTAACTATGTTTATAAATGTTGCAGTTACAAAATGGAGATAGTATCATTGCTATCTCCAGAGATTGAGAGTAAGCATCGGGCTGCTCGATTGGTAGCGCATCCTGGGAGTGTCGAGCCCCTTGTCACGCGCACTCCTAAGGAAAATTGGATGATACACCCTGCCTGGATTCAGCGGTAATTATTCAATCATCCCTTGCATGTCCATTTTATTTATTCATCCCTTGCATGTACATTTTATTCAATCATCCCTTACATTTACATTTTATTTATTCATCCCTTGCATGCCCATTTTATTTATTGATCCCTTGCATGTCCATTTTATTTATGCAGTTTGAAGTGGGCTGGCCTTTTACCTTTCGCACGACTTGTTGAGGCAACTCGTGCGGAAATGGTAGAGGGCGAGCGACGAGGCTTCAACTCTACACGGCTACAAATTGACCACTCGCTGGTGAGCTGCTTAGTGGACAGATGGAGGCCCGAGACACACACGTTTCACTTTCGCTGGGGAGAGATGACTCCCACTCTCCAGGATGTGTCGATGCTGCTGGGACTACCATTGGTGGGTGATCTCATAGGACCGTTGCGGCACCAGCTGATTTGCAGGAGGGTATGGCACTACGCTTTCAATGTATGTGTCAATTTGTGCCCTGTGTTTTAATTTGTACTCTATGTGGAACTATGTGTTAATTTGTGACCTACGTTTTCAAGGTATTCTTGCCGGAGCTGGGCCACTCACAGGAGGCTCACGGACCTAAGCTAGATTGGTTGCTCAATTACCAGGTTAGATCGATGTGTTTTAAGTTAATATATCTAAGAGCATAACTCATATACTTGCATGGGTTTACTAACACTTGGTTTTTGTTGCATGCAGATTCAAAAGTTTGGGTATCCAGAGACCCAAATGACTGAGCCTCAGATCACTCGGAGCCTTGAGGCATATGTAATGTGGCTTCTCGGGAAGGTGATGTTCACCGAGAACCACGTCACCACCATTAGCGCACGCTACATCCCTATTGTAGTGGAGATCGCGAATGCAACTTGTGGTGACGACATCACACAGAGGAGTTGGGGTTCGGCCGTCCTAGCGGCTACGTACCGAGGTATGTGCAACGCTTGCCAGCTTGCGTTGCCCAAGTCAGCCTTGCTTGGATGTCTTTTATTGTTGCAGCTCTGGTCGTGGGAGAGGTTTTCTATCGGCCGACCAGACGTTACGGGTGATCACCCTAACCCTGAGAAGGAGTTGTTTGACTTAGAACACATCGACCTGCCTACTTTCGCGACAATTTGGACACGTAGCAAGGTACGTGGAATGTGAAATTCATACATTAGTTTACATAAACCATGAATGAAGCTAACTTCTTTTTTTTACAGAGACGCTTTGCACACGATCAGGTCAGGAATTGCTACCCATCATTCAACGAGCAGTTCGACGTGTTGCACTCTGAGGCGGTTGTCTGGGAGCCGTACACACAGGACGCCATCGAGGATAGATACCCTGGCGGAATGTCCACGGTCTGCACGAGAGATTACGCTTACTGGATGACAAAATCAAAGATCATCTTCGATGTCTGCGTGGAGGAGATGGCCCAGCAAATGGTCATGAGGCAGTTTGGGGCATGCCGGTTGGTCGTTCCTCCACCGACGGAGGATCCACTTCCACAGATCGTCCACAGGTATGTGCAGTTCTCCAATTTATGATTGTCGTCCAGAATTGTCCATAATTTAATTGTTCAACTTTCTATTGCGATCTCAGGTTTACCAGGAAGGGAAGTACCAGGACCCAGACTCAGTGGCTGCAGAGGGTTCAATCATACGTCACAGAGTGGGAGACTGCGACGACACGGGTTTGGCCATTGGCGGAATTTGATCTCGATCTATTCAACGGATATTTGCAGAGGTACATGACAGCTACCCGATTGAGCATCATTCAGCACTCTCACCCCCAGGAGATAGCCGAGCCGAGTTTGCGAGATATGTACCCTAGCCAGTCTACTTCAGGCTCTAGACAGCACGCGGTAAGTATCTTCTCTTAACATAATGCATGTGTTTGTTACGTACTTTGCCATATATATGTAATACTCTTCGTGCCAATTGCAGGCTCAGTTGACACAGGATTTACAGGCCGAGTTCGCTGCGTATGGACGTTCGCTTCCGACCGGTCCACTTCTACTACCACGGGAGCCGCACCAGTCCTGGCTTAGACGAATGGAGGAGAAGTTACGCTCTGTTTACGCGGCTATCACGTGCACCCGCACTTCGGACGTCGTTCACCACCAGACGTCCGTACGGCCCCCTCGTCACTCCACGCACCAGCAGCGGCCACGTCAGCAGGAAGCACCGCACCCCCGACACCACCCGCGTCCACGTCTACCAGAGCAGTCGACGCCCAGGCCACCTCCTCCTGAGCAGGCCGGAGGTTCGTCGTGGCACCAGCCGCAGTCTTCTTTCGACTATTGGCACCAGCAGCAGCCCTGTTTTGAGGCTGCAGGTTTGGCGTGGCACCAGCAGCAGCCCTCTTTTGAGGCTGGAGGTTCGGCGTGGCAGCACCAGCAGAGTCCCAGGATGAACTTCGAGTTTCGTCCACAGACCCAGCCACAGGGTATGTATATTTCTATCTATTCTGTCCAATACCATGCCTGCTACGCAATTGTAATGCTAAGTACTTTCTCACATGCAGGAGCCTACGGGCATCAGTCGTCGTTGTCCGAACCCTCGTGGGGTAGTGAGCAGGATCACACTCAAGGAGAGGACTATTCTGTCCAACACAGCTGGATGTTCAGTACTCCGCCACCAGACCCCACACAGGAGGATACACAGTATCGTGAGGATGGGTCCGTGATTCCTCCGCGTAACGTAGTGCCACCTCGTAGGTATGGCTGGACCACGCCACAGGCACCCCCGGAACGCCGTCCCAGACGCCGTGCCTGATATTTGGATGTAGGTCCTATGTATGAGACATATTTCTACCTATGTATGAGAGAGACATGTTACTAATTTTCGCATTCTTATTCGAGTTACATTTGCATATAAATAACGGCAGGACTGAAATACATATGCAATAGAAAGACTGAAATTAAAACCGACAACTTAAAATAGATGGGAAACGGTGGCGGGAAAAGGAGGCGGGAAACGGTGGCATGAAAACGAGGCGGGAAACACTGGCGGGAAAAGGAGGCGGGAAACGGTGGCGCGAAAAGGAGGCGGGAAAACGAGGCGGGAAACGGTGGCGGGAGAATGAGTTTGAGAGCCTATAAATACCTCATCTCCGGTAGTCATCCAAGCATCCTTCCCACAACTGTTTTTTCCAATATTCCAGTGTCCCCAAATGAGTTTGCCTTGCTCGGACCAGGGCGAGAGGCCGAGGAGGATGAAAGATGCGATGTTGCCTCGGGGGGTGGAACATTTCAGGTGTTGGTGCGGCAATCTATGCAAAGTGAAGGAGGTGACAGATTTTTCAGATAAGCTGGGCATGAGGTTTTTCATGTGCGCGAACTATGAGTATGAACCACCTGTCCCGGTTTCGCCGTACGACAAGCCTCCGGTAAGCACATTTAGATGTTCTAAAACATGTTTTCTGTGTCATATCAGATTTGTAACAGTAGGCTATTTTGTAGTCTCCTCCGCCCCTATGCATGTGGTATCGTTGGACTGACACAAAGATGCCGGATTGGGCGGTGGAAGAGATCAAAACAAGGTCCCGAAATGCATGGCAGCGTTTCCACGCGGAGGAGCGTGCGGAAAAAGCTGCAGCCCAGGAGAAAGAGGAGCAAGAGAGAGAGATGAAAGAGCATAGGGAGGAACAACGTCGTTGGATTGACGAAGCACTAAGGAAAAACAGGAAGAAAGCGCTTGAGATGCAAGAGGAGGAACGAAGGCGCAAGGATGCTCGTGAGGCGGAAAGGGAGAGGCAAAGAGAAAGGGCCGCCGTGGTAAAGGCTGCAGAAGAACGTGGCGATACGAGCGGAAAATAGCCTAAGTGGACTCAATAGTGCTTGTGTTTCTAATGTATCTGCTATCTTTAATTATGTCCAATTGCGGTATTACCAATGTATGTTAATTTAGTCGTGCCTTGGTTCCGTAACCAGCAGATTATCGATGTATGTTAATTTATCCAAATTTATCCAAATGTCAAGTCTTTCAGTTCAAACAAACAATAAAGAATCGACACAGAAATTGTCCAGCAAATTATCGATATATGTTACTCTTTATCCAAATTGTCAAGTATTTTAGTTCAAAAAACCGCAAGGATTCGAGACAAAAAATGGGCCTCAGCCGTGTATGCGTTGATCATGCAACGAACTAGCGGCGAAGACTAATTACTTCCAATCGGATTCGGCGTGTTACTTTTATCCAAGTTGTCGAGTATTTTAGTTCAAAAGACCGCAAGGATCCAAAGAAAAAAATAGAATTACTTCGAATCGGCCTGGCCAAAACCAACTCGTCCAGTCGGCCTGGGCCAGGCCCCGCGGGCTGAGTAGGCGGCCGGCAATCGGCCTGGCCGAGGCCGACTAGGCCTAATCAGCTTGGGCCAGGCCGACTGGGCCCAATCGGCATCTGCCTGTTATTTTTGAAAATTTTGAAAAACACCTATTATTTTTGAAAATAATTAAAAAAATCGTACTATTTTAAAAAAAATGTACCTCTTTCCGCAGCCTGTCATACTTCCACAATGTTGTGGGCATTAGGCTCCACCTGCAAAACCATCAGTGTCCATTATATGAAGAGGTAAACTAGAGAGAAAACATCCGGCCCTCATGTTGAGGTCATCCATGGAAGATGTCTGACGCAAAAGCAACCGGAAATCAGTAAGCGTCCGAAATGGAAACAGGGAGGGGGAAGAGCACGGATCGGACCTTGGCTCTAGAGGTAGTCCCTGAAGAAGGCGAGGTTGGGGTCGGAGAGGAGGGAGGGAGGACGGGTCCTTCTTGCACGCAGGGCCTCCACGAAGACCCGGAGCTCGCCAACCCTAGAATCGCTCTCTCTAGCAGTGCCCAAGGAGGTGAAGCCCGTCGCCCGTCGGGAGCAAGTAGGCGCAGGCGGCGCTGGAGCTGTGGAATTTTGGGGAATCCTTGGCTGGGCTCATGGGCTCATGTCATGGGCTGTGATTTGTTTTTGTTTTTTTTGGACACGTTAGTGGGCTGTGATTGTTTGTACAGACTCTTATTACGCTAACTGACCGGTACATCTTCATCTTCCACCTCTCGACCCGGCCGCCGTCAGCGAGCAAAGCCTGCAAGCCAAATCCCCCGCCGCCGCCCCGATCTAATCTAACCTCGCCGCCGTTGAGATCCAACCTTCCCGCTGGAGGAGGATGATCTGATCTGGTCTCATCTGACCTCCCCCACCGCCGCCGCTTTCCGTAGCCATGCCATCCGTCGGGACCCGCCGCTCCACGCGTGTCTTCGTGCCCAAGGCGACCAAGCCCGCCAGAGGGGTTCGCTGCTGCGGCGACCGCCTCGCCTTATCCAAATCCCACTGGCCCAAGGACGCCTTCCACCACAGGCCGCCGCCGGCACCATCCACGAGGTCCTTTGGGATCGTCTACAGCCGAAAGCGGAAGCGGAAGCTCCCAGCTCAACCCAAGCATGACGACGCGAGGTTTGGGATAGTGTTCACCAGGAAGGACAAGCGGCCAAAGGTCGCCCCTTCCCTCCACGACAACCCCAGCTACATTCCGTGCTCCTGCTCCTCCTCGTCCAGGGAATTTGCCTCAAGGATTGGATTCCTGGACCTGGATGCTAAGCCCTCGACCCTTGTGGATAATGGTGTTGCGCTGCTCGTCGTCCTCGTCGACACATCTTGCTCTGGGAGCTCTCATCACTTCTTGCGCCTTCTCCTCCCTCTGCTGCGGTGGATGCGTCACCACAGTCAACGGAGCAAGCTCCGGAACCTGGCCTCTTTCCTCTCTTCTGCCGCTCTTGCCACCGTATTCGCATCGCTCGGCCTGCACTTTATCAAGCTCCGGCGCCGGAGAACAGTAAGCTTCCGACAGCTCTCATGTGCCACTCTTTTACTACTACTAGTTCCTTCTGCAACTGGTTTGATATATGTGCTTCTTCCTGCAGAGTTCATCATTTCAGAGGACTATGGCTACGGTGCACTGCGGGTGGTGCGAGCTTCGTGACGCCAACCAATCTCGACCACTTCTGTCGGTCAATTTCTCTGCACTTCCTTCCTACTTCCAGAGCTTGCATTCCATGATTGCTCTTCGCTCCATTTATTTGCCGGCCATATTTCAGCGGAGCATGGGTCTGGTTGGCAGAACTGAAGAAATGTATCCTCGAGATGCTTTGGAGGCAGATTCCTGGTCTCCGAGCGCTTTGAATGTTGAACCTGCTGTTGATCTGCGCTGCGATGACGCTTGCAGAGTGTTCCAGGATTATGTGCCCCCTAAACAAGTTTCAGGATCAGCGATGCATGCTCTGAGGCTAAAGAAGCACAAAAGGAAGAGAAGCTCGATGAGGCGTCCTGTAAGTCGGCGTCGCCTTGCAGCAAGATTTCCCGACATGGCGATTGGGATGAAACAGGGTACCATGACCTCTCTGACAGAACTGAAGCCAGCCTTGACTGGGCCAGAGGTTTCCGTGAAACCTTTCCAACCCAAACCGGCATTTGACATTTCTCTTGATTTGCTTGAAAACATGGATGACAGTGATGTTTCGACTCCTGTGAGATCAAATGGGAAGCAAAAAGGGTCTTCTTTCAAAAGTCCCGTTGAGCACACACATGAAAAGCTGCATTTGTCTGAGGTTAGGCAAAATATAGATTCTTTTCTCTGCAAAGCAAACCTTTTAATCATTCAAGCTGATAGGTGCTGGAGAGAAGAAGGTGCTGTGGTTATGCTAGAACTATCAAATCGCAATGGGTGGTGCATAGCTGTGAAGTTAAACAGTGTTACTAGATTCTCTCTTAAGCCTTCAGAGCAAAGGTTTTATGTTGTTAACCGAATCAACCATGCCTACATTTGGGCAGTCGAAGATGGATGGAAACTTGAGTTCTCTGATAAGTCGGACTGGCTTTTATTCAAAGAGTTGCACATTGAGGGCCGGGAGCGCAACTCTCAGAGAAAGATTATTCCAATTCCAGGTGTACATGAGGTTTCTGACGGCGTGGGAGGGGTTGTAACAGATCCTTTTTCACGCCCTGTGCCGGACTATATCAGAATGGTGGATGATGAAGTTGCACGGGCTCTCTCAAGGGATTCAGCTTATGACATGGACTCAGAGGATGAACAGTGGCTCATTCAGCTGAACCATGGGGCTTCTGATAGAAGAAGCTCCCATCTGAACCACATTTCCTTTGAAGATTTCGAGAAAATAATAACCTTGCTCGAAAGGGAGGCCTACAACAATCCCAAGGGAACCAGTGATGTGGATCAGCTTCTTTCCACATATCCGGCTATAGGAAAGGACGATAATGTCCTTGCCGTATATGAATATTGGATAAGTAAAAGATATAAGAAAGGTGCACCATTGCTAAGAGTATTTCAGGTAAATTTAGAGTTTATCTCCATGTACCTAATCCCCCCGCTTTAATCTTTATCTATCTGTATGTGTGTGCGTGCATCCGGTCATATCATCTAACCAGTGCATTTGATTTCCCTAAGGGTGCACCGGTAAGGCGAGGAAGACTATCAGAAAAATCTTCTGTTAAGAAGAAGAGATCTTTGAAGAGGCCAAAACGCCAAACTGGCCGAGGAAAGCCTGGAATCTTCTTGCGAGGTATTTGCAACTCTGTAACAAGCCCTGCTTTGGGGTGCCGCAACAAGTATTATTTTTCTGTATTTGAATTGTGATGCTAGAATTCCTTTTGCTGTGGCGAACCCATACACCACCAAACGACGTAAACATGATGTGCTCAAAAAAATATGTTTTACCTTGGCATTCAGCTCCTGAAGTTATCGAACGATATTGTACTAATTCTTTTGTGCATTTTGATGGACAGACAATGCTGAAGAGGAGGCTTTGCAGAGAGTCGTGGAAGCTGAACGCGCAGCAAAACAGGCTGTAGAAAGGGCTGTTCAACTGCGCAGTAGAGCTCAGTCTCTCATGGAAAACGCCAACCTCGCGACATACAAGTCGGTGATGGCTGTCAGGATTGCTGAGGCTGCAAGCATATCTGACTCGTCCCGGGATCTTGTTTGGAGGGCCCTCGACTAGTTTTTTTTTCTGTCCTTGTTTCATTGATGTGTGATATTATTGGCTAAGTTGAGGGTCTCTCTTTTTTCCCTCCTCCCCGGTTGTTAACTATGTTCGAGGTGATCACAGAACTGTAATTTCTTGTGTAAATGATAGTTTACCTGGCTAGATTCTGGCATTCTGCACACACACATGTTCTGAAAGAAATGGAACGAAAAAGAAGAAGAATCAGCATTTCAGCTGGAAGTTAAATTCTGAAGCTTGTTGGTAACATCGCGACAGGGTATATCTACCCTCTCATAAAATTTCAGATCCAATTTCTTGGCTTGCTTATTAGAATGATCCTCTTGAGTTATACTATATGGATATTCAAGTAAAGTAAAATGGGTGAACTTGTGGCGAGCTGCAGAGTGATCCAGTCTAGGAGTGGTGTGATCAGGGTCCCATGACCGAATCACCCGGAACCGAAGCCGAACAGACCGAAACTGGAAAAATCCGTTTTTATTTCGGTCAGCAAAGCCTTTTTTTAGAGGAAGAATATATCCCTGTCAGTTGGGGTTTTATACTCGGTTAACCCAAAGACCGGAGAAAACCGAGTATTATACGCATGGCCCAGTTCAGCCCAGCCCATTCCCTTAACTCTAAGGAAAGGCCCAGTGGCCGGTCCTCTGTTTTAAGTTGCACAAGCCCAGATATTCTCAAAAGAAAAAAAAGTTGCTCAAGCCCAGTGCCCAGTGGCCAGTGGTCGTGTGGTAGCCAGAAGAAGCTCTTCCAGTGGGACTTGCTCTCTCTCCCCTGTGCGGCTGGAGGCATCTTATCAATATCTCCCCCGAAAGAAACCTCCAGTCCCTCTCTCTCAACGCGACGGCCACCGGACCGGCGACCATGTCCTCTTCCTTCACCACCACCGCCGTCAGAAGCCCTCTTCTTTGCCCCATCTCTACCTCCGCTGCTGGACTCCGCAGACGCGCCGTCCGAGCTCAAGGTTTGTCCTGTTAAAACCAAATCCCCCAAATCCAATCCCCCAATCTCACAGTTGGATCCTTTCTCTTCCTGCGCAGCCGGAGGAGTCGATTCGTCCGACAAGTCCGTCGAGATCATGCGCAAGTTCTCAGAGCAGTACGCTCGCCGCTCCAGCACCTTCTTCTGCTCCGACAAGTCCGTCACCGCCGTCGTCATCAAGGTCACCGCTCTGCCTTTTCCACCCTACTCTCCTTCCTTCTCACCACCATGCTCTCTACTAGCTGCAGGCTGCAGCTTCAATTTTCTTTCCTTTTTTCAACATCGCATTTAGGGTTTACTTACACAAAAATTACCCTCTATAGTTAGTTAACCAGTTGATCAGATTTACCAACTATGGTCTATCACTTCTTGATGATTTTTTTTTCAGGGACTTGCTGACCACAAGGATCAACTTGGAGCTCCTCTATGCCCTTGTAGGTAATTATCTCATGACTTCTTTCTTCCAAATTTATCTTCCGTTTGTATATAACCCGACAGTCAAGTTACTTATATGCCTGCTGCACTTCGTGGTGACTTCAAATTAGGCATTATGACGACAAAGCTGCGGAGGCAGCACAAGGATTTTGGAATTGCCCGTGTGTTCCCATGAGAGAGAGGTGAGCTCGTTTATTAAATCTCATGTTTTATTATCTTCCGTGATAGTGCGTAGAAAAAAAAGGATGAGATGCTTTTTCATGTTTAAGTTAGAGATGTAGTTCCTTCTATTTCCCTATTGCGATGCAGGTTGAGGCTCTTGTCATTCCCTGAGGGTACCCTTTGACCCTCCTTAGTTCAACCAAATGAACTAAAATTTTAAAGTGACACAACTTTTTGGAAAACTAGTTCATTTGTTTGAACTAAGAAGGGTCAAAGGGTACCCTGAGGGTCAAAAATTTGCAGCTCTACCTAGCATAGGTTTCTCTTCCTTGTGGTTCCATTTGGTAATCTGCTATGGGAGCGGATATTGGCACCAACACGATGTACCTCAGTGTGATGTGTGACATACAGCATACAGTATATTAATAAATGCTTGTGTATGGTAAACAACTGTGGAACTCCCTATTTGTTCTTGCTGTTCATGTAAGGATATAGAGCAAAAGATTGGTTAGAACCATCTGCTCTTCACCCACTGATTTATGGTAAACAAGTGGAATATAATTTGTGCTGACTTTCTCCTGGAAGGGATATAAAAGCGAAAGCTCGGTTTGAATCGTTTGTTCAACTGTGTGATCTACTTTTACAGGAAGGAATGCCATTGTATGCTTTTTCTTACTCCCGACAATGATTTTGCTGGAGAGGACCAGGTATATGTCCGTCTTTTTCATATTGTTGATAGCACAGCACAATAAAGCAGAGATACTGCCTAGGTCTCTATTGTCTCTGCATATCTTATACGTGTGTGTACTTGTTGCAGGCTATTAGTTTGGACGAGATCAAAGAGGCGACATCGAAATTCTAATCCAAAGTCCCTTTGTTTTGCTTGAGGGCCTGGTGTTGGATCTGTATATGTAGTAATCTGTAAGAAATAAAATGTGTTAGAATGCGGCACTTTGGAATGCTGTGTCCTCTCAATCTTTTGGCTGGCTAATCATTCTGAGAAAAATTTCTGATGGATATGCATTGTGACTTGTCAATGTTGCATTGATTGCATGTTTGGCGGACGCGTACTGCTACAGTTCAGATCCAAAATATCTGATGCATAAAGTCAGATCATCAGATGAATACTACGAGTAAGGGGGAAGCAACAGCAACCTGCCATGTCCATGTCCATGTCCTTGGTGGCCAAGGACTTAATTTCCAATATGTTTTGTAGGCGCTGATCGATCGATCTTGTATGCTGCATCTGTCAAGAAATATGCTGCACCCACATATATGCAATTAATCGATGTACCGGCAACTCGTGATTGTTTGTCAGAGCAGATCATTTTGATCGATTAAAAGGAGTCATCTAAGATATAGTATAGTGTTCCTCTCGTTAAGAAGAGGCAGCAACAGCAATTCCTCTCTAGTTACAGGGAACGAATCACCGGTTGCAATTCTTGTTCGTGGAACAATTGATGAACCCTAGCTGATTTACCTATGGTTAAGGACTGAGTGGTTGCAATTAGATAGGTAGTAGCCATCAAGGCCACCCACCAATCTCAGTCAGTCTAGTTGCTGCTGCTGCTTCTTCTTCTTCTTCTTTCTCCCATTCCCACGGATCCATCCATTATAAGTTGTCACTGTCTGATTAATTGCTTGAGCAGTACATAATTGTATAGTAATGATCCCAGGAAAATAAGCATGAGTCCCATTATATATATATATATATCCTGCTCCTGGTCTCCTCCTGCTGCTAGATTAGTGTTAAGCATTCATTCCCTGCATGGCTCAACACAAACGAGAGGTAAGGTTTTCTTCATGCCCTCACATATGCCTTATTAATTTTGCCGCCTATTGAACAATTCATTCGTATGTGCATTTCTCTGAAGATAGTTCTTCCTGTGCAGGAAAACACAAGTGGCGTGACGCCGATAGAAGAAGAAGAAGAAGAAGAAGAAGAAGAAGAAGAAGAAGAAGAAGAGGAGCATCAGCATGGGGATTGGCCGCTGCTTCCAGTATGTGCTTTAGATCAAGATGCTGCCTACTCAGCCAAGCCATTGACAGTTAAGAGCAGCAGCTTGAGATCAAGAAGAGCCGATGAGGAGACGTCTGGATATGGCATCCGGTCGCTATCCTTCTCTAAGTTGTTCAGCTTCAGGATGGCCTTGGGCTTGGGGGACATTGATCAGCTAGCTGCTGCCGACGCTTGTGCAGTAAGTAACAAGGGAATTGATATTGTCTGATGAGTCACTCATATGGAGCTATGCTTGCTTGCTAATAGAATTGATCCTTGTGTTGTTGATTAAGGAGGAGGAGCTACCCAAGCAGGAGCAGCCTGTTTGCCGTTCGCAGTCTCTGCCCATGACTAGCATCAGCAGGAGGTTCACCCACAATTACAAAAGGAAGAGAGTGGCAGACTCAAGCTCCCTGCCTGGCCGGTTCCGGGTGTCGTCGACTGTGCCAGTGCTGGAATCGTCACCGTCAGAAGGAGAAGGGGCCGGCGAGGAGGAGGTCGGTGAAGAAGAGACGGTCTGCAGAATCTGCTTTGTGGCGCTGTGTGAGGGGAGCGTGCTCAAGCTGGAGTGCCATTGCAAGGGCGAGCTCGCCCTGGCGCACCGAGACTGCGCCCTCAAGTGGTTCGGCATCAAGGGCAACGCCAACTGCGATGTCTGCAGCCACGATGTGCTCAACCTCCCCGTCACGCTGCGACGCGTCCGCTCTTCATCCTCTACTGCCATTCCTGTTTCTATCCCTGCAGCACAGGCAGCAGAAGAAGCAGCAATAATAGGGCCAGCAGAAAGAGGTGGATTCAGAGGAGTTTGGCAGCATGGCACCACTCCCATCCTTGTCATCGTCAGCATGCTCGCGTACTTCTGCTTCCTGGAGCAGCTGCTGGTGGGCGACCATGGCACCGCTGCTCTCGCCATCTCCTTGCCCTTCGCTGGCGTCCTTGGCCTCTTCTCCTCCCTCACCACCACCAAGATGGTTTCCAGGAGATACCTCTGGATTTACTCCGCGCTCCAGTTCCTCTTCATCGTGCTCTTCACTCACCTCTTTTACAGATATGTGCGGCTGCAAGCTGTCATAGCCATCATCCTCGCCACCTTTGCTGGATTCGGCGTCGCCATCTGCTCCAACGCCATCATCATCCAGATCATCAGATGGAAGCAGGCCAGGCACCTGCCACCATCAGATTCAGACCTCCCGACCGCTCAGCCATAGCTAAATATATTCTGCTACACTCTTTACTCCACTCCAGCTTGCTTTATTTTCTACTCTCTGCTTTCTTATGGGCGGCCCTTGTTTTCCCAGATTTTGTGTATGAATATACTTAGAAAGAACAAAAACAAAAAAGATGTAAGCAAAGGATTTCTCGCTTTTATTTGATTCTAATATTCTGTGTTCTGGACTTGCACTTCCAACTGCTCGAGCTGACCACTCTAACAACAAAACCTAGATATTACTTCCCCGCTTCCTGCTTTCTCTAGAAAAAGGACTATCGACCGCAGCACCTCAAAACTTGTAGCCAGCATTGAGTAGCTCAACGGTTACTGTCCTACAATTCATCCTTCAGGTTTGAACCAGAGCTCTTCTCGCCCTCAGTCGAACCTGAGCTCTCAGCCCTCTCGGTCCGTGCCGCTGATGAGTCTGGGCGCTTCAACTTGAAAGGGATGCTAGCATGCTTCTTGATGAACTTGTACATCTCTACTACCGTCCGGTCCCCCTCAAAAGTCATCTGCAAAGATTAGCCAAAAACAAACAAACAAATTGAATCAGTAGGGGGAAATGCAATGATAACACCAAATCTCTCAGGTTCCCCAGTTGAATAAAGCCCCATGGAGCTCTTGTACCCATTTCCAGCTCCCCCTGTGAGTTTAGCTAGTTGTCTTGTCTACCATACCCCCCCCCCCCCCCCCTCACTGAATTAGCAGCGAGAGGCGTGACTAACTGTAAACATCTACAATGGCATATATGCAGCTTAAACATGCATGTTTTTAGCTGGGTCTAGAGACATCCCAACTAAGCATAAAAGGTAGCTCTACTGATAACATATTAAGGGGAAATGCAAGGATAATGTGATTGCTACAGACTAAAAGGCTACAAGGTATAACATCTAAATAATAATTGAAATTTCATATCTAAGCACTTACAGGCTCAAAGCTTTTCTTCCCAGCTGGATAGAAGAGTATCGTGGGGAATCCATCAGGCTGTAACAGGAAGCAGGAGTTATTCCATATTCTGAAAAGCCTACATGCTACTAAAAGAAAAAATTGAGCACATCTATCTTCCAATTTGCATGTACTTCCTCCGTCCAACAAAAGATGTCTCAAGTTTGTTAAAATTTGGATGTATCTAGACATGACTTTGTGTATATATGCATTCAAATTTAGTCAAAGTTGAGACATCCTTTGTTGGACGGAGGGAGTGTAAAATTTAAGAAGGATGGTCAAGAACCAAACAGGCTAAGTGCTTAACGCTCCAATATTTAGGATAATTGAATCGCCATAATCATAGTGCTAACTGCTCCATAAAAAATTGAAGAGCACAAACCTCCCCAGGCGCTGTTTAATACTGCACCAAAATACAGCTGAGAATTGTACCGTGATACACCATAGTACACGCATAAATAGGTGCGGAATGAATATACTTTTGGCAGACAAATAATGGATCCATGCCTTTTGAGCATTATAAACAGGTGAACAGCAAATTTGGGTGAAGACATGTCCGTAGTGTGCATGCCCAGGTTTTGTGACTAGTGATGGTACAGCAAGATGAAACTCAGACCTTGGCACGAGGATGCTCATTGGTTGTGCCATCCATCTTGGCGATTACAAGAGAGTCGATGCCACGGAGATGTTTGGCTAGCTTATTGTAGGTAGGCTCCAGTGACTGACAATGTCCACACCATGGTGCATATATCTGCATCCAAAAATATGTGGTGTTATGGAAAACAAGTATTATTTTATCAAATACCTGCAAGAACATACCTCCAGAAGGACATCTTTTGATTCATCCAAAACTATTTGATCTAGATTCTTGCCAACAATAATTTTGACATCCTCATCATTCTGCGTGGTAACACAAAAATGTCTCATTGTTGTATAAGTAGTGATAGAGAAAGGATATGTAAGATAATTCTTCTAAACTCACAGGTTCGGGTATTGGCTCAGACTTGTAGAATGGTGTAAGCTTGTCCTCCAGGAAATCTTGAGCGAATTTCTGAGTATTACAAAAAGGAGCAAGGAACAGTTTGTAAGGAACGTTTTTTTAGTTATGACAGTTGATTCCAGCCTCCCTAGTACTAGCAGAGCCTCCCCATCAACAATGACAAAATGTCAAAGATAGTGGCTAGAAGTATCTTCTACAGGGAGGTGCTAGTTTGGCGAAAGATAGCAATTAGTTTGTAACAAAATGAACAAAGACATGCAAGTTTTCCAAGCAACATATAGCTCAGTACAAGCAGGAAAACATGATGATATAAAAAGGGGCAATATAAATCAAATAACTATCAGCAAAAACACACAAGTCAGCTTAAAATTTAGTAACAGCTGTTCTCTTGCAGCTGTTGATCATACTCCTATAACCGTACTTCTAATCTGGTACCGAGTTTCTAAGCATATTTTAGAATTACCTTAATGTTGTCAAGTGACATTTCACCATCAAGAAAAAATTTCTTAGCATCTTCATTCCCAGTGTAAGCAAGAACCTGCAAAGTAACAGAATTGAGGAATTACAAAAGGAGAGAGCAGACACATTAAAATCAAAAGTCAAATTGCTGCATTCTGTTTTTGTTCAACAAATAAATGAGCAAACAAAGATGATAAGGAAATGTGAGGCATTACTGTGGTTTCTTGTCCAGTAATACCGAAGTAATTGGCAACAGGTTCCCCAACTTCCTCATTGTCTCGCTCCACAAAGACAAATAAAAGCTGCATTTCAGACATAGACCACATCAGTGCTAAGTAGGCAGTCGTGAACAAACACACAAGCCACAAAGAAAAATAAGTAATGATTTCGATGCTGGAATTGAGTGTGCAACATGGAATAAGATAAGGAAAGAAGTTCATCGAACACTGGACCGATCAACATACCTTTCCCTTGAATGGTTTTGCTACTTCCTTAAAGATGGGCAGAAATTCTGAAGACTCATTCGCAACAGCAAATAGTAAAATCTGAATTGGAAAACAGAACACAGCATATCAGTAAAGAGATAATATTTGAGAAAATGCAAAGAATAAAACCCCACAGCAGACAACATGACATACTTGCTTCTTGATTGGATTATCAAAAATTGAAGGGCCAGTTTCCTGTGTGAGGATGGTAATGAGTGGAAGTTTGTTCGCAGATACAAAATCGGCAATGGCAGATGCTCTGAACTCTCCCTCTGCGAGACGCGCAGCACATTATGTCAAATTTAACAGTCAAACCGTGTATGGAAATGGAAAGAAAAGGCTTTTGCTAGAAGCTAAAGCAAGTTGGAGATGAAGATACCATATATGGTCAACTTCTCCTCCTCTTTCTTCAGCAAGACTACGGATGGGCGCTTTGCTGCCGGGTCAATGTGAAAAAGCTTAGCTACATCAGGATTGGAAGTCTGGTAAAAGTTGATGGTATCTTCCAGTCTTGAAGCAGCAGCAAGCTCATTGCTGTGAGCACCCTATAGCATTTGCAAACAAGACATAATAATGTTGCCAGAATATGTGAGGATGTATCTCCAACTACAGGGAAGCAACACATGCAAGTTGACATTTAATGTACTGAGCAAAGAAAGAATCAGGGCTCTTGCAGTGGGGAAAAGAGCTGCATTGTATTTTCGGGATGAAACCCGAACCAAGAGATGAAGAAGGGTTAATAATTAGTTTAATTTTCGGTTGCTGCCTGGATGGTGGGTGGGTAACATGGCAATTTGGGGTTGACTTGTTTGCATGGAGAACGTGCATTGGCACAGGTAGGTAGCGTACCGATAGGGAGTCAAGGAAGGCCAGAACTGCCTTGTCTTCCCCGGTGATTATCTTCTCGGCCTCGTCGACGGTGGTGACATTGTGCACTCCAGGCCCTAGCTTCTTGTTGATCCAAGCCACGATGGCCTCCCTGGAGCGAAAGGAATGGAATTGCATAAAGGAAGAAGCTGGGACGAGGTGGCGCGGCGGGATCTGGAAGTGGAAAAGGAAAAGGAAAAAAGGGAATTAATTACTTGGTCCTCTCTCCGGTGTAGTCCTTGGGGACGCCGTCGATGAAGAAGAGGATGGTGGGGAATCCCTGGACGTCGTACTTCTGGGCAAGGTCGGCGTCCTCGGTAGCGTCAACCTTGGAGAGGGCGACGACATCCTGGTGGAGGAGGGCGAGTTGGGAGGCGGCGGCGGCATAGTCCGGGGCGAGCGCCTGGCAGTGGCCGCACCAGGGCGCGTAGAACTCCACCATGACGTGGCGGCGGGAGGAGAGGAAGTCGGAGAAGTTGGCGGCGGTGAGGAGGAAGACGTGGGTCTCGTCGATATCGCCTTGGTGGAAGGGGTCTGACTCTTCCTGGTCGTCGTCGGAGCCCTCTTGGAGCCATTCGTCGTCGGCGGGGAGGTCGTCAGCGGCGGCGTTGTGGATGATGTAGTCGAGGTCCTCGTCGGAGGATGCGTGGAGGAGGAGGAGGAGGAATGGGGAGGCGAGAAGGAGGAGGAGGAGGAGAGATCGGGGGGACACCATGGCTGCTAGTTGGGAGAGTGAAACGGATCCGACTAGAGAAGAGAAGAGAAGAGAAGAAAGCGGAGAGAAAAGAAAAGAAGCTCTTCTGTTCGGGGGCGCTTTGCGCATGACTAGACGATGGACTGGATCTGGGCTGGGCTCTACCGATGATGGACTGTACTGCAGGCTCAACTTGCTACTGGGCCGGGCTATGCACTGCCCATTGCACGTAGTCTCTACGTTCCAAAATTGAAGTAAAGATTAAAGAACTACATATCAAAAGTTAAATATTTATCAAGTATCGACTTGATGGAGAAGATGACAAAACTAACGGAGTTGTCTTGGAGTCTTTTCTTGAATTTTCTAAGTAAAAAATGTTTATTAATAGTAATAAGGACTTTTAAATAAGGACAAATGTTTTCATAATCGAGGACTGAAATAATTCATTAAGTGCATCATTCGGCACTAATTTAAGCGTGTAGTCAGTTTGATGACTCCCTGATATATAGGGGAAACTCCTTAAGACCATCTAGGATTTTCATTGTGATGAAAGTCTCAGTCTGAAGTTAGAAATTGTATAATTGCAGAATTGATGAGATTAGTGAAGTCGATGCATTGTATAATGATTTTTTTTCATTGTCAAGCATAAAACATAGAACTATATCTTGAACTGCCTAAAAAAGACTTTTGGATCAATTTTGATTCATTCATTCCGATGGAATTATTCCAAAACAAGCCAGATTCGTTGATGGTGTTTTAAGAACACCAATGGAGATAGCCAAGCTTCCAGAGCAAACACAACAACTGTTGTTGAGATTGAGTTTTACATTGGGTTTTACATCGATACACATTTCAAGTTTGTTCAGTTTAGATTGTCAGTGAGGGCATCATATTGGTCTAATAAAAATGTTGAGATATTGAAGTTGTTAAAATACACGAGGTATTACACATACTTGATGCCCAAATGTAAATAAAGAGAGAAAATGTTGGGTCGATGAAGTGTTTAGGATAATGAACCTAGCATAGTTAGTAAAAACTGACATTAAAACTCAATCACAGTGGCGAGGTGGACACGACGGGGACGAGCAGAGCACACACGCGAACACCGTAGAGTCAGAGGTGGTCCTCCGCCCGTGATTAAAAGATCATAAATTGCCAGTGGCCCTTTTTAAGTATTAAGGACGTTATTCGTATTTGATTAGATAAGATGGTATTCTTCTTTATTGCGGAGCACAAAAATCCGGATCTCTATCTTATAGCTTATCCTTCCTATCATGTATGTATTACGGTCATGTCAAGTCAATGGTCTGTCTGCCCTACAACCGGTCTTGAATGGCTCCGGTGAATTGTCTGCTGAGCCTACAGAGTGACCTCCTAGGAGGACAATAGACCACAAAACACCCTCACTTTTTTTTTGAAAAAATGGGCTCTCCCCATCGATTTCTATCGTAGAAACCACCCCTCTTACAGCCTTACAGAAAGTGCAGGCCAAAAAGACCAAACAAAACATGTGCGCCCCTACTTGGGCCGCACACAACATCTTGTAGCAGTTAAGGACATAAACCACAAGGCAGAATAACAAAACGCTATCGCTCAAAGACAGGAAGGAAAGCATCTACAAAGCCTATTACAAAGGCATTTTTTCAGTGCCCAGCTTATCACTACAGCTCCCCAAAGGCTTTAAACAGCAATTCGTCGGCGTGTCAGGTTCCACCCATGGCTTCTGGAATTCGCATCTGCCATCACCGTCTTGATTTTGCTAACCCCTTCATCCAGTCTTCTTCGCTTCGGCTCTGTATGCAAAGAATTCCACACCAAAATATCGTTACACACAAAGAAAACCAGCGCTGTCGTGTCACTTGGAAACAGGTTACGAAAGCAAGTGTTATTTCTTGTCTTCCAGATTGTCCAGATTATTGCTGCTGCCCCACAGAACATCAGCTTCTTCTGGTCACCTGGAAAGGAATGAAACCCAGTTCCCAAATAGGACAGAGACACCATCAGGTGCTCTTATAAACCCCAAAGCACAGGTAACCACCTGCCAGATGAATCTAGCTGCAGAACATCTGAAAAACTGATGATCAATTGTTTCATTGGCTGAACAGAAGTGGCACTGTGTGTATCCAGTACATCCTCGCGCAGTAGGTTGTCCTTGGTCAAGATACTTTTTTAAGAACCAACCAGAGGAAGATTTTAATCTTGAGAGGCATCTTTATTTTCCATAAGAACTTGTATCCTACCACACCACTAAGTTGTAGATATAAGGACTTAACTCAGAGGGTCCCTTTCTTGTCCAAACGCCAGATCACTGTATCAGGTTCATCGGACAACTGGACACTGTTCATCATCTGGCAGAGTCTTTGCCACTGCTCCTATGTCTCTCCATGCAAAGTCCTTCTGAATTTAATCCAAGACATTCCTCTCTCCTTGACTGCTTGTATGGTCACATGTTTAGTGAAGGTAATGCTGTACGGCCTAGGGAATTGACAAGCTAGGATATCATTACCCAGCCACACATCTTCCCAGAACTGGGTCTTGGCTCCATTGCCAACTTTCCTCCTAGAGAATCTCTGAAATATATCATGGACCCCAATCAAACTTTGCTAAAAATGAGAACCACCTGCACCTTTCCTATACTGTGAGAGAACTTTCTGAAGATATTTCTTACTTAACAACTCTTGCCAAGTCTCCTGGGTATTTTCTAATTTCCATAACCACTTACACAGCCGAATCTGATTCATTACTGTCAAGTCCAGAATCCCTAAGCCTCCACACTCCTTGGGCATTAAGATACTAGGCCAATTAACCAAATGATATTTCTTGCTCTCCTGGTGTTCCTGCCATAGTAGCCTTGCTCTAAAATAATTCAGGCGTTTCATCACTCCTTTAGGTGGTTCCAAAAAGGAGAGCATATATAAAGGCACATTGCTAAGACAGGTGTTAATTAATACAGGTACGACCCTCCCACCAATTGAGAGCAAGCTGCCTTTCCAACCAGCCAGCTTCCTTTCAACGTTTTCTTCTGTAGCTGTCCACTTGAAATTACTTAATCTTTTCACATCTGCAGGGATCCCTAGGTAGGAGATGGGAAACTGCCCCACCCCACAGGTGAAGATTTCACTATACACATCTTGTCTCTCCTTTGCATCCGCAAGACAGAAAAATTCACTTTTGTGAAGATCGATTTTCAAAGCAGAATTTTGCTCAAATAGGCATAAGATGAACCTGAGGTTCCCGGCATTTTCCAAATTGTCCTGCACTAGAAAGATTGTGTCATCTGCATATTGTATAATGGCCAAACCACCATCTACCAGGTGTGGTACCAAACCAGCTATCAGTTTTTGTCTTTGAGCTTTTTTTGTGAGCATGGCTAGTCCATCATCTATGATATTAAACAGTAATGGGGATAGTGGATCTCCCTGTCTGACACCCTTATAAGTAGGGAAGTAAGGACCCCCAGTATCCGCAACTCTTCCCCCTCTAACTGTTCTTATGATCCAATCACACCACAAATCACCAAAACCCTTGCCCTGCATCATCTGATAAAGAAAAGGCCGCTTGACCTTAGCAAGCCAGACTACTTGATTTGGTGTATCTCATGAACTGTTTCATGTGACAAGACAATACCCTCCATGATATATCTATCTTTGATGAAAACAATATGGATATCTGCAATAACTTTTTGAAATTATCAACCCCAATCTGTTTGCCAACACTTTTGTGAGAATTTTATACAGATGGGTCTAAATTTCTGTATTACAGTAGCATCAGTCACTTTTGGGACCAGAGAGATAATTCCATGGTCAAAATACCCTCACTACCGGGCACTAAACCTATCAATCAAAGGCCCTATGGATATTCTAATTTTCATAAACTTTCCATTGAGAAAATCGTGGAGGAATTACAGCAGAAATCATTCATTTATTTTGTACAGTACGGGGTTTGTAGGAGACTCCCGCGCAAACGAAGAGGAATTTGGCGCGCACCGCTAAAACAAAAGGAAAAGATTTCTGGCGCGCAGATTCCGAAAATTTATCCAGAAAGTCGCCGCTTTCATGAACCGCCGCCTCCTCCCATTCTTTCTTCCCAGACGCGGCAACTACCCCCATCCTCTTCCTCTTCCCCTTCCCCTTCGTCTTCTCCCGCGGATAAGAACAGCCGCCTTCCTATCTCACCCCCTTCCCATTCCACCACAGAAAGCGCTCTCCATTCCCAACGCCGGGAGCGCGTCAAGGCCTCTGTCCTCTCAAGGGCGCGCGCGGGCGCAGATAGCCACTTCACCTGACCCGGCGTCGTCGTCGTCGCAACAGTCAAGAACACCGCGTCCAAGATGCCCCGGCTCCGGTGGTTAGACGGCCTACGCAGAACCGCCGAGTCCCCTTGGTAACGGCTGTCTCCACCATCTCGCCCTCTCCCCTCTCATCGTCTCTTCTCTTGTCGCTGATCCTCCAGTTCTCCAATCGCTCCTCTCCATCAAGGCCCCTTGCAAATCCAAGAACCATCAAGGCCCACGGTAGCCACCACACCGCCTCCTTCATGTTCGAGCCGTGCCGTAAGTAACAAATTGCTCCCCGTCTCTCTCCCGGATAACGAGCACTCTGGCATACCGCATGAGTGACGTGTCGTCTTCCGCATGCCATCATCTGATATTTTTGAAGGATATGCAAAGGCCTCAGTAGCATTGGGGGCACTGGAAAATTGGATTACCATCTTGTTCCCCCCGTTATGCTGTACATCTGCCAATATGAACTTCTTGTACACTTGTTCCTATAATAGGTCCCTCATCAACCAAGTTGACGGTTGTTCTCAGTTTTCTGCAGATGATCTAGGACTCTTTCAGTTTGCTATTTCTGCTAGCGCTTTATGTGCTCTGTGCCGGCCATCAGGCCAAGGCTTGATTTGTCTCTAGCTGTGCATTGTCCACTAGTAATTACTATAAACACACCGAGAGCTGCAGCTTATGCTGTTTGTAAGCCCTGTTCTTATCCTTTTAAAACTAACCAACATGTTCTACATCAGTCTTGCCACTCCACGTATTTTTTATTTATGTTTTGGTACTTATATGCCAATCTTATTCTGTTAGCAGATAGGTAGCTGCTGTTCTTTAGTTTCAGCATCTGCCCTAGTCCTTTTCAGTGGGTTGTCATTTGGAATTTCTCTGTATGGTTATTTCTTGGTCATACAATACTGGAAATGATGAAGACTGTTGAAAACCAAGGTTTGCTTGATTGACTTATGCTGTCTAAGCCATGATGATCGCGGACTGTGTACATTTGATGGATACTCTATTATTATTTACTCTGACGTGGTATTTGTGGTATTTGCTTGTTGCTGCTGCATTTTCTATATACTTATATATTAATAAAAATCCAGCATTTGCATACATATTATATTTGCATAACATACTGTTGCATGGCTGGACTCAATTTAGAGAAAGCCACATTGATGTGTATGGCCATTAGTCACTGATTCTAGTTAGAATATTTAGCCTTTAGAGCTAACTTAGATAAATATGTTTTAAGAGATACTAGTAGTATTTTCCTGGAATTTAGGATGACCGTAGCTTTCCATTCACTTGCTAGTCATGATAGGACCGATAGCCTTGAATCCCTGCAAGAAAAATAAATTACATTCTAAAGAATCTACCAGTGGTGCATTTCACCATTTCATTGTTGCTTGATTGATCTTATACAATGTAGACACTGATTAGCTTTGTTTTCTTATAGGTGCTTTGCCCTGTAAGATAAAATATCTTCCCAGTGTTTCTTGTTTTAAACATCATATTTGCAGCTCTCTGGTGGTATTAACTTGATTAGATTAGCATCTGTTGCTTGCAATATTAAGTTTTATAACTGGAAAACGTCAACAACCAATCAACCAGTGAATAGAAATAACTTTGCAAAGTTTTGTTCAGATATGCAATTCCTGTGCAGAAAACCAACCGTCTCTTAGTGCTATTTTTTTTGTGTGTACTTATGCTCCATGCCTCCATCTCACATTTCTGTTTTACCGAGTAAATAGTCTCTATTCTGGTGAGTGGTAACGCGCTTAAGTTTCATGCATGTCTCGTATATATGAATTCCTAGTGCATCTTTGTTCTTGCATTCTTCTTTACTAGAGCTCCTGAAATTTCCTCTTGTAGATTAAAAACACAAAGGTAAATGAAACTGAGAATCCTACAGATGAATCATAGAACCTATGGACAATGTTGATGCAACGCTTCAAAGTTGCGTCACCAAGTGACTGCTGAAAGACTTCTGTAAGTTCTACATGCTTCAAAATTTTGACTGCAGTATGTACTCTGTGAGGCCGAATGCATATAATTTTTTTTATGTCCTTGTTAAGTGCCATTCTAGTACAGCTAACCGGCCCCTGCCTCATGACTTCATAGCCAAAGTTCTCACTGGAGTATGCAGTTTGAAATCCTGCATCTACAACCAAAATGCTCACTGAGCTCCATCTAATTTCAGTTTTAGGTTGTGACGGCGAGAAATCATAATTTTACTGCATCTTGTGCTGCAGCTATATTTATTCATACTAGTCATTGATATTGTATCGTGCTATTCTCAGCTGTATGTGCTAACTAATAACTAAATGTTGTTCCTAACTAAGGTCTTTGCCTCTATCCCTAAGATTTTACACTTAGCGAGTTCCCATGCTAACTAATTTGTAGGAGTGGGGAGTTAATCCTACTTAGATCCCTTCAAGTCCATTTTCTTCTAAGAAGTTGGCAATTGGATCAGAGTCATTGAATTCTTATTTTCTTGTGCATGCGATTGCCATTATTAGGCCTCTGGATTCTGAGTTTATCATACTGCCGGTAGTGTCCCCAAAAAGTTGCTCTTAATGCTGGGATGATACAGGCCCTTATGGCCTAAGATGAAGGAAATGGAATACCTGCTCTATCAACTTTTACATCTCTGTGATATTAACAATTATGTGTTTGTTATCTAGCCTGCTTTTGCAAGTTCTGGGAAACTGTAATGCTCGTTGCAGGCTTGATGTATATTTCCTATGATTATTTTCTCAAGAGGGACTCACAAAGGACAACCAAGCCGTTCATGGCGTACGCGGAGGTTGCTGCTGATCCTTTTTTTTTTCTCGAACATGCCGAGCGGCGTGTCTTTTCCATTAAGAAGAAAGCGCAAGAAGTGCAAGTACAGGCAACAGCAAAAACCCCTGCAGGGGCCAAAAGGAAAACAAAGAAAATAGAAAAAGAAGAAACGGAGAAGAAGAAAAAAAGGCCTTGGCAACTATACAAGGAGAGGGAGAGGTCCAACTGCTGATCCTTTTGGTAAGTACACCTGCTGATGCTTATAGGTCTGACTCCTTACAGTATCTTATACTTTTAAGTTTCGAAGATTCACAAAAAATGGTCAGCTTGCTCTGATGTTTGGTAACCAAATATACTTTTAGTATGGAGGATGCACAAAAGGTGAAGTTTTATGTCTGGATTGTTATCCATGACCTGAGTTTTATTTCATGTAATGTTCTCTGGAAAGTTGTTTCACCGTTGCAATAATGCATAAGCAATCACAATCAATAAATTCATCTACAGATAAAGCAGTTCATTTTTATCCTGCGTTCGCGCAAAGTCTGAACAGCAGTGTTTTTAATTTTTTATGGAATGGTTTGTGATTAGTACATTTCCTTGCAATCTGTGCATCATTTCCAATATTTTAGGATTAAGGCTCTGTGTTAGCTCTGTGACACTTGGCTGTATATCAATCTGAACTTACAGCATGTTGTGTGCTAAATATGATAGGCAGTTAGGCACACTCCTGTTGTCATATACTGTTGTATGCAGGATGGTGCTTGTTAGCTTAGACCTGAAAATTAGGAACCTGCCAGAAACAAATCTCATTTTATTTGTATTAAAAAGTTGGTAAATAACAGTTTGTAATCCCTCTGTTAGCTTTGTTAAAATCGCTTGCTCATTTACTCAAATTTAGAAGGGAAGATTAGTATACCCAGTTCATGGTCTTCTATTGATATTTCAGGCCATGGTCTTATAAATATCAAGACTATTCAGTGGGTTGTCATTTTGAATTTCTCTGTATGGTTTTCTCTTGATCTTAGCATGTTGGGAATTGCATTTGTACCTGCACTTATAACTCTCAAATGAAGGCAAGTTAGCATAAGTGGGATATGTTAAAAGTGCCAATAATAAATATGAAATTCAATTTGGATATGCATATGTCTATCATTTTTTAAGATGATACTATAGTTCTCTGTACTTAAGCAAGGATTTGACGACCTTTTACTTTCAGATCATATCATTATTGCCGATCGAATATGGATGGAATTATTATATTGCTATAGCTTGTGATTTTTTTTCCAATTCCTAACTCCTAACTTAGAGCATACAATGTGCATCATGCCCCTTTCCTTTTGATCTCATGTAGCACTTTTCTGTGCCCCAAGTAGCTAAGCAGTTTATAAATTAAAAATGTCGTACTGAGACCATACAGTTTGGTGGCTTCTGATGTGCTTGTATTTTCTTGTTTGAATGTTTCCTACAGCACCATCTTTGAATCTCTAGTTCTCTACTGAAAAGAGAGAATGGTTTTTAGTATTTGGCTGCACATACATATTTCCTTTCTTCTGACCATATGAATGAGCTACGACCCGAGAGAAGCAGCAACTAAAGACATTTTGGTTACTTCTCCCTAGTTTCCCTGCATTTCTTTTAGAGAATGTGTGCACATCTTTTCATTAAGAGAAATAGTACTATATCGTACAACATGGTAAAAACACATGTCTCATCTCTGCGTCTGCTTTCATCTTTGTTCAACAGTGTCCATGTCGATGCTCTTTTTGGGAGACACAGTAAACTGACCCCACCATGAGAATGAAGGTAGAGTCAATTCCTATCGCCAGTCTTTGCACACTTGTTTCTTGTTTCCTCCTATGGAGATACCATTCCTGCATAGTGTTAACTAGACCTGGTGCGGCTGCCATGACCAGCCCATCGGAAGAAGCTAAGCCAGACCTGATGGGTCCATGAACATTCTGCAAGTGGGTGCTTGGCCGTCTCCTGATGCTGTGCACAAGGGCGCACGACATGGTTGTGCAGATGGTGGCTGGTTGAGGTGATCTACAGTCCAACAGTCAGTGTTGTCTGGCCAATCAGACAACAAACCGGCATTTTGGGTCCCTGAAATTTGAGTCTAAAATATTTTTCCATCAAATGTATGTGGAATTTATCGCATCCCACCTTTTCCTTCCACCTAGAAAACCAGAAAAATCCATCCCTCGTAGAAACAAATTAACTGAAAAATGACTTTTATTTCTAACCGGCCTCTAACCAGAAAACATGCACCTTCAACAAACAAATTTTGTTTTTGTGCGAACTGCTTCACACTCTTAAAAGTTCCTTTATATGGTTCGCCATCATCCTCTGCTCTCCCAGTTTTCCCAGTCACTACCATCCAACGTGGCTGCAGTAGACTCCGCTGTCGGACTCTTGGACCTATCCTCTTCTCCACCGTCCAGTGTGGTCCCCTCTCTAAATCCAGGTGTTGCTAAATTTGACCAAAAGCAGCATCATAGGTGAGCAATGATGCAGACCAGGTTTGATGGCATGGCTGTAGCAGAGCTCAACTTGGTGCTGTCTTGGAGCTGTGTTCATGGAGTAGGCCTAGCCCAGAGTCAGCTCCCTGTGTACCGGAGTAATATGATTTTTTCAATCCTTGGATGGACCATAGCGATGTGCGTTTATTCAGCAGTAGGGTAAATAAAAATTCAACTAGCAATAGGGCAAAACATGGAAAAGTGTAAAATTGTTTTATTTCATTAAGGACACTTCGGGAGCTGAGTTTGAATGTTGCCAGCAGTAATGCTGGTTGTTAGGTTTCAGGTTGCAGCTCTAGGATGATTGGCTTGCTTTATCTGTTATAATAATTGTGATTTTTGGCCATTGCATTTGAGTAATTTAAAGGGGGATGCCATCTTTTTATCTCATCATTTGACTAGGAAGACTGGATAATAAAAAATGTGAGTCACTTTGGGACTTCTTTTGCAACTGTGCTGAATTAGCGGCACACTACAGCTGCAGTTTTCTTGAATTAATTTACTGCCGCAATTTCTGAATCTTTCTGTTATCTCAGTGCAGCTACACTGTATTGGGGTCTTGCTAAATTCCATCGAAGGTGCTGCACCATACGTTGGGGACAAGATTTCTCTCTTTTTAAACCTTGTTAACGATCTCCGACAACCAAGGTGAAGACTACTTAACACTGATGATTCTATCTGACCATCTAATAACTTTATTTGGCAGCATCCTTATTTTAATCTGATACAGTGATGATTCCTTATTTATCGTGTAATCATGTTCAAGCTGCCTAGACTTCTTTGGATCTTTTAATGGGACTATATTCTCTTTTCCTTCAGAGGACTTGCCATCTGTCTCACCAGCAGCAGTACTGCAGTAGCTGTAGTAGTGGCAGTTGCCTGAAAAGCTTTGATGCATTAGATTGATAACAAATGGTTCTTTGGTTAAAACCATTTTCGTCTGTGGTAGATTCGTATAGCCGTTATTCTGCTGACTATGGTACTCACTGTTAGGATAAATTTGCTGATCTAGAATTTGTTTTACAATGACCTGAGAAGCTCGTTTTTCCATGATCGAATCATCTTCTCACAAGTAGAAATAACAAATACTGAAATTTATTGCATAGTTTCTTTTCTGAATCCTGTTATTGCTGCTTAAACTAATGTTCATACTTGATTTAAGCTATCCATCCTTTGGTTAACTCCATATTCATTTTATGGAGTAGTTACGAATCTTACGATAATCATTGTACATGAGATTTTTACTCGTAAGGACCCGATGCCGTCTTCTGGATGACGAGGAGGAAGAAGATGAAGATGATCAGGGAAGATGATGAGAAAGATAGTGAATTACCATGCGGATCATACAGTAGTGATTAGCACTACTATGCCAGGCAACTGATTAGATTAGAATGGGAATGATATGTTGTTCTGCTGATTCACGAAATGATTTGTAGTTCTTGCACATTAGACATAATAGTTGAGACTTATTGTGACTCTCAGATGATCCTAAAAACTTAAGCATTATGCTTCGGTATTTTGAGATTATGTCATGAGTGTGCTCTGTAATATTCACTAAATGATTATGTCATCAGATGGAATCCAAAGTGCAGATCTTGCCATATATTCATTTATATGTAACCCATTTAAATTACCCCTTCCTGTCTCCTTATTGCTCCTTTCTGTCCGAAAACTTTGCAGATGATTAATCAGCCTTTCATTCCTACAGTTTGTATATGCTACTTTGAAATCTGTATATTCTATTGACTTTGTGGTCCAAGATGTGGCTAAAATCTACATATTCTATTGGTTCACAAGCATGAATTGAATCAGTCGGGCACTAAAAAGATTTTTGAGGATGTATGTATGGTTGTACGTTTGGCATTAGAAAGGACATGTTCATAGTCAAAAACATTACTAAACGACTAGTTTTGACATTTCTATAAGCATCAACGTAACTTTCTTACGTTGCATGCAGAAAAACTGAATCGGGCGTGCAGTCGGTGCTAGTTTTATACTGCAGGAATCCCCCAACGTAATTTGGTTAGGTCACATGCACAAAACCTGATGCGGGCGGGGTCGTGCGGTGTGGCCGGGCGCTCGGCAGGTCAGGCGCGAGGATCGGGTGGGGTGTATTTTGCACCCTGAGGGTCAAATAGCACGACTCTTAGAAAGTATAGCTATATATTCCCATTAATTACTTAGAAGAATAGATTTGGTGTGTAGATCTACTCACATGGAATCCAACCAAATTATTTTTTATTTTTTTATTTTTTATATGATTTATTATGATTTTTAAATATTCAACCAAAATAAATAAGAGAGAAAAGGATAAAACCACCCTCAAAACCGCACCAGGAAAGTAAAACACACTGTTTGGAGAGTTCAGGAGAAAAAACAAACTCTTTTGTAAGAGTTGGTGAAAGAAGAGTAGACTTTTTCCGAATTTGAATCAGTTTTTTTAATCATCATGGACAAACATATTTCGGCGGCATGGCCCATGAAGTTCACCGGTCACCTAAAACTTCCTAGAGTTTCCTTCCTTTATACCGTCCATTCGCCTTCCCCTCAAAAAAGAAAAAAAAAATCCCTTCGCCTCCTTCCCCTCGCCTCCGCCTCCGCCGCGGCCTCGACCTCGCTGCCGCCGCACCATCTTCGACTTGTATAGGTGCGTTCTTGCGATTCCCTCTTCTCTTCTGTTGCTGATTAAGATTTGGATGCTTGAACTTGTTGGGTCGAGTTGCAGTAGGACGATTGGGCCTGATTGATTTCTATTTGACAATCGGATTCTTCTTCGGATTCGAATCGCTATTGCCCTTGATTAAGATTTGGATACTTTGATTTGCCTGGTTGAGTTGCAGTAGGACGAGTAAACATCTAACACGAATAAACATCACGAGTAATCCTGTAATTCTTGTTTACTCCTTTGATAGTTTGGCCTGCTATACCCCATCTCCTTATCTCCGTGGATCTTCTTCCTCCTCCCGCGAGCGCCGCCACTCATCTCGCTGCCGAGCGCCCGAGCCCCCTAGCTCGTCTTCCTCCTCGCTCGAGCGCCTCCACCGCAGGTTGATTGCCCCTTCGATTCTCTCGCTCCCGACCGTTTCTCCTCCCATCGCCCCACCAACCGATCCTGCCTTTTTTTCACATGGGACGGAGCTCATTTAATTTTCAAAAAACCCTGCCAGCATGGCGGCCCGGCCCGGCACACAGCTAAACGGGTCCAGGCCGTGCTGGCCCGCGACCCGGCTTGGGCCGTGCCTGGGCCTCGGCCTCACGGCCCCCAACGGAACAGGGCCTTTAGTCGGCCGTTGCGCCAGCTAGACACCCCTCCTTCCTTCTGCGGTTCTGCCCCACGCCCCCATCTCGCTGCCGAGCGCCCTAGTCCCCTCGCTTCGTCGCTCGTCTTCCTCCTCCTCGCGCGAGCGCCGCCGCCCTCCCTCCGCATCCCGCGATGCCTAGCGCCAAGCCCCCTAGCTCGTCTTCCTCCTCGCGCGAGCGCCTCCCCTCCACCGCAGGTTCGTCTCCCCTTCGATTCTCTCGCTCCCGACCGTTTCTCCTCCCATCACCCCACGAACGGATTCTGCCCTTTAGATCCCCGTTTCATAATCTTCCCCAATTCGTAACTGAGGCAAAAATCAAGGTAGGGCGGCCGCCCTACCTTGCCCTACTGGGTGCTCCGCCCGTGCTTGGACTTGTTGGGTCGAGTTGCAGTAGGACGATTGGGCCTGATTGATTTCTATTTGACAATCGGATTCTTCTTCGGATTCGAATCGCTGTTGCCCTTGATTAAGATTTGGATACTTTGATTTGCCTGGTTGAGTTGCAGTAGGACGATTGGGCCTGATTGAAATTTGACAATCGATTTTTCTTCGAATTCGAATCGCAGGAACCAGATCTACGATCGAGTAATAATTCAGGAAAGGAACGAGGATGTCGGAGCAACGTACGGCAACGGATCGGGAGCAGCACCTTTACCTCTTGTTTGATGACTGGGACTCTGGATTCTCCATCCGCAAGGTGAGCTTGTCGCGCAGAACAGGCAAACAGCCCTTATCGTCTGGCTCAGACAAAGAAGGCGTTGAGCCCGTGCCTGAAGTTTTCATGCACATGCGGGCGCCGCGTGGGTATCCCGACTTGTTCACGTCAGCCTTTGGCACCATGATCACGGCGATGGATACCGACATGGATGATACAGCAGAGGAGGGCATCCCAATGATCGACGTCCAGGAACAGGCCTTAGTCTTTGGACCTGACCCCTGCAACTATAATGGTTTTCCAATCTACTTCCCCGTCGGCGACAATAAGCTATTTGTTCTGGATATGGGCACATTTGATTGCTACCTCCGGACGCCGGAAGATAGTGAAGAACCGTGGGGGTCGTATAACCTCGCTTGTCCGCCATTCGACAGGACCGATGTCTCCTCCTATGGCGTGCTACCCAATGGATGCATACTCGTCAGTACTACCAAGAGCACCTTCATCTTCGACACCACCAAGAAAGAGCATGTGTGGAAACCATACGGTAATTGGGTGTTGCCCTTCACTGGCCGTGGACACTATGACACCTCGCTGGGGGGCTTTGTCGGTCTCTCCGAAGATGGGTACCTCTACTGCAGCACCATGGCTGCCAGCACCAGGACTGGCCTCGACACTGGCAAAACATTGCACCCTTCCCCTGATGTCAAGCGCACCAAGAATGAGGTGTACACTGAGGGGCAGCATGTAAGTGCCACCCTTGTGCACATGCGCCAGGGGAGATTCTGCCTTGTGGAGTGTGTCTCCGCTGATAACGCAAGGACTGGTCAGGAGCTCAAGTCATGGATTAATGAGTTCAGGTTGCCGCCGGGGGCTGCTGGGTGGGATTTTGTGGGAGGCGGGCCCCAAGGCGGCCGCTGTATGTATCTTCTGAAGACCTTCTCTCTCATTTATGACATGAAAGGATTCTTTTTGAAGCTTACAGACTGCAAGGTTCGTTGCTACAGCCTGCCTCATGAAGCAAGGATTGGTTCCGTCTGTATGGATCCAGTGGCATTTTGGCTGTGAAATGCTAAAGTCATGACAAGAGTTGCTATGTTTTCACTCAGGTGTGACTTCTGCTTCTATGTTTTAGTTTGGTGTAATCTCAAACTGTGTTTTTCGTGGATCCGGTGCTAGCTGATGTGTGTTGCTAGCTTTTCTATGTGGTCACTCAGTTGTTACTGCGTTGCTCTTTTGTTAATTCAGCGTGTAATCTCTATTGTGAATGAACAATATGTTTAAACTCAGGTATTATTGGTGTGTTGCTTTCCTATGTTTTAAAATGTGCAATCTCAACTATGATGCTGGGAACCCCTTGCTATGTTTTCACTGTGCAGTTCACTTTGCAATAACAATGAGGAATGCATGCATCAGTGCTGACATTTTTTTAGTGCGTATGCTTAAGAAGTTATACAGAAAGCTTAGTGTGTGTGGAGGTGCTTCATCCTACATAGAAATGCCTCACAGCTACAGAATTTTGTTTCTGAGATAAAAAGCTTGTACCGATCCTCCTAAAAAGCTTATCTTTACAGAGTTTTTTTTTCTTTGGGATCATTCTGTACTTATCCTTTGCTACGTAAGATAAGATATTTCACAAGTTTGAAGACTCAAAAACTACAGAATTGATGGGATTTTTGAATTTTCTCTGTATAATCGAAAAACATATTTGGCTTGTCTCTGAAAGATAAGATGCACACAGCCGAATGAAGTTTTTGGAAGTCTAGGCGTTTTAAAATGCATAATGCTGCCAGCTTATACACATGGTCACAAAGTAGTAGGTAGGTGAATCTCAGGATTGGCAGCTCCGACGACAGAGATGCTATACACATCGTCCTGTTGTGACAATTGTGACGATGTCTATAGCAGACATAAACACAAAGTGTCATTTCACCTTTCCTATAGTCCTTCGGTAGGAGGCCACCTTTCTTGCTACATATCAGGTTTGGTTTGGACCCTGAATTTGGAAGGGAAAAATAGTAGAGCCAGGTGCTCTATGAAGCAACTAGTATTAACGGTGCACCCGTCGAGAGCTAGCAAGCTCGATGCTACGGATGCTATCATAGCATCATTTCGCACTAAAATGGAATTAAATTGACATTTTCTACTGGTCTATATGATGATGAACCAATGGAATATAAAATTTGTGCGAAATGATCATCCGAGATTCGCGAAGAATTTGCCAGCTGCTGTACATATCTTGTATTATGGATACGCCAGCTGCTGTACATATCTTGTATTATGGATACGATGATAGCAAGATCACTAGATGTTGATGGAGATGGAATGCATCCGTACCTTACAACACACTCAACCAGGTGCCATTTGCTCACAAGCCATCCACAGAATGAATGGCAGCATCTCCCTTGTCACCGCGCGTCTCCAGGCGACCGGCCGAAAGGCAAGGCCGTCGCCGTCCTCTTCGATCCTCAAGCCAAGGCCAGGCAACCTGTGTGCTTCACTCAAAAGCATTGCAGAAACTGAAGCACAAGCTGTTTGCACAAGAAGCAGCACCATGCATATCGCACTGCTGAGGCCACAAGATTATGCGTGTGTCCATCAGTGTGGTGATCCACATGCGACGACATTCCAAACACAGAAAATCTGTTTCGTTGAGAATCAAGGAACTAGCTACCTCAGTGCTGTAAAATCATCAAGTGCAAAAGGCAGATGGAGACTGGCTACTAGACGAGGACGTCAAGTTCCAAGAGGCAGTCAAGAAGCAGGATGCCATTGGCGAGTCCTCGAGCACCGCAGCAACTGGGAAGACGGCGCATCACCACCTCCCTTGGACCTGGCACAAGAAACATCAGAGCAGAGAAGAGAAGAAGACAGAGCTCATCAATGTCACAAAGCACAAGCATATCGACGAGAAGATCATACCTGGGCCATACGGTGAAAAGATTGAGGTCCTTTCAGAAGATGAAGATATCAGATTTGAAGAGGCCGGAGAGAACGAAGAAGAGTTTGAAAAATCCAAGGCACGCATAGCCAAGTCCTAAGATGATGATGATGCCATATCCACATATATTGTATGCCTACACCGAAGGCCCTTCAACCTGGGGCAATTACCATACACATACACACATACACATACCCTTGCATGCATTTGAGTATTTTGATAAGATTCTATGTTCTTTCATGTGAATGAAATAAGGGCGTCAGAGACCCCATCTGATTGGATTCAAAGTGTAATTATATGAAAACATTTGTATATGAACAGTTTGTGAGAAACAATTTCCTCAGAAATTTCAATGAACCCCACTGTGTAAGATGACGGTTAGTGGCTGCATGTTGCATCATAACAAAGTGTGCTCATACACATAGCCTTTCTGTTGACATTCTCCCAAATTGTGTCAAAAGCAGGAAGAGAATCTATGGGACTAGGGCAGAATGTGAACAAGGCAGCACAAAGACTTTACAAGGTAGCCTAAACATAATATCCGGTACTTGTCATCACTACATAATACATCATAATCCTAACTGCTTCTACTACTTAGTTGATTGCGATAGGAGTAATTCGCCTCTTAGCAGGCTTACTTGATGCGCTGTTCTTTGTCGGTACTGGTGGCGGTGTCACTTCAGCCGCCACGGGAATGGTTGCCTCCTTGACTTTGTTATCATCGACATCTACTTCCATAGTGTCTACTGTTACCGGCTTCTTGTTTTCACAGGTCACATTTCCTTCAGCAAGCTCCCCTGTTCCTGAATTTTCAAGAGTTGATTCTTGTTAGTGCCTTCAAGAAGATACATGGGAGTAAAAACGTCAAATAATATGGTCCAACATGGGTATGCATAGATACACGATAAGAATGATTTCTTGCACATGATTGGAGCAAGGGCATCAGAGAACCATTTGATTGGAAGGACCGTGTTACTGTATTGTAGATCAAACTTTACGTGAGCAATTTGTGTGAAAAACAAGATTTCTGTCAATGAGGCTCTTTAGTAGCTGCCATGTTACTTATAACATTTTCTTAATGAACACAGACAAGACAAAGACAGTGCTCATTTCATTGATGGTCATTAACACAGCATATCTGTCCATATTAAGGCCCCCATGTGTGATGAGTAGAATCCCAATCTTTAGGTCTAGATCAGAAGGAGAATATAGGCAGACTGGATTTCTTTAAAGACCTATAAAAGTATGATGCAATACTTGCAATAACAATATAAGATCTAACTGCTTTACCTACTTAACTGCAAATGCAGTAATTCATTTCTTATATTAGACTTACTTGTGATGTTCTCGGTTGGCAGCAGTGGTGCTCTAACTCCTACAGCCACAGGGCTGGCTTCCATCTTAAGCTTGCTGGCACTAATATCAACATTCATGCTATCTGCAGATACAGGCTTCTTGGTCTCAGGTGTCAAAGGCTTCTTGGTCTCAGGTGTCAAAGTCCCTTTAGCAACTTCCTTTGATCCTAGAGATTTATCCAAATTTGGACCATGTTAGAAGAGTGCTTCCAGAAAATCACATCAGAAGGGGGAAAAAGGGACAATGCAGTGTAATGTTTGATATGCAGAACTACCAAACATATGCATCGCATCTAAAAAGATCATCCTACATACCAATAGATCACTTGTGAATCATTTTTATTAGCTTTATTACAGATTGTATAAGGTTTGATACAGAGAACTACAAAACATATGCAACAGATCTGAGGAGATGATTTTACATATCAATACATCACTTTTGTATCATTCTTATTAGCTTCATGGGACCTAGACAATTACATAAAGGTGATACATGTAACTTAGAGGTATGTCAGGTAAGTCTGAAAGCAAGAACTGCAGGGTATTCCATCACATGCACGGTACGACATTTCTCAAAAAACATGCAGGGTATGGCTATGTACCAGAAGTCAACGAAAAACTGGAAAAACAAAATATGCCATTTTCCTTTAAGAACAAAACAGATTCAAGTGGTAAGATGAATATGGTTTAGATGGCAAATGATACGGAGCCTTTTGGCAGGAGATGGTTAACAAGGAAAAGTCGAAAATCAGTATGTAAAATCTGTTCCAAACTGTTTTTGCTTTTCGAAGTACATAGCTTTTGCTAGGCACCTAGATATGCGCGCTATGTCAAGATACATAGCAAAAGCTTGTGTCTAGAAAATCCAAAATGACACATAATTTGGAATAGAGTTAGTACATCCTAGTTGCCCGTTGCTAATTTTTTATATTGATTACAGTTGGGCATTCAGTATTGAATCCTAAAACTGCTGAGAAATTCACCATGATGTACACTGACGATGAATGGAATGTTCTAAGCAGGAACACAATTTTTAACATGCAAGTACACAACTAACGAAGAAAATAAATAATGGTACAGAAAGATGAATGGAATGGAGAGATACTAGGGAGAATGTGAAGCTCTCCCAGTTCCTCATTCTCAAACTCTATTATAGTACAGTAGCCATCTCGTGATGACACTGCCAAGTACTTAGCATCAGAAGACCTGACACAAATAGATTGCAAAGATGAATTAACTGGCACCAGTAGCTATGCAAAGCTCAATTGGAAGACTACAGAAGCAAAATTGTATAAGTACTCACCATGCAATATCGGTAATGGCAACATAGTGTAGACCAGCATGGACTAGAATTGGAGGAACACTTTCTGTATCATAGACATACAGAGAGTTCAAAGTAGCAACAGCAAAAACAACTCTATAAGGAAGCTTAAAGAGACCATCTGCAAAATTTAAATGTGATTCAGATTCATTGTAAAAAGAGAAGTAGAACTTTTGAGCAAAGCAAAGTTGCCATAAATTGAGCTACCTGGGTTAGAACCACGTGGTTTGAATAGCACAGGGCAAAAGCGTACTGCTACTATAGCTTTACTGGCCCCAGGGAGTTGTAGTGTAGGCCTGCAGTGCCAAATACAGTCAGGAACCTAAAAGAGCAATGGAACTACATCTACAGTACAGCCAAAGTTATATGCTAGACTACGTGCTTCGGTCCCAAAACACGGAATACATCATGATAACCTTAACTAAAATGTCAAATTTCTGTAATCTGTAGCATTTCATCAGAAACTTAGCACATACACAATAGAAGGTAAGATTCAGCACCCTGTGGCAACTAAGCAATCAAATGTGATTACCTTTTAAAATTTAGGAGTTAAAATTTTCACTTATAACTTATTTTTAGGTGCAGTAAATTAACCTTACATTGAAAAAAGAAATGTAGCAGAAACGATTCTCTGATGGCCCAAGTACCATATTATCTTATTTTAATTATCAGTTGAAATGTTGAGTTTGACCAGATTGGTCCCTTTGTTTATATGTCAAGAACTGGAAAAGACATAGGTTACTTCAAGTAATAGATCTGCTACCTTGAGAGGTCACGCCTGGACATTATATAAGCAGTATTAATCACTTCGGAAGAGTGTTTAGAAAGGCCTGATAAAGATAGAAAAAGAAAAACTACTTAGGGAATTATGATGATAGAAAATTTGCTGAAAATAGACTAATAGACTAAGCAACATGGTTTCAGTGAACACAATTTCGAGCTTAAGAACTGTGAACTGAACTATCACTAAACACTAATGCAAAAACAATATATACCTGCTGGCAGTACTAGAAAAGATCCATCAGGTGACCATGCCAACCTCCGGAAGAAAGATGGTAGTGTCTCATCATGAAACAAATGAGATTTAATTGGTGGCTGCAAGACAAAGGATTACATTATTGCTCTGTTAAAACTCAGTTTGAATCCAAATGCTGTAGCAATGAGGGAAGACCAAAACCCACCTTAGATTCATCATGATTCTGATATTCTACCTTCACTAGTGTATGCTGGCAAACAAAGTTCAACCTCTCCGCATTCTTGGATTTGCCCTGAGGCTTATTTGCACATATTTTACATGTTCTGTCAGAACTCAGTGAAGCTATGTACTGGTCCAAAGGATCCCACGCCACACCCTGAACATAATGCAGATGCCCCTCTAGCTTTTGATGCACCGAGCCTGAAAAAATCATCAGATATCAATCACAAAAGATAGGACAGAACTCCTGCTGCTGCAGGTAACAGATTATGTACTGTATTGGGAGTCACCTTTACTAGCTTCCCAAATTATGCAAGTGTTGTCAACTGATGCAGAAACAAGGAATGCGCTGTCATGTGACCACTGGAGGTCAAGAACATCCTTATGATGGAATCTGCGAATGAAACAAGGGCGTTACTATTTAGCAAGCTTCCAAATAAGCAGGCCGGTTTGTGGAAAAAGAAGTTTCCATTTGAGTGAGCAGAACTCACAGCAACGTCTTGTGAATTTTCCATGCCTCGCCGTCGTCAGCGGGATGCAGTTTCCAGAGGATGATGCCGCCACCTGTACATCACCAAACATAACAATTCATCGCACATGGACACACGTAAACATCTGAAATTAAGCTATAATAAAGATCGCTTCACATTATGAATTCAATTGTTCCGAATATTGGCTAAACTAATTCCATTTTAGGATGGTTGGCAAAACCAAAAAACTAATTGCATTTTAGGATGGTTGGCAAAAAAAAAGAAAAAAAGAACTAACTGCATTTTAGGATGGTTGGCAAATCCAATTATGACTTGACATAATCCTAGATGCCAAATTGAGCTTACCATCAGCACCGGAGGCGAGATACTACCTCTAGGGTTTGGATTTGGGGGAAACGGAAAGCCAGCGGCGGGAAATGGAGGGGATTGCGCGCGCACCTCTCCCTCCGTTGCCGCGCTCTTCTTCTAACACTGCCACCGAGATCTGGGCCGAATTTTGAGTAGGCTAAATTTCGACCCAGTTACTGTCAGTGGAGTTTGGACGCAATTCGTGGGCTGGGCCAATACTGTTCAACACGCCCAAATCAACACAGATTTTTCATAGCACAGGTAGGTGTTTATTTATAAAACAAAATAATCCATTGACTATTGTTAGTGATTGATAATAGAGTCCACCAAATTATTCGCTATAGATGTTTTTGAGTTTTGTGAGGATTTCTAAGTTTTATTTATTTTTATGAGTAAATTTCACTGGCAGTCCTCGAACCTTCAGTTCCCTAAACTTGTTCCGAGTTTTTATCCAGATCCTGGTACTTCTAAATTGCTAATACAAGCTGTCAAAAAAGCTGGAGACTGGAGCTGATTTTCTCTCTGGCATCTTCCAGAAATGCTCTTTTCATGATATAATAACTTGTTCCAAGAAAAGGGGTGGAAAAATTCCAACAGAACATGATATTTGATGGTCCGATCAGCTATGTACAGCAGATGATTGGAGTAACAACTGTAAACCGCAAGTGCTATACAATTACACAATTAAGAGATCATCAGTAATAGAGGTGGGTATAATAAGCTGGACACCGTCATTCTCCTGAGGGAGATTGTCTGTTCAAAGTGGAGGGCTTGTGGAGAACCAAACCGCCCTTGGCAATTGACAGTGAAAAACAGATGTGCGCCGTCTTCTACTGCACCACAGACTGTACAATGTTTGTCAATGTGAGTAGTATACCTTGATGCCCTTTCTCCGGTCGCTAGTGCTCTTCTGATCAGTCTCCAGGTGAACGCCTTGATCAGCGGCGGCAAATTCTTACTCTTCCAGTCTCTCTGCAAAATGAGATTAGCATGATGGTTGATGCTTGGGGATCCCTGCTGTGGGAGTTGGATAAGATCCTGTCGAATTAGGTGCCTGTAAATATTTTTGGTGGAGCATTTCCCATCTTTGGCTGGTATCCATCTGAGGATGTCATTTTGGTTACTTGGCACAATAGGCATCTCCGTAATAGCCTGCACAGCCGGAGTATCAAAGATGTTAGCAATATAGTTTACAGTCCAAGTTGTAGACTCTTGGTGCCAAAGTTCAGAAACCGTACCCGGCATTGGCAGTTGGGTGACAGGCAGGAGCATGTGGTCGTGTATGTTGTTCCATACTGGGCACCAAGGGGTGGACCAGATGGAAGAGTTACCTGAATGGATTTGGAGGGTTGAGTTACTACTGAGCTCTTGACCTGCAAGATGGAGGACCAGAAAATAGATTTTGTACCTGTGCTGATAGCTGTCCAGTAAGAGGAGTTAGGATAGTATTTAGCTTTGAGTACAGCTGAAAGCATAGGGTTTTTGTGAGTGGCCACATTCCAAGCAGCCTGGATGAGTAAGCTCTTGTTGACTGAATAGAGATCTCTGATACCTAATCCTCCATTTTCCTTGGGTTGACAGATGTCATCCCAAAATCTGTAGGCGATGGGTGAAGTTGGGCTGTCCTCCTGTACTCCAGTCCACCAAAACTTCCTAATGATGGCTGTAATTCTGCGTACAAAAGACTTGGGGAACAATACGGTAGACATATAATAAACTGGAATTGAAGCAAGCACTGATTTAATGTAAGTTAGCCTGCCTGAATGATTAAGCTTATTAGCTTTAACAGTAGTAAGTTTAGCTCTAAATTTGTTAAGGATGAACTCATAAGCCTTGTTCCTGTCACGATGATTAAAAATTATAGGATGGCCAAGGTGCATCGTGATCGGAAGGAGATCAGGGACAGGGAAAATCTCCTTTGATTGCACCATAACATCTGAAGCTTATTCCAGTTTTAACTTCTCACTGCATATTCTATTATCATCAGGCGAATGAAGTGTCCAAAGGATAGCAAATATATATAACTAATCACATGGTATCATCAGTACATTAACTTTTTTCAGCATACAAGAGAATGTAACCATTATCAGTGTTGCCACTGAACTCTTGCGGTGAGCCAAAGAATGCCTGTACCATGGACTCATTAGTCATCTCAACATTCTCATCATCAAAGATTAACCAATGAGTGTGGCTCTTAACCAAGCTGATATAGTGGCCATGATTTGGCCCAATTCCAACATGAACTACCACGGCAAAAAGGGAGTAATGTTTGGTGGTTTCTTTATCTTCATTCTTGTCTGAGCTTTCTGTAGACTGAAGTAAAGACAAGTTTTTATCGCACAATTACATGAAATTTAAAAGGTGATATAGCAACGCTAAATGTAAATATCACAGTGATGACATACAAAAGGCCAAGGGACAACCAAGCCATTTACTTGGTGATTTGCAGTAGATTTCAAAAACACAAAAGGGGTGTGTGTGGGTGTTGGGGGGGGGGGGGGGGGCTGCAAAACACAACCACATGCTCTCAAATGATATTCTACATCAATGTTAACCGGGGGGGAAAACATATAGCATGGGGAAACTATGGGCAATCAAAGGGGATGGGAACAACACACCTGCAACATTTGTCACAGAAGAACTTATCCTCAGCATTCAAAGCTCTGTCGAGCTGAAGTTCTTTAGACAGTTGGTTATTGAACTATTCTGTTCAATGTCTAGGCTCAAGTCAAAAAATGTTTCATCTTTATCAGTCACAGATTCACATCTCAGACATCTTGTTTCATGGGCCTAACAAACAGCAACATGCAACATCAACAAAAAATGCCAGCCCTAACATCATCAAGCAGGTTCTTCTCCTTTGTCTTCATGGGCCTCCTTTTATCATTCTAACCGAGGGATCTTGGTGTCATTTCCGAGCCGGAAGGACTCGCCTGCTCTAAACATAGCAATGTGAAATCCAACCATCAGTTTTGGGGCAACAATATCATATATGTGATCTATGTCATCTGCATCGAACATCTCTAATGGTGGGTTAACTTGTGCAGCTCCGCCCTGTACACCATGGGCTGCTCCTGACGCTGCTGCAACTGCATTTTTGAGCAACAGAGATTGTGCAATCCTGGCAGTAGGTCCATGTAGTTCGTTAACAATGTAGTTTGCTGCCGCAGCGGCTCCCACTTTTGCTGCATTGAGGGACAATGGAGCGCCAGAAAGAAGAAATGTCTCTAGCGCTTTTTCAATCGCATAGGCTACACTTAGCGGTACTGGCTTGAGAAGGCGTGTTGCAAGGGGCTCAACAGGCTGTACTGCTGCTGCTACAGCATCACTGTACTGCAACTGGTGGTAAGTGTTGAGTCCAGCTGCTGCCCCGAAGATTGCAGCCTCCATATAGCCGATCATATCAACCGACGAATCCGATTCTATATGGGCTTGGCCATTTCGGCGGCATGTCAAGAACCCATCTAAGTCATCAGTATACTGAACTTTGGTTCTAAGGAACCTAGCGACCAAGTTAGTCATGTTTCTCTTGGCTTTGCGCTTTAATGGACTGTACCGGAGAACACAGTGCAAATGAGTGTTAGACATTGCGCTTGCCAGCCAAAGATTTGTACCAGAAATTTGCTGTATTGATTGCAGAATTTGTCCATGCTTTGCAGGATCAATCTTCTCCAAGACCTTGAGCCGCTTGTACATACGAACAAACAAGGCTGTCTTGTTGTCCTCCTCCTCATGACATATGTGGCTTTGTACCATCAAAGAGAATCCGATGGGATAGTTCTTCAGACCATCTAAAAGGTGGGTCAGGTCTTGTGGTATCTGGAGAGATGCATGTATGCCATTTTCGATGATGGCAGCCACAATTGCCATATTATTTTTGACCCCATCCACAATGGAACTGATTGTTCTGACCAATGGTAGCAGTGAAGTCATGCCTCTGAGGCAACCCATCTGATCAATTCCGAAGCTGTCTCTATTGAAACTACCAGCCAGTGCATACCCTAAGTCATGCAGATGACAAAACCATTTCACCAAAGCATCAGTGCTCCTTCGAGCACGACTGGAGCGCTTGAGATAACTTCTACAATCTCCTGACACAGGTACCAAGGTAACAGCTGGAGTCTGCTGCAAGACGTACTGCATCATGGACTCTCTGATCTCTGACACATCGCCAAAGAACATTTTCCTGACTTGATGCTACAACAAAGAAAATGTGGGAATGTGAGATGTAGCCGCTCTCCGACTAAATGACACTTTCAGATTTCAAACTTCAGAGAGATGGTTATTGTTGTAAAAGGCAAGTTCTTTTTGTACATAGCTGCATAATTGAACATATTTCACCACTTCGATTTCTTAGAGATCATCTTAAGCACTTAACCAAACTGCAACTTGCATGAACATAGTGTAGCATTCATGTTGAAGTAGTAAAATCACTAAATGAATACGTGAAGTTGTAGTGTTTCTACTTATAGGAATTACTCAGTGGATTTGGTCATGCTAAGAAGTTTTGTGTTGTACATGGTCTGTTATGCGGCTATGTACATGTACTGATTTAACACGGGCCATTTCAGTCCTTTTTAGTGAGCCTTTTTTATGGAAAATAATAATCTAAGGTTCTGCTTATTAGTTACAAACCTGACTTTATTCATAGCCCTCCACATTAGTGTTGGGAATATGCCCTAGAGGCAATCATGTATGATGTAATTCCCAATGTATTCATAAATATTATTAAGTTGTCCTTGTTTGAACATCTGATATGTATCATTGAATATGTGATTTGATTGTGGAACTATGTATTCATGTTGTTCATACTAAATTGTCCTTAGTCATTGAGGTTGTGCTGGACACATAACCTAGACTAATGTGAAAGTTGGTTGATGACTCGGTTCCACTTGTCATGGGCATGGTGATGTCATTCCAGTTTACACGGACTCGGCTAAAGAGTTTAGCGAGTCGGACTGACCCATATTGAGATGCAACGAGTAGGTCGTCATTTGCATGTCTCAATCAATGTAATCCTTAGACCTGAGGTTATTGCACAATCCGAGTTGTGGATCACCAACTTAGGTTCTGTCAAACGTTGTTCCGTAACAGGGCAGTTATAAAGGCAGAGTTCGGGTTGACTGAGAATCAAGCTGTGTGATGTGGATAACCAAGATGGGATTTTGCCCCTCCGACTGGAGAGATATTCTCTGGGCCCTCTCGAGTGATATGATTCGGGAAGTATGGCCATGCGCGACTTGGTTAACTGTTAACCGGGTCGATCGACTAAGAGTTAGTCGGATGAATCGTATATCACAGATCGACAAGAGAGTTGAACTATTAAAAGGATGACGATTAATCGCCTATAGTTTGACAAGGTATATCGTGAGGCAAAAGGGACTAAGACGTATGTCACATTGGAAGGTACGTCGTCATGACTCGATGGTACTTGGAAGTCGGCACGTTCTGCTAGGAGCCGCTACCGATTGATCGATTGAGATTCGGACTCCAATCGTGTCCAAGTCGCCATGAGGCTGCGGGGTCACATAGCGGGAGCAAGTATTTGGTCGGGTTGGACCTGAACTGGAATTGGGCTGACAATGCGAGTTGGACTCGCAGAGTGGATGGGCCACAAGTGCTGGAACCCACTTCCACTCGGTATATAAGCAGGGGCGTGGGATGCCTAAGGGGCATGGTTTTTCCACTCTCATGCGTTGAGAACCCTAGCCCGATTCAGTTCAACCGTCGCACCGGACCTAGCAGTCCGCCGCCGGAGCTCCTCCTCGCACGTGTGGATACCGTCAGAGGTGCTGTACGTTCAGCACTTCGACGATCGCGGGATTGGATCGGCTGGATCGGATCGAGGGACTGCACTGCATCAAGGCGCCGCATCGATAATCCGCAACTGCGCGTCTAGTGGTAATCCTCGTGGCCTTCTACCTCGGCTAGATCTTGAGAGTTCGCGTAGGAAAAGTTTTTTGTTTATCTCTACGCGCCCCTTCAATTAGTACTAAACTTAAATGTGTTTAGTTACAGTTCTCTTTCCCTTGGAATTTTAGTGGAACAAACATTCAACAACATTTAACTAATACTTCTAACATTTCCTTTTATTGCTATGAGATACAGAGTAGAACATCGTGGTTAGATACATCGTGGTTCCCTGATCTCTGATGCAGGATTGGAAAACGGAGGAATATGTGGGAATGAGATAGGATTCTCACCGGAAGGACGACAACTCCAACGCCTCCGGCGCCCCGGCCTCCGCCGCGCTGGCCTCCCCCGCCTTCGCCTCCCCCGCTGGGCTGCGCCATCTATGCGAAGCGAAAAGGAGCACCGAGCAGAATGTGGGAGCGGCGGCGGCGGCTGCGATGCGAGGAGATTGAGGCTCGGCTAGAACTTCTCCAGAAACCAGCTTCAGCTTAATTTCTGGGAGAAACAGCTGCCACAGGAAGCCCTGAGAAGCTATCCTGTTCCCTTCTTTTCAGCTTCTGAAAATGCAGCTTGTTGTCTGATGTATGTGTGAAAGGACCATGTTGCCCCTGAAACTGAATTGTGACTTGTTTGGTTGTTAATATGGGTATACTAGACTGTTTTACCACATAAATGACAGTTAAAATAAAAGTTAAACATAATAAAGTAGTACATATTACAAGTCTAACAAAAGGAAAGGTATCAAATGTCTTATCCTACACAAAAGGAGTACTTAAGTAGCATCATTCAAGCTACCAAACTCGCTGCAATACCATCACGTATCGCACTCATGGTGCCATCATCGGTTCCAACTAAAGCATCGACGCCTGTCGGCCCATCCTCATGCACATAGCCCCCCCTCTCAAATCTATCAAAGTGCTCATCACGTCAAGGAAAACCCTATGAGCTACAGCATCCCATTGAGCTTTGCCATGTTTCCCTTTTTCCATCTCTGATATACACATGACATGAACATCAAAATGGGTAATTCCTTGCTGCCTAAAATGTCCACAGCATGCAAACATCACACATACAAGAAAAAGTGCCTATTTACCCCTAAATCCATCACTCCACACCATGAAAACATCACACATATTTGCAAGCACCACACATACAAGAAAAAGTGCCTATTTACCCCTAAATCCATCACTCCACACCATGAAAACATCACACATATTTGCAAGCACCACACATACAAGAAAAAGTGCCTATTTACCCCTAAATCCATCACTCCACACCATGCAAACATCACACATATTTGCAAACACCACACAAGAAACAGTGGCTACTTCATTGCAAATTGCTCACCTTGTTACCGGCGACGACCTGCGGAGGAGATGGGGAAGCCGGAGCTCCGGTGCATGATGGGGAGGAGGAAGGTGGGGTGGGGTATGGGGAGGAGGCGGGCCGGGGATGGGGAGGAGGCGGGCCGGCCGGGGATGGGGAGGAGGCGGGCCGCCGGTGGGGAGGAGGAAGGCAGGGTGGGGGATGAGTGGCGGCGGCAGGGAGGCAATCCCGCTAGGGTTGCGCGCGGTGATTTGCTGGTGAGGGCTCGTCTGGGAAAAACGTTTCGCGAGGGAAAAAACTTGGCGGTGGCATTTTTGCTGTAACTTTGGTTCGCCGTGTGTGCCGAAAAGCCAAAAAGCTGCTCGAGACCAGTTTATCGTGGAAACTTTTTTTACACGTGATTTGGGGTGGGCTTCCTCCAGCAGCTGTTGAGAAATTTTTCTTTCTTTTGGGCTTCAGCTGCCTGGCACCAGAAGCTTTCCTAAAAGCCCAAAAGAAGGGAGCCTGAGGCGGAGGTTTTGTTCCTCTGCATACTACGATGTGCGGTTGAGTCAACACAAGAATTGTGATCCAATTTAGTTGATTATATGTGGAACTGCAACCTGTCCAATTAGAACTTTTTGTTGCTATATACTTAGAAATCAAGCCCTTTGGATCTGATGTTGGTTCTTATTCAGGAATTTGATAAGTAATCTGATTCAAAATTTGATAAGTTTCCAATTTTTATAGAAGTAGTTGTTTCCAATTCACTTGTTCTAGCTTGCCTGAATGTTTATATAGCCATTTGTAGGTGCCCTTTGATTTTAGATGCATGTTGATCACTGTACTCTAGGGAAATAATACATACCGGAAACTGAGATGTACCTGCATTCCACAATGCTGATTTTTTGCTGAACTGCATATTAGCTTCAGAAGTTGCATCTGGACCACTTAAGCAGGCCAAGATCCTTAAATAAACGTCACGCAAATTTCATGTTGCCTGTTGAGCCAAAACAAACTAGAGTACGATATTAGGCACAGCGACTGGAAGCGCTGGCAAAAGAGCATCACGAGTAACTTCCCGGATCAACCAAAATGGCTAGGCTAGCTAAACTTCTTCGAACCCTAAAAATCAAGCTAAACTACGTACTTCGACCTACAATATTAACCTTCCAAAGATAAACTTGCACAACACCGGTGAATAAAGACGTGCTCGCGGAGGCCAAGTTTAGTTTTAGAAAAGAATCATTGATTTCTTCACCATTTGCAAAAAGTTAGAAGGACGTGCTCGCGAAATTAAAGGCAAGGAGCAACGGGGTAAACAAAATGTAAAAAGTACCCAACAGAATTATATGCATTTGGCACTACGCACGGCAGCACGAATTAGTTCACTCGCTGGATTGGACATTGCCTCCTGCTCCTACAAATTGCGGGTTTCATGCCCTTTCTAATTCAGAGCCCATATATATGCAAAGCATAGGAATGAAACAAAACAGTCTGAAAACTCCTCCTTATAAAAAAAATAAAATAGCCAAGAAATCATGTCACTTATGAAATTCCAGCCAAGTTTTACTCAGTGATTCTATTTCTTCAATGTGTACAGGTTTTGTTGTTACAGTTTGTTTGATTTTTGCATCTACGTACGGCTGTTGTATCTTGACCATGTGCTCAAACAATAGTCAAATGTCTTACATGGATAAAATCTTTGTCTTGTTTCCCATCCTCATGAAATCAATGAAGTATATGGCCATCCAACCAAACAAATCCAATTTTCGAGCAACATAACAAATGAATGCAAGAGAAATTCGAAGTAGATATAAAGTTGTGTGCGTCTTTGCAAATGACTATTGTGAATACAAAAAGTTGTCCAGTTACTTCATTTGCAAGAAGATTCAAGTGATTTAGTTTTTTTATACTTGAACAAGGTTATATGCAGAACATGATTCGAAATCTGGTTCAGAGATCTTGCTTAGAATATTCTAGTGTCCATTTATTTTCATTTTTCACTTAACCTTGGAGACTTCAATAGAAGCTTCTTCTTTTACTGGTGATTGTTTTTCCTATATATAAAAACTGTGCTCCACCTCTAATTACGGATTAATCTCTTTCTCACGAACAACAGGACAGTTTGAGCTGAACTGCCGCAATGTGCAACGGAAAACCAACGCACAAAGATGAAGCGCACTAACTAGTGCCTAGTGGGAGTACTAACCGGAGTGGCAGGAAGCAGAAAACTGACGTACCACAACAATCGCGATGCCTTCTTCAGTGAGCACCTCTAGGTCCTTGACTCCTTCCATACCCTTCAATAGAGAAGATATGATTTAGTATCTAAGTTCTGCAAACTAATTTGCAAGAAAAATGGTAATTAGCAGTAAAATAGGACGGAAAAAGAGCGAAGCCGGACCTCAAGAGACTGAGTGATCTTTGGGCCTCCATGGTGCCCTCCGCCTTGAAGTAGAGGATGAGGGAGTTGGACCACGGCCATGCGGCGGCTTCTTCTCCTCAATCCAGGGTCAGCTCCACCGCTGGCGCAGAAGAGTTTAGGGTTTAGGGTTTTAGGGTTTAGGGTTTGGGGTTTGGGGTTAGGGTTTAGGGTTCAGGGTTTGGGGTTTGGGGTTTAGGGTTTAGGGTTTAGGGTTTAGGGTTTAGGGTTTAGGGTTTAGGGTTTTTAGGGTTTAGGGTTTAGGGTTTAGGGTTTAGGGTTTAGGGTTTAGGGTTTAGA